>NW_027223754.1:37160788-38360788 GCF_028538775.1 Myotis yumanensis | reverse complement strand
TGTATCAGAATTGTACACTTAAAAATATATATAATCTTATTAACCAATGTTGCCCCAATAAATGTAATGAAAAAAAATCCAAGTTCCATGAATGAAAGTACCTGGAGAAATATAATCTCTCTTTCCCTTTTTGCCCCACACACCCAGACACGCTCACATGCTATCAATTCACTGTAGCCTTGAGGTTTGTTCAATTTCAGTTCATTTTGACTCAGTTCAATGATACATTAAAAAGAAAATAAAAATGTTTGAATATTTGCTCAAAATTTTCTGAATGAGACCATCTAATAGTTCACTGCCATTTCTGAAACTCAATAACATTGTATTGGGGAGAGTGTTGGCTTCTGAAAGAGCATTGTATGCACAGATAGTTCTGAATAGGCTTTTGTTGTCTTAGAAGGCACGTGGTCTCAGGTGCACTCTTGGTACCAAATCAGTACAAATTGAAGAAGGAGGCATTCATCTAGCGGAAAGCTGGTTCCATTCTTTTTGATTTATCAAAATGAGTAATACAATTTCACCTCTAACTTGAAAATGGCAACAAACATTAATATAAACTATGCTTTCAGAGGAACTGGTAATTGAAGTTATTGTAAATTTTATTCATGAGAGAAGAAAAGGAATACTTCCTTTACCTGAATGCTAGATCAGATGTTTAATTTTGTTACAGTTTTCTTTTTGAAAAATAAATTTGTTATTGGGATATAATTCAAGTACCATAAAAGTTGCTTGTTTTAAAGTGTATAACGTAGCGGCTTTTAGTATATTAACAAAATTATGCAACTATCACCTTTATCTTATTCTAGAACTTTTTCATCACCACAAAAAGAATCTCTGTACCCCTTACCAGTCATGCCCCATTCTCCTCTCCCCTCAACCCCTAAACACTATTAATCTATGGATTTTCCTAATCTGGGTATTTCATATAAATGGGATTATAAAATATGTGACCTTTTTGTTTCTGGCTTTTTTTCACTTAGGATGTTTTCAAGCTTTATCCATGTTGTAGCATGAACTTCATTCCTTTTTATGGCTGAATAATATCCATTTGTATGGATAGGCCACATTTATTTATCCATTTATCTTTTAATGGACATTTGGAACGTTTCTACTTTTCAGCCATTGTGAGCAATGTCTATAAACATTCATGATTAAGTTTTTGTGTGAATTGTGCTTTAATTTCTCTTGGGTTTATACCCATAAGTGGGATTGCTGGGTCATATGGTAATCTAGGTTTAACTTTTTGAGGTACTATCTTTAAGGTACAGTCATTTTACACTACCACCAGCAATGGTAAGGTTCCAGTTTCTTCACATCCTTGCCATTATTTGTTATCGTCTGCTTTTAAAAATTACTCATAGTTTTCCTCATGTAGAAAACTCCCAAAGTCTCCAAGATTATTTGTACCATAGGTATTTTCCTATACTCTGATATTTGTTCCTAATGATTGTAAGTAGGAAGATAAGAAAGATATGGGTAGAGGAATATTTTTATTTCACAAGCATTTCTGACTTACCCCGTCTCTCACTGATAACCCTAGACAAAAACCAGTGTTCTGCCTGCATTAATACAGTATTGCCATTGTAGTGCTTGAGTCTCTCATGCTTTTAAAGTAATATTAAAAGTTAGTATCTTTCAGACTACTGTTATTTATTTATTTACTCATACATACATTCATTTATTGTTAAAAATAACATATAATGGGAAAAAACAAAAACATACAAAATATCTCTCAAGCAGAGATATTTTTCATTTGTCTCTAAAATTTTTAATATACTGCTAGTGCAAGAAGGTTCTTTTGGGCTTTATCTATAAATTTTTAATAAACTCTAATAAACACATATTTGTTTCTTACCTTTCTAGAGATTAGCCAATAAATTTAGCTACAATTTGAAGAAGTAGAGTATATCTAAAGTTTGTTATTAAAAAGGTGTTGAATATATGGATTAAGTTATAATTTCTATTTCTTATAATTCATTTAAGCCTTTTGAAATACTTTACAAATAAATAATAAGCTTTTCTAGTTTCCTCATGGAGAAATTGAGGTATTAATGAGTGAAGTGATTTCTCAGGGACCATAACAAAATATAAGGATATTGAGAGTGAAGACCAAGGATTTATGGGAGCCAGTACTCAGAGCAAAGATCGGAGACCCTTCCTTTTTCATAGTGCTACATCTGCAAACTCATTGGCATTGGATGTTTCATAGCAAATAGCCAATGTGAAACTTGCGAAGGATTAGTTTTGTAATATATGAGTGACAATTGCATCAGTGGTTACATGACTGAGGAAAGCAATTACAAGGCCCATCTGTTCACAAGCCAGAGAGCTTCTTCAGCTTACCAGCTGGGGCCAAGAAAAATAAATTATCCTGGAAGAATGTACTGAAGTTCCTCAGTAGAGTCCACCTCAGAGGTGAGGTGAAGGCGTTTTCCACTGGAAATTAAATTGGATGACTTGCTACTGCTGGTGATGACTGAGTGTGCTCCTATGTCTTCAAGGTAGGGGAATAATTTACATTATCTCTTAGGTTATCTGCTTATCCTCTGATTCCTTGTTTTCTATTTCTTATTGGCTAGGAATAACTTTTCATTTAATTTAGTTGACTCTCATGTAGTCAATATGGATATACAGTTGTTCATCTTAATTTCTGCTCCTGGGAGTTAGGCACGATGTACAACTTTCTCTATTTTCATACCAATGTTCTGCTAAAAAAAACTGAAATGATAGGTTACACATTAGCTTTAAACTCTTCGTGACTTAGAAATACATTTATTATTATTATTGAGGTTCTCTTCCTGAGTCTGTGCCTGGCTTTGTTAAAAAAACATGTGAACAAAGTGATGTGTTCACTTTGGAGCAGAAGCTAAAGAGGCGGTGAGAGATTTGCCATCTCCGTTTTCCTCTGGCCCGGGGATTTGGAGTATTTGAGATGGTGGCTAGTTAGCTTGGGTCTCTGAATGAGGATAATTAGCAGAAACCTCTGCTGACACCACCAAGGGACCTGTAACAGGAGCAAGAAATAAACCTATCTTTTTTGAATCAGCTCAGATATTGGGGTACTTTGTTACTGCAGCAGAACTCCTGACTCATACTGTCTGCCATGTACAAAATTTAGGGAACACAGTTAAACCAAAGCAAACAAACAAACCAAATGCAACAAAAATCTCATTTCAAACCATAAAAGACAACTGAGGTTAATAATATATGCACATCATATCAATATCTAAATCAAAATAAATATAAACGTGCATATTTTACAAATGATGTATTTATGCTACTCTATCAACAGCATGTTATGCACACTTACTCAATGGGTAAAATGTTAAGAACATTGCACGCATTGTCTTTTTTGCTATCCCCCAAATATAATGAGGTAGGAAAAAGAACAATTTTTCTTCTCTTTACAGAAAAAGAAATTAGAAGTTTTAACAGTTTGATACCTTACACAGTAAGTCCCAGAGATGCAAGTTTTAACACAAACTTTTACTACAGGCCCTCCGACTCCAAAGCTGTCATTTTAGATGATTTACTGGTTCTTTTATTATACCAATTTGCTGAACAATATGTAATGAATATATTTATTTCTTTGTTACAAACATTCTTATGCAAAATCATTGGTATAATTGCATGGTATTCCATAATATAATTGTAACAAAAGAACTAACTTTCTTTTCTTAGACATCTAAATTGTCTCATTTTATTCACATTCTAAATATTATACTTTATGCCCTAGCTCAGCGGTTCTCAACCTGTGGGTCGTGACCCCTTTGGAGGTCAAACCACCCTTTCACAGGGTTCACCTAAGACCATCGGAAAACACATATAATTACGTATTGTTTTTGTGATTGATCACTATGCTTTAATTATGTTCAATTTGTAACAATGAAAATACATCCTGCATATCAGATATTTGCATTACGATTCATAACAGTAGCAAAATTACAGTTATGAAGTAGCAATGAAAATAATTTTATGGTTGGGGGTGACCACAACATGAGGAACTGTATTAAAGGGTCGAGGCATTAGGAAGGCTGAGAACCACTGCCCTAGCTGGTTTGTCTCAGCTTGAAGATTAAAGGGTCCCGGGTTTGATTCCATCAAGGGCACATACCTCTGTTGCAGGCCTCTCCCTAGCCCAAGCCTTGGTCAGGGTGCATGCAGGAGGCAACCAATCGATGTGTTTCTCTCACATTGATATTTCTCTCTGTCTTCCCCTCTCCCTCCCACTCTCTCTGGAAAAATATCCTCAGGTGAGGATTTAAAATTAATAATAATAATAATAATAAATACATATTGTGCTTTACATTCAGATAGCCTAAAAGTTGCACAAATTCTTAGTATTAATTCTGACATGTAGAATGCATACACCTAAATGAATAAAAATACATTAAAGTTTTTCAATTAAAAATTGCCGCACCCAACAATTTATATTTTCTAGAAAAATTGTGCCAGTATAGCCTCCCACCAGGAGCATATCAGGGGTTCTCTTCACCCTCCAATGCTGACAATTTAAATAATCAGTAGCTCTTCTCAATATATTTTTCTTTTAGTGTTATGCACTTTTTATCAAACTCATTTTATTGACTCCTATAATCGTAAAAGAGTAGTATTTATCTTCAGGCATTATTATTTAGAGGCTTGTGTTTGAGGTATTTTCCCTTCTTTGATCATTTGTCCTTGTACCCAAGTCATCTTTTTGTTTGGTACTCAAATCCTGCGTGTTTTTGTTGCCTATCCTCTGTGCCGTTTGGTTTTCTTTTATTAGACTTGTTCTAAGAGGTATTGTATGTGTTTTAGTCCTTAAACACACAAAGGGAAGGTGTGAAATAGAGCAAGAATGATAAATTGAGGTTAATTATTTAATATTATAGCTTCTAGAAAATAGAAAACATGTCCTCATTTTTATCAATTAGTACGTTTTAATTAATGAATTAAGCAAGTTGGTTCAATTCCCTTACCTAGGAACATACTTTCAAAGAATAATAGTGTGCCAGATTTATACCATCTGGAGATTTTTCAATTTATCTTTCTTTTTTTACTGGCAAAGCACAGCTTTAAAATGTCTTGCTTTTATTTATCAGAGAAGTTTTCCATGATGCATATGCTTTTTAACCCTATGTATTAATTACTCTATGTGATGTTTTACAAGTGAATCATTATTTTTCTTATTTATGTATACAGAGATGTTATTATTGGGAAGTGATACGCAGTTTTAAAAATTTGAAGTCTTCTCTACATATTTATTTTTAATTTGGGGGGAGAGAAAGGCTTTTTATTTTTATTAAAATTTTTTATAGCTTTATTGAGTTACAATTGATATACAAAGAAAACCTGCGCTTATTTAATGTATGCAATTTGATGAGTTTGGATATATGCATACATCCATGATACCTTCACCACAATCAAAATATCTGCAAAAATGTCCTTGTGTCTCTTTGTGTGTGTGTGTGTGTGTGTGTGTGTGTGTGTGTGTGTGTAAAGAATACTTAACGAGAGGCATCTAAAATAGTCAAACTCATAGAAGCAGAAAGTGGAATGGTGGCTGCCAGGAGATAGGGAGGGGAAAGGGAGTGGCTATTCCATGGGTCTAGAGTTAGAGCCATACCAGATAAATATGTTCTTGAGATCTGCTGTACAACCTAGTGCCCACAGTTAACAATGTGATATAGTGAACTTACACATTTATCAAGAGGTTAGACCTCCAAATATTTTATATTAAGCACCAGACCACCTATTGTGATTTTGATTATATTTAAAAAATTCTCAGTAGCCTAATTGAACGTCATTGTAAGTTAATTGCAATGGGAACTGCACAGAGTTTTCGAGTGGCAAGGGAACCTGGTGTGCGGTTTCAGCAGTGCTTTGAGACAGTGAAGGGGATTCAGATTAGCTCTATTCTGAGTGCGCAGATTGGTCAATCCACTGCATCTGCCAGTGCTCGAGGACTCTGGAACAGACATGCACTAAGTTATGGTACTTCAAACAGTCGTTAAGGACCACAGCCAAAGAAGAAGAAATGACCCTGTAAAATCAATTTCTTTATGTTTCCACACCCAGAAGGAATGTCCTGCTTTTAGTGCTTCACTAAATGGGGAAAATATCAGTGAATTGATAAATCATGTCAAAAGCAAAAGTTTGCACTTTTTTGTATTGTGACACTAAAGGTCTGTGCATCTCAAGAGTTTTCTGTGGATCTCTGAGGACACTTTGAACTTACAGTGTTCCCTCTCTGTTATGTTTTTTATATGTTCTACTAGAGGCCCGGTGCACGAAATTTGTGCACGAGGGGGGTAGGAATGGGGGTGGGAAGCCCTCAGCCTGGCCTGCACCCTCTCCAATCTGGGAAATCCCTCTCACAATCCGGGATTGCTGGCTCCTAACTGCTCACCTGCCTGCCTGCCTGATAGCCCCTACCCACCTCTGCCTGCTGGCCTGGTCACCCCTAACTGCCCTCCCCTACTGACCTGGTTGCTAGTAACTGCCTTCCCCTGCCAGCCTGGTCACCCCTAACCACCTCTGCCTCAGCCCCCGCCACCGTGGCTATGTCTGGAAGGACATCCGGATGGATGTCCAGAAGATGTCCAGTCTAATTAGCATATTACCCTTTTATTAGTATAGATTATACAACATAAGATTTAAGGTAGAATTGCATTAGTAGACATGAAGAGACATTTCATTAAAAAATGTATATTGGTTTGATATAATTCAAATCCACTTGTTTATGACAAAAATCAAGTCTTTAAGAATAGGATTCTTGCCCTAGCTGGTTTGGTTCAGTGGCTAGAGCTTTGGCCTGAGGACTGAAGGGTCCCAGGTTCGATTCTGGTCAAGGGCACATGCCTGGGTCACAGGCTCGATCCCTAGTAGGGCACGTGCAGGAGGTAGCTGATCAATGATTCTCTCTCATCATTGATGTTTCTATCTCTCTCCCTCTCCCTTCCTCTCTGAAATCAATAAAAATCTATTTAAAAAAATAAAAGAATAAGATTGCTTTGCTATCAAAGCCAAGTAAGGTGTATCATTCGTTGTCCCTGATGAAGTCTGAGCAGCTCAGTTGCTAAGTGACTTCGCTGGGTTCTTATCAATTAAACTCCATGGAGAAGCAGCTACACCCACCATGCATTTAGGCTATAAAGACTGAAAGTTGCCGAAACCGGTTTGGCTCAGTGGATAGAGCGTCAGCCTGCGGACTGAAAGGTTCCAGGTTCGATTCCGGTCGAGGGCAGCTGATCGATGATGTTTCTCTCTCATCGATGTTTCTAACTCTATCTCTCTCCCTTCCTCTCTGTAAAAAATCAATAAAATATATTAAAAAAAAAA
Source organism: Myotis yumanensis (assembly GCF_028538775.1). NCBI lineage: Eukaryota > Metazoa > Chordata > Mammalia > Chiroptera > Vespertilionidae > Myotis > Myotis yumanensis. The sequence continues at coordinate 38,353,465 of NW_027223754.1, read as the reverse complement.
AAAGACTGAAAGTTGGGGAGGACAGAGTGCTTCTGGGGTATGAGACAGTGAGGGTCAGCAGCTGGGAGGCAGGGAAGATGCTGGAAAGCCCAGTGCCTGGAAGCACCGAAGGGTCTGAGATATGCAAATCTGCTGGAGGCTAGGTCAGGCCCTGTGCTCCAAGGGGTCAGGTCCGGAGGGAGGGCAGGGGTGCGGTTCTCCGGGATTTCCATCCTGTGAGGCTCCTCCTCCTTCTCTTAACCCCCTAGCCTGTCCATTTGGATGAAGGGGGTGGGAAACAAGTATGCAATGCCTGGGTGGGACCCCCCTCAGTCCCAGATCCCGGCGGGGGGGGGGGGGGGGCGGGAGGGGCGGGTGTTTGTATTGGTTTATTTAATTCTTCTTACACGTTGAAGGGGGTGGCAGGGAGTTGTCTGCCAGGCATGTTTTCCTTCTGCTTGCTTGCTCGAGCTGCCCCGCATGATGCCTTTTCCCTTCCTTCCCCGCTGCCCCGAGCTAACGTGCATGAGATCGCCAGGGACAAAACTGGAGACCCCGTTGTATTGCGTGGAGATTGCGCTCCACAGGAACCTGCTTGATCCAGGGCGGGTTGGGGTCATTCACTTCTGGAAAAGCTTGATTTAAAGGAAGCCGCTTAGATAGGCGCCAGCTGAGCCATTTGGGGAGGGTTTATCATCCCTTCTGGCTGTTTCCTTGGAAACCACAAACTCAAGATAGCAGTGGAATGCTGCATCCCCTTATCTGAAACCCTGATTCTCTAGGCCAGTGACTTAGATGCCCCAGGCAAGTGTGGGATGTCCCTTTCTTACTAATATGATGGCACACAGCCACGTTTTAGGTAGGCTAGGATTTGGGGTCCTACCTGGGGCCGGTGCAGGGGGAGGGGACTCAGCCTGCTGATCCAATCATAGACAATTTGCATATTCCTCTATTATTAGTATAGATTACCATGGAATGACCTATAACAGTAATATGGTATCTAGAAAGATAAAAAAGCCTATTTATCATTTGCTTTCTTTGGACTCAGGAAAACTCATTAGAATGTTATAAACTGTATATGCAGCCTATATTTCACAAAATCTCAGAAATTCAAATGTAATTTATTATGACTTTACTAAAGATAGTATGGAGACAAAACGATTGGGATTCAGGGAGAACTAAATATGGTGCCTCCAGCATGGTTCCTCTATGTCCTCATGATGTGCTGGGACTTCTGTGTGTTCGGATATTTTCTATCCTCATGAGCAGGCCAATGGTGCGGGTGTCCAGATGTGATGGTTTACTGGATGGTCCTGATTAAATCCAATATTAAATCTCTCACTCATATGAAGAAGCAGCATTTACTAAACTAAAACCATGATCTGCATATAATGAAGGGAATGATTAAAACAACTTGAAAAGAGCCAAATTAAACAGAAAAGAAGGTCTCATGCAAGGTGTTTCTTATTTCTCCATCTTTATTTTATCTAGCCTTTCTTCTTGTTATTTTTATATTCAACAGAACAGATAGGAGAAGAAATTCAGGAGCTGAATTGTGTATCTTTTTAAAGGATGATATAAATTATTTCTGTGGAAAATAATAAAAATAGTATTTTTTCAATTACCTGAGGTTTCTCTAACCCATAGTCCAAAATCTGTGTCATTCTCAAGAGAGTATTTTATTTTGTGTGTTCCATTCAATGGTCTTGTTTAAATGTTTTATCTATGGCAACAGAACATTTTGTATAAAAAATAGAATCTATCCAAATCAATAGATAGTTTTTATTACATTTTGCCTAATATAAATTGAAAACCAGTGAAATTCTTTGGCCAAGAAAACTTCCTAGGAAAGGCTGCAACAAATATTGTCAAAATCTATTTGAAATGAAAATAGAAACTTGGACAAAAATTCAATCGTAATTTCTTTAAGTGAGCTTAAAATGAAGTGTGTGACAACTGTGACAATTTTGTTACCAAAATTATATATTTATTTCTATTAAAGCACTAAATACATAGTGAAGGATGTACTGTGGGGCTCTAGTGTTTATTTACTTGATTTTACTCAATATAAACAAGCAAACCAGATACTTTTAGTGGGAAACAATCTGGAATGGTTATTAGCCAAAATCTTCATGGAACCATACACTCTACAGAGAGTGTATGGCACACAGAGTCTAAAATATTTACTATCTGGCCCTTTACACAAAAAGTTTGCAGACCCCTGTACTAAGCCTTTGTGATGAATGTGAAAATATGGTGAGAAAAGGGTTTAAGTGTCTTGAGTATCAGAAGAGGAAGATAATCTTTTCTAAATACATTTGGGTGCAAAAATATGACTTCATGAAGTAAGTGAAGCTAGACTTGAGTCTGCAGGGATGGGCAGCAATAGACAGATGATAATTTAGTTAAAAGTGCATTCCAGGTCAAGGGAGCAGCATAGAGAGACACTGAGATAACAAGGGAATGACTTTCACAAGAAACATGAAACAAATTCACTTTTGATATATAAAGAATAAGAAAGTGGTGGGAGACAGACTAGGGGCAAAGGTCATCTCTCCCATTCTCCCCTAACCCTTCTCCATATGGCAATACATTTGAGGTGGAAGAAGCAACTTATTTGAGAGCTCTTGTTCTCATAATTGTCTTCTGAGGTCAATTGTTAGTAAGAAAGATACACATTGGAAGTATGGATTGTAAATACACTAAAATGATATCATGGAAATGCCAGGTTAACCTTGCTTAGTGCCCATTCCATTACGTCATTGCTAAAATACCATGTTTAACATAACTAAAGTTGCCAAGATCCAAATCTTTCCATGAAACAGAAAAATGCATTAGCATCCTCTCATGTGCCTTTCTTCCTCTTTCTTGCACATTAAATCACGCTTACTTATTTATTGATAGCCTATGAGAAGACAGGTCTAAAGTGGCTGTTTTATTAAAAGCCATTCATATAAGCAAAGTAGCAAAATGTGAACAGTTTAGCAGTCAGATTAGTATCTGAGGGTCACATTATCTGTATTGGGTACATATACACATACCTACATGTTTTAAATACAGAGGGAGATCATGTCACAGTAAGGCAAGCTTGGGGGTTATTGGTATGGGAGTGAGAGAATGTAGACTTAGGCTGGGCTCTGTTAGGTGTGTGACCCAACAAGTCACAGACTAAAACAGCAGCAACATCCTAATGGTGACTTTGAACTTAGTTTCTTCAGGCTACTTTCCCGCCTTCTCTTCTCTCTGCAGTATGTGAACTTGATTCTATGTTCCAAGTCATTTGGACCCCTAGATTTTGTATTTGCCCTCATGGACTCCATGCCTTTTATTTCCAACTCACTTTTGCAATAAACTGTGTATCTGGTTTGGCATTGTTAATGAGACAGACAGAGAGCTGACTACTCAGGAGAATCAGGTGACTAGCCAAGCTGTCTTTCTCGACTCTGCTTTCAACTACCAAGTGACTGTTTTGAGTATGGAGTAATATATTCCTCAGTTACGGCATCCTTTTATTTGGAATATAACAGTTGAGATGGATGAGTTTTTGTTCCCCCAAAATATTTATTTCTCATGTGATGCCTTTTATTTGGATACAAGAGGAAAATCAGTATTCTTTGGCTTCTTAAAGTTTCTAAATAATTTTGGCCTATTTACTGCTTAAAATGTCCGTGGCATGTGGTTGCTTGTAAATAGTACCAAATGGTCTGGCATAGTACAGTCGTGAGTTGTTAAAGGTTTAAATGGTCCCAAAGATGAAATAGCAAATATTTGAGGTCATAAGTAAAGTCCTTTATAAGGACATTAAATCTTTTGCCAAGATTTCTTTCTCTAAATTTCTTCCTAAGACTCTGAATTGCATAATAGTTAACTGAAGGAGCTTTAGAAAAGCATGAAAAATGCAAGCAAATGCAGAGTATATAGTGACTGGAGAGGTCTCTTGTTTCATTTGATTAATTTGCTGGAAGTCTGGGTATGGTTAATGTCACTGGTGAATTATTGTTGCATTGGTGAAACCGAATCACAGAACTTATACTCTTGAATGTAGTTTATTGTAATTGTAAAAGAAGTGGTAGCCAAACCCAAGTGGTGTGATGCATGTCGATTCTAGATCCACTCTTCTGGATGATTCTACTACATAAAGAAACAAATTTAGAGGAATTATTGGTAAATGAGTTATTGGATGTGTTATAAGCCTGAAGTCTTGTGACTACACAAGGGTGTGACAGGCCTAGTATATGCTCATGTTGTCCAACCCTCTTTCCAGATGTTATTCCCATCCTTGTATGATGCCTGAGAAAACTATCAACAAACTTCACTTTCCTGGTTGGGTAGAGAAACTCAGACACCCTGCCAATATTGACTTTCTTTGAGTATCTAGAACCTTAACCAGTTAACCACTCTAATTATGAGGACATAAGCTTTTGAGGGGACAAGAATTAAAGAGATGGCCACATGGCTTATGACATCCATACAAGGCAGATGTGCTCACACCATTTATTAGTGTGCCCCTATAAAGATATTTTTGTTTTGTTTTGTCTTTGGATGTTTTTAGCTCCATGGGACCTCAGTTTTGTTATCCATAAAAGCAATATTATAATTGCTCTGTTTCTTCTAAAATGTTGTTGTGAGGCAAATTAAAATGGTACATAGGATGTTGTTTTGTTTACTTAAAATTAATATGCAATTGTAAAGGATTACAAGGGCTTAAGTAGATGACCACAGATGAATTCAAGGACATAGAGTTTAATAGAGATAATATGTCCAACATTAATTCACTCATTCATTCATCAATTCATTTATGCATTCAACATGTATTTATTGGAATCCTACTATGTGCCTAGAACCAATCCAGGTGCTGAGGATAGAATAATAAATAAGGCAACCAGTGTCAGGGATGTCATAGAGATTCTAAAAGTTTGACTGGAGAAGTTAAACAAGAAAATAAGTAATTGTGGTTAGTGCTGGGAGAAGGAAGTCAGAATATTACATTAGAGTGGCCCAGATGGACCCTCCAGAGGGAGCTGCTCCAGATGGGGTGGTCAGGGACCCTCTCTGAGGAGGTCCTGTTTGGCCAGATCTGAGTATTAAAAGGGGACCAAATGAGAACTGACGGAAAATGGCTGGAAAATCGCGGGGGGCAGCGGGGAGGTGGAATAGGTTTGCACAAAATTTTAGACTCGGGTAATGAAGGTTTCCAGGAAGAAATCAAAGTCAGGTAGCCTTTGTCCTTCAAGAGTCCATGGAGGAGACTTAGAATTTGTTGAAGAAGTATCTGAAATACCAGTGCTGAGCTTCCACATGATTTAATTTGTCTGTGATGTGGCCTGGGCATCAGGGATTTTAAAAACTCCCTGGTGCTTCCTTCCTGCAGCCACATTAGGAATCACTGCTCTGCGAGGTTGTGTAATGGGCAGCAGAATGGACTGAGCAGAAGACACTTTCGATTTTGCCCTACTTCCCACAGAGCAAACAGGGCTCCAGGGAGTGCTTCAGATTGCAGAAAAATTACTGTCTTGTGGGGTCTCTTCCGATGCTCTGTTGAATATGCAGGAAAGCAATAAGGCAGGGGCAGAGGTTTGGGGGAAGATATGCTCTTGGGAAAGAGGGACAATAGTTTCAAAAACAGGAAATTGCATTAGAAGACACAGAAATAAGAACGAATATGGTTCGTTTGTTCAGGGAATTATTCCATCCCAGTTTCTATGTATCTGTGGTGGAAGTGAAAATCTGTATTTTTAAATAAATCTCCAGTGTAATTATGAAGCATTTGGGTATGAATGCTGGGGGTATATTGCTTGCACAGAAATGTCCTTCCATGGTCTTTAATTGCTCAGAAGCCTTTAAGTCCTGCTTTCAACCTTCATAGTTTTCTTAGAACTAATCTGTGATGTATTTCCTCGACCAGAATAATTTGTATCGTAAAGAAATCTATAGACAGGGATTCTTAACCTGAAATTCATGCAAACTTTGCAGTTTATGGTTGGGTATCGGGGCAAAAAGAACCTCTTAAAATGGCACAAATATATTGTATATGCCTTGTTGCTTACATTTTTATGACTAGAGTGTCCATAGCTGTTTTTTAACCAAATTCTAAAAATACTACATGATATTTACAAAAGGTGACAACTTTTTAGATATAGCTGTATAAAACTCAATCACTCTAAGAGAGGTGTGACAGATTGTTAAGGAACATATTTTGAACTAGATGTGCCTTTACTATACAATGCATAGTTTAATAATTGAATTAATAAATATTTCAATAGAGATAACATGTCTAATATTCATTCATCAATTCATTTATGCATTCAGCATATATTTATTGAGACCCTACTATGTGCCTAGAACTAATCCAGATAAAGATAAAATATATAGATACTTTGTAATACCTAGTTGTATATGGAACTTATGATTTGGCTTATATTTTTCAATGTGTTCCCATGATTCAAATTTGGAATGTAAAGATGGATCGAACCCAGAACCATTTTATTCAAAGTCATGACAATTTGTCATTGAAAATTTTTATTAGGATGGAAAACAAAATTCCATTCATGTTTTTCTCTCAGAACAGAATGACATTTCTTCTGTAATGTTTTAGGTTTTAGTTTGTACCCATGGGAGTTGTCCATTCTGAATAATAAATGTTGAATGCTCGTAACAGTACAACCTGGCATTCTAGAAATAACAGGAGTATAAGAACAAAAACAGAAGGCAATTTAATTTGTATGCTAACCAAGTTTCACTTGGAATTGTTTTAAGAAGACCCATTTCATTATGTGAAAATAGTTTTTTATTAAAATTTTTACAAAGGAAATATATAAAAATTTAATAAGGAAATGTAATACTGTTTTGTGATTCTTACATGGTTCCAAACTAAGATTTAGTTATTATCAATTTATTTCCAATCAACATTCAGCCACATTGCTCTAGTTTTAACTGTGGCTAGGTAATGTCCCCATAGATCTTGAAAATGTGTGGAATAGGGCTAAGTTATCAAAGAAAATTTCAAGCAGTGTTACAGAGCACATAATGTGAGGAAATAGCAGAGAAGGTAGACAAACACATCACAAAGCAGCTGTAATTGCTGTTTATTAACATTGAATGATCCAGGGCCTATATTCTGGACTTATCACTGTTTGTTCATCATACATTCATTGATTTATTCATTTACTTTTCAATATAATTAATTACGTTGATAATGTAATATGATAAGGAGGATCTCTATAATATTTACTTTTATGAGATAAGCTGCGTAGTGGTTTTTTGTTTGTTTGTTTTGTTGCATTTTGTTTTTTCTTTCTGATGTAGCTTCATCCTCAGGTTGAGTCCAAGGGCTCAGTTTCTATATCATAAACTGGCCACACTGAGGGAAACGATGGTGAGTGTTATAGCAATATCTGCTATAACTCGTTTAATGTAAATTTTAAATTGTTCAAGAGACCACGGCTGATGCCTTCTATAGATCAAAGATGCTCAGCTACACAAAGGTGTAGCATGACTTCCACCTGGTCACACTTAACAGCAACCTCCAGTTTGGGACACGTAAGAGTCGCTTAGTTTTTATGCCCTGAAAGAACGCCAGCTTTCTTGATTATGTCTTTAATTTCTTTGTCATTAATTACAGTACTGAGGATATAGCAAAATTACACAGCATCTATTTTAATTAAGAGTCATTTGGATGCAAATGGCAGAACCCCAATTCAATCAGAATAAACAAACGACTTATGTGCTCACATAACCAGAGATAGGGGGTAAAGATGACCTTTAGAATGAGTGGAAAGGGAGTTAGACAACCTCACAACAGTCTTTCTCATTCTTTCTCTCTATCACACACACACACACACACACACTCACTCATTCACCTGCCCCCACCACACACATTTCAATTTCTGTCAGCTATTTGGTCTCAATCTTGCCTGCTGTAGAGTGAGTTTTGTCCATGTGAAAGGAACATGGATTTTTAGCATCATTTAAAGTTATGTTTTTACTGTAACCTGATCAAATAGGATGAGAGACTGTTTCTTCCCTGGCAGTTCTTGGGGGAAGTAGGGGAAATCTGAGAAAAATGCTGATTGGCTTAGCTTGGATTCCATTATTTAGCATATTTTCAGATTTATAACTAAAGGACAATACCACAGGACAAGACAATTCATTAATGATTGTGATAAGCAAAATAATGGGTCTCAAAGACATTTATTTCCTGATCCCTGGAATCTATGACTATGTTAGATTACATGGCAAAGGGAGAAAAATTGCCTGTGGAATTAAGATTGCAACTCAGGGGATTATAGCAGATTATCTGGGTGGATCTGATATAATCACAAGGATCCTTCCAAGTGGAAAAGGGGGCAGAAGAGGAGTCAGCATCAGAGCAATTCAATATGAGGACTTTGATGGTGTTGCTGACTTTGATGATGGAAAAAATGGGGGCAGGGAATGCATTTTGCCTCTAGAAACTTGAAAAGGAAAGGAAATAGATTGCTCCTAGAGCCTCCAGAAGGAATGCAGTCTTGCTGATATCTTGATCTTAGCCAAGTAAAATCCATTTAGATCTCTCATCTCCAGAACTATAAACTCATATGTTTATGTTGTTTTTAGTCACAAAATTTGTGGTAATTTGTTATAGAAACAATAGGACACTAACACAGTCTTCTATCAAAATAATTCTTCTGCCTCGTCACTGAAATTACATCAGAATCTGTTACTGAGCAAATTATGTATTCCTGGGAATTATTAAAGTCTTTATACAGATAATCTGTAAACGATTACTGTTAAAATGCTTATTTCTTTTACTGCTAGTACTTTAACTATTTGCATAAACCTAAAGATATTAGCCAAGGCATAATTCCCTGTTGACTTCCCCTTGCATTATTTTTAAATAATGGAAACTAACTTTTAAGCACAACTTCATATCCTGCTTTTTTGCATTTATATGAAGTCTTACACTTTATTCTGTGTTGTAATATAGTCTGGATACATTGTTTATAATGGCTAATGTTATATTAAGGTATTTTGCCAAAGCATAATAGACAACTTTGTTCCATGATTTAAGCCATTATTCTATGTAAATGGCCCATAAGTACAATTATAAGAGTTTAATACTCCAATTTCAATTTTTTCCTGTTTCTCCATTGTCATTCTGCATTGTATTTGGGTACACATTATTACCTAGATAGATAGGTAATCCACGTTTTGCAGGACCTACATTTTGGGAGCCCTTTTTAAAAAAATGAATTCAAAATTGCAAGTACAAAATTAGTTAAGGTGAATATACACTGAGTGGCCAGATTATTATGACCACCCCATCAGTACTTCATTGACACTTCCAAAAATACTGAATATTGAAAACTTCCTAAGCAAATACTCTCAAGGTTTTATTATTATTATTATTTGCATAACTAATTCACTTCATTGTACTGATGGGGTGGTCATAATAATCTGACCGGTCAGGTCATAATAATCTGACTGGTCATAATAATCTGGTCATTCAGTGTATATTTAGGACTAGAAAGTAAATCAACAAAAATTATAATTTTTAAAGCAGGCAAATACCACAAACATCACAAAATTCAGAATATTATGTAAATATAATTTTATGAATCTGTTTTAAGTAGCTCTGTGTACTTTAAAACTTGTTTCTTTTCCATTTAAGTGTGGGCTGAACATTATAGAATGTATTCAAATTATGAATTGATCTCTGTCCTTGCATTGTCATGACCAAGGTTTACAGAAGCCATTCCTACACCCTGAAAAACTATGGAAGTCACTCTTCCCCAACTAATTGCAAGTAAATGTATCCTCAATTCAACCTCCCTTTGGCTGAATCCCAAAAGTGCCAGAGCCATCCCAGGGCCACTTAACCTGAGGGATAGTATGACTGAGTGGAAGTTGGGAAAGAAAGAGAGAGTGCCTAGCCCATTTGCTCAGCGGATAGAGAACTGAAGGCCTGAGAACTGAAGGGTCCTGGGTTCAATTCCGGTCAAGGGCACATGCCCGAGTTGCGGGTCAATCCCTACCAGGGGGCATACAGAAGGCAGCCAATCAATGATTCTCTCTCATCATTGATGTTTCTATCTCTCTCTCCCTATCCCCTCCTCTCTGAACTCAATAAAAATAGATTTTTTTTTAAAAAAGAGAGTGATCCTCATTGATTCAGTTAAAATTTCTTATTTTTTGAAATTTTCAAAAATATATGTCACCTCTTCCAGGATCCTCCCCCACACCATGGAAAAGACTGTCACGGGTGAAGACATCTGAGGATTCATTGCCCTTAGCTCCATGGTCAATGTGGTCTGACTCTTTGATGATTGGCACTGAAGAACTGCACTTAGGCTATCCCTAAAATAAAGTACACCAAGTTCTACAATCTGTCATTGACTCTCTATGCTTCCCTCTTCTAAAGAAGAATAAGCAAATCATTTGCACAGATGAAACACGTGCCGTGATTCCCATCCTTCCTGATATCACTATATAAAGTGAAGTCTGTCCATAGCTCTTTAGGGTGCTCCTCCCCCCCTCCCCAGGGACTGCTGCCACCTCTGTAGCCTGGCCGCTATCTGCTTCATGATAACATTATAAACATTCCTCTGAACTATTAACAGGAAAATATCTGCTTAGAGTTTTGTTACATGTGGGTGCCGCCAGCCCAGGCATTCTTCCATATTTGTCACATGATCAGCTTCCAAATCATTTTTTTTAAGTGAAAGTATATAGCCTGGAGCCTCAATGTTTCTATTTTTGTTTATTTATTATACAAGATGCCACTTCTCACCCAACCCCTTGCAGACATTAAGCTCTTCCACCAAAATGTAATATGACCTTGGGTTTTAGTTTCATGGTCCATAAAATGCTAGATTTTTGGTGATAGAAATTCAGAGTTGGAGCCCTCACTTAAAAAGAGATAAGGAAGCTGATCCATCGCAGATTGATGCTAAGCCTAAGCCTAAAATGAGCTTTGCATCCTCATAGGAAGTGTGCCCACACTCTAGAGTCCTTATTCCACCTTTTGAAATGCTCGTGTCCATCTCTTCACAAAACTTTGGAGACAGGAAATTTTCAGAGTTTTAATGATATTAAGATAACACAAAAAGAAAGTTTCTCAAACCTTTTTTATTCTCTACAACTCTTGGAGAAAAAGCAGACCTTTATCTTTGTCAAAAGGGAATAAAACTGTTGGCATGACAAATGAAGGTTCTAGGGGGATAAGTGAAATAAGGAAGTGGAGAAGTGTGGTGGATTATTCCCAAAGCCTGGTCCAGACAAGAAAATAAGCCATAGGCAGCACAGATTGAAGTGAAGATGTGTATCCTCAGGTCAAGGGCCTGGGCTGGTTGGAAGAAAAAGATAGAACAGAACAAAAAGAAATAGGAGGCCTAACCGGCATGGCTCTGTGCGTGAGCATCGATATGAACCAGGAGGTCACGGTTTGATTCCTAGTTGGGGCACATGCCCAGGTTGCAGGCTTGATCCCCAGGGTGGGGCATGCAGAAGCCGGTAGACAATCAATGATTCTCTCTCATCATTGATGTTTCTCTCTCATTCCCTCGCCCTTCCTCTCTGAAATCAATAAAGAAATATATTTTTAAAGAGAAATGGGAAGAAATGTCTTAAGACAATGGTGTACATATAAGCCGGGTTTTTGCAGGCAATGGTTATTCCCCCTACTTCTTTGCATAGAATAGTACCTAACAAGGTACTAGAGGCTTAAGTATTGATTGAATGAACCTTTCCCTATATGCAAAAATCTGTAAGAATAAGCTTCCGTTCTTATGTAGTAATTCTAATATTAGATTTTGAGTGAGTGATAGTACTTAACACTTAATGAGTACTTACTAAATGCTAGTGCTAGGTACTGTGCTCAGTGCTTGATATGTGTATCTAAATATTCTCATGAATTTATAACGGTCGTACCATTATTATCCCTACATAGCTAATAGCAGCATGTCTCTCTTTTTCTATGTAAATTTCTTTGTTTTTTATTTCCTTAGATACTATTCCAGTCCAGGTTCTAGCGCATGTGTCCTTCTCTCTACCTAGTACATCCCCTGAGACCTTATATGCCGGAGTGAATCAAACTTCACATGTAAATGTAATCATTTTTCTCCATGTTACAGCTAAACCTGTGGATACCTTTATTTTTTCATATAACCTACTCTATTATAATTATTTACTTATGTTGGTCTCTCTCACTCCTGGCTCCGTGAGTGCTGGTATTTGTATTTCTAGATTCTAACATCCAGCAAAGTTCTTGGCTGAGAGTAAAGAACAATGATTGTGAAATAAATGACTAAGTGAATCATACTGGACTCCAGTATTCCCTCTTTTAAATAAATGATCATGCACAAGTAGTTAAAGAGCAGAATCTCAGCATGGGTTTCTAACTAGTTAGAGACCCATGAGTGGAAAATGTTAATTTCAGTGAATACAGGGTATGGGTTTAGCTCTATATTCCCTAGCAGTACTCTGGGAAGGAAAAGGAAAATTGAATCTGGAGTGAAGTTGGTGTGTGTGTGTGTGTGTGTGTGTGTATTTTCTTGTACTTGTGACTTAATTCTAAGGTCAACTAGCAAAAAATATGGAATTTTTCATTACCTATGCTTTTTTTCTCTAATTGAGTTTAGACTACATTTATATTTTGCACACACATGAGCAAAATTTTAATTCATCGATAATATGTAATTTCTATACATCACTGGCACTCATTAACATTTAGATGGATTTTATTCTCCATTTAAATTGTAGGTTTTAATCTTTTTATTAAAAGTAATTCTCCACAAATTTGAAGAAAACTTTAACATTTGATATAGTAATGCAAACTATTTAGTACTTTAACTTGATTGTGTGATAAAGTGAACTATTATTTAATATATGATTAACAACTTATAAAAATGTTTATAGGTTACCTGTTAGTTATTCTAATAAGGGTGATAACTGCTGTTTTTTTTCAAAGTTAAGAAAAAGTTTTTTAAATGAATTAAATCTCATATTTTTATACTGAAATTGTTTTTTTAATTTCTACCCATATACCTAATCCATAGCTTTAGTTTATTTCTTATTCTACATAGAAAGACATTATGTCATTATTTTTATAAAAGACATAAAAATACATTTACTTTCTCCTTCATTTTTGGTTCCATACAGATTCCTGACAAGATGATTCTATAAAATTATAAAACCCAGGTCTCCTGTTGACTTGCATCTGAGGACAGGTAACGAGGTCACCTGTGAGTCATTGCAGTTAGTTCCAGAGATGTGAAGAAATCTCTTGCCATCACACTTAACCTTCACAGAGCACGGATTTCAGGGGGAGATGCCCAGATGTCAAAATGGGCAATTGACATAAGAACTTTCTCCTTCACATTGAGTTCATCAGAACAGACTGGTGAATAGTCTGATTATAGATCATTTTAAAGGAATGAAGTATTTTTTTTTGACTATACATTCTATAGCCTTTTGATCCCAATTTAAATCTCATTTCAAAATTCCCCACTGCATAAAACCACTAAAGGAACAAATTTCATAAAAATTCCATTAGACTGGTTAAACACGACCCACTGCAATCTATTTAAAATAGCAGTGCCCAGCTGGCGTGGCTCAGTGGTTGAGCATCGACCTATGAACCAGGAGGTTACGGTTCAGTTCCAAGTCAGGGCACATACCTGGGTTTCGGGCTGGATCCCCAGTAGGGGGCGTGCGGTAGGCAGCCAATCAATGGTTTCCCCTCATCATTGATATTTCTCTCTATCTCTCCCTTTCTCTCTGAAATCAATAAAAATGTATATTTTGAAGAATAGCATACAAATAGTCCGTTGTGTCCATTCAGAGTTGTGATGTGCACAGGCTGGCCCCCAGCCCCCAGGATTCCTAGAGATACTCTCCAGAGGTTACTTGGGAGAGAGAAAGGTCTGGGTCTGTGGCGCGTTGCCCATTCCTACCTCTGGCTTCTTCCAAGGGGTTTCACTTATGTATGGTTTATTTACCAAGGGTCTTTTAATGATTTATTTTGGAATAAAATGTTTTTGCAGGTTTCTACTTCTTGACCGCTCAAATGTGAAAACCTTTGCTTTAGTGAAAGCAAGCACCATGTCTTCCCAAATCACATCTCCACTCCAGACCAACATTTACATTCTATGCTCCAGTAACCACAATCCCTTTAATTTTCCCTGAGCCTTTACGGGTTCACCTGCAAGCATTTGGTCCATCACTCCAAAAGGAATGAAGTAAGTGTCCCCGGAAGTGGGGCTTGGGGAGGGTTCAGGATTACAGATTTCCCTGGCCTTGGTCAAGGATTGAGGCCGAAAGCAAAGCGAGGTAGAATAAAATCAAAGGGAGAAGAACGAGCATTTGTGCTCTCTCTTTTGTCCAGTACTGACACGTGGCTCGCAGCTGCTCTGCATTTTATTCCTGTTAAATCAGTGACTTTACTGAGAAGCAGGCAGGAGAGCCCAGCATTGAGGATTTCCTCTCCCTTCAAAGCCTGGTCTCTGCAACCTGCTGGAGCCAGCCACAGATTCCCTTTGTTGGTAAGTGGTTCGGGGAGATAAGGGAAACCCTTCCATCAGCAGGCTGCAAATGAACTGAACTGCAGTCCAGTTCATGACAGGACGAACATTCACCCTCATTTTTGTAGGGGATGGAAAAGGTATTTTTAAATAGTAATAAGGTGCACCCTGCAAATCCTGCCATATACCAGATTAAAGGAGCTCCTGCTGGTAGAGCAGTGCACGGAGGGAGAGAGGAAGCAGGTAGTTATTCAGAGATAATGCTTCTGGGACAAAATGTTGTCACCACATAATGGTCCCCTGCGGGTAGATATAGAGGCAAAGGCAGTGTACTTATTTTTTAATGCAAGAGACACTTTGTCGGTGACACAATCACAGCTCTCATGATTACCTTTCCTCTTTTACCAGATGAAAGGTTGTAGATTTAATCATCATGCTTAATGGAGGACTGGGGTCGCAAAGCCATAGAAGTAAGCCCAGTGACAATGGCCTGCTGTGTGCAGATTGACTTAGTAAACACTTTTGGAGCAGACTTTAGCCATTGAAGAACTATTTAGTTATAAATGGGTAGATTCTTAATTATGCATTTTCTAAAATTCTTAATCCGTTCTAGTCCTGCCAGGTAAAAATTACTGTGTTTGCTTTGTCAATGACATATGAGAGGATACATTTAATTTGATTTTAGGTATGACTGTTTCATCTCTAGGTTGAGGGTTATGTAGAGATAGTTCTATAAGTACACCGTGCTACAAGAACTCATCTGGCCCAACAGTATTTATATCCAATATATCAGTGAACTCCATTGAGTACTCTACTTACAATATGTTAGACACTGTTATAAGAATTTCACATAAAATTTTCATTAATCCTATAATATTTAAATATATGCAGTATTTTATGCAGATAAGTGCATTGGAGAAAGTTGGCCACATGGTCAGAGAGGTAATAAGAAGCAGATACTTCAGGGCTAGGTTCTGTTAAGGATTTTTGTTTTTACTTTGAGTGATTTGAGAAGCCATTTAAAGGTTGTGCATATGAGTGGTATGCACTCAGCATGAGCAGTCCACGCTGTGTTTTGTGACAAGACACAGAAGAATGGCAAAGGGAAGACAAGGATGCCAGTTAGAAATCTCTTGCAATATTCCAAGAGAGAGATAACTGTGGCTTGAGATAAGTTAGTGGCATTTGGGGTTATGATGAAGTGCTGGGTTCTAGATATTTTCCTAAAAATAATACCAATAGGATTTCCTGACAGAACATGAATGGAATACAAAATAAAGAGGTCAAGAGTGGATCAATCAGCAAATGGAAGAGAGTTGTTAGTAACTGAAAAAAAAAATGCAGTAGATATTCTCATTTTACCCAGGAAGAAATTAGAACTCGGGGGAATGACTTGTGCAAGATCACATAGCTAATAAATGGTTTGACTTTGACTGAGGTGAATTGAATGCTGATACTTGTCTTCTTAGCCTTTGTATCTTTGCTTTTCAAAGTGTGGTCTTTGGCGTGGTGAGAGAAGCATTGCATCCTCTGGGAACTAATGAGAAATGCAGACTTTCAGACCTCACACCTGACCAACGTAATCAGAATCTGCATTCCAGTGCTATCCTGGGTGGTTGATATTCACCATGTGGTTTAATAAGGACCATTCTTTGTTACATGTTTGCCCATATGTTGCTGAAAGGAAGTGTTTGAGTGTCTGGGTGGTTGATGATGACTTTCTTGAAAAATCATAGCAATGCCTAGAGGTTGAGACTTTTATCTGAACATGGTGGAGAATATGATGCTTCTGCTTTTAATGACAAGAGGCAAAAGATTACCCTGGGAAGTATCTCTATGAAATCTTAAAAGAAAAGAATGACAAATTCAGAAAGAGATTTAGAGGTACCCAAGCATATTTTCAAAATAATTTCCTCTTATGACCCTGGGTAAAATATTTTGATTCTTAATTACTGCAACTCATGTCCTAGCACAGTGATGGCGAATCTTTTGAGCTCGGCATGTCAAAATTTTGAAAAACCCTAACTTAACTCTGGTGCCATGTCACATATAGAAATATTCATTTTTTTTTATATTTGCAACCATAGTAAAAAAAAAGATTTATATTTTTGATATTTATTTTATATATTTAAATGCCATTTAACAAAGAAAAATCAACCAAAAATATGTATAAAATGAACAAAAACAGAAAAACAATGTACATTTAGGAAAAATAATAATAAAAACAATGATAATAAAATGGTACGAAAACTAGAAATTAGTGACTTTTTTGGTACTGAGGTTTGTCTGCTAATTCTTCGATTGCAGGTTCATACTTGGTGCACTTCAAGGCCAAGCAAGCGCCACTAACTTCATCTGTTAGCCGGTTTCTTTTGTTCGTTTTAATATTATTTAATGCTGAGAACAAAGTCTCACAAAAATATGTTGATGAAAAAATTGTTAGCAAAGCCATCGCTAGATTTTTTATGTCGCTAAAAGTGTCAGGTACTCTGTTCCAAGCACTCAAAATTTCTTGTTCATAGTTGCACTCTTCATTATTCAAACGATTTCATTCCAGATTTTCAAGTTTCGACCTTAAGTCGACAAACACATGAGTCCAAATGCTACCTTGAAAATCTGCAAGTGCATCTCTAAATCGTCAATTTGCATCCATTGGAAATCCTTTAATTCCAAAGTACTGTAAACAACTACATCCGGATACTTAATTATTTTAATGGTCTGTTCTAGGCTTCTAAATTGGTTGAATCTTTCGCTGAACTGTTCAAATAACGAGTTTACTATATTCTGGTACATAAGTAGGGACTCCATTACACTCGTTGTAGTGGTCTTCTCAAAATACTTTTTTATCCGAGGAAAATACTTATAAGTTTTAGTTTCAATATCTCGCTTGAAAATTTTAAGTTTACTTTCAAAAGATTTGATGTATCCAAACATAACGTCAATACTTTTGCCAAAACCTTGTAATTTTAAGTTCAGTTCATTCATATGAACAGAGAGATCTGTAAAAAACATCAATTGCTGACCCACTTATGATCATTGATCTGAGGAAAGTTTGCCAGATCCTTATTCTCAATAAATACCGTAATTTCTTCAAAGCACTCCACAAATCGCTCAAGTACTTTACCTCGACTCAGCCATCTCACATTATTGAACATCAGTCGTCCACTGTAGGTTGAATCAACTTCCTGTAAAAGTGCAGAAAATTCTCGCTTGTGAAGGGGTCGAGAAGCTATAAAATTCACAATTTTTGTTACAACTGACATTAAATCATTCAATTCTGAGAATCCTGATTTGGCACATAACACCTCCTAATGGATCATGCAATTAAAATGTACAAGTGGATGTCTAATAGCTTCCATAAACAATTTCAGGAATCCCACATTTTTCCCACCATATTTGGTGCCCCATCTGTCATGACTGACACAATTTTAGAGATATCAATGTTTAAGTCACTGAATGTTTTTATAACAACTTTAAATATTTTGTTTCCTGATGTACTTATTGGCACTGATTCTAACTTTATCAACTCTTCTCTCATTGTGAGACCATCAGAATATCTAGCAATAATGGAGAACCGAGCATTTGATGTGACATCAGTAGTTTCATCAAGAGAAATCAAAAAATATTTACAACTACTTAAGTCTTTTTTTAATTGATGTACGTTTTTGTTAAGATCTATTATTCTGTCTTTGATAGTATTTCTACTGAGTGGTAACTCAGAAATTCTTTTAGTAATATCATTTTTATTTTTCATATTGTGAAATAGAACTGGTGTACATCTTAGAAATGTTTCCTTAATAAATTCTCCGTCACTGAGGGCTTTTCCATGCTGAGCTATGGAGTGAGCAATACAGTAATTTGCTGATGTTAAATTTGTAGAGCATCTTACAAATTTAATGATGGAATTTGATTGACTTTTATAGAGGTGTAGCTGCCTAGAAGTGTATTCCTTCCTTTCATCGATACATTTTTTCAAGAGCTGACAATGATTAATTTCAAAATGTCTCTTTACATTCCACGTTCTGCTTACTACAGTTTCATTACACAGTATGCACAATGATCTGTTGTTTCTGTCAACAATCCCATACATCTCGGTCCATATGTCTTGAAAGGGTCAGCTACTGCTACTTCCACTTCCTTTATCATTCAATCTGATTTTTTTATTTTTTTGATTCTCCATCACAAGGCTCCAAAAATAAATAAATATAAATCACGGCGTTTGTTATAAAAGGTTGATAGGTTTCTTACCTATTAACTTTTTGCAGTGTTGTTGCACTGACTCCTGGTGCAAAACAATTCAAAGATAGTATGTATAACCAACAAATATATGGTGCTGTAATCAATGATCTGAGACGCAGAATGTCTCGTTGAGCACTGTTGCACTGTATATCTTTTTCTTCTAACCCTCCCACTCCTGTCTCCTAACGAACATGGCAATCAAGTGCATCCATTTGCCGAATGCACCCGAACCCACGGGAAGCTTACCCGAGGCACATGTTGACAATAATGAGGCCGTTTCCAGAATTTGGCATTTTGTCACTCGAGTAAAAATAAAATGTCATGAGTAAAGATTAATCTCTTTATAGTGCAATTCTTAACCTTTTTATATTAATGTCAATATTGGAACAATGTATCTTGGGTGTTTTCACTATGTATCTTTGCTACACAACACCGATGTACATGTTTACATCCGGTTTTAGAATTGCATTATTGATCATGAGTAACGTGAGTAATAATATTACTCAAGTGATGCCCAACTCTGGCCGTTGTGAGAGACAAATATTTGAATTATGCAATTTTTTGTCTCTGTCTATGCGTGTCATCCAAAATGAGTTCACCTGTCACCTCTGACATGCGTGTCATAGGTTCGCCATCACTGTCCTAGCACTATCCTGGAGGCCATTCGAGTCACATTTGTAAGATCATATGAGGGCCCTACATCTAAGCATGCTGAAGCCAAATTACCCATGAAGGTGTGCTGGCCCCTTCCAAACTAAATGGCAAATTTTAACAGAAATTTGAAACCTGTAACTTAAATACATACATTATTCATTACAGTTCTGAAATGCTTTCTCAACACGCAACATGGAAAAGCTGATATTTCAGCATTTGACAGATTAATGTTTAAAAAGGAGAGGACAGGAAATATACTTTTAACAGTTTGTCATCATTGGGGTAGTATTTCAATTCAGTATTTCGAATAGGCCCTGGAAGCAACATAAGTGCATGGTTTTAAATTAGAAACAAAAAGCTGTAAGTGCAAAGCCTGAAAAATAAACCTAATTACTATGATCATATTCCATTCTATTACTTTTGTTGTTAACTTTAATTATCTGAAGAAATGAAACTGATATCTCAGGTTTTATGATGCTTGTCAGCTTCAATATTACCATCCTAATAAAATAAAATTTGAGTTGAAGTGTTCAATGAAATAAGCACAAATTGAAACTTTTAAAACAGGTGAAGTGGATGGATATTGATCTCTTTCATGGAGCCAGTTGTCTGGAAAGGACTGGAGTGGTCCAGGAAAGGAGCTGTAACATCCCACTATGCCTAGCCCAACCTATTTTCTACATGTCAAACATTCAATGATAAAGCATACTGATGATTGACAGTATTTGAATAATAGGTTCACGCATAGGAACACCATATACAATGGCTAGATTAAAAAATTGAAAATAGCAAATATCTATTCTTATTTATATATATAAAAGCCTAAGCGACTGGCTGGTAGCTATGACACGTACTGACCACCAGGGGCAGATGCTCAATGCAGGAGCAGAAACCACAGGCATGGAAACATGGAACAGACTGATGAATCTCAGAGGGGAGGGTGGAGGGTGGGAAGAGATTAACCAAAGATCTTATATGAATACTAGAGGCCCGGGGCACGGATTCATGCACCTGTGGGGGTCCCTCAGCCTGGCAGCCTGGCCTGCAGGGATCGGGCTGAAACTGGCTCTCCAACATCCCCCGAGGGGTCCCAGATTGTGAGAGGGTGCAGGCCAGGCTGAGGGACCCCACCAGTGCATGAATCTGTGCACTGGGCCTCTAGTTTCCAATAAAATAAAATTTGATCTAAGCCTTCTTTATAAACAGTGACTACAGACTCCACGTAAGCATTTTTTGTTGTTGTTATTTTAAGACATGCATCACTATGGCCCATACATTTTTATAGCCTTTTCCATAATCCTTGATCTATTAAACATTTTGAAAATGACACTATAATTTCATGGCACAAAAAGGAATAACAGAGTTTTTGTGGGCATTTCAAGTTTTTAGAAATGGAAATGTAAATGAATAATTTTCTCCAAGATAAGCCACTTATCTTAAAGGTTAGCTTGTCACTGATTAGTTTTAGTACTTGAGTCATCGCTCTTTTTAAAAAAATATTTTAAAATTGATTTTAGAAAGAGAGGAAGGGAGAGGGAGAGACAGGGAGAGAAACATCGATCAACTGCTTCCTGCACACAACCCTGGCATCAAACCTGCGATCTCTAAGTGCATGGGATGATGCTCAACCAACTGAGCCATATTGCCCAGGGCTGGGTGATGGTTCTCTCTCATCTAGCTTTAAAAAATACCATCTACTCCAGGAAACCTGACATTTTCTCCTGCCATTAACTGCATTGATTTTTGCTTTGCCTATGGTAGTCTTTTGCGGGTACAGTAACTTTCTTGTGTTTCAATGATTTGTAAAAATACGTTAAATACAAATGAAAGATTTGAATTGAAATTAAAACCCCACTGCATAATTCAATTGAGGAGAAAATCTAATCAGTACATTTTCTATTGGTGTTAATTTGCCTATTCTTAGGCAATAAAAGTACATCATTTTTTTTAAAGAAATAAATTTGATTCAATCTAATTTCAGAAAACTTAGAATATGAAAAAGTATTTTAGAATCAAGGGACTAGCACTTAAATGCTTTCCAGTTATGATCTTAGTTATTCAATAGAGAGCTCATGGAATATCTTGAAAATGGCCCTGGAATAAGAGACAAGATCTGGGTTGAAGTCCCACGTCAGCCACTCTCAGGCTGTGTGACTTTGCAGTGACCACTTAACCTTTCTGAATCTCATTTATCCTGTCCGCAAATAAGAATAAACCTCTTGTTCAGATTAAGTAAGGATTAATTTGTGGACTTTTCTTTGTTTGTTTGTTTTTACAGCTTTATTGAGATATAATTGGCATGCAATAAACTACTCATATTTAATATGTATACGTTTTGATCCATGTTGACATATATATGAACATATGAAATCATTACAATCAATATAATGAACCCATCAATCCTCAAAGTTCCTCATAACTCTTTATAACCCCCTTCTAGTCCCCAACACTGCTTTCTGTCACTATAAGTTAGCTTAGATCTTCTAGAATTGTACATAAAAGAAATCGCACAGTACATAATGTCATTTTTTTTACTTGACTTCTAATCTCTGTGACAGGTTTTATGTTTAACTTTTATTTTCACTGCTTCCCAAAGTGTAGGATTTCTCTTTCAGTTACATTTGTTTTGGGTTATTTCTCTCTAGCTTTATGATATGACCACAGAATATAGCTTATAGAAACAATGTTTTAGAATATTTCAATGATTTTTTTGTGTGATGTATATGATGCAGATAATTTTGGTAAATCTTCTATGGATAGTCTTTAAAAGTTGGCATTTAATAAATTAACCCTATCGCTTATTTCGTTAAGATCATATATGATTTTCTTTTGATTTAATCTATCCAAGACTAAAAGAAGAATATTAAATTTTCCCTAGCAATAATCAATTTCTCACTTTGTTTCTAGCAGTTATTATGTCATATGTATTGAGAATGCATGATATGGACAAAAAACTCATAACTTCACATATTCATAACATTGAAATTATAAAACAACTAAATAATACAACTCTCTTATTTAGTTGTTTTGTATTTCTACTGTGTCTGAAATTTATGTTGCCATCTGTTTTATTTTTTTCCTATATTCTTGATAAATCTTTTCCAGCCCTGTTACTTTTATCCTTCTTCATTCTTTCAAATTTGTCTCTTGTGAGCATTACACATTTGGATTTATGATTTTGTTTATTCTTTGTATAATTTGTGGATCTTTTCTCTAAAAGGGTGGGGATTAAGCTATTTGAGTTTATTATCATAACTGATGTATTTGATTTTATTCCTGCGAACTTGTTTTACTCTTTCTTCATGTCATTTTTTATTTTCTGTGTTTTGTTTCAATCCCTGCATGAATCACATTTTATAGGTTTCTATCTCCAATGCTTTGTAAATAAATATATCAGTTTTTATTTATCCTAATGATTACCTTATATAATTTTAAAACTATTGTCAGTATTAATTTTGCAGTTAATACGATCTCAAGCTTAATGGTATCATTTGTCCTTCATCTATTTAAAAGGAAAGATTTAGCATCTCTTTATTTTCCTCTAATCTTTACTCACTGGAGGTTACCATTTGGATTCCCTGTCAGGGCACATGTCCGGGTTTTTGGCTTAATCCCCAGTAGGGGGCATGCACAGGGCAGCCTATTGATATTTCTCTCTCTCTTCTTCTTTCCTCCTTCCTCTCTCTAACTCCTTCCTCTCTCTAAAATAAACAACAATAACAAACCAATAGGATTTAAGAACTAGAAAAACAAATTAGACTATGACTATTTCATAGTATTTCTGTTTCAAGCACTGTTTTTTGACATTTTCATTGAACAGTATAAGCCTATTATAATGGCCATTAAATCTAACTACTGTGGGTAATGATTATAGTCTCATTTTCCACTTATCATATATTTTTTAGTCCTTTTATTCACATTTCTCTGTTATGCTTTTTAGAGTAAAATTTTACAGGATTAAATTTGGGAAATTTATTTTCCAAAATCTTGAGTAGCCAACATTATATTTTCTGTGGCTTCCAAACCTGAGCATTGATTTACTTTTGGAAATCAATGTGTTGAACAATAATATTTGATATCTATATGCCCCATTTTCTTCTGATGTTTTAATTATAATAAAATCTGACCCTTTGTAGATGATCTATGCTTATTTTCCACCTATATACTTAAATTCATCATTATGTGAATTTCTTTTCATTGATCTTTCTGTGGAGCATGATAAATTGTTTTAGCTTTATACTCAGATGTGAGTTTAGGCACAAAATGTATTCTTTAATGATTTATTCAATATCCCTTCTGGTATGTTGCACTTGATTCTTCCTAGGTAAGAGCCATGATTCTTAAATTGGATTGTTCTACATCTAAGATCATCTTTCAGTAATTTTGTCTTTCTTCATTTTCACTGCATTTTGGGATATATTATAATATTTGTATTACAAATCACTGGTTCAATTGATCCCCTCTTGTAAGTGCTGCTCTTGATTGTTTTCTTAAGATAATTTAAAGTTACAGATATTCTTTACTTTGTTCTCTCTTTCTTAACATGTTCCCTTTACTCTTCGTTTTCACTCCTGTTTGCCTTTTTAAAAAGGGATGAAACCATGTGTGTTTATTACAGTCAATAGAGACAAAAAGAGTCTTCTTTCAGTGCTAAAACACTTTTCCGATGCATGTATTTTCTTAACTTGGACATGTTGTTTTCCTTGTTCTGTTAACTTACCCTCTCTATGTTGATTACTCTGGCCTATTCTTAGAAATACATAATGCCCATCAGTTTGTTAGAGGCACTGATACACCCTGCAGTAAGAAAACTCTTTAACTATCTCCATACCAATATCTCCTAAAGTTAATGGATCCTAGAACTTTCTTCTCGGTGAAATACCTCACAGAGCAAGTGTTTCATGAAATTACATTTTATCATAAATGGCTAAAAACAGATCATTTGTAATCTGTTAACATTATAAGAAATTTTTGATTGCTATAATTATCAATTATTACTTAATTTCACCTTAAGGACAATTTATTATGTTTTTATACTTAGCAGTGTCATTACAAATGAAAAGAAATAGCGCTGAAGAGTTGACCAATGTTTTCTTGTTATGCAAAAATAATATGTAGATGTTAAGAATATATCTTCTGATTCTTTAAATGAGGAGGAAAATCATTTAATGAAATTTTTATAGACACCCACACAGAGAAACTGCAGAAGAAAATTGCAAAATCTATCACACGTTATACCGTCACAGATCACATTTATTGTGAAAGAGTGCTAAAAGTTGTCAAAACAACTAATTACAGGATGCGAACTGTTTTTTCCTAGCTTCACCAGTTGGAAGATCCCATATCTGGGGTTGGAACATTTCAAAGAATCTTATTTTTGTGTGTGTATCTTATAGCTACATAGAATATAAAAGATGTTTGCACAGAAGTACATAAAAATGAAGAAGGAACTGTAACTAGTCACCAAGGTAAACCAATGAGGATAGGAAACCTCTTCAACAAATGGTGCTGGAACAATAAAATAAATAAATGGACTACTACACACCAGATATAACCCAATGTAAATGTTAGACAATAATATTGATATAAGAAAACATGAGAAAATATTTTTATGTCCTTGGTTTGGGCTGAGATTTTTATAGGGGACACAAACCATAAAATAAATATTGATAAAATGAACTGCCTCATAATAAAAACAATAAGTTCTATTATCAAAAGACACTCTTAATAAAACAAAAAGGAAAGGTCCACATAGGATAAAATAGTATGATAAACACTTCTACCTACAATACATACCAGTAAACAATCTTTATTAATCAATAAATAAACAACCCAATTGCATGGGGTAAAAACTTGATTATACTTCACAAAAGACATTTGCTTGACATAACCATATGAAAATGTACTCAATGTAATTATCAGAGAAATATAAATGAAAACCCCAGTGAGTTACTCCTACACAACGACTAGAATGGACAAAATTAGAGACTAGAAACACCAGATGTTGGTGAGGCTATGAAGCCCAGAACTCTCATATATTGTTATTGAGAGAATAAAATACAACACTTACTTTGAAAAAATTATACTATATTCTTTGACTCAGCAATGCCATTTAGGTGTTAACCCAAGAGAAATGTCTACAAAAAAAGTTGTAAGTAAATAATGGTAATTCTTAAAATGGAGTACTAGTCAATAAAAGGGAATACAGTCTGGCCAGCATGGCTCAGTGGTTGAGTGTCAACCTATGAACCAGGAAGGTCAGGGCACATGCCCAGGTTATGGGCTGGATCCCCAGTGTAGGGCATGCAGGAGGCAGCTGATTCTTTCTCATCATTGATGTTTCCATATCACTCTTCTCCCTCTCCCTTCCTCTCTGAAACCAATAAAAATATATTTTAAAAATCTATCTCTATATATAAAAGCCTAAGCAACCATTAGACTGTTCGACCCCTTGACCGGTAGCTATAACACACAATGACCGCCACGGGGCAGATGCTCAATGCACATGCATGGAAAAATGGAACAGACTGATGAATCTCTGAGGGAAGAGGGGAGAGGGGAGGGCAGGAAGAGGTTAACCAAATATCTTATATGCATATTAGAGGCCCAGTGCACAAATTTGTGCACAGATGGGGTCTGGCTGGTCTGCCCCGATTGGGGTTGATTGGGCTGAGCAAGGCATGGGGAGGGGACGCGGGCAGTTGGTAGGCCAGAGAGGGACCACAGGAGGGCTCCAGGGCATGTCTGGCTCATCTCGCTCAGTCCCGATCGGCCGGACCCCTGCAGCAAGCTAACCTACCAGTCAGAGGATCTGCCCCCTGGTGGTCAGTGCACGTCATAGTGAGCGATTGAGCGGGCTTAGCATATCATTAGCATATTACACTTTGATTAGTTGAAGAGACGACTGGACACTTAGCATATTAGGCTTTTATTATATAGGATAGGATGTAAGAGAGTGGTCTAATTTCATTTTTTTACATGTATCTGTCCAATTTTTCCAACACGATTTATTGAAGAGAATATCTTTTTCATCATTGTATATCCTTACCTCTTTCATCGTAGATTTAGTGTATAAGTGAGGATTTATTTATGGGCTATCTATTCTATTGATCTATATATTTGGTTTTATGCCAATATCATACTATTTTGATGACTTGTGTTATAGGATGGTTTAATATCAGAGAACATGATACCTCTCACTTTCTTCTTTCTCAAAATTTATTTGGTTATTTGGGGTCTTTTGTGGTTCCATATAAATTTGTAGGACTAGTTCTAATTCTGAGAAGAAAGCCAATTGATATTTTAAATGGGGTTAGATTGAATCTTTATATTGCTTTAGGTAATAAGGACATTTTAACAATATGAACCCTTCCATTCCATGAGCAAAGGATAGCCATCCATTTATTTATATCTTGTTGAATTTCTTTCTTCAGTCTCTTATATTTTTCAGAGTATAGGTCTTTTACTTAGTTGGTTTAGTTTATTCCTAGATGTTTTATGCTTTTTTTTATTGTAAATGATATTTTTTTCTTAATTTCTTTTTCTGGTTGTTTATTATTAGTGTTTATAAAGAATACTAGAGGCCCAATGCACAAAGATTCATGCAAGAATAGGCCTTCCTTCCCCTGGCTGCCGGCACCGGTTTCCCTCCAACACCCAGAAACTGGGCTGCTTTGCTCCAGCCACCGCCAGGCATCTGGGACCGGGGCTGCTTCGCTCCGGCTGCTGCTGCCATCCACCAGGAGCTTGCTCCGAGCTGCACCACGCGGCTACTTGGAGCATGCCCCCACCCCTGGGTGTGTGTGTCCGCTGGGGTGGGGGCAGCACACAGCCCCCCCCCCCCCCCCCCCGCAACATCTGCACTCGCAGCTCCTCCTGAGCGGTCGTGATGCAGCCTCCTCAAGCAGGTTGTGACACCTAGCTAATTTGCATATTACCTGCATATATATATATATATATATATATATATATATATATACACACACACACACATATATATATATATATATATATATATATATATGTAATTTTTATTTCTAATAAGTTTTCAGGTGATGCTAATACTACTGGTCAGGGAACTGGGTAATGGCTTCTCTTGGTATCAGCTGAAGAACCGAGAAGAATTATTAACTTTCAAATTTGTACTTAATACATGAATATCAGATTATGGCAGAAGCCCCTACTGAGTCTTGCC
This sequence comes from Myotis yumanensis, assembly GCF_028538775.1. NCBI lineage: Eukaryota > Metazoa > Chordata > Mammalia > Chiroptera > Vespertilionidae > Myotis > Myotis yumanensis. The sequence continues at coordinate 38,325,901 of NW_027223754.1, read as the reverse complement.
CTTCCAGGTATATCACTGCTCTGACTACTGTTTGAGTTCTTTTAGCCACTTAAGGCACATTCACAATTCATTGCATTAATTTGGGTCAAAATGTACTGCTTTCATATCTACTTGACCTGAGAAGTTGCAATCATGACAAGTTATTAAGCTTCTAGAGGCCTGATGCATGAAATTCGTGCAAGAGTAGGCCTTCGCAGCACCGGCTTTGTCCAGAAGGTCGTCTGGAAGGTCATCCGGACTGTTGTTCTGCTGTTCGGCCATTTTGTCGATTTGCATATTACACTTTTATTATTATAGATGTCAGTGATTTATTGAAAGGGGTGGGATGGTGTGGCAGATTTTATTACTGAGCCTAATTCTTTCTTCCATGCATGTTGTCATATGACTTATATTGCTATATGGATGGGGACATGAAAAAGGATATTTTTTCACTTGACTAAAGCTTAGACATCTGAGTTGTCTTGGCCAACAAAAAGTGAGTTCTGAGTAGAAGCTTTGAGAGCCCTCCTGTGATTTTTCAACTGTTTTCCTCCATTTGCCAGAAGAATAATATGTTACAAATAATGGCTGCTCCTTGGCTAGGATGAGAAATATATGTGCAGAAGAGTAATAACCAATATGTTATCTGAGCAATAAATGAATATTTGTTATTATATGTCAGTGACATTTGGGAGCTATTATTGTAGCAAAATCTAGAGGAAATTGTTGAATTGCCTCCTACTTGAAACCAGGTATCAAGTGAAGCTGATCATGAATAGTATTTTAATTTTAGTTCCCACAATAATCCTATTACTTAGATACTCATACTCAGATTATAGAGAAGAAAATAAGGTTTGCAGAGAGTTTATCACACTAATTGCTAAGAGATTTCTATTAATTATACTAATAATGCATAAAATGGTGAGATATAAGGAAATAAGATTATATCCAAAGAAAGTAAAATTTATTAAGAAATATTATGTTTACCTTTTCTCATCCCAATATCTTAGTCAATGTGCAGAGTTAATGTAACAATATATTATATCAGAATCTTCTCCACCGGAAATGGTTTTTCCACTCCAGAGTCAATTAAATATATTTTAACCACTCAGAGCAGATACCTCCAGTTAACAATATTTAATCTTCAAAATTCTGAGTATAATTTAATTGGCTTTCTTTTGCAATAGATAGGCTAATCAAAGAATGGCCTAATGTTTTGATCTTTGGAAGTGGAAGGTAGACTCCAATAAGTTGAATGAATGGGGAGATAACATTATCCTAAATTTAAGAAAACTTTAGTTGAGTTAATAAACATGATAACTTAATAGATCATTAAAAGATTGGTTGTTAGTGATGCAGTCAATGAGGAATTCAAAGGAGAGATGATAAAGGCCCTGGCATTCAAGGTTTGTGCTCAGGAAGCCTGTGTTAGTGAAGAGTCTATGATTAGGATGTACAAGATACGGTACTTTTCCATTAAGGTGAGAAAGATGTTTTATGAGGAAAGATTAGAGAATCCACTGTGATTTAGGGCTAGCTTTCTCGTATATTTTATTCATTCATTCTTTAAATAAGTGTTTACAAAGCACCTGCTCTCTGCCAAGTCTGTTAAGTGTGCGTTATATTCAGCGAATAGGAAATAAACCTGCTCTCACAGATCTCTTACTTTCTGGTGAGGGGAAACAAACAGAAGCAATAATCTTTTGGAAATTATAAATGCAATGAAGAGAATGATGAAGGAAGACTGGATTGAGTGTGACTATTTGCTAGTAGGATGGTATTTGCAGGAGAGGCAGATGGAGTTACCTGGAAAGGACACTGAGGAGAACTTGATATTTGAGGTGAGACCTGAATGAATGAAAAAAACTAGCCAGGGAGAAGTTTGGAAGGATACTGTTCCTGGGTGGTACCCGCAAGGGGAAAATGCCTTAAACTTCCATGAGGTCTTCATGTTCCGTAATATCACCAAGGCCAGTGTTTCCTACATTTAAAAGGATATACAGCCTGGTTAGTGGGCTCAATGGTTGAACGCCAACCCATGAACCAGGAGGTCACAGTTCGATTCCCGGTAAGGGCACATGCCTGGGTTGTGGGCTCAGTCCCCAGTGTGGGACATCCAGGAGGCAGCCGATTAATACCTCTTTCTCATTATTGATGTTTCTTTTTTTTTTTTTTTAATTGATTTTTTACAGAGAGGAAGGGAGAAGGATAGAGAGTTAGAAACATCGATGAGAGAGAAACATCGACCAGCTGCCTCCTGCACACCTCCCACTGGGGATGTGCCCGCAACCAAGGCATATGCCCTTGACCGGAATCGAACCTGGGACCTTTCAGTCCACAGGCCGATGCTCTATCCACCGAGCCAAACCGGTTTTGGCACATTATTGATGTTTCTATCTCTCTTCATCTCCCTTCCTCTTTCTGAAATCAATAAAAAACATTTTAAGATAAAGATATATAAATATAGATACTAGTAGTATATATAGCCTTTTGAATATGAGTGTGTGTGTTTCATTGTTAGGCATCTTTTAAATAATTATTTTTATAGGCAAGTCCTCTCAATTTCTTGTTTGATTTCTTTTTACTTTATTTTTTTTTTTTAGTTTCAAGGGCATGTCTTAACTATAACAGCTGTATTGGGAACATGGGAAATTATATACCATACAGTCAGAAAGAAAGTGAGAAAGTACAATTATCTGGGAAGTTTCATATCATTCATACACACTTTTTAAAACATAATTTTTGTTGTCTAAATTTTCTGTGCTGCACCTACAAATAAGTGTTTCTTAAGCTTTTGTGAAATTTTGACCCCAAATATTCTATGGAGCAAAAGATTTAGTCACTGGACTATTCCCACCCATGATCCCCCCTCAATAAACCCCCCAAAAAAATCAAACCAAAGAAAATAAAATACATGTTAAATATCTGGATAAATAAACCAAATTAAAGAACCCCAAATAACAACTATTTCAGTGAAATAATCAGGAATAGCATCTCTTTGAAAATAACTCCAATTTAGTTATAAGCAAATTACTTTTGTTAGTCACAACAATGTTATTCTATATGATATAGTTGTATGCAGTTTTAAAAGGGTCAGTCTCAAAGCCTATTAAAGGGAGTACAATTGTGTTATTTGATCACAGGGTTACAAATACATAAAACATGGCCCCTTTTCAATTAGGGCTATTGTATGTATACTTCACTAATGCCCATGGTGGGGATAGAAGACACATCCCTTAATCTGAATGCACTCAGGTAGAGAAAATTTTATGCACAGCTCTTTGTGCTTTTGAGCGAGGTCCAATCACTCATGTTAACTGAACTATATAGCGATAGTGATTATATATGAGTAAAGATGAGTATATTAAGCTTTCCAAATACTTTCATAGGAGGATATGAACTGAAGGAAATTCAAACTATAAAATTCTTCATCATTTATATTCATCATAGCTTCATTTTGGCATAATTCAACCAGTATTTAAAGAAAACTAAAAGGAAATGAATATTGTTCATCTAACCATCAACACCAAAAAACAAAGCTATTTTTGTCTTAAGTGACATATTTTCCAATGACCTATGAGAAGATATATAGCATCTAGGACTCTAAAAATTAATAATTTACTCAGTGATAAGATTGAATGTGTTTTCCAATGTGTAAGAGACCACATTTTGGTATTTTTCCTTCCATTTTATCTTTTATGTAGTACATTTTACAATTTCACAATGTGCTTCTTTTTAGCTTGTCCCTAATGTTAGCCAAGAGATTCCCAATGGCAATTCAGAATAGAAGAACATTTAAATCCAGGAATATAATTTGGGGTATCAGAAACCTTTTAGAGATGATTTTCTTTTCAGGGAGAAAGGCTACTGTCTAATTAGCCAGTGACAAGAATCTAATTAGCCAGTGGCAAACCCACCTGATCTTCTAATCATCAATCACATATCTTGTTAGTGGGAAAGTTATCTTAATTTATTATCATTTAATCTTATGATTCATTTTTAAGCTGAGTGAATCAGACACTTGCATGACCTGTTGTTTAATGAAGGGCTCCTAGAGGAACCAGCATATAAATATAGAGCATCCATAATTGATTGGATTATGCTATAAATTTTCAAACACTTCTGGGTGAGAGACTTTTAAGCATATTACTTATATTTCCTCATTTTTTTAAATAAAAGGACACTATTTAAGTATTAATTCGAATCTTTTCATTGACTTTCTTTGGATACACTGAATTCTCCTAAGTTAGCAAAGTATGTTTTAGTGCATTGAACTACTTAAAAATAGCTTTAGTTTGTGCTCTGCAGAGGTGTCAAGGGCAAGCTTTTGCAGATAATTATTCCTCACTTCTACTTGGTAATAAACTGGTCATGACAATTTTTAGTACTTAAGTATGTTCCAGCATTTCTGAAATTTCTAGTCTTGATTTAACTGTACCTTGTACTGGAAATATCATGTCATGTTATTTGTTTGGATGCCAAAGTTCCAGCCTACTGCTTTGATAATTTTTTTCCTAGATCATTACATCAAATATGTTTTATAAAAGAATTTAATTCGAGTAATTTCGTATGTGATATAACTAAATAATCATATCCAACTTACTTATGCAATTCTTCACTGAGGATATGGTTTGAGTCTACTGATTCTAGACAATTCCATGGGTACTATTTAAAATTTTGTCTTAGTCATAAAGAGTTTTATGTGTTCATCACCAAAAACAACAAAATGAGAAGATACATCAAAAGTTGTTTAGAGCAGGTGCTGCTAAAAATGAATTTTTGGTACACATTGGCATTTTCAATGACTTACCGATGTTAAAATAATTTAAAAATACTTCAATTCAATGTGTTGTATTCATACATTAAGATGACATATATATGTATGTATGCATATGTGTGTGTACACACATTGGCTTTGAAATCAAATCAATGATGTGGGAAGCACAGTAAAACTGAATGGAACAATGATTTTAAGACATCAATTATTGTCTTATTGACTACATCACACACACACACACAAAAAAGAACTCCCACTACTCTATGCCAAGCACCTCTTCTTACCTTAGTTTACATGGAAATCCCATATCTGCCTAGAGAGAAATATATTTCCTAGAGAACCGGCAGTACACCTTCCCATTGCCCAACACTGCTAGCACTTAAATTAACCCGACATCCTTCAGCACCTCATGACTGAGTTGGGTTGATTTTGTACAGAAAGACTTAGTTCTACAACAAAAAACAAACCCTTACTTACTTGTGTTGCCCCATTTAATTATTACCAAACAAAAAACCATTAAAATAAAATAAAGCCATTTTTTTAAAAAAAGAATATTCCTAGAATACCATTAAATATATTACCAAATATTAATGTGAAGTTAGAAGAAAGGAAGAATATGAAATGAAAAACATATTTTCAAAAGATTTTACTTGAAATACAAAATTTAAGAATATTTTCAGATATTCTCATGAAAGTCTACTGTCCATCTTTGGAAGTTCAATGCCCCCCTGTTCAAAGAAAGTCAATAGCTTTATTTTATAGAATGTTTGGTAAGAATGAAATGTAATTTAATGCCATACAAAAACAAAAGCATTATATTTGGAATTGCTATATAGTGTGTATGCTACAAGCTTCTGCTTCTCTTAAGACACAGCATTGAAGTACAAAGAGAAGAGAATACTGTCACATCTTAGTGCAGTGGTTCTCAACCTTCCTAATGCCGCGACCCTTTAATACAGTTCCTCATGTTGTGGTGACCCCCAATTTCATTGTTACAAATTGAACATAATTAAAACATAGTGATTAATCACAAAAACAATATGCAATTACATATGTGTTTTCCGATGATCTTAAGCAACCCCTGTGAAAGGGTCATTCGACCCCCCAAAGGGGTCGCGACCCACAGGTTGAGAACCGCTGTCTTAGTGTGATTTGAGGATTAAATGAACTAGCACATTGCTTGGCATGTATTTTACTTTCAATATCTGTTTATTTTCCTACACAAAAAAAATCAGCCATTGTTTGGAATAATTATTATGAAAGGCAAAAGTAGGTAGAACTGAAAATCTTTCACAGTAATTTATTTTGGAGTTAAAAACTAATTTTTCATTCAATAGTGAACATAGTGTTGCATGTTTTACTTAATTGTTTGCATTTATTAATAATTTAGAAACATTACAAAAACATAACTAACGAGGGAAAACGGAAGTGAGCAGTGATATATTCAAGTAGATAATCTGGTTTGCAGCATGTTTTCCTCCACGAGGGCCAGCCCCTATCTCCCATCTGAGAACTCACCACTAGGAGCTCAACCCTTGCTTCCTGAAGTCAATACCTAAAAGAGTTGTTTACATTTGGAAGATATTATTATAAGTATTCTGTTTTAAACACCTTATCTAGAAATGAAAAAAAGAAACTTTTTTTAAAGTTCAGATATCTCATACATTTCCTATACAATATTTTTCAACTCATGGCCAATGTTTTTCTAAGACAAAATTTTCTTTTATCCTGAGTTTCATGGGGTCACATAGCTTGAATAAGTGATATTTGAAGGTACTGATGAATGTTTCACAAAAAGCAAAAACAGACATATTTCTTTGTCACTGGCAGTTGGGTGAATTGAGTTCAAATTATTTCACATTAAATATGATCAAGTCAATTATTTAAAGTATAGCCTACAGATCTGGTGAAATTGCTATCCTTTCAATATATTAAAATGTAAGTAAATATTTACTTTAAATTTATTCTAAAACAAAATATTTTACTACTTGGAATAAATGCAAGATTTCAATTTGGGTTTTTAGGTGTAAGGAGGGCTTTTCTCCCTGGTTGATACTTTAAAATGTGTTTAAGTGTGCCTTTATTTGTCTATATTTTAGGCATAATCTCTATGTGTTTCTAATTATAAAACATTGGATTCTTTCCGTCTTAAACAGAGTTTTGTTTTTGTTTTTGAAATATGTTGTGATTGCATCCTCCCTAAAATGCATTAAAGCGATTTTATTTAAACTTCAGATCATCCAATTATCAGAATAGCATTATATAGACAACACATGGAGAAATGAGTCATTCACCCATCTCCCGTCTTTTGTTTCCTTTCCTGATTGAAGGGTTCAACAAATTGCTTGGGCTGGTAATGACTATGAAAGTTAAACACTATTTTTATCCATTCAGCTGGGAAAGTTTCAATACAACATGTGGACCCATCATTCTGTCCTGGGCAGAAGCTCTGGAAATTCTTGACAGCTTATAATCTTCCTTGCTCATATTCACAAGTGAAAATGATTATACTTAAAAGCAGGAACTTTACACACTAATTTTTGAATCAACTTTCAAAAAAGCAACAACCCCATGAAAATCGCTTGCACTCTATAGCTTTTGAGAAAGTACTTATCTCAGAGAACAAAGCATTCAGGGTTTAAGGATTAAATTTACTTGTTTGTCATAATTTAAAGAATAAAATATATGAAATCTATATATTTGTGATAACACTTTTGATTTACTTATATGTAAATGTTCTGAGTAAAGTTGAATCAAAAAGTTGGGAGTCTATTTAGTAGAAAACATTATTTCCACATTAGACATATGCAAGATCTGGCTCACTTGGGCTAATCTCTATGGAGCACCAAGCCCCTTCACTGTTATATATTTTTTGTTGATTTTTTTTACTATCTGAAGTCATATATTTTTGTGTTTACTTCTAGAAGTATATTTCACCCATTAGAGTAGAAATTATAAAAGATTGCACACTTTTCTTATTTACTTCTGTGCTCTTTAGCCCTAGACTAGCACATGGCACATCAAGAACTATGGTGTCCCAATAAATAGCTGATGACTGCCTGAGTCAATGAAAAATCCCTTATCTTGTTTATTTAGTAGGACTGTACATTTTGCTACCAAGTACTTTCCATACACAGCATCTGTGACAAAAGGTTTTGAAATCGTCACTGCAGAACTTCACCGTGGATCTTTGTCAGTCAGTACAGTTTCTTATGCTTGTTTTCTGCATGTAATTATTCTTTAGTTGATATATATATATATATATATATATATATATATATATATATATTTCTTCCAAGTTCCTGCATATGAATCTTCTCAATTAGAATGGAAACATGACAAAGGCAGGAACTTGCAATATCTTCATCTTATGAGTTCTGTAATATCTGACATAGATTAGGAGCTCAATGACTAGTATATGGTAAATGTCTGAGTACCTGGTGGATGTCAAATGATGGTTATTAAATAAATGCTTTAGTTCAAAAAATAATCTAACTATTCATGAATAAGATAACACTCTCTTCTGTTTATGTATATACCTGTATATACACATATCCTATATCATAAAAGCCCAGCGACCAAATGACAGAACAACCAGAACAACCAGTTGACCAGTTGCTATGACCACCAGGGGGCATACGCTCAATGCAGGAGCTGCCTCGTGGTGGTCAGTGAGCTCCCACAGTGGGAGCACTGCTAGGCTGACCTGGATGAGCAGCTGCTCCCACTTCGAACCCCAGGCAGACGGCAGGAACCTGGGCTGCCATCATTGCCTCCTTGCCCCAGGCTCCTCCTCCTCACTCCCTGTCACCTCCTCCGGACACTCACAGGCCACGCAGCATCACTGCCAGGCCCACAGAGCTGACCTCAGAGGCTGGGAGGCGGGTCCGTGGCCTCTGCAGGACTGAGGCCTACTCCGCCACCTCTCAGTGCTATTGTCCCTGGGCCCAGCCCTGACCAGGTCCCCTGGAGACGAGTGCTCCGGCTTCACGGGAGATGCCAGACCAGGGAGCAGCTGCTCAGAGGGTGGGTCCACAGCCACTTGGCTAACCTGGATGAGTGGCACTCCCACAGCCGGCCAATCCCTGCAGGCCATGCCCCCCACCATTGCACGAATCCCTTGCACCGGGCCTCTGGTTAATAATTCATAAAAGGAATATATTTTTTAGTTTTCTCTTTGTATATTTTCTTTATTTTCTCTTTATATAAGAAAGGAATTAAAATAGATTACTTTATAATCCCCTTCAATTTTTTCAGTCATCTGTTTATGCAATTAAGGTTTTTATTTTCAGTTCTGCACAGAACTCCTTCATAACTTAATGTGTATTTCTCCATTCCATAACTGTATTGTTTAAATCAAAGGCTTCATTTTCTCACATGTGATTTTTTAGCTACCAGTGAGAACAGACTTTCATTCCCCCATAATCTTTGTATAGGGCAGTGATGGCGAACATTTTGAGCTCGGCGTGTCAGTATTTTGAAAAACCCTAACTTAACTCTGGTGCCTTGTCACATATAGAAATTTTTTGATATTTGCAACCATAGTAAAACAAAGATTTATATTTTTGATATTTATTTTATATATTTAAATGCCATTTAACAAAGAAAAATCAACCAAAAAAATGAGTTCACGTGTCACCTCTGACACGCGTGTCATAGGCTCACCATCACTGGTATAGAGTAACAGGGGGACCTTTGAGAGTCAGGTAGGTCTACCTTATGGCTTGGGAGAGTCACTTACTCTCTTCATGTCTCTATTTGCTCACCTGAAAATCAGAGACATTGATGTCTACTGTGGCAGGTAGGGTTGACTTCATGGACCTGAGGCCTGTGAAGTCTTTCATTTCCATACACTCAGAACAGTGTGCTTGATTTAATGGTCCACTATCACTGCCTTGAAATTCTTAACATTTTTTTAAACAATGAACCTAACATCTTTATTTTGTACTGGGACATACAAATTATGCAGCTTGCTCTTTTGGCAGGATATTGTAATGATTCAATTAAATAACATGTTACAAAATATTTAGAGTACTTCATTAAGAATAAATTATCTCTTCCCAATTATTTGTTAAAATGTATAGACTTGTGTATTTCTACAGAACATTCAATAGCTCAATGACCTATAATTGTATAAAGAAATAAGTACATATATATAAATATTTTTAAATGAATTAAATAGCATTCAATGTCAGAAGATAGCATTCTCACGTCATTCAGTTAGGTGCATAGAGTTTTGCAAAGGGCCCGTTTTCCTCCATTGTATATAGTTAAAGAAATCATAGAGAAAATACATTAAACTTTCATTTCTTAGACTAATGATTAGTCTTAACCTTTTCCATGGGCCATTTTTTTCTGTTTTCTATATGTATTTCTATATTCACAATATATTTTATATTATACATAATTATATAATTATACATTATAATTGTACATATTAAAGAGAATACATACAAAATAAATGGCTGATGTAACATGATACTACAAAAAATAACCAAGTCTGTTTTCCATATTAAAATAATTTATAAATTAAAATGAAATGGAAAGAAATAGCTATTTACAAAATAAATATTTAGTTTATAATTAAGCAAAACTAGACAAAATTTTTAAAGGACACATTTATAAATTAAGTGATAAATCTACACTAATAAAAGAGAAACATGGTAATTAGCGTACGACGGCTACCCTTTTCATTGGCTAATCAGGGAGATATGCAAATTAACTGTCAGCCAAGATGGCGGCCAGCAGCCAGGCAGCTGGAAGCAAACATGAGGCTTGCTTGCTTCAGTGAAGGAGGACTCCAACATTCCCCGCCTGCCTTGCCGGCCTCTGAGCCGGCAGTTTGAAACATTCTAACAAATATAGAAGCTAAACAAAACCCGAGCTGAAGTTATACATTGTTTCGATTATAGAACCAAAACAAACCAGATACCTGCTCTCAGACTAGAGCCAGAGCTAAAGCTGGCCCAGAATAAAATAAAAAAAAGGAGCGGTTGGGAGCTTCAGTCAACAACGGCCAGCCTGAAGGCAGCCCTCAGCCCCTCACCCAGGCTGGCCAGGCACCCCAGTGGGGACCCCCACCCTGATCTAGGACACCCTTCAGGGCAAACCAGCCGGCCCCCAGGCCTCTATCCTATATAGTAAAAGGGTAATATGCCTCCCAGCACCGGGATCAGCGGAGCCGCGAGGCCTCCTGGCACCGGATCAGCGTGACAGGGGGCAGCACCCAAACCCCCTGATCGCCCTGTGGCTCTGTGTATGACAGGGTAGAGCCATAACCTCCCCATTGGCCCTGCCCTGAGTGTGACAGTGGCTGCACCCCAACCCCCTGATCAGCCCTGCTCTGTGGGTGATAGAGGGTGGCGCCCCAACCCCCCCCCCCCCGCCATGGGCCCTGCTCTGTGTGTGATGGGGTAGAGCCATAACCTCCCCATTGGCCCTGCCCTGAGTGTGACAGTGACGGCGCCCCAACCCCCTGATCTGCCCTGCTCTGTGTGTGACAGGGGGTGGTGCCCTAACTCCCATATTGGCCTTACTCTGTGCATGACAGGGGGGAGCTCCCCAACCCCCTGATGGGCCCTGTTCTGTGCGTGACAGGGGGCAGCGCCCCAACCCCTGATTGGCCCTGCTCTGTGTGTCACAGGGGGTGGCGCCGCAACCTCCCCATCGACCCTGCCTTGAGTGTGACAGGGGGCGGTGCCCCAACCCCCAATCAGCCCTACCCTGAGTGTGACTGAGGGTGGCATCGCAACTTCCCAATCCGCCCTGCTCTGTGCATGACAGGGGGCGGCGCCCCAACTCCCCAATCAGCCCTGCTCTGAGCCCAACCAGGGGCTGCACCTAGGGATTGGGCCTGCCCTCTGCCACCCAGGAGCAGGCCTAAGCCAGCAGGTCATTGTCTCCCGAGGGGTCCCAGACTGCGAGAGGGCACAGGCTGGGCTGAGGGCCCCCTCTTCCCCCCAAGTGCACTAATTTTTGTGCACCGGGCCTCTAGTATAAATATGAAAAAATAAAATAAAAAATGTAAAGTATGTCTAGCTATGTAATGAATAAAAGAGAATAAACAAATATAAGAAAAATTAATCCAGAGAAACATGAAATTTCACTAACATAAGTTATTAAAATACTGTAAAAATCACGGAGAGCTTTGCTCTTGTAGTGCAATGAAAGAACATACATCAGGAGCCGGGCTAAGTCCAAGGCTTCACACAGTCTGCAGAGAAGCTCAGAGCCCAGGGCTTAAGTCGTCTCATGGGCTTTGGACTTGATTGGCCTCTCATTTCTTTAGGGTCTGGCCAAGGGTCCCTGGCAGCTGCACTTTTCCCTGTGTGTGGCTAAGGGTGTATAGCCTGGGTAGCCCTCATTCTCTCACCCTGAGATTAAGTGGTCATCATGTCTCATGGTTTTGCAGTGAGAAGTGCTGCAACTTCTTAATAAATACCAAGTTTTTTCTCCTATTCCTGGGGTTGTAACCCAGTGATTCTTATAATTGGTCCAAATAGTGTTAGCTCCTTTTCAAAATTAGGATCAACATCAGGACTTCTAAAAAAGTGGAAGATCTGGCACCATTGGTCCAGATTCCTGACTGGCCACATCACCTCAACTGAGTACTACTGCATGGGAGGTCACATGCTTCCTCATTGGCCCTAATACTCCACTCAGCCAGAAGCCAGGCTCATGGCTGGCGAGTACAGCAGCGGTGGCAGGAGCCTTTTCCATCTCAGTGTCAGTTGGACATCCCCTGAGGGCTCCTGAACTGCGAGAAGGCACAGGCCAGGCTGAGGGACTGCCTCCCCCCCACCCAAGTGCACAAATTTCATGCACTGGGCCTCTAGTAGTTTATAAAAGGCTCAGTTACTATTATCTTCTGGATATCTTCTTAATTATAAAACCAATTTATTATACATGTGGGTGTTTTTTTTCATTTTTTAATTAACTGTGGCTCTGATTTTCTACTTAATGAAAATTCAGTAACTCAATTGACAAATAAAGGAACCAATTGGGTGGTGTGAAGTACCTGATGAAATATTAGAGTGTATAAATAAAAGTAATTTTTAGTTATATGATATGTTAAGCATTAGATTTTGAGAAAGTCTACTTAGGCAGTTGTAGAGGGAACACTATTAGATAGAATAAAATGTAATCAAAGTAAAGAGGCAACAGAGGAAAACAGAGATGAGTTGAATGAGTACTTAGAGAATTGCATCATCAGTCAGGAATAACTTTTGGTTCTGATTAACAGACACCTCTCCTCCCAATCAAATAGTAGCTTAAACAGATTTTGGAGACCTTATTCTAAAGAACTTTGAGTGAAGACAGGGTTATCCAGCATAACACTTTCTAGTATGGCCACTATATAATGTTATCAGGGGCCCAGGCTTGCTTTGGTTCTTAGGGTGGGACCACCCTTGCCCTCACACTTTCAAGATACCTGTTGAGACTGCAGACATCATGCCTTGTCTCAGGAAGGATGAGAGTGAAATACCAAGGGCAGAAAAGTTGTTTGCAACATACCTTTTTTAAAGGTGCTTTCTCAGGAGTCTACCCAGTGGGTTCTGCTTATATCTCATTCTACTATATTTCACTAGAGGCCTGGTGCACAAAATTCATGCACAGGTAGGGTCCCTAGGTCTGGCCAGCGATCAGGGCTGATCAGGGCCTTCCAGCTGCCGGCCAGGGCCTTCCTTCATTCTGCACCACCCCCTGGTGGTCAGCACACATCATAGCGAGTAATCGAACTCCCGAGAGGACACTTTGCACATTAGCCTTATATATAGATAGATAGATAGATAGATAGATAGATAGATAGATAGATTGCCTTATATCTCTTTAGACAGGATACCAGCTGTGCCTAGCTACAAGTGAGCCTTGGAATAGGTTGTGTTATTTAGTCACATTGCAAACATGAATAAAATAGGAGATTCATCAGTAAGACATTAGGTTACCATTATATTGTATAGATCACTAGCATTATGTGACATTTTTCTCATTCAGAAAAATTAATTTAAATATAATAATATATTGATGCATAGTTGACAGTCTCTTTGCAAGAAACTTATCTGGTTTGGATCTAGCAATAGCCATGCGATAGAGTCAGAGTCTGGGCACAGGCCCTTAGAGAAGAAGGTGAAAAGCTCAGGGATGGGTTATAGTATGGCCACTTCAAGACTTAGACCCTGCCTCCTGCAGGAGGGACATGTGGTCTTTTCTCACCTGTGTTATAAGAACATTGAATTTCAGTAAGTAGTTTTATAAGTGAATCTCTCATTTCCCATCTTTTATTTGCTGGAATAGTTTATTTTTACTTTTTGAAAATTAAGTAGGAGGGCAGCCTAATATTTAGCTTTTGATGTTAAGAGTTTTCTCTTTTCTTCCAATTGAACTTCTCTTCCACCTGACTCCAGAAATAGTCTCTAATTTTGCTGCAGGAACAATATAATGCTGTTCTCCACCTAATGAAGAAAGTAGCTAATGATTGATGCTAATGAGTATGTGTTCAGTGAGAGGAACAGAACTGTTGGATATTTTCTTAAACTTTCCATTAGATTGATGTGTTTCCACTGGCTTTAACCCTCTGTTTCCTTATATTCACAATAGTGTGAACTTTAAGCGCTATGTTGAGAATAACATGCCTTTGTGTAGGGCACCAATTTGGAATGTATTCTACCCCTCCACTGAGTTTCTCAGTGAACAAAGAACAATTATGGAAATTTGTATAATTACTTTTCCTGGTTAGAGTTCAGTAGAAAAAAAAGTCCTTAATATAAAAAAGCCCAAATATTATATGAAAAATACACTTTACACAAAAAGAATGGTCGAAGGACTTAAACAACTTACCCAAAGGAAAAACATAATTAAAAAATGTATATATAAAAATTCCTTTGAATAAGAAATGTAAACTTTTTAACATGTAAATTGGAAGAATGTTTTTATGCTATTTAGTGTTGATAAGGATTCACTATGAGGATCATGCTTTGGCTTAATTTTTCTTAGAGTAATTTGCCAATGTCAATTAAAGAATCTTCAAAATCTATACCCATTGACCCAAAAGTTTTATTTCAAAGAATTTACTTAAGCAATTTCCCAAAAGGCAAAGATTTATATGTATAAAATTAGTCTTTGCAATTTTACTCAATAGTGAAAAAAAGGAAAACTACCTATATATCTAAAAATAATATTAAATGATTAAATGCAATAGACTATAGAGCCACACTAAAAAAAAGTTTTCAAAGGATAATTGAAAATCATGGACAATGGTCATGATGTAATAAGTAAAATAAGCAAGATTAAAAATATATTCTTGAGTATTATATTGTGTATATAATCTGTTTAAAATAAACAAATAGGCCAAAAATGTGAAAGCAATAAACTCTGAGTGGTGAATTTCACAAATTTATATTCATTCAATCATTAAAGTATAATTAAATGTACTGGTTAACATGATATATATTATTCGCTGAACTATTTGAAGTCGATTTTTAGGACAAATGGTAGCAAAAATGCCACATGATTCTGAGAATAGTTTTTTACACCCCTATTTGTCAAAATTAAAGAAACCAAGTAACATCAAGCGATTCAGTAATAATATAGTCACATGAATTAACATTTTCTATTTTCAAAATCCTCTGTGATGAAAAAATAATATTTGTCTATAATTTATTTGTTATAAAATATAAGATTTTATGTGGCAAAACTTAAGTATAAACACATTTTAAAAATTAACAAGTTCTGTTTCTCACTATGATAAAATAGTTTTAATAGACCAATGATATGGTCAAAGACAAGAAAAGCTTGAAAAATATCCCAAAAAATCTATTTGAAGGAGTTGGAATGCTTTTGAGACAGCCAGGGCTTGAGAAACCAAGATCTCAAAGAGAAGAAAAGCTAATTCAGGTGTGAACCTGGTTTCTGTGCAATGCTTTCCCCTTAGATCATTTGCTGGTTTTTATCTTGTGCAGGGAAAGAGAGTAAGAAGCTCGCAGAGGGCTTAGATATAAGAAGAGAAGATAATAGAACTTTCTGGAATCTTAAAGGGATGGCAACAAAATATATAAGATTGAACCTACCAAGACTTCCAGGATTTGAGAGGTCATGATCTTGAAGATAAGGGAGGTGCAGAACATGAGCCAATACTTCACTCTAGTTTTCTCTCCAAGGTGTTTGCCAGTCACAAGCAACTAAGACTCCAAGAAGAAATGGTCTAAGCAGCTGATTAGGACTTCAGGGAATCATATGGTGCTTGGGAGACAAACACTGAATCTCTGGAACTACTAAGAGCCTGGATCCCAGGTTCTCATAGAAGCCTGGAGAAGTATTATTGAATCAGAGACAGATCAGACCTCGCAGGAAATGCAACCTATTTGGAATCAGCTCAGTCCCTGACTGGATTAGGGATATCTACCTCTAATTTTGATGCCTACTAAAGAATAAGATAAATTATCTCTGGGTAAGTATTACACTACTCAGAGCCTCTTCAGTGTCCTGCATTCAATAAAAAATAGCTTCAAGAAAACAAAACAAATAAAAAACAACCAACTAGGACCATTTGGAAATTAAGAGCAACAGGGGATGCTGGAATATCAGATATATGAGGTCTAAGTTTAAGAAAAGAGATGACAAACTGTAGAATTTCAACATATATTTCTAATGAATATAAGAATACTACTGTGAATTATAGTTACTAATATTGGGAGCTCAAATGGTGGATTAACAGCAGATTGCACATAACAGAAGAGAGTATTAGTTAAAAAGAATGAAAAACATATTTAACGGTGAAATGTTTTAAACTTTTCCACCTGAGATTGGGAACAAGACATGGATTCCTGATAGTACCACTTGTGTTTATCATTGTTTTGGTGAACCTAGTTAGTACATAAAGGCAAGATAATTATAAAAAGATTTAGCAATGGGGAAAAAAGAAATAAAACTATCCCAGCAACAAAACTAGACACAAAAGAATGTGCTCTGTATGGTCCCATTTATATAAATTTCAAAAACTGATCTATAGTAATAGAGGCTAGATTAGTTGTTGTGTTTGAGGGCTGACCAGTAGGGCAGAAGAGAAACATCTGGAGGTGTAGGTAACCTTATATTTCTTCATTTGGGTGTTAAACTTAATGAAAATTCTGAGTCATACACTCCTGGTTTGTGCACTTTTCTGAATGTATATAAGACTTTAAAATTAATACACTACAAATAGACACCTAAGCAGGATTTTAAAGATTAAAATAATAGCCATAATTAAAATTATGATTAACATATTTTTCCTTTTAATAAAAAGGCATATGCATATGAATCAAGAAAAAGATCATTTTAGTTTTAGAATCTTGTTGGCTTTTGAACATCTGCTCACTTTGGTTACTCACAGGTTTTTAATTTTTATTGAAATTCAAATGTGAAAACACATCTGTTTCGCTGATTCATATTTTATGGTGAACACTGAAATGAGACAATTGTGAACCAAGAAATCATTCAAAACAGGGGATGTGTCCTCATATTATTTATAGGGAAGAAGTACACAATAAAGTCCTTAAATATTTAATATAAAATCTCACATAAACAAGCCAGACATACAAGCTTGTTTGCCTGGCTTGTTTATGTGAGATTTTATATTAAATATTTACTTTTTTACTTGTATATGTTAGTGTTTCTCAATTAGAATGTGAGAAGGTCCCTAAATAAATGATTGGGGAAAAATGAAAGCATGCAGAGCCTGGTTATTGTGATAATTTTGCAAGGCAACAGATGCTTACTAACTTAGTGTGGCAATCACATCGTAAGTGATATAAATGTCTAATCATTATATTACACATCTGAAACTAATATTGTATACCAACTATACTTAAATAAAAATGAAATAAATAAAAATAAAGTAATGTATTTTTAAAAATATTTTAAGATATTGGCCATGTGGGTGATAATATTTCTTATGGAGATTTTATTCTTGTTTAGATATTCTCCTTTCAGTTGAATGAAGAAATATCTCATTTTTTACACATCTCTGGTATAACCTTAGCACAGATCATCATCTCTAAGAACCTGGTTCCTCTATTACTTGTCTTGTGCACTTTTATTCATGTTTTCTCTGTACTGCTGTCAAATTTGCCTTTCCATTTTTTAGATTAAAGTGTATTGAGCCTTTAGGAAAAGTCTGGACCCCTTTCCGCCTCATACCCTCTTAGGCTAACTTCAGAACTCACTGCAGGCGTCACCTTTTCCAAAGAGCTGCCCAAGTCTCTGTTTTCTCCTTTTATCACATTCTCATAATACAGTGCTCTAATATATAAGCCTATTTGCTCTTCCCAATAGAGTATAAGACACCTAAGGAGGAGTATTGAGAGGAACAAGATTGAGAGGAAGAGAAAAACTCACAAGCATGTCAAGCTTGCTGCTGGCCGCGAGTTGACATGCTTGAAGGCATGGCGGCTCTCTTAGTTCACAGAGCTACTGGTTCCGAGTTTTCTCATCATGTCCTCAAATGCCCCCAAATAGTTTTGATTAAGGCAAATATAGTTTATGCCCAAACTATGGTTTTATATTTTGTCCGTTATACTAATAGCATTAGGAGATAGGCCCTTATTTTCTTTCCTTTATGAAGAAATAATAGGTTAGCTTGTTTTTCAAATGAACAAACTGGTTTGCACATGTGTTTGTAAGGAGATGATGTAAAGGTTTTTGTGTTTTTTCCCCCTATACCTGATAGTAGATACTTGGATTTTTGCATGAGACATTTCCCCAGTAACTGCCCTTGTATTTAAAGTAACTTTTCTATCATGACCCTTATTTTATTTTGAAAAGCAAGAAACACATTTATGCTAACTGATAATGCCAATTACTTATCCTTGGCATCTGTCCAAAATAAAGAATAAATAGAATCTAGATATGTGTTTTTGACTAAGCCAGATATTGGATGGAATCCTGGCTCCGCCTTTTACTGACTGCATCGCTCTGAGTACCTTACCTAAACCCTATCAGTCTATGTGCCTCATCTGCAAAACGGGGATAAAATCAGGACCTTCATCCATGGAGTCTCAGTGGGAAAGAGATCAAATAATGAACGGGGAGTACTGAGTACAATGCCAGGAAACCTGTATGGTCACAGTCACACAAAGGCAGCAGGCTGTCCTCAGCCCCCAAACCTATATGTGGAAAACACAAATTCACTGTCTAAGGACAATGAAATT
Source organism: Myotis yumanensis (assembly GCF_028538775.1). Lineage (NCBI taxonomy): Eukaryota > Metazoa > Chordata > Mammalia > Chiroptera > Vespertilionidae > Myotis > Myotis yumanensis. The sequence goes on along the minus strand of NW_027223754.1, from coordinate 38,306,962 downwards.
CTCAGTGACTAGCTACTCCCCTGCAAGTGATTTCTTAACAATTACTTAAACATACCAACTTCTAGATGGGAAAAAGTGGAAGTGTTCAATTCAGAAACACATAGAATGCCTGAGAAGGATGTGGATACGCCAGAACTGCCACTTTGGTTGATGGCATAGAATAGGTGTTTGGTTTACCTTATCTTTTATCTCATGTGAGAGGAATGGACATATTTATTGCAAAAAGCAGTTGTTAGACATGCATACTTAAATGTAACAAAAAGCGAGGTGGCAGACAAGATAAATTTAGTCAAATTAATGCACTAATAACTTATCCTCAGAAAATGCAAAACTCCTGTGGTAGTTCTCTTTCTATTCCTACAAATGTAATTAAAGCATTGGTGTTGCAAGGAAATCAGAGAACTGGAATTGAGAGCAACCTGGTATATGAGAACAGAAGCATTGAAGATTGTATTTTTAAGTTCCTCTCTCTTCTGCTTTTTAATTAACATTTGTATATCTATAAATCCAATTTTCACTTCCACTTCTTATGAAGCTAACTGATAAATCCTATGTCTTTACCTTCATTTAAAATATCTACTATTATCTTTAAAATTTATTTGCTTCTCCATTGTTTAATCGGATGGTCACAACATCCCACTGATGTGCCATGTTGACTAGTACATGAGCTGACTGGTTTGGTAACAGTTCTTGTCACAGTAGTGATGCTTTTTCTATCAATTGCCACAAGCGAAAATTAAGATCAACAGTTGCAAGCCTTCATATTCAGAGAATGCGATATATACTTATAGAGCGAATTGAAGTTCACCATATTAACTCCCTACTTTTTTAAATCCTCATCTCACCAAGGACATGCTTTTATTAATTTTGAGAGAAAGAAAGAGAGAGGGGGAGAGAGTTGTCATGGTTGCCTCCCATACACGCCCTAATTTGGGATTCAACCCATAATCTTTTTGATGTACAGGACAACTCTCCAACCAACTGAACCACCCGGCCAGGGCATTAACACCATACTTCTCAAAATGCACTTATATTCTCTTTTGTTTGTAATAGTTGGCAATATTTTCCCTTCCTTTGTGAATAACTAATCCTCACCCTTATTGAATATCTTGTTTGAGAGTAGTTTAACACTTTTATTTCATCTCTAAGTCTACATAATCTATTTTTACATCCTTCTTATTTACTTCTTTTTCTTTTTGTCAATAAAATACATCTTTGATATATATTCAGGCTCCTCATTAGTTCAAATAGTGTGAAGTTGATTAGACTGTGTCCCCAGCATTGCCTCTGATGGAAAACTAGCCCAAATGCAGGAAGAACAGTGCCTAGACTTGGCCTGAACCACAATGAAGCTGTTATAGTGTTCATTGTGTTTTACATTTGAATATGGATGTAATTGCTACACTTTAATGAACTTTTTTAAATTATTTTTTCCCCGGTATAGCTTGAATTTTAATCCAAGTTGCATAAAAATTCATCATTTTGTTTTTTAATAAAATTATTAATTGTTAACATTTTATTTAATTCATTATTTAAGCTTTTATTAAACATGCCCCCTGTCTGCTAATCTGATGTTATATTGGCCCTGGGTAAACAATTTAATCTAACCCATACACCAAAGTCTATAAAGAAAGACTAATTCATATACCAAGGGTGTAATTCTACCTTCCTCTTCACTTGCCCATCAAACATAAACTAAAAAAGAAATTTAAAGCATCATATAATGTGTTCTTATCTCTATTCTGGTTTTTTTTGTGTTTTTTTTTATTTAAAGAAAAATGATTTTAAATATAATAATGTTACATGCAATAAACATTAATATCTCAAGAAAAATGATTTTATTTTATTTTTAAATATATTTTATTGATTTTTTTACAGAGAGGAAGGGAGAGGGATAGAGAGCTAGAAACATCGATGAGAGAGAAACATCAATCAGCTGCCTTCTGCACACCCTCCACTGGGGATGTGCCGGCAACCAAGGTACATGCCCTTGACTGGAATCGAACCTGGGACCCTTCAGTCTGCAGGCCGACGCTCTATCCACTGAGTCAAACTGGCTAGGGCTCAAGAAAAATGATTTTAAATATAATAGTGTTACATGCAATAAACACCAATTCTTCAAGAAAAAATGATCTTAAATATAATAATATATTTTTACATGTAATAAATATTTCTGTCCACATTAATATTTCAAGAAAAAAAGGATTTTAATTATAATAATATTACCAAAACTCTCTATTCTGCATTTTACTATGGGTCCCCTTTCTTTCATTTTGATTTGTTTTATTATGTATGACACCCTTACACATTAACTAAACCTACTCAACCCATAATAGTGGTTTTCTTTATAGTTACAAAACACTTGGAGGTCAGTTTTCTTTCTGTGAAAATTGAAATTCCTATTGGAGGGTAACTTTCTCTTCCTTGGGGTTATCAATCTTCATAAACTCATCAGTTTGATTAACATTTTAGACCCTCTCCTGTGTGCTGTCCACATGGTTGAATATTAATTGTTATCTCAGCAGATAAGAAAGCAGAGAGCAAATGATTCTCTATTAATAATCCACATTAGAACAATCCTGAATGAAGGGAGCAAAGGAAAGAGTTCCCAGGACCCTTACAATTCTTCTTATTCTTGGGTTGCACACAAGGCAAAGAAGCTTATTTGTGAGTTCCTGGTCAATTTTAAAAGAGTGGTATAGAAATATTTTTTTTCCTCCTAGAGATAGTCTAATTACAGATTTAAGTGATTAAATCAGCACTCTCTCTTCTTGGGAATGAATGGCTAATTAGTCAAGCTCTTAGTAAATTAATGTACACTTGAAATTCTGTCAGCAGGAGGAATTCAAATGTGTGCAGTAGAGGTCAAGACTGGTAACATATACTATCTGCTCCCTTGAAAAAAAACATATTGTACTTTAGGATTAAGTCTAGCCACAGTTTAGGTCATGAAAAGGACTACTAAAAGAATGATCTCAATTAAAATGAATCCTCTTAAAAGTGCCCCTAACTAAAATACTTATGTTGTAATTTTAGATAAAATATATTGCATTGTTTACTCACATATGTAAAAATAGGTGTAGATAAAAGACTAGAATGAAAGTCATTGCAACATTAACAGGAATTGTCCCTGAAGCTGAGTTTAACAGGGAATTTCCTGCCTTATGCATATGTATTTTCTTTTTATTTACATTGATCCTGCATTGAGTTGTGATTATTTAGGCATTGCTTATATAATATATTTTAAATCAGTGAAATCATAATTTAAAAAGTAAAAGGCACTTAGTATTTCAATATGTGTGTGTTTATATGCAATATTTTAAAATCTTGATTTGAAATTAGGGGAGTGATTCTTAATAAGGGATAATAGAGGTATACATAAAAAATATAGTGAATGGTTGTTTTAGGAAATGGCATAAAAATGCTAATGATTTGCATAAGCACCGGATGCAAGATGCAAATGAACAGTTTAGAATTAAAAAAAATTATGTAACAGACTTAAACACCATGGAGCACATTTTAGATCAATCAATATCTGTTGGAACAGTACCCAGATTCTATGTTAAACATCATAATGATACTATTCAAGCCTCAAGTGGTGATTGAGTGTGTGGGCGGAGGCAGTGGCAGGCACTGTTTCTTAAAGGAGGCGAAAATGATCAGTCTTAAAGGATGAAGTGTAGACTTGCGTGGGGGTCATTTTTATGTGAGCATTCTATGTATATATGTCTGTGTGTGCATGAGCTCAGATGACAGTGTTTTTGGATCTCTTGGGAGGAGGAGGGTAAACAAGAAGTAAATGCAACTCAGTCTCTGGTGAGCTCCGTTGCTATTTGGATGTGCCTTCACTTTTCAGGTTTTCTCAATAGCAGCACTCTTTCACATTTTGGGCTGGAGTCTGTGCTGTGCTTTGTAGGATGTTTAACAGCATCCCTGGCCCCTACCCATTAGATACAGTGCACCTCCAACCCATCACTACACTAAAAAGTGTCTGGGGACATTGCCAAATGTGCCCTGGAGTAAAAATATACCTGGGATGAGATACATTGCTCAATCTACTTACAAGAGGTGAACTCTTTCTGGGGAAAACACTACTGCCCAACGGCTCTGTAGTCTTTTCATATGCCATTTCTGACATTCAATCCAAAAATGAGAATCAGCACCAAGGAAATAACAATAGACAATAGAAACAAATGCCTAAATGACCCAGTTATTAGGATTATTAGATACAGATATTAGAATAACAATAACAACTATATTCAAGAAAGAAAGTGGCAAGATGGCTAATTAGACAATAACCAGTATATAGCACAGAGCTAAAAAAAATGTGTGTGTTTTTTCTGACTTTCACTCATGGTGGTTGGTTTCCTTATGTGTGCATGTGTTGTCTTCAGTACATGTGCTATCAAAGAGAGCACACATGTTGATCTTCAACTGTGAGCTTATACATGGTTTCTCCTAAACTTTGCAAAATCTTAAAGCTTAAATGCAGGACACTTTCCTTGAAGGAGTATTTGTATCAGTTTCTTACAGGATATTACTGATCTTGGGTCTCTTGAAGTACTAGTCTCAGGAGTCTCAAGTTCTATTTCTCTACTTTCATTCCTTAAGGTACCCTCAGGACCCCTTTCATGGGAGCTTATAGGAATTGCTCTTGGTCTAGCTCAGTGATGGCGAACCTATGACATGCGTGTCAGAGGTGACACGCGAACTCATTTTTTTTTTGGTTGATTTTTCTTTGTTAAATGGCATTTAAATATATAAAATAAATATCAAAAATATAAGTCTTTGTTTTACTATGATTGCAAATATCAAAACATTTCTATATGTGACACAGCACCAGAGTTAAGTTAGGGTTTTTCAAAATGCTGACAAGCCGAGCTCAAAAGGTTCGCCATCACTGTCATAGGTCTTAGTTTTTGTTTTTGGGTATTTGGAAAATTATATTTCTTCCCATAAGCCCAGCAATGGAACGAACACTTTATTTTAGGTACAGATGTTACTTGCTCTTCATATTGCTGGAACCTAAATCCCACATAAAGTGTGCTTGATTGAGGTATATAGTTTGCAATGCTATTTCTGAAAGTGAAAATTAATTAGAACACATTTAAAATAACATTTTAACCAAATTTTAACCAAAAAGTAAATAAAATTAAGTGGAGGATAAACCAAAAAGTAAATAAAATAAAAAATTAAGTGGAAGATAAACAAGACACTTAGATTTGGGAGCGAATAAGTTTAGAATGCTTACTAACTATACTAAAATCTACTGTTATGATTTCTCTACCCATTTTTCTTCCACAACGCTTTGGCTATTTTTTCCCTTTACATTTACATACCATTAATGGTATCTGAATATCTAGGGATGCATTCAATCTATGGATCAATTGTTGGAGAATTAACAATTTTTGTTAGTTTGTTTTTTGTTTTTTGTTAATCCTCACCCGAGGATATTTTTCCATTGATCTTTTAGAGAGAGCGGGAGAGAGAAAGACAGAAAGAAACATCAAAGTGAGAGAAACACATCAACTGGTTGCCTCCTCATGCACCCCGACCAGGGCCCAGGCCGGGGAGCAGCCTGCAACCAAGGTATGTGCCCTTGACCAGAATCAAACCCAGGACCCTTTGGTCCGCAGGCTGATGCTTTATCCACTGAATCAAACCGGGTAGGGCAACAATTTTAAGGTTCTAATTTATAAATATGGTACACCCTTCCTTCTATGCTTCCCATAAAGCAGTTGTCATTTTCTAGCAAAAAAAAATAAAAGAAAGAAAGAAATATGCAAATGAAAATTCTAGTGGAATTCATGTAGCACATCATGGACTAGCAACCAATCCTTTGGACTCTCTGGCAATCAGATGTATTTAAGCCAAAGATAACTCCAGACAAAAGTAATCAGGGTCCTCTAACACTGCTTTTTGTGTGATGTGGAGCTTATCATTCTTTAAAGCATCTCACTTAGCCTTTTTTTGTTCTCTGTTATTACCTCATTTCATTCCCTGAATAGCTTTTGTGGTATGATGTTAACTATTATTGCTAGGACTGATTGAATAGTTTATTTCTTTTGATACATCAGGTGAAAGCAAAAGTCATTTCACTGCAGAGCTGATACTGCAATTTCCTGTTACTTCAAAGAAGACATTGCTTTTCAGATAACGGCAGGAACGTTTTTGACAATTAACAATTACATGTGATTTTGTTTTGTTTTGTTTTTATGTTCTGTATTCAATCCTTTGATTTTATTGAAGATTTGAATGAGAGAGACACATAAGCACAGTTTACCTCATAAAAAAAAAGGCACCCAAAGAAAGCTCAAGTTCTATTTCAAACAAGTGATTATTTATCTTACATTTTCTTTTCTTTTTTTATTTTAATCTTCACCCAAGGGCATGCTTAGCTAGAGAGAGGAAGAGAGAGAAAAACATCAATTGGTTGCCTTCCTTAAGCTCCCAGACTGGGAATCAAAGCCACAACCCAGGTATGAGCCCTGACCAAGAATCAAACCGCCAACCTTTTGGTACACAGGGCAAGGCTCAATTTCTACATTTTCCTACATTTTCTACAGTTAAGAAGTTGCGAATGCCTACATAAATGACCTGCATCTCAAAAACCTTTATTTTTCTGACCTTTTTTTCCCATTGCCAATATAGAGGATCACATGTATTTGGGTGTTATTTTTCTTTAAACACCTTCCTTTTTTCCCCTTAATTGGAAAAATATTTCTCCTCTTTCTTCATCTCTACACTACCCCTTTGATATTCTTACTAAAACAAAATGTTTTATCTGATAGAATCCAAGGAACACAGAGAACCCTCATTTATTTGGTCATCAGACAGTTTTTCTAGTTAGCTAAGTTTAGCCATTGAGGTCTCTATGGTCTCTTCTAAGAATAAATATTTAATTATCTTGAAATAGTGGAAAATATGGGCAAGTAATTTTTTTCATGTCTTCCCACAGTCTGATCTTTCCTATGACTTTTTACTGCTCTCTTTGGCCTTTACAAGTAATATTTATTTGTATATAGTTTGAGAATATACGTATTTCCATAGATTTGGATCACTATGGTCCCAGTAAGTCTCATTACTTGAAACTGTATTTCTATGCTTAATTACCTTTACTTTGTAGTCAATGGTAGGCAGTATTTCTCTGTCTTGGTTTTTGTATTAATGAACATTTTGAGGATAAGTTGCTCACATGGAGTTTCAGCATCCTCTAATTTAAATGTACATATGCACCTACATCCTCGTGTATGTATACACTTACGTGTATAAACTATGTTCTTTCTACTGTTTTATGATTTAGGGGAATCAATATTGGTAAATTTAGAAACAAAGAATAATAAATAAATGATCAGTAGAAAATATTGTTTTATAGAATAATTTTTCTTAATTGTACAAAATTAGCTTGTTGATGGAAAATATAATGTTTGCTGTTATATGGATTTCACTGTTCAATTTTTTAAAAATGAATCTGCTAATTATTCCTGATATGAAAGAAAGCTCACACTTGCTTTAAATCAATTTAATTAACACTGCTTAAGTGTGTAGTAAGGAAGTGATATATTCACTCATACTTTTGAATTTCTTTAAGTAACAAAAACCAAGAATTTAAATGTGACTAAGGCCTGATTCCACCCCCAAAAAAGTTCATCTTCAAGAACTTTTTATAGAACCATTTCTCTAATTATAGCACACAGAACACTGTCTTGCACTGGTGAATAGCATTTGTTTCCTGTGTCAGTCCTTTGGCATTTATCCCATAGGCATAGAGTGTTTCATGGTGAATTACAGTTGCATGTATTTATTTATTATCTAGAATGGAATCATTAAAGTCCATACCAGGGATGGGTCCATGTGTGATATGATTTATGTTTGCAGAATCCTAAAACCTTGTTTCTGAAGCAGGTACTGCCCACTGTCCAGTCAATGAGTTTACTAGGGAGGAAGAAGATTCTTATTCTAATTGATCTTGGCCACTTCATGATGGGCACATTAATTAATTACTTAAGCTCCATATTTTCCACCTTAGTTCATTCATTGACTTTTTAACCCTGGTCTTGTCACTTAGTTTTTTAGTTAATTGGTAAATGAATGTGATATTGCCACCTAATTGTATCGCCACCTAGTTATGATATTGCTAACTATATTTATCTAACTTATAGTTAGAAAAAATGAATCAAATAATTTCATTTATTATTTTAGAAACTATCTTAAGGTTGAAATAATGAGGTAATCTAATTTAGAGGTCTAATAGACCTCCTCTGTGATCTTTTCCTTCATATCTTAGGAAACCTTTAAGGAAAAGTGAAGCCTAGTGCTCCCATTTTCAATTTTAGACATTCTGGGGCAGATAACAGAAAATTATATTAGCACAATATTTTCTTAAATGTCTTTTTTTTTCTATCACATAGTTCATGATTGATCACTTTAATCCTTTTGTACTAAGAAAGCACAAACCGAAGGATTGACATTTATCTGTGTCTTTAAAAGTCATGAGCAATTCTTCATTGGCTAGCAATTGTAATATCTATGTGGCTTAAATTATGTCTCACTGCCCATTTTGAAATGGAAGGTGAAAGGTGTCTCTTCACTTTCAAATGATGGAAGATTACTTGATTCTCAAAAAAATATTTGAACTTGGATGAAATTGTACAGAATATTATAGTTCTCAAGTGCTTAATTCCTTCTCATAGAAATTTCAAGGGAACTTAGGATGCATTTGGCATGAGCTTTTTCTAGTGCAATCAGGTTGCTATGGTAAACCAATTATTTTAGGCAAAGGAGGACTGTGTTAGTAAAGTGCTAATCTCTTTTCTGTTTTATGTGAGACTCTAATTACTCTCCAACTATTGAGCATGTACTGCAAGTGTGGTTTTTCCCGTTTTAAAAAGTGAAAGAAAATAAGGTCATAGAGAGTGTGCCTGCTGTTACCATGCTGGCAGGTTCATGTGATCATATAGTGCTCTTCTTAAACAATCTCATTTTGGATCAGGAAATGCAGTTGTTTTTAGAGAAATGCAATGAGAACGAAGAGGTGTGAATTTTATGTGAGCAATTGAAACCCCAGCCCCCAACATGTTTTTATTACAAAAATATAAATAATACCTATAATTTATTAAATAATATTAGGTGTTAGGCCCTGTCCTGTGTACTTTATATGTATTACAATAATTAGCTTTTAAAATAATCTTATGTTATCATTATTATTTTATTCCCATCATGCAACCATGATAAAGGAGATTTGACTTACTCTTCCAACGAAACACATTTAACAGTGGATGTGTCAAGATAAAAATCCACATATATATAAATTCAGAGCCCATGCTTTTAGTTATATCTGTGCCGTAAACTTTATTAGTTTTCTTCTTTGCCCCATTGATGTTTAACAGACAATTTAAGACTCACTCCCAGGTCACCTTTGCCAGGGAACTTCTCTATTCTACAGGGTGTGCATACTCATGTATTTTACCTTTATTCCCTCTACTATTAAAAATTTTAAATGTCCTACTTAATTTTGTATATTCAGCATCTAGCACAATACTTAGCCCCTAGCTGATATTCAAAAGTGTTTGTAGAGTGTGTGACTAGAGGGAGTGATCAAATCAATGCAGTTTTTCAAGGTTGATGAGCCTTATTCTTGAATAAGAACACATATGTGTTCTCTGTAGTGTAGTTTGAAGGAAGTTAAAATCATTTTTCCACACCTCAAATGTGAGCATAGAGGATAGAAATGATTTGTGATTGTGTGTGCTGTATTTTTACTTATGGCTTCTGGAGATGATTTCAGTTTTTAGCAGTCATTGTTCAGGTCCACACATCTACCATGTGGTGTCTGAAAATTCCAAATATTTACTCCTTTACAAATGCCCAATGATATGACTAGTGGTAAAGAAGAGATTGAATTGGTTGTTAACATTTAATGAGATATGAGTTTATCCATTTAGTCAATCAAAGGATTCTCTCTAACTGTTAATTCTTGGATTAGGATGTAGTGTCCCTTTTGTTTTTCTTTGTATCTCCCTATCTAGCATATAGTAGCTGCTAATTTGAAGGCTCTGTCCTATGGAAATAAGACATTATAAAGAGGAGTTTAAAGAGAATGAGGGAAGGAGAAGGCAAGTCTAAAGATTGAGAACTTTGTAATGGTTAAAACTGTGCAAAAAGAGGAATCCAAAAAGAAAAGACATATAAGAAAAAGGAAAGGAGAGGGCATGTATGTGTGCATGTGAGTGTGTATGTGTATGTGCCTGTGTGTGTGCCTATGTGTGTGAGAGAGAGAGAGAGAGAGAGAAAGAGAGAGAGAGAGAGAGTTGGAGGAGATGACTGAGGACAAAGAGAAGAAGTAGAGAAACAAGAGGAGAAAAAAAGAAGGAAAGAAGGAGGAAAAGATATATAGCCTGAAAAACAAATGTTGTCACCTTCACAATTTCATATAGTTAACCTGTATCAGTGTTAGAAAATTAATTTCTACCAGAGATAAACACCTTTTCTCAGACAATGCTTTGACATATCTCATCATTTTCATTAGCAAAGAGTCACATGACCGTTCCTAACTATTAAAAAGGAAAGCAACAATAGGTATAGAAATGATTGAGGCGTACTCCCTATTTACTCTGTGTCTGTGAGAGATGACCTTTGGATCCCTTGTTTTCACAATGTGACCTCGAATAAGACACGTTACCTCAGACACAGAGGTTCATTTTCTCTTCTGTAAATTGTGGGGCTTTTCCTCCCTGTAAATTGACTTTTCCATCTCCAACAGTCTCCTATTTTGTGAAATAAAAAATTATTATTTCTACTGTAATTGCACTCTAGTAGTTAATAAGAATGAAAACTAGTGAAATTCCTCAATAAATTTTTGATCTTTTAATTTATAAAAATGAAAATGAGGTAATCTACATTTTATAAAGGTATCAAGCTACTCTTTCTTTATCTCAGCTTATAACTTAGTGATATTGAGTTATCCTATATATAGAATAAAATTTTTGCTTTTTCTTACTTTAGTGTTTTTGAGTTGTTGTTTTGTTTGTTTATTTGTTTGGCATGTGCCTTGCAGCATCTTGTGGGCAAAATCCAACAAACAATAAATGAGGGTTTCTTCCAGGATATATAAGGTAAAATCTTATTAACTTAAAAGATCTCAGAAATTTTATGTATTTTAATTAAACCAGGTGACGTCTCAACAAAGCATAGTTATTTTAAATGTGTGGATTATTTCCATGGGATTTACTAAAATATATAAATAATTCACCATTGATAGTAATTATCATGTATTATTTGTATTGTGAATGATCCATTTTTGTCCTTGGTCTATTTTTCTTGTAGGTGTACATCATTTCTTATTTACATATGAGGCTTACATATAGTAATTTTTACTTATCTGTCTTATTTGTATAAAAGTTTTGTCTCAGTTCATTGTTTATTTTTAATCTTGTGCTATTTGTTGCTTTAAGTAATTTAAATGTCATATTTTATGGTTAAATTTATCAATGGTTAAATTTATGTTTCTGGTTTGTTGTCATATTTAGTCTTTCCTATCTCAGGGTTATGAAAACTCCCACCTATATTCCTGTCTAACATTTTATGTTTTAAAATTTTTTTTAATATATTTTATTGATTTTTTACAGAGAGGAAGGGAGAGAGATAGAGAGTTAGAAACATCGATGAGAGAGAAACATCGACCAGCTGCCCCCTGCACATCTCCCACTGAGGATGTGCCCGCAACCCAGGTACATGCCCTTGACCGGAATCGAACCTGGGACCCTTCAATCCGCAGGCCGATGCTCTATCCACTGAGCCAAACCGGTTTCGGCTATGTTTTAAATTTTTACATTTAAATGTTGAATCCACTTGGAATCTATTTAGTTGTAAGGAGTTAAGTAAAGAAACTGATTAATTTTGCAACATGGCCCACCAGTTATACTAGCCTTGTTTCTTGAAAAATCCATTATGCCTAGAAAAGTATATGGTGGGTTAATTTATAGCATTAGGAAGTTTTGTAAAGTAATCACACACCAAACCATGACTGAGGTGCAGAAGTAGAGTGAAGCCAGAATCCCAAGAGCAACCTCTTATCTCTTGCCACATACCTCCCCCAAAAGATGAGCATTATTCTCACTTTCATGGTAATCACCTCTGCACCTGTCTTTAGTTGTCCAGCTAAGCATATATTCCTAAACACTAAGGTGTTTGGCCTTGCCTGTTTTGAAATTATATCATCTAACAATATGTATTATTTGTGGCTGACTTCTTACACTCTACATTTTTAAGATTCAAGCATGATGTGCAACCAATGGTGCTTCCTTCATTTTAATTGTTGTAGAGTGTTCCATTTGAGAATATAATAAATATTTATCTATTCTATTATTGATAAACATTTGGGATATTTTTCCTTTGAAACTACTTGGAATAGTGTTTCTCTGGTTGGACTGGAATATCTCCTGGTACAAATATGTATGCTTTTCTCCAGGGAACGTAGCTAAGAATTGAGTTTCTAGTTTAAATAGTATGCATATTGACTTTACCAGACAATGCTAAATATTATCTCTTGCCACATACCTCCCCCAAAAGATGAGCATTATTCTCAAATATTCTACTAATTTATACTTTCACTAGCTGTAAAAAAATATCAAACAAAAACCTGCTTTGTACTTTCAAACCACTGCCAAACTTATGGTCATTTTTTGAATGCTTGTTTATCTGATTAGTTTTGGAAAGAATCTCATTGTTTTTTTAGTTTGCATTTCTCATATGCTTAAGAGGAGAGGAGCTTTATATATGTCTAGTGATCATGTGAACTTTTCATTAAAACAAATATTGAAAAACTTTAACTTTTAAATAACATGACATTATTTCAGAATAAATTTTTATTATAAAAAAGCCAATAATTTTGCTCAAAACACTTAAGATTTTGATACTTAGAAATCATTCTACAAAGTTTGTATTTGGAGTTAATACTTAGTGAAAATAAATTGGAAATTATATAGCATATCAGAAATTACAGGCACATACCTTTTGTTTAACATTAACAATATTATCTAATCAAATTATTCACACAAAATAGGTTCTCAATAATTATTGAATTTCCTAAAAGAGATATTTTTGAGTAAGTGCAGCAGGATTTTAAATTTTAATCTAATACTTGTGGCAAATATAAACACATCTAAATGATTGTGAGAAATTTTAAAGTAAAAAGATCTAAATTGAGTGAGATATATTTTATTTGTTAAAATGATTACTTGCACATAGAGCTATATACTGTGCTTCTTGTAAATGTATTAACTTTTTTGTATTTTATTTGAGTATCAAATTTGAAATGTTTAAGTAAAATATATTTTGATTAAAAATCCTAGATATCTGCCTTATTTCATTACTCTTCTTTGCTAGTAGTTTGTCTCTCTGTCTCCACAGTCTGGATGATTATTATTATTCATACATCCACTCATGGTGAGGGCTAGCATGGTTATGCACACCAGAAGGTAACTGGGGCTCAGATAATCTGGGTTCTAGCACCAACACTGCCGATGTCTACTCCCTGGCTGTAGGCAAATCATTTAGCCTCAGCATGCTTGAGTTTCCTCATCTATTAAATACATTGCAGCGAGTCATGGATCTTCCTGACATTTTACAAAAAATAAATGTGTGCTGGTATGTTCTTCCAGGGAGAGATCTGGAGTCTACCAGTTATAGTTCTTGATAGCAAACAACAGAAACCAACTTTATAAACTGGAATGAAACAGGATTGAATTAGAATGGGTTAGGGGCTCAGAATGCAATGCTGCACAATCAGCTCATGCGACACTCCAGCTAAGCAAGGCACTGCCAAGACCAGCCCCAGCTGCCACCACTTTTGAACTAGCCGCTGTGTGTCAAGCTCACTGCTCCTGTGCCCTTGAAGTCACCCTCAAAAACCAAAGCCCTGCCAAGAGTATCTGGTGTGTCCCTGTCCTGTCTGCCAGGGCATACAAAGAGGGAATCTCGTTGGGTAAGGAAAAGGACTCTGTCTTCTGCTGAACTTGGGACTGTCTCCAAGTAGAAAAATAGACAGGTTGAAGGGCAGCCAGCACAGGAGTATCTATTGCCATGTCTTTTACCAGTTTCTCAAAGGGACCATGACCCCAACACTTCTGCCAGAAAAGATAATGAATCACTTCATTGGATCATCTATCATTACAGCTCTGAAATTATATGATTCTAAATACTAATTTTCCCTTCTCCCATTCTCTACCAACTCAGAATTTCTTTAACAAGATACAAATGCAGCAACAGAATGACTAACAACAGTGTGGGGTCAGTCCTGAAGCATCTCATGATCATTTCAGTGGGTGTATAATTATGATGGTTGGCTAATGACAGAGAGTAACAGATGTCTCAAAGTAGTTACCCAGCTGAAATTTTGGCAAACTAGACCAAATTCCTCAAACAAAAGGAATTTACTCTCTTGTATAGTCTTCTGGTGCTCTGTTATGAGTATACTCAGGTGCAGCATGACTCAATGGTTAAGTGTGCACACTTTAACATTAATGAGCATGGATATAAATTTTGAATCTCTCCCTTATGAACTGGGTCACCATGGAAAGTAACTTGGCTTTGTTTTTTCTTGTTTAGTAAATGATAGTGGTTATGCTAGTCAATGGGTGTTATTATGAAAACAAAATGATGGAATTTAAGAAATTATAATGTTTGACACATATTTACAGCTCAGGAAGTGATGATAAAAGTCATAATGACATTAAGGCAGTCCCCAACTATGAACCAAACTCATTCCAAAAAACTGTTTACGTTTATTTTTAAGTCAGAAATGATAAAGATATTTAAGTCATGTGCAGTGACACATGCTCCATGTTAAAATGTGTTTAATGAACTATAAAATTGATGCAAAACAATCACTAAAATGTCATGTTGCAATGTACCAATGAACATTTTTTTCTTTATGTGGTGGATACACTCAAAAGAAAAATATTTTTAAATGAACACATTAGGCTAAATTTCTCAATATATGTGAAGTCGATTCAGTTACATTCAACGGTACCATCAAACTAAGATGATTATGAAATACCCCGAGAGTTTAATAACTGAATTAGTCTTCAAAGATGAAAGAAACAAAAGGTGGACAGTAGTAAAGGTGAATGACTTCTGAGCCAGCAATTGTCACTGGAATTGTCACTTCCACTCCTGACCACCTTGGTGCTTGTGTCTAACCTTCAGCTTACCACAGGGGATTCAGAAAAGTTGCTTGCGCCTTGGCCGGTTTGGCTCAGTGGATAGAGCGTCGGCCTGTGGACTGAGGGGTCCCAGGTTCGATTCCGGTCAAGGGCGTGTGCCTTGGTTGCAGGCACGTCCCCAGTGGGGGGTGTGCAGGAGGCGGCTGGTCGATGTTTCTCTCTCATCGAGGTTTCTGACTCTCTGTCCCTCTCCCTTCCTCTCTGTGGAGAAATAAATGGAATATATTTTTTTTAAAAAAGAAAAGTTGTTTGCTGAGCTAGAAATGGTCCAGCCTAGAAATGGTCCGGAGGTCTGGCTTTAATAGTGTGCTGGTTTCCTTTGAAAGCCTTCCTGGTTCTATGAATCTCCTAATGTACATGCTCCCCCTTTGTATTTTGCAGGTAAATGTGAATGTGGCAAATGTACCTGCTACCCGCCGGGGGACCGCAGGGTGTATGGGAAGACATGCGAGTGTGATGATCGCCGCTGTGAAGACCTCGACGGTGTAGTCTGTGGAGGTGAACAATTTAACAGCCTTCCGCTACTGCATGCCACATGCTTCACCTGCCTTCCTTATTCTACTTAACCTTTTTTTCTAATTGTTGAAAAGAAGATAAAAATTAATACAAAACTCAACCTAAAAGCAATAGACAGTTATGCTTGTAATGACCTTTATGTTCTTGGACTCTTGATTTCGGGCATGTGAAAGCACACAGTGCACTATTGATAAAAGGTGGTTGAGACTAAACTAAATTCTATGAAGATAGTAAAAGGCTTTGCTGCCACTGAACAGTTTAAGATGATTTTTATTATTGTACTCATAAATCCTGGGGGAAATAAATATCACCCATAAATTTGAAAAATAAAACACACACACATAGTAAGATAACTTCCTAAGTTTAATTACAAAATCACAGGAAATACACAATATCTCAGTTCCCATAATGGCTCTGAGACCTAAATAAGAGCTTATGAAAGCAAGAAACTGCAAAGAACAAACGAGACAGATAGAAGGTGATCAGCAAAACTGAGAGTCCCAGGGAGAGAAGGTTAACAGTGTCTACCTGGTCTTCATCCAAGGGAGGGGATGGGAGTCAACATTATTCTCATAGTTCAATCTTGCAAAATCTGATACTGTAGAGAGGATGCATGCTGATGATACCTCCTCCTAGGTTTCCAGTACAACTGAGGAGCACTGGGTATGGAATCAGACTAAAAGAATATAGCTGTATTTCTTCAAGATAGTTATCATAATGCAATTGGGCACTTTATTGGATAAAATCAACATGCAGGTACAGCATAGAAAAGGCAGGGACATTATCACTACCATCTGTCTAATGTCCATGTGTATCTAC
Source organism: Myotis yumanensis (assembly GCF_028538775.1). Taxonomy (NCBI): domain Eukaryota; kingdom Metazoa; phylum Chordata; class Mammalia; order Chiroptera; family Vespertilionidae; genus Myotis; species Myotis yumanensis. Next base: position 38,290,403 of record NW_027223754.1, on the reverse strand, counting down.
CTATTATCTCTCCAACCAACTATGAAACACTCGCAAGTTGACCAAAAATGTCTTCTTTCTTTTCTTTGTGAGCCAAGGTAAAGGCCCTTTGTAAGGACTGTGGTGCCAGGTGGTATATTTCCCGCAGCCCTCACGGCAGCCACCTTCAGCAATTGTTCCTGCTTTCTTCATCTATCAAATAGAAAAGTGAGTGAGGTTTGAGGTGTTGATGTCCCATAGCTAAATAGCGGCAGTCCCAGGATCTGGCACTGATGTTCGGTTCACAGATCTCTCCTTATACCACAGTTTCCCCCAGCGTGACATTAAACTGTTTGGACTTTATCTCAATATTACTTTTAATTGAGATTGTCCCTTCACTGGTATTAGTTACCAGAAGTATCTAAGCAGAGTGCAGTCTTTTTTGTTAAGTACAGTATGTATATTGACTCATTTAATTCTCACAATGGGTTCTAGAAAGCCTGCCGGGCACCTAGAGAAGACCTTGTTATCATTGTCATTTTCTCTGGCATGCAGTGTCTACCTCACATGGGTCTCCTTGCCCAGCTGCTCTGGTGACTTGGTTGAAATGGTTGATGTTGTAGAAACCTCTTATATCTACACATCTTTTCACATTCCAGTTGGTACGTTTTTTGTTTTCCTTGTTATTGATTTCTTCATTTTTCCTCTATTGCTTGGAGAAAGAGCTCCAGGAGGGAGAGGGTGAAATATCTCCACGCTCATGTTTATCCTAAATAGCATAGCTTGGCAATACCTTTTGTGACAACAATGTGTTCAGAGCTGTGACTGTCTGGTCTTCAGTTTTAGGTGACATTGATGATTTCTCCTTTCTGGTCATTCTTATCACACTTGACACTGAGCTATCAAATCAAAGTGACGGTCATTCATCTCAGAAGTATTTTTAGTGTCTCTTACCCTGCGGTGCATCTTCTGTGGAGAAGCTTCACATGGATTCGCCCAAGCATGGAGGAGCACAATTAAGAAGACACTGGCCATTAGGGTTCCTCAAGCCAAAAAACGCACTGGCAAAGTTTCTGTGTTTCTCAGTCTATCTAAAAATGCCCATTATCATAAGGAAACCTCTCTCATTATTTACTAATATCCTATCATGTATATAGCACAAATTTAATCAAATCAGCAAATACTTCCTGCATACTTATTCCACATAAAGCCCTGCGTTGCCCTTTAAACATATATGCCCTTAAATATTTTTAATCACTTGATGTCATTACCCCTGACTTATATGCTAGCATTTCTCTTGGTTCAATCTTAAGTCCATAGAAACTTGCTCTGTCTCCAACCATTCCACATAAGTGATTCTTCCTGAGGTTATTAATAATTCCTAGCTGCCCAGTTCCTAGTTGATTTTTAGTTCTCATTCTACATGACCACTTTTTAGCATAGAGTTATAGTTACTCTACTCTGAAAGCCCCATGAAATGGTCTCCTTTCTGGGCCTCAGAAATACCTTCCCCATCCATTTCTTCTCAGACCTCTTCCTTAACCACTTAATTTCTTATTCTTGCTCATCTCCCAGAGCTTACCAATAAATCTGTTTCCCTTAAAATGGATGTTGTTGGATGCTGTTTCTGCTTGCTATTTGTTGCCCTTGAGTAATCTCAGCCTCTTCCACTTGCATCTTTAGTTTTCAACTAAGTTGGAAAGGATAGATTTTGAATGAACTCTGTATGTCTGATGGGAATGCTATGCTTTTGGCTTCTATGAGTGCCATGACTCTACCAACAGGCATGTCCCTTGCAGGGTTTCTGGAAGATATGCTAAGGAATTGTCAGAAAATAGTTTAGCTCCTGTGGAGCATGAGGCTTCTTTTAAACCAGAGAAGTCTCAACATCTGTGCAACATGGATCTCATCTCTTTGCACCTGAGTTGTGTTATCTGAAGAGAAGGTGATCCCCAGACCACCATGTTGAGTTGTCATCCTCATGAATCCTTGCAAGGATTCCCATGGAGAGGAAGGCCCAATATTGTCCAGCTGCCAGGATGTGGTTCCTACCCATGTCCTTCTAAGGAGACTAGTGCTGAATGTCAATCTAAACACAGCTGAACCTAAGAAAAATTGCCCCTCGTGCTCCCACTGCTGCCTTGAGGGTACAAGCAGCATTTAGGAAAATTCATGATTGAATAATCTGAGTGAGAGGCAGGGCAGAATCAAGGATGAATCTTGATGGCTTCAGTGATTGGATGGGTGGAAGAAACTATGCTTTTATTGATTTAATTGTCTTCATTTATTGAAAAAGTGAGTTTTTTTCCATGGGGGCAATAGAGATGGACAAACTTAAATGTATTATGATTTTGTTCATTTTACCTGACATTGTATTCCTTATCTTTGCTTCTCCTTCTAAATTACTCCTTATCATTTTCCCATTCTTCCAAATCATCTCCTTTAGAATGCCTTTCTGAAATTATTTTATACTTCCTCCATACTGCAATACCTTCATTAAAATGCCATCACATTTTATTGTAAGTTCTTTTCTTCAAGTCTATACAATTCTCATGGATATAATAAAACCTTTTTTACTCTGAAAAATTATTGTATCCTCAAACTTAGGATAAAAGTTGATGCTTAAGAACTTTTTTGAATAAATTATAAATTAAGGAAGTCACAAGTAAATTAAGGAGTAGGGGAACACATGCAATATTGACTCCAGTTTTGGATCAGAGAATTCTTCAAGTTGGAGTTAACATTTGATGTGGGCCTAGAATAGCTAATATTTAGAGATCTGAAAATGGGATGTGAACATTTTAGGCCTGAGAAAGCTAAGCAAAGGCACAGAGGTAAAAATATTTGATATGTGGAGGGAAAACATTTATTTAATTTTCTTGCATCAGAGGTTTTCCTCAGCTGCTCTTGAATCCATCCTTGGAAGGATTTTTTTCAAACTATTTACTCATTTATTATTTATAACAGATATTATTGGCCTCCATTTATTTTACTTTGCTCATCTTTAGATATCAGGACATTGTGAAATATTTTTATAGTAATGTTTTTCCTTCAACACTTAATAAAACTAAAATAGTATGAAAAAAAAGAAAAGAAAAATCCACCATCCAAAAATAATACCTGATAACCTTGTGTTATATTTCCTTCTAGTTTTTTTTGAGGGGTAGATCTCTTTTTGAATCTAGACTTATGAATGTTCTTTGGGTATTTTGATATTTTGTGTGGAGAAAGGCCACATTCTATGGTATGTCCACTTGCTTTAGTTTGTGTTGCGTACGCTCCGCTACATTTTTTTCACGTGAGATTTTAGTGGGTAGAAGGAACCATTTTCTTTTAAGCAAAGTGAGGAAATGCCCTACAGCAAAATGAATATGAACCTCATATTAAAAAAGACCAGCATTTGGATTCTGGCTCTGTTTCCCACTAGTTGTAGTAACTTGGAAGGGCCATTTGGTCTCTCTGCCTTGGTTTACTCACGTGTACAATAAAGAAAATAATGCCCACCTATTGGCTTTATGTGAGAATGAGACACAAAGAATGAAAAGTGCCTCGTACTATGTGATAAGCAGGCAATCAGTGAATGGTCTATGTATGCAATGCAAAGTAGAAGATTCAAGTGTCCATCACCATAACAGAACAAAACAACCCAATTAAGATCTCTTGAGGCACCAGTTACAAAATGTTTTGGAAGGAAGTTGGCATCCTACAAATCTGCATGTCTATTTCAGGGAAGGAATGGCAACTACTTTGTTTAAAGCCTTTGGTCTCCCATCACTTGGCAGCCAGTGGTGAATGGATCTTACTACCATAAGTGTGTGAAACTCACTGACATCATCCCTCTGGTGTGGCTTCAGAGGAAAACAAAATTGAGAACCACTAGTTTGAGTAATTTTCTCAGTTCACCACCAGACACTGGGCCATCCCTTCTATAGCCTTTCACCTGGAGGGATGAACTAGAACCCCATGTATCCTCTGTGTGTTCAGAGCAAAAGGCAGGTCCCTGACTCCAAAGCAGCACTTCGGCAAACAACAAATAATAAAACAAAAAGCATCCATAAACCTACCTAATCAGCATATGCAGGAGAACTGATAGCCAGTGTTGTTTCTCCACCTTCCTAACAATAACACTGAAGATGATTAAACCAGTTCTGGCAGGCTGGGATAAATTAGCAATTGTACCTGAAGGTGATTGTACGTAATTACATAATTCTAAGCAGTTCAGTTTTGATTACACCAAAATTACAACCTGAAAATGACTGGCAAAAGAGAATCAGTATGAAGACCTTTCTCCATTTAATTAACTTATTGGAGAGTCATGTTCAATGATCATAGAAACAGATGTGGACTTCTCAAAATATCTTTATTAACAACAAAGATTTTACATGGCCTATAAACCCACGGATTTTTTAAATCAGGTAAGTCATTGCTTAAAAAAAATGCTTTGTACCAAGTGATAGTCCTTAAGATATACTTATTTTTATTAGTATATGACTTTAATATTTCACAAAGAAAATATATCTACAGTCTGGCTCATGTGTATTTGTTTGTAGCTTAACATAAGCTGGATCAGATCCCTCCCTCCTGTACTCCTATACCCAGGATGAGAATAAGAAATAGACTGCTTATTGCTTGCCTTCTTCCTTCTATGCTCCTGGAATAACTGCCCATGAGTCCAATTTAAAAAACAAGTGGGGATAATGAAGAGCCACCTCTTAATCACACAATCTATTTACATTTCTCCAGGGAGTTCTTTAGTTGTAGCTACAATTGGAAGGAGCTCACGCAGCCTGTGTGAGTGCAGTGAGCCCAGCACCACGGGATTTCTCACGTTGAGGAGGACCTTGGGCCAAGTCTTTCTTAGCTGGACAATATAGGCAGTAGTGGGATTGTCTCCAAATTACGTGTCAAAATCATTGACCTCTTTTCTGAGTTGGTTAAGTGTATCCGTTAGGACTGTGGTTGGCTGAAGGTAATTTACGCAAATAAGTCTGTTGGATGTTGAGGTGACTGCCTGAGATCCAGCAACACCCCACACCCCTCCTAGCTTCCCTTCCACTCTGTCCTTCCAGTATGACTTTTATTGTCATGCTCCTAGAAAACCTCCAGCTGTGTCCATCTTCCAGGAAAGAAGAAAAGGGAAGGAAAAAAGGACAAAGGGCAAAGGACACATGCTGACTGAGCCTGTCCCATTTTCTTTGGGAGACAATCACTTTCCTGGAAACTTCACCCACAGGTTTTCTCTTATATCTCAATTATTAGAGCTCTGTCATAGGGGCAGCTCTAGGTAAAAAGGAGCCTGGGTAATAAAATAGCTTCCATATGGACATATTATCACTTCCCTGAAAAACAAACAAATAAATAAACAACAATAACAAAACAAGTGCTCTGCTAATATTAACAAGGGGGAAAAAATGTCAGCCAGTCAGAATATCATATCTGACACAATCAGTATCCATTCATGGCCCAGTTTCCCAATTGAGAACCATCATTGCAGTGTTTTAAGGAAATGTGTCTCTGAGCCAGTGAATTTCATTGGAAAGGGTCATTGCCTAGAGCAGCACTGTCCAATAGAATTTTCAAAGATGATGACAATGTTCTAACTCTGCATTATTCAACACAATAGCCACTGGTCACATGTAGCTGCTGAGAACTTGAAATGTGACTAGTGCAACTGAGAAACTGAATTTTTAATTTTGCTTAATAAATTTAAATTGGACAACACAGGTCTAGAACATTCTTGGGGAATATTTTGGTGTGGGGAAGAAATAGGACTAAGAACAAAAATCACTGATGGGAGTAAGTATCTGGGACAGGATGGATGGCACTGGAAATGGAGATGGAATGGAAAACTACTCACCTGTCTGAAGATTTGAGAAGTCAGGTGAAGGTAGATTTAGTGTACTTCAAATGGCTCATTAGGTTGGCTCTTCCTCCATCTTTGTTCTAGAATGATCTATTATTGTACACTTATAAGAAGATAACATCACTAGATTCTCTGGATTCTACCACCAAACAGAGACAGTGTTCTCACTGAAATCTGTATATTTCTACAATAGTTCTGCAACCCCTAGGAGAGCTATTCAGAGACCTACGTGGCAACAGAGTAGGGTTGGTACAGCAAAAGCTGACTGAAACTACTGTTATTGTCTTATTTTTTTTTAAACCAATTTTTAGGAACATTCCACTTAGTAGGCTTTGTAAATGGCCTTCTCTGTCATTTTATGAGACAACACAATCATTTTATTTTTCTCCTTCTGTACTGGCTTTTCCTCCTCTATATTAGCCTTAAATATTGGAGTTTCTTCCTAAGTAGTTTCATTTAATTCCAAAGCTTTAAATGCCATCTTCTTGCAGAAACTGCAGCATCTGCTTAGCCCTAACCTGTCTTCCCCACCAGACTTGTGTCAATTGCTTCCTTAACTTTCCACATGGTTGTCTTAGAAGTATCTCATGAAGAAAGGTAAAAAGAAAACAAAACCAAACATTAATAAAATGACAAAATAAAACCACTGAAGATACCATTTACTGATGAAGATGGAGAGCAACTGAACTTCCATATTTTCATAGTTGGTGTAACTTCTTACAACCACTTTCAGAAACTCCTTGTCTTCTAAAGATAGACTTGAACATCCCTAAGACCCCAAAAGTCCACTTAGTAAATGCCCAATAAAAATTCCTACAAAAAAAAATTTCAATCATATGAGGCTCAAAATAGCTGATTTGCAGTTCTCAACTCTCCCTCCTAAGCTTCTTTAGCTAATAAAAAGAATCATTATTCAAAATATTTTCTAGCTTGCTTTCTGTCACCTACCACATCCAATTCAACAGTAAGTCTCATTAGCACCACTACCAAAGTATATCTCCATCTCCTCTCCATTTGCTCTGCCACCATCCTATTTTAAGCCTCTATCACCTTTTTCTTGGACTATTGCAATACTCTTTCACTTTCCCCATATTCACTTTTTCCCAACACACCTTAATTTTTCACACTTATCTGTCAAAATAAATGTATAAATTGTAAATTATATCACATCGCTCTTGCTTAACACTCTTCTATGATTTCCTATTTCTATTGGAATAAAATTTAAACTCCTTACCAAAAATAGTTTGTTATGTTCTCATTCCTGCATATTTCTCCAACTTTATTATTTATTCCATTTTTCTTACTCATTATTCTTCAAACACATTGGCCTTTTTTTCACTGCCTAAAACATGCCAAGTTCTTTCTTATTCCAAGAAATTTTCATTAGCTTTCCTAGAATATTGCCTCTATGGCTGCTTCTCATCCCTTGTGTATCACGGAGCCTTCCCTAACATGTCCAGTAAACAGCATTCTCACTATTGAATATACTAATATTCTCTCTAATGTTTCTATAACTCAAGTGCATTTGTTCATGTGTTACTTGTTTTCTCCCCTTGTGCACTGAAAACACTATAACGGTAGGTCTCTATTATGGTACCTGGTACACCATAAATAGCTATTGAATTGTATGACTTAAATTATTAAAGTTCATAAAGAAGATATTATTGGAAGCAGTTAATATGTTTTTAACTAAAGGGAAGTTATGTAAATGGTGAATCAAAACATGTAAATACCAATGTATTTTGACTATTGTGTAGCTAGATGCCAACCTAATGCTATAGAAAGATGTGATAAATGAACTAATAAATAAAAACCAATCACCTATCCTTACACTGAATTATTCTCAATGATATTCTAAGTCAAAGGCAGAATGCCTTTCTCTGCAATAGAGATTTAATTTTTCTAATTATGCCAGAGTGATTATAATTCTCACTAACCTGAGTAGGTAAGAAACATAGACATTTAAAAAGTCCATTGCTCAATGGGTTTGGTATTAGATGCTCTCTATTGCTTTCTTACTTATTGTGTACAACAGATTATCTGTCCCCAAAGATGGATACCTTTTTTGGAACTTCTAAGTAGACCTCACTTTAAGTGAACTTTCATTTTATTGGAGAAGTCAAGATACCACCAGCTGATTGTGTAGCTCTTATGAAACACCAATTCTCTAACTTTACTCCACTTTATAGAATGTAGAAATAAAGTAGTCATCCAAGAATTGTCCATTGTTCTTGAAGGACAGTTATTTAACCAGATGACCTGTAAACATGTCCCGGATTCAGTTTACAGTTCCGAGTTAGGATTAATTTTGTAAATGAGGAGATATTGTTTAAAAAATAATCTCAATCTAAAAGTCTTTTGAGGATCTGCTAAGATTAAGGCAGTGTGCTTGGCACTCTGAAGGCTACAGTGATGGTCAGAAGTGATTCCTACTCTCAAGGAATTCACAGTCAAGGAATAGGTTTATTTAATAAATAACTACATAAACTACATCCTACAAGGTGGAAGACAACCAGTTTCACCATAAAGGTGAGAAATAAGGTGATGCAGAAATTCAGAGGATAAGATGAATTTCCCTTGAAAGTATTAGAAAAGTTTTCACAGAGGTTTGAAAATTAAGCAGAACCTGGATGTGTGAAATAGGGGAACAGAAGGACAGCATTTTTTATCAAAACAAAAGTATGAAGTCAGAAAAGTGCAGGGGATGCATTGAGAAGAAGGACTAGGTCAACTTGGTAAGATCAAGAGGTATATGCTAGGGGAGAAGAGGAGAGATTATAAGGTTGGAAAAGTAGCTTGGCATTCTCTTTCAGGAACCTAAAACATAAGGAAAGTTATAGTAGTGAACTTCATATCATAAACATTGGGGAGTCATACAGCACTAGATATGAAGGCTGTGATGTGAGTAGAGTGGTGTAATAGAAAGCGGTGAGCAAGAATATTGGAGAAGAAATGACAGGAAGGTATCTCAAAGATTTATGATGGTGATGTGAGTGGATATGTTGGAGTTAGTTTCAACAGGACCTGGCAACTCTTGAGATGAGGGCAGTAACAGGGATTCAAATGTGATTCAAAACATTTCAAACTGGTTGACTGAAAGGAAAGTTATATCATTAAAATAAATGGACAATACAGAAGAGGAGCTTTTATTTTATTTATTTTTTATTGATTAAGTTATTAAATATGTGTCCTTAACCCCACATTACCCCCCATCCCCCCACTCATGCCCTAAGAGGAGCTTTTAGAAAGGAAATTGTATATGCAGGTTGAGAAGTATCAATTTTGTATGCTAGTAGTACACAAAGTATGGAATCACAGGTGTGGTCCAATCCTGTGATCATTGAGGTTATCAGAAACCATGTGAGGTGATGAATTTTTCAAAGGAGAAATTATAGAGAGATAAAAGATGATTGATGATAGATAATTGGGATGCCTACATTAATTGGATCAGGAAAAAAGTAGAAGGATAAATAAACAACAGAGGAGTATTGAAAGGATAAGGAGAGACTAATGTCATGAAAACCAATACAGGAAACACTTTTCAAGAAGAAAGTACCCAATGAATATCAAAGTATGCCTTCTAACTATGTAGCAGCTAAAAAAGATAGCAATTAAGAAAAGATTTCTAGTTGTCTCAAATTGATAATCATGAAATATAGAAGCAATGTGAACCAATGGAAAGAGTGGACATTGAAATCAGAGAAATTGGCATCAAGGTCTGATTCTGTGTGGTTGAGCTATGTGCTTTGGGGTAAAATTGCTTTGTTTCTCTGGACCTTAATTTCTTGATTATAAAATGGGGATGATACCCAAATCAAAGGGCTCTGAGATTAAATTTAGTAAAACAACATAGGGATAAGAAGAGGCTGTTGGAAATAGGTATGTTAATCTAGGTGTCTTTTGAGTTTGCCTCCCATTTGCTTTCCATGAACTTCCAGATGATCATGTGTTATGGAAAAACTTACCTGAGTTTGTGGGAGTTTAGGTTAAATTAATCATGACCACAAATTGCAAAATATTCAGCATTGGCCCCTAATCCCTCCTGTGCAAAGCTGAATATAGGAGGAAGCAGATGGAATAGGTTTACTCTGAAAGTCCTGCCACAGCAAATGTTCAAGACAGAATGGTGTCGGCAGGTTCAGAGGGCTGAGCAGTTGGAATGACAGCAACTGTGTCCTTGATGCTTTGCTTCTGCAAACCCTGGTGCTTAGCAAAATGCTCTGTTCATAATAGAGACTCAGTGAGACTCAAAGCAGCCAAACAAATAGCTGTTTTGTTTGTTCTGTTTGGAGAGATCTGGCTCTAAGGTAATACACAGATTAGAAAGGGATTTTTAAAAAGGATAAAGCATTGATTGGAAACAAGAAACATTTTAGGAAGATGGTGCAATCTAATGGGGTATTGGTGGCAAGCAACTAGACAGATGTGTAAGCCAATGAATACTTGACACAAATACAATGTTGTATACGTTGCCAAAAGATAAACATCCCCCAAATCAGGAGTCAATGATGGAAACAAAAGGGGAAAAAAAAGCTGAAGACATGAATCAAAGCCTCATGCTGTTTCTAACCTGTAGACAACAATAGAGAGACATGGCTGAAACCGGTTTGGCTCAGTGGATAGAACCTCAGCCTGAGGACTGAAAGGTCCCGGGTTCGATTCCGGTCAAGAGCATGTGCCTTGGTTGTGGGCACATCCCCAGTAGGAGATGTGCAGGAGACAGCTGATCGGTGTTTCTCTCTCATGTATGTTTCTAACTATCTCTCTCCCTTCCTCTCTGTAAAAAAATCATTAAAATATATTATTGAAAAATAAAGAATAAAATAAATTGACAAACTTAAAAAAAAACACAATAGAGAGACATGGTTACTTACACTTAGATCTGTTCTTATTAATAAGTAGAGAGGCACACAGATAAAGAAATATAATACCAGATGCCATTAACTTCTTATGGAAATTGATCTTTTATTTTTATTAGTAAACAGTAGGACTGTAATCAATAAATGCTGCATCAACGGTCAAGTGACTAGCCTTGTCCGTTGGTCTGGGAATCATGGTGTGCACCGTGAAGAAAAGCACCGAGACCCCATACTGCTAAAAAACGCAAATGACGTATTTTGTATCAAGAAAAGATGGTAAAATCCCATGTCAAATTGTTTCTAGGTTTCTTTCTCTCTCGAGTCCATCTCCTTTGCTGCATTCAAACGTACTATGTAGAGCTGGAACATTGTTGTGAAGTTCTTTTCAGCAGTCACGCGCCCGGTGACTGTGCATAAAGGGAAAGTGTGTTTGCTGCATAGGAAACGAGAGCCTGTGGTTTACATATTTCTTCCTTAAACACTGCAATCAGCCGGATATTTACCATCTCCTCCTCTCTCCCCGCCCTGTGATTGCTTCTCAGGCCACGGCACGTGTTCCTGTGGCCGCTGCGTGTGCGAGAGAGGATGGTTCGGAAAGCTCTGCCAACATCCCAGGAAGTGCAACATGACGGAGGAACTGAGCAAGAGTCTGTGTGAATCAGCAGATGGCAGACTGTGCTCCGGAAAGGGTGAGTCTCTCTGCCGGAGCCTGGCCTGGATCCCTGCTGGGACACATGGCTTGTACGGCAGCGCGCGGCAAACACCCCTTTCAGACCGCACTTGGCCTGAATGAAAATCACTCCGTCCTCCGCTTGTACCGGACCTTATTAAGTGTGAAAGTGAACCACGTGAAGTTTAGTGTCCAAGGAAATGGAATGCATGAGATGGGTTGCATGTGAAAAGATCCTCAGCCACTTGTAGACAACCTCATTGTGAATGAAATGCAATTAATAATTGTATAAAGAAGAAAGAACAGTAAGATATGCTGGGACCTGAATGGGCCCCCAAAGGTAAAGGTACAATCACTGAGTTCACCTGTGAAATAGCAGAGCCCGGACGGGTCTGCATAAAACGCTCTGGAAGCTCATGGGATTCTCACCAAATGTTAGGGAGCTGCCCTGCCTGGAACTGAATGTCAATCTCCCGCTCTCCTCTTCCGCTCAGCTGCCTTCTTGCAGAACAAACCACCCCCCTTTTCAGACTTTTATAGCTGAAGCTACATCTACCCTCCAACACCTACCCTGGGTCAGGAGTGCAGGTAAATGTCTTTCTGAAGAAAACACCGTGAAGCCAAGTCAATCTGCTGAGGAGGCCTCAGAAGCAGAACTCGCCTCTGGGATGTGCCCCTCAACAGTGGCTGTCGCTCACCGATGATCACTCAAGGCCAATGCTCTCCGGATGAAAGAGGCCTCTTGACGTAATTGCAAAAAATAAACTCAGATGGAGGCTGTGACCACATTTGGTGCCAGGAGGAAGGCTGAGAATGGATACAAACATGCTCATTTTAATAGCCGAGCGTGTCCTTGGTTTCCAGGAATTCTGTGTTTGAGGCTGGTGTTTACAGAGTTCTGGCAAGGAGGCCATGCCTTCCACCTAACGCAATCACAGCAGCCAAGCAGCACTTAGATGCATCTAAAGCAATCACTTTGTTCCCCGTTTGTTCTCGTATGGAATTCATGCTAATTCCAAGTCCTAAGCAAATCTCAGCATTTCAGTTCTCAGGGGCCCTCAGGTCCTGGATACACTTGCTTTAGGTTCAAGGAGTTCTGTTGGCCCTGGCAGGCTTGGCTCAGTTGGGTGGGCATCCTCTTGTGCTCTGAAAGGTTGCCAGTTTGATTCCCAATCAGGGCACATGCCCGGGTTTTGGGCTCCATCCCAGGTAGGACGTCTTGCTCTCATATCGTTGTTTCTTTCTCTCTCTCCCTCTCCCTACCTCTCTCTCTAAAATTCACTTAAAAAACCCTTTTTAAAAGAAAAAAGAAGCTCTGTTGGGAGGAGGAAGGAAAGGTTGAAAGGAAGAGACAGAGGGAAGGGATTACCTAGGAAGAGATTAACAAAGAGAACAGTAAAGGTGGTAGGAATAGAATTAATTATCAAGGTGGAAGCTGGGGAGGAAAAAGAAATGTTATCAGGTCAGAAGGGAGTGCCCTGTGTATAAAAAAGTACTCAGAATGATTAATTTGTTTGAATTAGAGTTATTTTTTTCCCCTGAGTATAGCTTTAAACACAGAGCCCTAGCGTTTAGATACTTTTGTTGTTGTTGGTTTTCGTGACGGCATTATCCTTGGAATAAGGCTATTAGCTTTTCTGAGAAACTCTACTAAATGGAACTTTTGTATTAGAACATTGGTGTGCTTGTTTATTTTAAAAATCAGCCATTGTGTGTGTGTGTGTGTGTGTGTGTGTGTGTGTGTGTGTGTTTCCTAGACACTATAAAATCACTAACATTCTTCATAAGCGGGTCTTTGCTAGTCATGTCCAATTGCAGGTACATGAGGAGAACACATACACACAGCCATGCTCACCTGTGTGGTGAATACCATTCTGTCATTTCCTAGCTGAATTTCATGCAAAGAAGAGGAGTAGTTTGTTTTCAAGAAATAAACATTCTCATTAAAGTCATTACATTCTGAGGAGAGATTTTCAGCATCATAAATATCAAAAAGGCCCCCAAAAGGGGGTGAACCCAAAGGCATTTCCTCAAAGCAAAACAAGAAAATCTCTCTAGTTAATGCCTTTTTCAAATTGCTTGCTTTAGGTGATGGAATAATATCTGCAGATCAATGAAGGGTTGAAAGCGTATATTTTAAACTGTTTATCCTTCAATGGGGAGAGATCTTCAAAAGGAGACTGGATATAAAAGCTGCCTCAAGGCTGTGTGCTTTGAAGCTGGCGCTAGAGAGGATGGTGGGCATTCTGTCTGCAGCCGCTGACTGCAGGCTTCTTTCTTCCCACTTACTCTGGAGTCATCAGTGCTTGATTCTAGAAGAACAGGATTAAAACGGGGCCCATGGAACTGTGCTCTCCCATAGGCACAGAGACCCGTGGGGATGCAGCTGTTATTTCTGTCTCCTGAGAGGGTACCATCTACCCCTTGCCTCAAGAACCACAGAAAGAGCCTTTGCTGGTTTGGCTCAGTGGATAGAGCATTGGCCCTTATACTGAAGGGTCCCAAGTATAATTCCAGTCAAGAGCATGTACCTTGGTTGCAGGCTCAAAACCCAGCCCCAGTAGGGCGGGGCACTTTCAGGAGGCAACCAGTTGATGTATTTCTTTCACATCAATGCTTTTTTTCTCTCTCTTCCCCTCCCTTCCACTCTTCAAAAATCAATCCTTGGGTGAGAATTAACAAAACAAAAAGAGAACCACAGAAAGAGTAACTCACAAAATGGACAACAGGTTTTAACATGGTAGCAGAGAAAACTATTCCAAGTTATTTGACTGGGGCCGGGTATTTTTTAATAGGTTTCATGGACTTTCCAGAATTCCATATACTTTCCCTCAACATGGTAAATGAAAACCCCTCACCCTGATCTTCACAAAGGACGTTGGAGTGTTTTTCTTTCTCCAACTAGGGGACAGGGAGGAGCAGTGGGCCTGAGGTCACCACCTGGTAGCCTGTACCCAACTGTTTCCACCAGGCGCTCCTCATGATCTGTGAATAAAGCCGTCACCTCAGGAGATGATGAAGAAATAGCATTTTATTTCTTTACAAATTTATAGCCAAGACAATAAATCACTCCATAGAAAAATTTAAAACTAGATGCATTGCTGTGACCTTCATAACAGATGGAGTTGTGAGTACAATAGTGAAAACTGCCTGCTGGGATGTTGGTTGCAGCATTTTGTCAGGCTTGATGAATGGAAAAGAAAGTCCACTTTGAAATGGGGCAGCTGACAAGGGTGCTCGCCCTTACACTCAAGCTGTTCATGTGAATCACCAGAGAGATGAGCTTAGAGCCAGGCTTAACTCCCTTTGCAGAATCCATGCTGTAATTCGTCGGCTGTTTGTTTGCTTGAGTATTTATGTGTATACAAGAGAACATAATCACCTTTCTCGGTCTGGGTCATCACCTCTAATATTCTTAAAGATGTTGTCTGATGATGGCTGTAATTGCAGTCACTAAATGTCTCCTTAGAAGCCTTACAATGACACTGTTGAGTCCCACATCATCCGAATAAGTCCATGGTACACACTCACCCACTCACCTATCCCTCACCTATACCCAATCCTGGCAGATTCTTCATCCCTGAAAAGAGACAGGGTTAAAGTTAGGCTTCAAAAACCAGACTCGAACCCTTGTTTTAGTTGCCTCACCCAATATAATTGTCAGTGGGAACACACAACTCATTTTTTGAAACTATATGAAGGTTTTTCTTATGAGAGGCATCACAGATAGGCAAATAGGTAGATAAAACAGTAGATGGAATCGGATGGAAATCTTTTTTTGCCCCCATGGCCCTGGACAATTCCATTAACCTCCCTATATGTCCATTTTCTCATCTTTGAAGGCAGAAGAATTTCATTTCTTTCCCTTTCTTAAGTTCTAAGGATGCTCTGAAGACAAATGAGAAAAATGTGGCTGAATCCCCAAGGAATGGAAGCCACTAAAAAAGTACAGAAGGGAGATGGAAGCATTCTTAATAGTCCTCATACTGAGAAAGAAAATAAATGGATTAGTGGTGTTGTGGTCAGGAATTTACCACCCTAGAGTTCCTGCCAAGATGGACCAGCTTCTCCCTAAGGCTGGACAGAGTCTCATGGGCACGAGTGGGTGCCTGTCCAGCTGAGCTAAATAATCGGTCACCTCCTGGCAGCCATGTGGCTTATATCTTTCTGACAGAATCCTTTTCCTAGGATTTTCCCTTTCCAGAGTAGGGCAATTTGACCCCTGCTTATTGATGAAAACAGCCAGGTTGCTCTATAACAAAGGCGCTATAAAACATCCTAATAATGACCACGCTGTGTTAGTATGACATGCCATACTACTCCTAGTTTCACAAGCAGTAGAAGAATTTCCTACCTCTGAGATGCACTGAGAATTCACAAACAGGAAAAAACAGCCCAGCTGGGGAAAACGCTGATGAGAGAAGCTAGTTTTTCATAGCACATACAAAAATCAACCCCCATTTTTCATTCTAAGTATTTCAGTGACTAGCAGACTTCTGAAAATGCAATTTACTTGTCAAATGGTCTAGCAATGTATACCATATTCACGTTAGCTGAGCTGACCAGTTTTAGGGAAATACTATACAATGGCCTGAAGTTAAACATTGGAAGTGAGAACGGTGATCAGAATAGTTCTAGAGCCAGGGGACAAGTTTAAAGATGAAATGTGATTTTTTTCCATGAATTGTGGCAAAAAAATTATATCCTAGGAGTAATATATAAATATCATGGACGTATAAAGTGATTTACATCTCCATGTGTTGTAGAAACAAGTTTGAAATATAAGGGAGATAGTATTTTAGAAACAAAACAGTGGAATTCTTCAAATAATCTTCCTTCACTCATAAAGCACTAAATATGATACCTTCTGAGGATATGTTAATGAAGTCATTAAAATACCCCAAGTTTTCCAATATTGCTCTATTCATTTGCAAAATGCACAGATGACTGTTGAACATTTCTGTGCCTAGAGATTTGACAGAAAGTCTTTAAAATTAGAATAAATAAATTTCTAAACAAAGAAACACTGTACCTGGGTGAGATGACCAACTCTCACAGACTGGCCTGGGAGGCCCAGTTACAGGCCCTAAGCACCAGTAGGGTACTGATCACTCATTAGAACGGAAAGTTGTCTATTTTGCAACCTCACCCCTCAGTAAAACAAGTAAATGGAACCATGCTGTGGTTAAGTAAGAAGTTAATAAATGTAAACACAGTTCTCAGCATGTAACTAATTCTGACTGCTCCCTTACCCTGAGAAGTGTGACAAGGAATATCAAAAGTTTAATTTGGCCATTGGGGATTCTTGCAGCTAAAATGCATATATGAGTTTCCATAATATGAAATAGCATGGGGTGCTTAATGCCTGGGACACCTTTATGTGCATCCTTTCATGATAGCAGTAATGCACAAAAGTTTCTTTCTCTAACCATTTTTTAATTGCAATGTTTCATAGAGACACTAATGATTGATTTCTGCCCCCTCCCAATATATTTTGAATTTACCAAGTCTGTTATTTTATAGAATATGTGAAAATAAATTTTCTACTTCACAGTCATTTAAGGTGATAGGCATATTTGGTAAAAGGAAATCACATCTAGAAAGAACAATCAATCCAAGGAAATAGAAGGAAGCAGAAGGCTATTTTTAACTTGAAAACTTTCTTTACTGCTATTGTAGAAGTAGTTTTGCCACGTGAAGATGTTTAGGCTGAGGGAAATTTCTTCTCTGACACTATTTAATTCCTATATTTTCTTTTCTAAATGTGCCATTAATAAAACTGTTTCTCAGCAAGCCAAAATATCTTTAATAACCAAAAAGGAAGTTTTGAATTAGGTAGGAAGTAAAAGGAGAGAAAATGAGTGAAGTAATGGAAAAGGTGGTTGGATCAAGAGCCTCATAAAAGATGGACATTTGAGGCGAGGGATTAGAGCTCTC
This sequence comes from Myotis yumanensis, assembly GCF_028538775.1. Lineage (NCBI taxonomy): Eukaryota > Metazoa > Chordata > Mammalia > Chiroptera > Vespertilionidae > Myotis > Myotis yumanensis. Next base: position 38,273,116 of record NW_027223754.1, on the reverse strand, counting down.
CTGGATGATGGCAGGAAATCCCAAGGGTGAAACTGGGTAAGGTAAATATACCTGATTGAGTGTATGTGTATTTTTAGCACTTTAATGAGCCACCCAGTAGGCAGGTGAGTCGTTACTTTAAGAAAATCATGTAAACAAAAATCCAAAATTATAAGCACAATAAATTTAGTAGTTGTTTTAATTATAAATTGCACTCTCATTTAATAGAACTTACTATTCAATTCCTTTAAAAGACAGACACTTTGAAAACATGATTCAATTCAGAAAAAAAATTTTAAAAGCGCATATATTTTGAACACCTTTTTAGAAGGCCATCTATAAAAATCAGCCACATTCCACCCTCATTGACATTTCAACCAGACTGAGCCATGGAACATTTGCTCAGGGCTAATTGCAACCGTCTAGATCCATAATGAAGCCTTTCAGGATAACCTTTATGAATTACAGTAAGTAACGCTCCCTTTTAAGCCACTGGCTATTCCATAAATTTTTACCTTTGGAAGGTTGGTTATTAGAAGCCGATTGCCAGTACATTGATAGTATTCTACTCTAGACGGAAACCTTTAGTTGTGTGGTAAACGATCAATAATACCCTTTGTGATTTCAGGTTCTTGTCACTGTGGAAAGTGCATTTGTTCTGCTGAAGAATGGTACATTTCGGGGGAATTCTGCGACTGTGATGACAGGGACTGCGACAAACATGATGGTCTCATTTGCACAGGTGCAGTACTGACCCACTCTAATTGATCTATGCCACATTTAGCAATAAAGGTGAATGACCCTCAGCACATTTTGCTGTGGGTCACTGGGCAGGAGAGCTTTCATGTACTGAAGGGCCAAATAGTAATGTAAATTATGTAAAGGGAGGTGGGCATTTCAGAATAAGCACTAACATTATTCCCAGGCATAAAAGAATGCACCCAAATTATATGATTTGGAGGAAAATTCCATATAAAGTAACTTCCCCCAATTTACATATATGCAGTTTTATATATTGCAAAAAGAACATAATTCTCTTGACAACTATTGCACTTTTAACATGGTATAGGGACTAGAATATATTTTAAACAGGACCCAGGCACCAAAGCTGTTTGATGCGTTAGTTTGTTTTTAGGGAATGGAATATGTGTGTGTTGGGGGGATGGGAATAGGAAAACAATTTAGGAATATAATAGATACTGCTATCCTGAGTTTCTGAGTCCTAATAATTGGTAATTAAAATATTTTCTTAAACAATGTATAGGGGAGATAGAGGCATATATTTATTCTCCTTGTTTTTAACTAAAGGTAAAAGATGAGTATGTGTGTGTCATTAAGTTGGACATTCACGTTCTGCCCACTCCTACTACACAAGGCTCCTCTTCTAGCTAATTATTCAGCCTACCTCATCCTATGTCAAGGAGCTGTATGTTCGTTAGCATTGATTGTTACACATAACCTGCTCTCTAGAGAAAAACAAAATTATTCATGAAAGCCCAGCTGGAGTGATACTGATGGTCATTATTAGATTGATACTAACTGAATGGTAGCACCAAGGAGGTGCCATTAATTGTTTAAAAGGTCAGATTTCCTATAGCTGCGTAATAAGATAATAATAAGATGGCTGCACAATAAGAAAGTTTTCAGAGGATGAATGAAATTGCTTTGATTATGAACAGTTATGTTTTATAATAACATATATTAGCTTGGTATATTTCAATCATAATAATGAATCTCCTGTGTATTTTACTGCAGGGAATGGAATATGCAGCTGTGGAAACTGTGAGTGCTGGGACGGATGGAACGGAAACGCATGTGAAATCTGGCTTGGCACAGAATACCCTTAACAATGAGAGACGACTGGGTTCTTCTTTGTCTAGGCCATTAGAAATATAAATGCAGAGGAAGCCATGTATAATCACCACGAGGACAGGTCCAACAGACTGTTGTATGTTTTTCTATTTCTGAAAGCCCAGATGAAATCTGGATACCCATTAAAAATGAGTTAAGCAAACTCAGATGTAAATAACACCAGAAAAGAAATTTTTCTCCTACAATTTACATCAGTGGTTCTCAACAAGGGTGACTTTGCCACCCAGAAAACATCTGGCAATGTCTACAGACAATTCTGATGGTCACACTGGGTGGGGTTGGAGGGTGCTCTTCAGGCGTCTAGTGGGTAGAGGTCAGGGATACTGCTAAACACCCAACAGTGCACAGGACAATCCCAACGATGAAGAATTTTCTGACTTCAGATGTCATTAGTTGCGAGTTGAGGAAAGCTGAATTACATGGTTGTTAAAAATGCACATCCCTACACAAGAAAGGCCATTTTAGACTCGAAGTAAAAGAGCCTTACATAAATCCATTGATCATATGTTGCCAGAATCCCCCATCACTCAGTGTTTCCATATGGAAATGAAGGCAAACACACTTGAAGTACAATGTTGGATTGGGGTGGGGGTGGAGGGGGGCAGAGGCCAGATCACCAATGCTTTTAGTCATTAAGTCATTTGTCTAGTCTCACGTTAAACTCACAAAAGAAGTTCTCTTAAGCTGAAGGAAGAAATTATGGAAAATGTACAATTTAACATTTTTAATAAATAGTGACATAAGTTGTTTACACTCTGTGTCAATATGTATTTTACCAACTGAGGACTGACTAACAAAAGAATGAATTGCTGTTCAAGAGCATCCATTCTTCTGTGACTAGAGCATGTTTTAAACTGGACATGGGTTACATGAACAAGGAATCTGATTTTTCCCTAGAAGTTACTCCATGGTAACTTGCCTTTTAAAAAGACAGTATCTAGTTAGGTCTATGATGGGCTGATATATGCATTCATTTCTCTTAAAAGACTCTATTATTTCTAAGGATACATTTCTCACTGGAAAAGTAGGGCCGTACATGGAAGTCAAGAAGAAACATTGCGATAAAATGGTACCAGTCCCACAAGCTCAGAAGATGAAAAGAAAAATCTATAAATGGCTTAAATAGAAGTTACAAATATTCACTCAGTGATAGGAACAAAATGTTTATTTTCATAATGGTGAAATTTCTCTCTGTATGAAATTCACATCAAATTATGAAAATGTACAATAACTTGGACTTCCCTTACATATTTGCAATCAAGTCTACTTATACCCATTAGTTTAGGCAACCTTTAATTATTTAGAGCTAAAAAAGACCCACTTTTTATTTAATGTGGATTATATTTTGTAAAATCCTGCAATAATGTAATAAAATCATTTTATTGTTGTTTAAGATGAAAAATTTTACTTGGACATTTTACTTAATGATGTAAATATTCTAGACTCATGGTTTGGACTTTATAAATCAAACCACCAAAAGTGAGGAAAATGTGTACCTGCAGGGTTACTTAAAATTTACATTAAAAATTATTTAAGAGAAATTTAATTGATGCTGATTTTTAGAATACTGACAGTGTTCTCTGACTTTAACAGATTTATAAAATTTTTATCTCTATCCTGAGATTAAGGAGTGCAACCACACCAGTTGTATCTCAGTTGTTCAGTGCATCAATTGAAATATCAGTTTTGTAAATGAGGGAAATGTAAGCAGTTAAGAAATTATAGATATATAGATAGATATCTATACATCTATAGATATGCATATATATAATATCCTTTCCTCTTCTCTAAACATTTTAAGCCTCAAACAAACCTATTTTAACTGTTCAGTAGCAATTTCAATGAAGACTGATTTTATGATGGACCCATGGGCATTCACTACATTATCACGGCACAGTGACATCCATAGTCCTTACTGCAGAGCTCTGCTTTTGGTGGAAAGGACCAGATAGTAAACATTGTAGACTTTGTGGGCCACATACATCTCTTTCGCATATACTCTGTTGTTTGTATTTAAAACAGTATAAAGAAAAAAAACTCATTCTGAGCTCCTGCGCCATACAAAAGCCAATTGCAAGCTGGGTTTGGTTCACAGCTGAGGAATAAATGATCAACCTGTGCTTTGATGGAACTGCCGTTAGTTAATTTCCTGTTTCCTCACATAACTCCAGGTGTGTCTTATTTTTCTTGTAATTATCTATATTTGTTATCCCTTTTCATTAACAACTACAGCAAAAGTGTTTCTCTTTTAAAAATTTAATATAAGAAAAGAGTTCTCAGCATTTATGTTTTTAAAGAAAAAGTTTAGATATGGAGAAATGTTAATTATAAAGTTCAGAATGGGATTTTTCCAAAATTTTTGACAATGAAAATATATTGCAGTCAGCTATATTCTGGGTTCCTTTAGTTACAAATTATTGAATGAAAAATTTCATATTTCTCCTGTGTGTGTGTGTGTATGTGTGATGTTGACTCCAGCTTGCAAACATCAATAGATCTATTAAGAATTTAATTTATATGTTTAAATCGGAAAAAGTTAAACATAGTTACATATAAAGACCTACATTCTACCCTTCTTAAATGTGATTTTGTACTTTGACTTTTGATTCCATTACTAAGATAGAAACTCCCTCTTTAAAAAATGCCAAGGCAAGAGCAAATTTGTAATAGGAGGAGGGAAAATGTGCCAATCTCATTGGCCGGTTCAAGTTTGTCCCAAGTTACAGTGAGATTAATGTGAATTGAGAATGATATAATAAGTGATGTTGGCCACAACCTTGCTTGCTTTGCAAACCATCACTGAGGAATCCTCCTAAGAGGGACTTCTCCATAGAATTCAACTAAGGTCCTAAGATCTAAAAAGAGAATCATTATACCCCATTTCTCCCAGGACTCCTTGAGCTAATTTAGATTCCTTCAACACATTGAAAGAAATGACCACACCATCCCAGATGCAAATGCAGTCTCTACCAGCAGACATCAGGATTAGACTGAATAGTATAGCAAAACCAGGAAAAAACCATAATTCAGCCTTTGTTTTCAGACTCTATCAAAACTTTGAAACCCAGTTCAGTATTCAAGCATCAACAGGTTCTATGTACCACCTTGTAAGCTAAGGAACTTAAGCGATGAAATGTATTTTCTCCAAAGTAACCCGATTCACATCTGGATTTTGATATGCCTACATTTAGCTGAATTGCTTTCTCCAGATATAGTCTTGTTCTGAAATGAAATTAAAAATAAATTTCAAATATTTCACTTCTAAATTAGAGTTTGAATCAACCTGATCTCCCCTTGAAATGTTAATCCTCCAATTTAATATTTAGTAGAAAACTGTAAATGAAGTGATACATATCTAATGTTCGACACATATTTAACATGTTTTGTTTTGTTTTGTTTTTTAAAGAGAACCTAATCTGATATTGGTCATCCTGAAAACGTCTGACTGTTTTAGTGCTTTAGGTACTAAGTAAGCAACTAGCCAGATGTGATAAACTGTGCTTACTCTTCAAGAGGCAATTAGGCCAGGCCAGTGTGGCTCAGAGGTTGGGTGTTGACCTGTGAACCGGGAGGTTGTGGTTTGATTCCTGGTTGGGGCATGTGCCTCGGTTGTGGGTTCAATCTCCAGTGTGGGGCGTGTAGGGCAGGCACCAGATCGGTGATTCTCTCTCATCATTAATGTTTTTGTCTCTCCCTCTCCCTTCCTGTCTGAAATCAATAAAAAAAAAATTTAGAAAAAAGAGGCAATTAGAAGGACGGTGGCAGGAATTTTATGGGCCCATTGTAGGTCTCCTGAAGTCACCCCCTTCCCCAAAACACTCAGTGCAAACTAACATTTAAAGCAAGAATTTCTAAATTCTCTAGGATTTATAATGAAATAATGCTTAGTTTCAACTTACTCTCTACAGAGGGTGGACCATTTGCATCTATTCTATAATTTTCCCAAGTAAAGTTTTAGCAAAACATTTTAGAAAGCAAACATAAGAAAATAAAAATGGTGTCACTTGAAATACCAAAACCATTAAACATTAAGCATTGCTGAGGGATGGGTGAAGCAATCAGCTAACATAACAAATCAGTAGAAATAACCCTCCCACACCAGATATGCATGCAAATGAATGAGATATTAGACTTGATACAATCAACATACATACATGTAGGTACAAAACACACGGTCTCTAAATACAAATGAATTCCATCAGATTTACTACACAGAACATCAATGGTGACAGAATGCACTTACTTAATAACATCAAACTTGATTTTGAGGAGGAAGAAGAGAGTCTTATCCCAGAAAAAAATAGCAAGAGAGGTATCATCAAAGAGCTAAAATTTTCTTTGGCACAATAAAGGGGGAAATTGAGTTTACCAACTTATTTACATGACATGTCTATATTTGTGGGTGATGCAATGCCATTTCATTACATAAAGTTGTTTGATGTTTTATAATATGCCTTCCTATAAATATTTTATTCAGTGTGTTGTATTGGTGAATATAACAAATGATATTAAACACAGAAACTGTACAAAGCAGACACACTCTCTGTATGTAAACTGAGAAATACATACTAACAGTTCTTGATATCCAGGCCCTATTACATGCAGTCCATCCGTGCTGCCCTTGTCCCGTGCAACAGATGAGACCAGACACAAAGGAAGTGATCAGACTAATTTACAAATAACAAAGACCCCCCTGCAATATGTCTAAACATATTTTGGAAGAAAGTATTTTGACATCCATTCATAGGGATAAAGGCCCATATAGACAACTCATATAAAAAACAAAACAGGTGTGTACATAAATCTCAGTTATTTAGAAAATAAATATTGTCTTAATTTTAACCATTACACAGGCTTGCAGGGGAAACAAAACCATCAAATGAGGTCTGATTACCAAAAGCAAATTGGTGGGGTTGCTTGATGTGTGTGTTGGGGTGGGGTGGGGTAGGGAAAGCCCATCTAATTGGAATTTCAAGTTAAATTATTCATAGTTTGCCACATGTTATGAATTATATGCATTCCCTAAATAATTAGTTAATGAAATTCATCTAATATCTTTTAACTTATCCTGTTAAAAAAATAGGCATTAAAATGGTGTAACAAGAAATCAAGAATGGTCTAAGGAACCATTTTTTTTGTATTTGTACTTTACCATAATCAACAATAAATCTACTCAAACATTATGCTAACTTTTTATTTTATTAAAATGGAATTTGATATGAAAATGAAATAAGCATAAACAGTTAAATTTATACTAAACCTTTAATAAGCTAAGCAGGACAATATTTTAAAATGCTGGGCAAGGGCTGTCATGGAGACTTAGAAAAGCAGTGACAAAATAATTTCCCAGTAAATACAGTGCAAATGTGGGTAAATGGCGACTGGGTCACCCTCCCCCATGGAAATAATAACAAGAGGCCAGGATAATGATCCCACATATAGTTTTCTATAAATGAGGTTCAGTTTGGTCTCAATTAACTCTTCCAAGAACAAAACATTGAATTTTATTAACTACACACAGAGTTAACAAATATATTTCCAAACAGTTTAGTATTAAACATTTTGAAACTCTTTATATCCAATATTGAACATTTTGCGTAGTTTCTTCACTGTGTAGTCAATATTCGCGGCCTTTCTCGGTAGTTGTCTTCCCTAAGCTCAGTTATTTAAAAGGAAATTAAGAAAGCAAATAAAACAAAAGCAAATTGGTTGAACGGACCGAAAACCTGACGTTTGAACGTGTTGGTTTGCCTTTAGTGTGATCTAGAACAATTCAACAGACTGCATTCTGAGATCGTGGCAAGGCACCTCCCTCCCGGCCCTCGGGCAACTTGGGCCCCAAGAAGCTGAGTTGGAGGTATGGACTGGTGAAATACACAGTACCTGACTCAGCATGCTGAGCTAAAAAAAAAAAAAAAAAATATTATTTCCTAATGTGTCCAGTTTAAAAACTTGTCATTAAACACCAAAAATATTAAAGTCTAAGTTATAACGAAGGTTTGCTTTGCTGCTTCAGAAAAGAACACAACAGCCGCCTTGCCCACGCTCTGCCGAGTATGAGTGGAACGCAGCCAAAACCCGGGATGGCAATAAATTCGGTTCATTAGAAATAGGAAGGATTATATCTGAAATGGATTCAGGTAGCGCACTCTTGTAGGTTGTAATTGTTGTGTTTGTTTGTTTGTTTTTCTCTTTTTCCAAATAATGAGGATTAGTAGATGAAAAAAAAAATGAACCTTAATCAGGCCTACAAGGCCTACAGAGTTCTTTGGACCCACTTTCTCAAAAACCAGTGGGTCTTGCTCGCTGGGCAAGGCAAATGTTACCATTACCAGTAAGCTTGTGATATGTATAAAACACACACACACACACACACACAAAGAAACTAGAGGGGGGTGTCAAACACATATCGGAGAGAACTTCCCACGGACTGTGTTTGACCCACTTCTCACCCCGGCAACGCCGACCTCAGGAGCACAGTACCTGCCACTGAACGGAGCGTATATGTGTGTTTAATTGATAGTGTGAGCCAGAGACAACACTCTTAATCTTTATGATGCGTTTTGTAATAATAGGTTTAGAAGGCTTCCTGATTCCCTGATCGCTCTCCGAACTAAGCCAACTGCAACAAGTAAGATTTGGAGGAGCACAGTCCCTGCAAAAGGTCACGGACAGTGGAGCGAGCAGCCCTGTAAAAACGGGAAGGAGAGAAATCCATAATAGCACAGGTTTACAGCTTCTACCTAGAAATTACTCAATAGTATCTGTGTGCTACAAAAGTGAACTTAAACACATGGATGTTGCTGAAACAGGACTCAAAAAGGATTATGGGTAGCTGTCAGCAGGCAAGGTATCGAGTGTACTTGTGAAGTATGTCATTCACATGAAGTGTCACAGTCACAGAAAAGATATTAAAAAGGCATTCCATATCTGGTAGGGCATTCCATGGTCTGAGTTTAGCTGGTTGTCCAGGTGTCTTCTTGTTGTGGGAGGCGCAACAGGTTGAGATTGATCCTCTTGCAACCAAGAAGTTCGAGACAGCAGAGAGCAAGCATCCGCTTACTTCCAGCTGCTCCTCGGCCACGGGAGCAGAAATGTCTGGCAAGGGTACATCGCTCAGCTGTGCTCGGGACCAGTAAGTCACAACACCTGTGAGGATCTGGCTATGTCGTCTTACTTTTGTTGACTGGTTTGCCTCCATTCATTATTGCAGACGCACTTGTGCTTTTACTTGGCGTCACCCCAGCTTTCGGGACCGTTTCTCCAACGTCATGCAAAGACGGTTCTCGGTACATGGCAACTAGTGACAGGAAGGAGGGCATAAAGAAAAGAGGAAAAGGAAATGTTACCAAGCTCAGTTCAAGAATCAGTACACGTACACACCGCAGCAGTTTGCCCTGTCCTGTTTCCCTGAAGCAAAGCCATGCCAGTGGGAGGGATACCTGTTTTAAAGCAGTCATTTCCCGCCCCCAAATAGAAGATATAACTACCTTCACATTCTCTGGCTTATATAACTAAAACATGTACATAGGTGTGCATGGATGTTTGTCCAGGAAAGAAGGTTTAAATGGGAGACATAGCCTTTTTGAGGGCCTAAGATATGACACACACACACACACACACACACACACACAGGATGTACAGTAGGAGAATGGCAAGCTTAAATCTAATTCTCTTTGCATAGCAAGGAAAACTCAAACTTCCCTCACACTGCACACTGTCAACACTTGAACCACGCATTCTTATTCATCTTGTCAAGTATTTACACCCTAGATCATTAAATTACTTTTCTCTCAAGTGGTTCAAAAGCAACATAGTCACACTAGTGTCAACATCCAAGCTATACAAAGCAATAACAAAGAACTCGCTTTCCCTAATCAGGGCCTTCAAAGGTCATTGTTTATATTTTCTCCCCCGGGATAATGAAGAGACCCTTAAATAACTGAAGGCAACTGTGTGGCATTTTCTATTTTTATGCCTCATTTTCTGATATATTATTAAACATCTAATAAGTGATGTCATACAAGGCAGAAGCACAAAATGGTAAGAGAGCAAGTGGGACTGACATCTGGTAAGCTCTGAGAAATTGCCTGAATAGTGTCTGGCCACACAGTTAATCGCAAGAGTTCATGTGGCTTTTTGGAAAATGATTATCAGGAATCCTGGGGGAAATATTTAAGAACGACTGATTGTTGGGGAAAACTAGGTGAGTTAAAATCATCTGCCATCAGAAACACAGTGTATTAGATCCACCCAACCTGCTTTTTTCGGCTTTTGAAAGTTTATGATGCAGCAGGTCCTAGAATAATGTAATTTGGTTCCAGTTCATTTCATTATAATGTTGATGGGAAAAAATTGATTCCCAGCTGGGGCTACTATCTGTGTGGAGTGTGCACATTCTCCCCATGTCTGTGTGGGCTTTCTCCGGGGACTCTGGTTCCTCCTGCATCCCAAAGATGTGCACATGAGGTGGGCTGGGGTGGCTACACAGTCCCAGTCTGAGGGAGTGGAGGTGGGTGTGAGGACTCCTGTGATGAAGGGGTGGGTCCCAACTTGGGCACTGAGCTGCAGGGATAGGCTCCGCCATCCTTGACCCTGAACTGGAATAAGTGGGTTGGAAAAGAATTTTCTTGTTTTTATTCATCTTTCTTAAATGTATGTATAGCTCACATTTATTTCATTGTTTAATCTTAAAAGTGTAATGGGTCTTTATTTAGAAGTTTGGTGATATTTTTGTGACCAGAAATATGCAGTGGGAACTTTTGTTTATACCGATTATCTTAAATTAGTTTCATTAAATGCTGTTTTGCTTAAAATTTCAGTTTCCATGAACTTATAGATAACGTTAAGTGTGGTCTTACTGTACTTTATGAAGAGACCTTATGTTTAGTTAGGAAGAACTACTACATATATTCTCCATGTTCAAGGTGGTAAAATTTTACCTTTTGCATCAATAAATCATGTGATTTTTTTAGTAGCACACATATTTGAAAGTGCTTGTGTACATCAGACCTATATTAAACTAGAGGCCCGGTGCATGAAATTCGTGCACAGAGGGGGAGTTCCCTCAGCCCAGCCTGCACCCACTCCAATTGGGGGCCCTTTGGGGGATGTCTGACCGCCGGTTTAGGTCCGATCCCTCTCACAATCTGGGACTGCTGGCTCCTAACCACTCACCTGCCTGCCTACCTGATTGCCCCTAACCCCTCTGCCTGCCTGCCTGATCACCCATAACCTCTCTGCCTGCCTGCCTGATTGCCCCTAACTGCCCTCCCATGCCGGCCAGATTGAGTCCCCAACTCCCCTCCCCTGCCGGCCTGACCTCACCCCCAACTGCCTCTGCCTGCCTGCCTGATTGCCCCTAACTGCCCTCCCCTGCTGGCCTGATTGAGCCCCCAACTGCCCTCCCCTGCCAGCCTGGTTGCCCCCAACTGCCCTCCCCTGCAGGCCTGATCACCCCTAACTGCCATCCCCTGCCAGTCTGATCTCGCCACCAACTGCTCTCCCCTGCCGGCCTGATCACCCTTAACTGCCTCTGCCTGCTTGATCACCCCTAACTGCCCTCCCCTGCGGGCTTGATCTCGCTCCCAACTGCCCTCCCCTGCAGGCATGATCTCACCCCAACTGCCCTCCTCTGCCGGCCAATTTGGTTCTGATTGGTCAGTTTCTATGCCAGTCAGCGTCAACAACTCTGCCTCCTAGGCAGCCATTGGCTCCTCACAGTTGACCCAGATTTGGTTCTGATTGGTCAGTTTCTATGTCAGTCAGAGTCAAAAGCTCCACCTCCCAGACCAGCCATGGGCAAACTATGGCCCTCGGGCCGGATCTGGCCCGTTTGAAATGAATAAAACTAAAAGAAAAAAAAAGACCGTACCCTTTTATGTAATGATGTTTACTTTGAATTTATATTAGTTCACACAAACACTCCATCCATGCTTTTGTTCTGGCCCTCCGGTCCAGTTTAAGAACCCATTGTGGCCCTCGAGTCAAAAAGTTTGCCCACCCCTGTCCTAGACAGCCATTGGCTCCTTACATTCACCCAGATTTGGTTCTGATTGGTCAGTTTCTATGCCAGTCAGCGTCTCTCAGCCTATCAATGGGGCCTGATCAGAAAGGTGGGGCTGATCAGCAGCCCTGGTGGAGGCCTGGAGAGAAATGGAGACTTGGCTGTTGGCCAGGCTGGGAGAGAAAGAGAGGCAAGTTCTGATCAAGGGCTGCCACAGAGGCTACGGATCAGACCCTGCCTCTCTCTCTGCAGGCCTCTCTCTGGGCCTGATCCACAGCCCCCTAGGCAGTCAGTGCTAGGTCGTGGTGCCCACAGTGGCTGCAGTCAGTGCTGGGTCACCAGGCAACCCAGCACTCACTTCTGGTCTGGACGAGCCTTTGGTGGTAATCAGTGATTACAAAACTGGCTCTTTATTATATAGATGACTTGGCAAGGTGGTAAAAGAGATTCATCCACAGTCCTTGAAGCACTTTCCAACTGCTTACCAATTCAGTTAGGAGACAACAGCATCAGAGCATTAACCTTGATTGTCTAACATGAAACTGTATAAGAGATATGAATGTCCCAGAGCAGTAATGATTAATTAAGTAGCTAATTTGTCCTAACATTCCAATGATATAATTTATATGCTGTATGGGTCTTGAAAGCTTGAAATTAATTTCCTCTGTCAATTGCACTATGTGATAACCTCTGTTACTCCATTACACCCTTAATTGTTTATTTTAGAGTACTTCTATCTGCTAATTATTTAAAAATACTGTTTCTCTCTTTCTCATATATACATATAAACAACACATGCACACAAAACAGTTCAGTGTGTGATTGAAATACAAGTGATATTATTATACCACACCTTTAAACTCTCAAGATATTTCTTGTTGGTTATACCAAAGATCTGATTTCTAGAGTTTGCTTCAGGTAAGAGAAACATAAGGGACTTTCTTGGTTTTCATTACATTTATGCAGCTAAGAAACAAATTTTTAGAAATTTAGTCAATTCTTAACTGTCCATATTAAAAAAGTTAATATAAAGAAACAAAGCGACGAAGTGAACAAATCAAAATTTCTTTAGAGCTTCCATTGACAGTCTTTAAATTTTTCACTTGCTTTTAAATATTGGTAAGTCTGATGGTTTCAAAATTTATTTAAAAGAGTAAAGCAAACCCACCAGTGTGGCTCAGTGGTTGAGCTTGACCTATGAACCTGGAGGTCATGGTTTGATTCACCATCAGGGCTCAAGCCCAGGTTGCAGGTCCATCCCCAGTGGGGGGGCGTGCAGGAGGCAGCCAATCAATGATTCTCTCTAATCATTAATGTTTCTGTCTCTCTCTCCTTCTCCTTTCCTCTCTGAAATCAATAAAAATATTTTAAAAACAAAAGATTGAAGCAAATATAGAGATGTTATTTTAGAACAACAGAGAAACCCTCTAATTCCTTATTTATCCTCTAATTTATCTTATGATTTATCATAAACTAGTAATGAGAATAATTTACTAATTTTTCAGACTCTGGAACAATTTTTCTTTTCCTAGATAGGCCCTGCTGGTTAATCATTTGGGTTTTAATGACTTGTTCTCGAGGCAAATTTAGTTAAGGGTGATAGGAAGTCAACATCATTGAAATTATAAAGATGGTATTAATCAATAAGAGTAGTTTTCCAAACTTAGGCAAATTGAAAGCTAATTATACATTGACATATAATTAATATTTAACTTTCAATATTTCAAATTATCTTATTCCTATGTAAAGAATATAGATTATAAAACTAATGTGGATTTTTTCTTTACAGTTAAGGCTTTCCTGTAGGAATAAAAAAACAAACAGAAAATCAAACCTTCTAAACTAGTTTAAAACGTTTATTTAGTTATTGTAGATCTAATTTTCTGTGAAAAATAAACAAAAGTATTTAAATAGAAAACACTTGTGAAAAGCCTCGATATCAATTTTTTGTAGTTCTCAAATAAATTTATATAGATAAAAGTAAATGACACTCTGGCAGAATCGTTGATGAAAAAGGTGCAGATATTTCTGATTAATTAACAAAAGTTTATAGCTTGCACTCTGAGAATCTGATAAAATTAAATGCCTTCACTGTTTACAGGAGACTGTAAAAGAAGGTAACACCACAACTAAGAATACTAAACAATTATGCAGCTTTGAAGGAAGATACGTAAATCAGTAAGTTCTTTAAAGGACAATTTATTGACTCTTCATTTTCTGTATTTATAATAATTCACAAGAATATGGTTTTACTTTAATCTAGATAACATAAAAATGGGCAAGTGTATTTATTCTGTAATACTCAAAACTAAGTTTTTCTAATATATCTATTATCACAGTCACAGATTTGTAATGTTATTACAAATTTTTAAAATGTTAAAGTTAATTAAAATTTTCTAGGGACAAAGAGGTTAGGGCAGTGAGGATTTGCGACTTTAGAAGTAGACAGAGATGGAGTTTTGCTGGAATTTTTTAAATTAATGGATTATATATGTGTATACATTCTCTCAAAATGTGTATACATGTGTCTATATACAAATACTGCCACAGATATACCTATACACAATAAAGTGTACAACTCTTAAATGTACAACTTAAGTAGACACCTGTGCAACCACCATACAAGTCAATAAAGAGCATTTCCCGAGGGTTCCTGTGGCCACAGCAGAGCAGAGCTATCAATGTGAAGAATAAATGTGTACTAAATCTGATAAGTATAATACACACAGAACACTCACCTTCCAATGGCTTGGGTAGAAAATGAGCTGCTGGTTTCGTTTTCTTTACTCTGTTTCCTTTCATAACTTGCCCTTCTTTATTCAAACCCAAAAACCAGGCTCTACCAGATTCTTGTTGTCTGTACAGCATGGACGAGTAGATTACATAATAATTTTCAAAAACAGATTCTTTAAACTTGCATTCAGGGGTAAAAAGTTCCTGCCAAGAGAAAAGGAAGAAAAGAAAGTTAGAGGAAGAAACAGGGGTTTCACGGTGGTTTCTCTTCTCTTCTCCAGCAGTTTGTCCACCAAGTTGAAGGAGTCAGCTCTGGGGCAGGGATGGCCAGACGCACCTCTTCCTACATGCATGACTTATCCATACACTTTTCCCAATATGCAATACACAATGAATAGAGGAGCTGCTGTTATCAAGAATATATTTATAGACAAGGGTACAGGTGTTCTTTAATAAGAAAATAGAAGGCATAAGCAAACTCAAAATCTTTTAAACAAAAAGACAATGCAATCAGTGTATAACCAGAAAGAAGACCACAATGCAGTATCATATCCACAATACACTAAACAAATAGCAAATACCAGGTATATATTTCAGGTGTTTGTAATCCATAGGGACAGTATATGATACCCTAACAGCGTCCACTTGTTCATTAGATCACTGATACTATAGGGTGATACATTTTACCAACAAAGAGACAAATGGAAACCCCAAACTAAAATCATAACAATCAGCTGGCACACCAACTAGCTCCTAGAGCAGAGTCCAGGTGTGCTATCTGGTCATAGTGACAGAGATGAAAATAATGACCCAATTCCATGGTTTGGAGCCACATTGGAGAAAAATATCCAAAGGTGCCCTAACTGAAAACAATGAGTTAAATGCTATAACTCTCAATGCCATGATCTATATTGACTGATGAGTAGCACAAAGCTTCACTATTTTATGATTATCATTAATAACACAAATACCCATAGATGACTTTTACTTCTGAGATTTAACCTACAAAGACATTTCTGATAGACCTCTATTAAAATTAATTTAAAAATTCAACCTCTGTAGTTGTAGGCCTGGAAAGTCACTTAACTTTTTTTTATGGCTATTTTAAATAGGCTGAACACTGTGCTAATATATATGCAAAAGAGAGTTTTGTCATTAATTTTTTTTAAAATATCACTGTACTTGGAAAATTTTTTACCTTAATAGGTTTTTATGACTACAGAAAAAAAACACTAACTTTCATTTTTCTTTTAAAAAGTAATTTTCTATACACATTCTAAAAAAAACATTCTTTACAGTCTAAAAAATAAAACTTTTAAGAGTTAAAGTTATGTAACCATAATAAGGAATGTGACATTATTGCCAGTAGAAACTTTCCTTCAATATTTCCCAGGAGAGTATGAATTATCAACTAGTATCTCTTGCAGGTTATAATTTATTCAGAGTGACCCGTAACTCTAACTAATTCACTGGAAGCAAATAGTTTGCCAAGAAGAAGATGCTTTTCATGACAAAAATGAAAAATCCAATGATTACTTTGATGATATCAGAATAGCCAAAAGGTAGGCTTAGCCTCCTTCTAAAGGAATTATGTAGACCTTCACTTCTTCTAGACCAGCGGTTCTCAACCTGTGGGTTGCGACCCTTTTGGCGGTCAAACGACCCTTTCACAGGGGTCGCATAAGACCATCCTGCATATCAGATATTTACATTACAATTCATAACAGTAGCAACATTACAGTTATGAAGTAGCAACGAAAATAATTTTATGGTTGGGTCACAACATGAGGAACTGTATTTAAAGGGCCGGAAGGTTGAGAACCACTGTTCTAGATGATTCCACCTCAGGCTTGATGACGATCCTGTTGAAATAAATGTTCTGGCCTTCTACTAAGTTCTATTTCTCCAAATACGCTCTTATTAGATCTCTCACTAATAAATAACAGTCTCTCCCAGTCAATCTCCAGACCCGCCTCAGAGGAAAGACTAGCAAAAGGGTGCTTGTTCATACATTTGTGGTGAGGAAATAAAATGAAACACTGTAAATCTGGCTTATCCTCAAAAAGACTAATAAATATAATATACTAGAGGTTCAGTGCACAGATTCATGCACCAGTGGGGTCCCTCAGCCTGGACTGCGCCCTCTCGCAATCTGGGACCCCTAGGGGGATGTCAGACTGCCAGTTTGGGTACCATCCCCTGTGGCAGTCCAACATCCCCCAAAGGATGTAGCAGTGCGGGAAGCGCAAGAGGTTGGGGAGGAGCCCAAGCTGGGGCAAGGCACAGCTCACCCTCATCCCGGCCCCACTGTGCCTGCTGCTGCCACCACCTCTGCTGCTCGGTAGAGGTGCTACAGAGGCAGGAGAGGCTTTCGCAGCTGCAACTGCAGCTGCGCTCACCAGTTGTGAGCCTGGCTTCTGGCTGAGTGGTGCTCCCACTGTGGGAGTGCACTAACCACCAGAGGACAGCTCCTGCGTTGAGCGTCTTCTCCCTGGTCAGTGTACAGCATAGCTACAGGCCAGTCATCCAGTTGTTCCATTGATTAGGCTTTTATATATATATACTAGAGGCCCGGTGCACAAAAATTTGTGCACTTGGGGGGGGGGGGGGTCCCCAGCCTGGCCTCTGCCCTCTCGCAGTCTGGGACCCCTCAGGAGATAACGACCTGCTTGCTTAGGCCTGCTCCTGGGTGGCAGAGGGCACACCCAATCCCTAGGTGCAGCCCCTGGTCAGGCTCAGAGCAGGGCCAATTGGGGAGTTGGGGCGCCGCCCCGTCATGCACAGAGCAGGGCGGATCGGGACGTTGCAATGCCACCCTCAGTCACGCTCAGGGTAGGGCCAATTGGGGGGTTGGGGCACCGCCCCGTCACACTCAAGGCAGGGTCGATGGGGAGGTTGCGGCGCCACCCCCTGTCACGCACAGAGCAGGGCCGATTAGGGGGTTGGGGCGCTGTCCCCTGTCACTCACAGAGCCAGCCTCAGGGCGATCAGGGTGTTTGGGCGCTGCCCCATGTCACGCTGATCCCAGTGCTGGGAGCCTCGCTGCTCCACTGATCCCGGTGCTGGGAGGCATATTACCCTTTTACTATATAGGATAGAAGTCTGGTGCACGGGTGGGGGCCGGCTGGTTTGCCCTGAAGGGTGTCCTGGATCAGGGTGGGGGTCCCCACTGGGGTGCCTGGCCAGTCTGGCTGAGGGGCTGAGGGCTGTTTTCCGGAAGCGGGTGACTGAAGTTCCCAACTGCTCCTTTTTTTTTCTTTTTTTTTTTTTTTTATTCTGGGCCAGCTTTAGCTCTGAGGCCTCACTGCTGAAAGCATCGATACAATGTTGCGGTCTGGCTGGCTGAAGCCCGGCTGAATGAAAGCCGGTTTCTGGGGTTTTGTTTTGCTTCTTATTTGCAACATAGTACATAGTTGCTTAGAGTTGCAGCTGAGAGGCCGACAGCGGCAGGCGGGGAACGTTGGAGTTCGCTGTCACTGAAGCAAGCAAGCCTCCCTGCTCGCTTCAGTGCATAGCTGCCAGCCGCCATCTTGGCTGACAGTTAATTTGCATAAGGATATGCTGATTAGCCAATGGGAAGGGTAGCGGTAGTATGCTAATTATCATGTTTCTCTTTTATTAGTGTAGATATGTATATATATATATATATATATATATATATATATATGTTGAAAGTGCATCTTCTAGGACAAACAGAAGAGATTTATCTTTTTATTGAGATATATACCAAGGCAAACAAGCATATTACTTATATTACTTATTAGTTAAAACATCTCAAATCCAGCTGAAGTGGGATTGGTAAAAGCTGATTCAAGCTGAGGTCATTCAGGGATCAGAGGAGCTGGCACCTGCCTTCTGGGAAACCAGCTCTTTGCCCAAAGCCTGGCTCACCTTATTGATAGGATCATTGACGACTGACTTTTATCTAGAGAAACCAGGGCCTCCAGCTTTGGAAATTCAGATCCATGGGGTAGTCAACCTTTAGTCTTATCTGATCCCCGCTGCCATAATGTAAGAAACATGGAGGATAATGCTTGCATTACCATCAGCAAATTGGAAATGTATTGTCTTCACTCTAAGTTGACTACGTTGAATATGAAAGAGAAGGAACACAGTTGATGTGGAAGAAATCACTTTCTCTGAGTATACCCTAATGACATCTGACACTAAGTCTTTTTACTAGTAGATAAAATATTGCATCTTAATATTCTCAGGTAGCCAATTCCACATCCCCTTTCTGTGAGCTGTGCCAGAGGTGATTCTTTCTGTCTCCTACAACGAGAGCCATTCCTTTAGTTGCTTGTGATGGTGGAGACTGGTCAGTATATTTTCAGTCTTCTTTCTTCTTGGTTAAATAACTAATATATGCACAAATGTACTATATTCAAGGACACTATTACCTAATACATTTTGTTAGACTTCTCTAGACTTTTCAAGAAATCAATCTGCTCATCAATTACTGGAGCACAGAAGGAATCCCTGCATTCCCAGAAGTACTTAATTAAAATTAAGATTAGTTATTATTTATTAGGTGTCATAAGGGACAAATATACATAAATGGGAGGCAGTAAAGTGACTATGAACACCATCTGTGCAGCCAGATCTCCTGGGGCTCAACGTTGGCCCCACTTCTTACCAGCTGTGTCCTTTGGGAAATTACTTAATCTCTGGCCTTCAGTTTCTGCCTCTCTAAAAAAAGTACAAAACCATAGGATAATAGAATGGTTTGGAGGATTGAGTGAATTAATATACGTTATATATTTAGAAGAGAATGTGGCGTACAGTATGTACTGACTACTTATTCTAAAAAAAAAATTCCCCGTCACTTATAATCTAAAATATATTATTTCAATTATATCAATATTTCAGCAAATGAAAATTTAGGTAAATAGTCAATGAGCCCAATTGGGCTCAGTATCAGATATACCAAAATAAACATATACAAAGCAAACAAGATTCTTCACTGGAAGAATTTTGTTAAAAGTCTTGTGATTAGAAAATGACAGTACAGTGTAATATCTGCTGTGATAGACTTACCTTCAGAATGCTAGAGGATGGTAGGTATAATAAGCAGTGTGAAGGACAGTGGTGGGAAATGCCATGGTACATTTGGATAACTATAATTAATCAATTACTATGGCTTTGTGGGGGCAGCACTGGATAGGAAGATGGGTTGGATAAATGTGACAAAGGATCTTGGACACTCTGATAAACAGACTAGATTTCTTAGAAGCAAGAGATAGATGTGAAGGGTTCTTAAATAAGCAAGGGAATAATGGCATAGCCTGATTAGAAACTAATCTCTGGCCTTCAGTTTCTGCCTCTCTAAAAAGTGTACAAAACCATAGAATAATAGAGTGGTTGGGAGGATTGAGTGAATTAATACATCCTATATAATAAAAGCCTAATATGCCAAGTGTCCGGTGGTCCAGTCATCCCTTCAACCAATCAAAGCATAATATGCTAATGATATGTTAAGGCCACTGAACTGCTTGCTATGATGTGCACTGACCACCAGGGGGCAGTCAGTCAACTGGTCAACCAGTCACTATGACGTGCACTGACCACCAGGGGTCAGACGCTCTGACCGGTAGGTTAGCTTGCTGCTGGGGTCCAGCTGATCGGGACTGAGTGAGATGGGCCAGACACGCTTGGAGCCCTCCTGCGGTCCCTCCCTGGCTGGCCAACTTCCCGTATTCCTCCCCGGTCCCAATCATGCACCAGTGGGGTCCCTTGGCCTGGGCTGTGCTCTCTGGCAATCTGGGACCCCTTGGGGGATGTCGGAGAGCCAATTTCGGTCCAACCCCATAGGCCAGGCCAAGGGACCCCACTGGTGCACAAATTTGAGCACTGGGCCTCTAGTGTTATACATCTAGAAGAGAATGTGGTGTACAGTAAGTACTCACTACTTATTCTAAAAAAAATCCCCATTTATTTTATAAATAAAAATCTGTTGTTAATTTGGAGGATGACTTTGAGAAGTTAGTGTACATATCACTTATATACTGATGTGTTGAAGCCCAATCTCTTGCAAAATGGACTTGAAAATTGTAGAACATGTGTATGTGTGTGCTCATTTTAGTAATTAGTATTAATGCAATAGTCAAGGATGCATAAAGTACAGGAGAAATATCACCAGAATTATGACACGTTATAAATTGAGTTCTGAACTTCCTTGTAGCCAAAACAAAAAGAAAATGGCTATAGCCCTAACCGGTTTGGCTCAGTAGACAGAGAGTTTGCCTGCGACTGAAGGGTCCCAGGTTCGATTCTGGTCAAGGGCATGTACCTTGGTTGCGGGCACATCCCCAGTAGGGAGTGTGCAGGAGGCAGCTGATCAATGTTTCTCTCTCATCGATGTTTCTAACTATCCCTCTCCTTTCCTCTCTGTAAAAAATCAATAAAATATATTTTTTTAAAATGGCTATAGGTTATAAAAATTATGGAAAAGAGAAAATCTTTTCTTTTTCTTGGCACAACTTCCAAAAGGCATTCCTTGCAAGAGAAAAGTGATATTCACCAACATAAACAAAAAGATGCTCTTGATAGTAATTGTACAACTAATGACTTTAGTTTTGTGTTTGAGTCCTACAATATGCTCTAGAAAGATAGATGAAGTGAAAAGTCCCTAGGTTGGACATGACATAATGGTAACTGATGAAACCCCCAGGAATCATGTACACAGCAGGAGCCATAAACTCAAATGCCTATACTATCCAGGAAGATACAAGAGTGGAAGCAAGCTGGTATAATCAGAGTACCCTTCTGAGGATAAATGTCCCCTTACTCAGGCTTGGAGGAAGAGACAGAGAAAATAGTAGAAATAATGGTTCTCACTTGAAAATAAAAACCTTAGATCTTCAATAGAACTGATTTTTTTAAAGGAAGTATGAGATACAGGTTTCTAGATAGCAACTCCTTTCAAGGGTGACAACTATTTCTTGGTTCTTGTTTTTGTTTTTCAATAAAGCATGGACCAGGGGGCTGAGTTGGGGCCCAGGCGCCTCCAGCGGAGACCTCCAATGTAGAGTGGCAAGAAAAGTACTAAAAGAAGAAGGAACCCCAGGTGGCTTGGCATCAATGCATCCCCACCCTCACTTGTGGTTTTCATACTTGGAGTAATATCATGATTGTGCCAGTGAAACACCCCAAAACAGGCGGTAATAACAAGAGACTGCTTATTTAAATGTAAGCTTACATATACACTCTTCAAAACTGCGGGAGATAAATAGATACAAAGTGTGGTGTATCCTTTTCTCATCTTGCCTGTCTATATTTAGAACCACCAACACCAAAACAACCAAGTCAACAACAGTTGAGTTCCAGCAGGAGCTTAAATATTAATTTGTATCTCTGCCAAACTAAATCATCAAACCATAGAATAGGAAAACATAACAACCAAACAAAAATTTCGTATCTCCTTTTCTGTTGTGGCTGTTTTCGAAATGAAAGCACCATCTGTGGTGTACTTACTTTGTTAACAGTGGTAGCAGAATTCCTCTTCTAAGGGAAATGTTTTTGTTTAGGAAAACACCCTGATGAGCCATTATCATGTACACAGGTAGGCTTCTGGGTTCAGGATAAAAGGGGAGGGCGGAGGGAAGAGAAGGCCCAAGTTCCTTAATTTATAACCAAGGAATCAGCCAGAAGCCCGGATAATTAAGCATAACCATAACCAAAGAACTTGAGAATGTTAGTGGCTGGCAAACTGCAGTCCATGGGCCAAATGCAGCCGCTGTCTGTTTTTGTAAATTCACACCAGGAAGTTCAGAAATGAGTTGTTGAGACAGAGACTGTATGGCCTGCAAAGCCGAAAATGGTTTCTGTATGACCCTTCGCCAAAAATTTTTGCCAGCCCTGTTGTAAGATAAATTTTGAGGGTTTCCAACCAAGGTAATAGGGGAGGGGTTGTTACTCTGATTTCAAAATTCCTAAGATGCTAAGAACCCCCAAATTAAACTTGGATTGCACTTATTTTCATGTATAAATATGCATTCAATTTGAATCAGAATTTTGATTAGAGTTTCATCCCTGGAAAAGCCTTTACGGTATGTTATGAGCCTGGGCTACAGGCAAGAATATGGAAGTGACATCCCATAAATTCCATTTATGTAGTTACTGCATCATCTTTGGTATAATCTGTGACTAAATAAAAATAAAAACTATGTTTGGTTAATGTATGCCTGTGTACCTAGCACCAGCACCTGCACCAGCTCTACTGTTTGAAAGGGAAAATTTCAGAGTGACCAAAAAATTCGGTTCTTTTTCATTATTAGTAATGACCCCGAACCTGGACTATTGCTCTCCAGGCTTAAATTGAGAAGTTCTTACTTGTAGAATAACAAGTCACAAAGATTTTTTGTTGTTGTTGCAAATATTACATAAGATAATAGAGGTGGGAAGTGATTTGTAAAATACAAGTTGAGTTGGAAACTATATTTATAAACTATGACTAAATCAAAAAGTACCAATTGAATGTTGTTATCCTGACCAGGGTAGTAGTTATTCAGTTTTTCTTGACAGGTTTCAACCTAATTAGCCATATCTTTAGGTGTGAATCCCAATGATCCACTTAACCCACATTCTCAGTTTTTTTACTTTTTGGAGATGTAGTCTATTAGAGTATATCCTGAAATCAGCAGAGATTTATGCTTCTTTCCCTCATTTTTATAGTTTTTAAATCAATCATGTCCTTTAATGATTGTTATGACACTACTCAGGTACTTCAAAAACTGCAGAGCATTCTTAAGATTACATATAAAGGGAAGAGAATTCTGGCCTTTTAGCAGATTTTATACTTATAAACTTTGAAACAAAGAAGGATTTGTACTTAATACTCAAAAGTAGAAAATTTAGGTTTGCTTTACTTATCTGAAATTCTACATAATCAAATATTTATAATATTGAACTGTAACTAATCCCTACAAGGAGAAAAATAGTAAATTGCTTGTGAATATACTTCAAACTAAAGTATAGTTATATATATAGAGATTTTATTTAATTACAGGAGCCAGTAATTTTAATTATATATCCACTATCAAAGTAGTTTCTACTTTATCCTTAAAGGGCCAGAAATTGTTACTTCAGTAGTTTCTAGAGGAAACAAGATTTTAAATGAACATGTTTTGGGTTTATTTGTTTTTTGTCAATAAAGATATGATTTGACATTTAGAGAAGTTATGCATGTATTAAGCTACACATATGTATCTTTAGACATTATTTTATGTATTAAATATATTTTTAATGTATTATATGATATTTATATATCTTTGTTTCTTATGACTTATTGACATGACTTTTAAAATTATGGCAAGAACATTATTTATTATAAGGATTAAATATTAAACAATTAATTACTTTAATTTATTTAATATAAAATGTATCTTTATAGATTTTAATACATATTTTATAGACACAAATATATAAAAATCTTTACATATACATAATGACTTGCTCCCAGGTATGACTGACAGACAAGTACCTTCCCTATTTCACCCAGACTTGGCTGGGCATGAGTCCGTTCTCCCCCCTGTTAGTAACTTCCCCCAACAATCTGTGGGGAAGAGATGGGTGGCTACCTGGGGATGTTAAACTGCAGCTTCCTGGCAAAGCTGCACAAATGACATGCCTATAATATTTGGCCTTCCCTTTGCTCCTTCCCTGTTGTTATTAACTAGATTAAATTATAATGGTATCATATTATTGATAGGCAGCCTCCTGCACAGCCCACACTGGGGATTGAGCTTGCAATCCTGGCATGTGCCCTGACTGGGAATTGAACTGTGACCTCCTGGTTCATGGGTCCATGCTCAACCACTGAGTTACACTAGCTGGGCACTCTTTGAGCTATATTTTAATAATATTCCTACAAATCTATATACTTCTCTCAGGCCTATTTCTACAGGCATTTTCAAGCTTTTCTACTTTTCTTTCCTTAAATCCCATTCTATCCTTTCTTTAAACCCCATTCTAAATTAGACTTTAAACTTTTTTTTGTATTAAGCTTATGTGTGATAGATGTTTCCTAAGAAAACCAACCCAGCCAAAAACATGTACTTATATAAATAAAAACTTAACCAAATAAAACAGACCAAAAGTACCTATTCATCCAACCTCTAAAATGCAAGCTTCCATAGAAAATGAAAGAAGCTAGATAAAATAGATGCCATAGTACTCCTAAAATACAATAGTCATTGAATACTATTTCCTTGTTGGGAGCTTTATTGTTTTCAAAGACTATTCACATGTTTTGATTGATTCAATAATGCTATAAAAATGCTTTCAGAAGAAAAATAGCATTACCCCATGTCACAGATGATGACTTTCAGTCTCAGGGGGAACAAGTCCTAAGAAGCAATGGATTAAGAATTTTTTTTAATGCATGTGATATTTTTACCTACACCATGCTGCTACTTAGCACATATTTATTAGTTATAACAATGTTGGAAATATGGACCAAATGTAAAAGGTTTATTTTTTTTTTCCCCCAAGCAGCAAAGAAATCATCTTACTAGAATAAGGGAAAAGTCAGTATCTGATAAGAATCATTAAGGCTAAATGTGTGGAACATGAAGAAGCCCACAAGGTGCTAAAATTAACACCTCAAGATTGTATTCTCTCGATTTTGCTTTATTAGCTAGAAACACATTGGCTATGATTTCTGGTAACAACTTGTTCGATAATTCCAAAGGTTAACACAAAAGGACAAACATTGAACACTGAAACCAGAGGCCAAGAAAGTAAGAAAGGAGGTCATAGCAATACCTTCTAAGGAGGAGAGAAACATGTCAAACTGTTGGCTAAGGAACTCTAATGAGGTGAACCTAAAGCCCCTAATGTTCATTTCTGCTATGGACTTCATTCTCCCTAAATTAGCCCTGAATTATTTTAATGTTATATTATGAAATATTACAGCATTGATGAAGATATTGTCTGACTGCATAGGTTATTCATTGAGAATGTGCACTATGAAATAGGTAGAATTATTTTATTTAAAGTTGGTTTTAAAAAAGACTATTACAAATAAACTTTCTGCCCCAGAAATTAGATAATAAAATTTAGAAATTAAATATTGCGAGTAAATGGAAACAATTTTCCACTTATTCTATAAGTAATGGAGTCTAAAATTCATGCATTTATCTAGTAAATACTTATCAAGCTTCTAGTATTTGACAGTCACTTCTTTTTTAAAAAAAATTGAATTTATTGGGGTGACATTGGTTCATAAATTATATAGGTTTAAGATGTACAGGTCTATAACACATCATCTGTGTTACAGAACATTGTATTGTGTGTTTACCACCCTGAGTCATGTCTCTTTCCATCACCATTTATCCCCCCTTTACCCTCTCCTGCCTTCCCCACCTTCATTCCACTCTGGTAATGACCATACTGTTGTCTGTCTATGAGTTTTTTCCCTAATCCCTTCACTTTTTTCACCCAGCCTTCCACTCCCTCTGAGAGGTATGAGTCTGTTTCTGTTTTGTTTGTTATTTTATTCTGTTCCCTAGATTCCACATATAAGTGAAATCATATGGTATTTGTCTTTCTCTTACTTGCTTATTTCACTTAGCATAATACTCTCTAGATCTACCCATGCTGTCAAAAAAGCTAACATTTCCTTATTTTTTATGGCTAAGTAGTAGTCTATTGTGTAAATGTACCACAGCTTTTTTATCCACTTATCTCTTCATGGGCACTTGGGCTGCTTCCAAATCTTAGCTATTGCAAATAACGTTGCAATGAACATAGAGGTGCATATATTCTTTCTAATTAGTGTTCTGGGTTTCTTCCAATAAGTTCATGGAAGAAATAAGGCAGTTCTATTTCCAATTATTTGAGGTAACTCCATTGTCCGTCACTGTTGTTAATTTTGAGAAATAATAATGAGAAAAAATTGATATAGTCTGTCTTCTCTTGGAGTATACAGTGGGAGAGACAGATGTTTACATTAATGATCATATCATTACAAAATAGGACAAGTTCTTACATGGAGAGAATGATTTCTATGAGAAAACACAACAAACAAATGTGACCAAATCCGGGTTGGTAAGGAAAAACATTAAACTCTGATCTGAGATCTGAAGCATTAGTATGAGTTAACTAAGCTTAGAGTATGAAGAAGAATATTCCTCGAAAGATAATATTGCTTGCAAAGTCCCTGGGGAAGGATCAGGCACAGATCATTTGAGGGACAAAAAGGAAACAATGAAATTGGAATGCAAATGTGAAGGAGAGAGAGATAGGAGTAGAGATCTAGGTGTTAGGTATGAGCTAAGCCAGGGTGTCATGTTACAGGCTTTGGTCTTTTTAAAGGCAATGGGAAGACATCAAAAGTGTTTATGCAACAGCATGTAATAATCAGGTAGGCATTTGGGAAAGATCACTCTGCCTAAAGTATGAAGAAGGGAGAGTCAGTTTGGATCCAAGAATGCTGGTCTAATTACTGTAGTGCAAGGCCAGGGCATTGGCAGTGGTGATGGAGAAAAAAGGGCAGAATGGGGAAACATTTTTTTTATTATTTTTTTATTGATTTTTTTTACAGAGAGGAAGGGAGAGGGATAGAGAGTTAGAAATATCGATGAGAGAGAAACATCAATCAGCTGCCTTCTGCACACCCTCCACTGGGGATGTGCCCACAACCAAGGAACATGCCCTTGACTGGAATCGAACCTGGGACCCTTCAGTCCGCAGGCCGATGCTCTATCCACTGAGCCAAACCGGTCAGGGCAGAATGGGAAAACATTTAGGAGGTCAAGTAGTCACCGCTATGTGATTGTACATGACAGCTAGGGAGAAGGAATGTCAAGCACGATGTGTAGGTTTCTTGCTTGTAAAACTGGATGATATTTGGTATGTGTTCACTGCTGTTTCTGAAAGGTCAAATACTGCACTTTTGTATTCTTGAGCAAAATAAGCTTATGTGTATAACATACATTTACACAGTGCTTTCTGTCCTTTTATAAATACTAGAGGCCTGGTGCACGAATTTGTGCACGGGTGGAGTCCAGCCAGCCCGGCCCCGATGGGGGCTTATCAGGGCTGGGCCAGCAGCGGGAAGGGGCCGAGGGAGGTCTGCCAGCCCTGTCCTTGATAGGGATGGTGGGGGGCCAATCGGGGGCCCAGCCGGCCAGGGGAGGGGCTACAGGAGGTTGTGGGGGAGCGATCAGGGTCCCAATCGGGCCAGTTGGCTGCCGCAGTGCCCGTCATAGTGACCAGTCATTCTGGTCATTCTGGTGTTCGGTAGCTTTGCTTTTATATATATAGATTTTTTTTCAAATATCCATGGGGTAATTTTCCGCACTGTCATATTTCAATTTTATCCTGAAGTAGCCTGTTATGTGTGTATTTTCAATTCCAGATTACTTTTACAAAATATATTTATTCCTAGAACAAAAACAAATCACAGTTGAGGAATTATTATTAGTTGCAGAGCAAATAAAGTTGGAGGAGAAAAAAACTGGAATTTGATGAAATAGTTCCTTAAATTCCTTATAGTTTTTTGTTGTTGTTTTTTAAGTCCCAATTAGTAAACAAAGCGGTTCCCTTATCACCACTAAAACACCAGAGGATGATGGCCATTATAAACTTCCCCAATGAGGGCATAATGTTGCAAAAGGAAACCTTATACACTTATACCTTATACACTACAATAGGAAACTATTCTATTCCCAGTCAGTTCAGTTAAATACATAAGAATGACCCAAAAACATTGTCAAAAGAAGTAAATTTTGTGACATTTTTAGAATAATATGAAACACAGTTATTCTTACTGATGCCAGAGCAAGATTTGAGAGGTGGGCTCCTATTTGTTTCCTTAATACATGTTATTTATCCATCACTTATGAATTTATCTGGCCCTTTAAAAATAATTTTCACTTTCACATTGTATTACTATAAAACAACACAAATTCCATCCCTGTTCTCTGCATTAATCTGTACACATTTATCCTGACTTGCCACATTTATCATTCTGCATTGAATTGTGTAAACTTTCAGGTATAGTTTCATAGATTAGTTCTTCTATTCACTCAATCGGTCCAATTTGCTTTTTCAACTAAAGAGACCAACCAAAAGGTAGGTGCCCTGAGGAGGAAAACTGAAAATAAATTAACAAGTATCATCACACCTTGTTACAGAGCACAATGCTCAGGCCCTTAGAGACTTGTGTGTTCCTTGAATCACTACACTTTTAAGAATAATATATACATGCAGAGAAAGACAACCAAATCAATCCAGGGTCAGAAAGACGTTGGAATAAGGAGATCAATCAACGTGAATGTGAATTAAAGTCATCAAGAGAGAAAATCATAGATGAGAACCAGTGATCACTGAGTGCAGCCCACCCTAAGTGCAGTAAAGGGGTCAAGGTTGAGGACTTGAAAAATTAATGGACATGGGTTTGCATCCCACTCTGGCCTCTTACTACTAATGATCATGGAAAAGTCATTTAACCTTCAAAATAAAGTACTTATTTCCATGGAATAATTGGATTGAGTGAGAATTTTTGATGCAAAATACCCTCAATAAATGTTAGCTATTGTTCTTATGAAAAGATTAAGGATAAAGAGAATTGTAATAATGTCAAACAGGATTCACAAAAATGAAGAAACCATATAAGGGTGTTCTATAATTCTCCTAATTGCTGTATTCAGCAAATACAGTAAATTCAGATCTGTTTATCATGGAATTATAAAAACAGGAATGAATGCAAAAAGGGAAGATAAGGGAAACAATGAGTGGGAGCAACAGGGGACCAGGGAAGGGGGAGTCATTAGCAGGAACTGCCAGAGGGAGTATTACTAAGTAAGAATTATTGGATAGTCTTAAAATTGGTGAGTGCAGGAGGGGAAATGGTTCAACAGAGGATACCATAAAGATTGTAAAAAATAATTTATAAAGAGAACTTTATAAATCTGAGGATGCTGTTGAGAGACTGGCCAGATTTGGACTGTTTCTGATTTCACCCTAGAAAAGGACAGTGGAGGGAGAGATTGGCAGAAGGGAGTATAAAGACCTTTGAGGAGAAATCTGTAGTCTATGATTGGGTATCACAGTTTCAGTTAATGATACAAAGACCACATTTGTATTTAAATTCTTGCAATTTTGATCTTAAAACATTGATTTTATGATCACATAATAATTGTAACCTAAGCCTGTCTTTGTATGAGAGATGGGAAGGATATTCTGTGTTTTGCTAATATGGCAATAGGACATTAGTCTGGTAGCATTAAAGGAGAATGTGGGTCAGCAGTAGTATCGTTATAGTGTATGCAAGATGAATATAGTGAATATAAAACTAGCTTTGAGTAGCAGATGGAGAATTAAGCTTATAGCAAATACTGAAGGACCTATTTTTCTTTATACAGTATTTTTCCAATGCTATTCAATTCATTCATTTATTTGACAAATATTTGAGTGTCTCTGTGCCAATCATATATTAGTTACTGGGGGTGAAAAATAGCTAACATGTAGTCCCTGTCCTCTAAGAATTTCAGTTTCATTTTAGTGAACCAAATCAATATCCAATCAGCAATCACAATGCAGAGCTTCCAGAACTGTGATGGAGACCAGAGAAGGGAATAGCTCTTTCTGCCTAGGGGAACAGGAAACATTTTTTATTTTCTTTGGTTTGTTTTTTAGATGTTCTGCTATTTTATTGCGATAAAATACAAATAACACAAAATGTATCATTTTGACCATTTTTAAATGTACAGCTCACTAGCATTAAGTACATTCACATTGTTGTGTAATGATTAGCATCACCCATTTCCAGAACTGTTTCGTCATCTGAAATTGAAATGTAAACGTGGTGCTATTTAGTTAGGGCTTGAAAGGTAAATTGGCATTTTTGAGGTGAAGGACAAACAGTTGAAAATTTACATCGTCACAAAAACCAGCACATCAAAGTTTAAAGCAACTTCATTCATAACTGCCAAAAATTGGGAGCAACCTAGGTAGCCCTTCAATAGGTGAATGTATAAACAGACTGGTAAATTCATACAATGAAATATTACTCAGCGAGAAAAATAAATTATCAAGCCATGAGAATTTTATGTGCATACTAATAAGTGAAAAGATGCCAATCCAAAATGTTTACATATTATATTCCAACTCTATGATATTCTTGAAAGGCAAAATTATGGAGAGAGTAAGTAGATCAGTGGCTGAAAGGAACTGTAGGGGGAGGAGTGGATAGGTGGAGCATGGGATTTTTAGGGCAGTGAAACCATCTGTATAATGCTGTGGTGGTAGACACAAACTACTATATATTAGTCAAAATCCACAGAATGTACACACAAAGAATAAACTCTAATGAAAACTGTGGACTTTAGTTCATAATAACGTATCAATATTGGCTCATCAATTGTGACATTTGTACCACACTAATGTAAGATGTGAATAAAAGGGAAATGGGTCGAGGGTGATGGTGGCAAGGGGCTATATGTGAACTCTCTCCACTCTCTACATTCTACTCACTTTTTCTATAAACCTAAAACTGCTAAAAAATTAAAGTCTATGTTTAAATTAGTAAAGTCTATTAATTAAAAAGAAAACAACAAAACAAACAAACAAAAACTTGACTCAGGGTGGAGGACGATTTTAGTCCAAAGGAGGACACTGCAGGCTCTGCACAGGTCCCCCCATTAATGTCTTAATATATTCCACAGGAGAAGTTCCCAGCTATCAGGCATCGAGAAAGATTCATATAGTAACAGTTCTCAAGAACAATATTTGAAAGGCCAGGTTAGTGAGGCAGAACTGAAACCTCTAGATCAGGAATGAGGAAACTACAGCCTGCAGGCTAAATCCAGCCAGCCAACAGTTTATGTAAATAAAGATTTTGGAACACATCCAAGATAATTTACATATTGCTTATGGCTACTTTTGAGCTATAAAGCAGTTGATTACTAGCAATTGAGACCATCTGACCTACAAACCTAGAACCTTCATCTGGCCCTTTAGAGAGAAAAAAGTTGGCCAAACCCTGCACTGGACTCTGAATTGGGGCTGGTGGAGTACTGCTTTCATAGGGTTCCTTCATTTTAGAATTAATAATTCTGAGATACAGAAACCCTCTCTTAAAAAAAGAAAGAAAGGCAAAGGAAGAAAGGAAGAAAGGAAAGAAGGGAGGGAGGGAGGGAAGGAAGGAGAGAAGGAGGGAGGGAGGAAAGAAGGAAGGGAGGGAGGGAGGGAAGGAGAGAGGGAGGGAATATCTTTTCATAAAATTGAAGAGTAAAAACAGTTGGATAAAAGTAAATAAAGGAAGCTTAAACTTTCAAGGAATT
Organism: Myotis yumanensis; assembly: GCF_028538775.1. NCBI lineage: Eukaryota > Metazoa > Chordata > Mammalia > Chiroptera > Vespertilionidae > Myotis > Myotis yumanensis. The sequence goes on along the minus strand of NW_027223754.1, from coordinate 38,241,238 downwards.
CAGATAAATTGGGGCAATCTAAGCTTAAACTGGGGAAAGAACTGAAGACAGTGCCTGATGAGTGCTCTCCATATGCACAGGAACTGTCAAATCTGAGCAGGTGACAGACAATTAGTCATATTCATCATATAGTTTAGTCATAGTGTACACTTGGAAGCAAAGTCTGAGCGACATCATCATGAAGTAATTGAATGCATGTTTCTCTTTTAACTCTAATTTGCAAATGAGAGTTTAGTTCCATATCATCTTTAGGCTGTGGTTATAAGACTATATGCTTCAGACAGACAACAGTATATTGGTTAGCAGAGGCAAGGGGGTAGAGGGTAGTAAAGGGTATAGGGGGCCAAATATACGGTGACAGAAAATGGTTTGACTTTGAGTGGTGGGCACACAATGCAATATACAGATCATGTATCATAGAATTGTACACTTGAAACCTATACAATCCTATTAACCAATGTTATTAACCCCAATAAATTTAATAAAATTAAAAATATATAAAGTAAAATAAAATGAGTGTATGCTTATACAAACTCCACATACTTTTCAAGAATGTCTTCTATAGTTTTAAAATGGGAGTTATTTAATTAATGAAAAATACCTAATCTTAAACATAGAAATGTTAGCAGATAAATAATATATTTATATTATATAGAGAGAATTGCAAAGTAATCATAGTAGTTCTTAGCAATTCTATATAAAGACACATGCAACTATATATAGATACTATTTCAATAGAGATCCACAGCAACCTTATTTTTTACTGGGAAGAAAGGTTTCAATTCAGACTGCGATCTGTTCCTTCAAGAATATATCAATGAAAACCAGTAAGACTTCTTTCTCTCTAAAGGCAATCTCTTATCATAAACTGATGCAAGTTAAAAACTAATTCAGACTAATTCATGCCGCAGAAAATCCTTTTTTGTATTTTAATAGGTATGCATTTTATAATGCTGCATTTTGGGGTTTATAGAGGTGGGTAACAATGAAAATCCGTATATGAGAACCCAAGTTTAATTACTGCGGTCTTCTTTTGCATGAGGTTAATTGACTTTCTTCTTGGGGGGGATAGCTATCATGTGTCCTAGGAACATTTTTTTTTTTTTTTTACAATACTCTGAGAAAACAAGCAAATTTTAGCACAACCTACATGTTTTAATAGCATTAGCACTACCCTATACTAAGCTTTTTTATGTTAAAAATTATTAAAAATCAAAGTAGAAAACATCTAGTATCTAAACCATGTAGACTAAATAAATATTACTTAAATTCTTCATTCTGCAAAATGTTTAATTAATTGTACATGCTACAAAAAGGTATTTATTAAGATGGTTTTTAAAAATAACATGGAATTCTAATGTCTAGTTGAAGATTTTTAGCAGTTATAACATTTACAGAGATTTTACTTCTTGAATCTAAACTTTGAAAAAGAAAACACATCTGGTCGTCAACATTAATTTTTTAGGATTTGACTGAAACGGAGCTCTCTCATCACAGTGGAACATCCTGATTGTGCCCTTGTTCTTTGGTAAATAATGTAGAGAATCTGTTTGCCTTACTTTTTAAAATCCCAAAATAGAACTTAACAATATCCTGCAGCCGTTTGTTTTATTATGTTTTTATAAATCAAAGTGAGTTTTCTGTTTTCATATTTTCAGGTGTACATTTTTTTTTCTGGGGTGTGGGGAGGGACTTTTGAGAAGGGACATTTGAGAAGCAGAATTGAAACAGATAAAAAATTTTAAAATTCAGACTTGCATTTATTAATAAGGAATTTTACCCTAAAATACAAACTGAGGTTATGTGACAGCTCAGTTTTAAATGTCCCCATCAGACTACTGGATGAGTTAGAAAAGGGCAGTTCTACAGGCCTGAGTTGGCCTGAGAGGTGCCTTTGGACTCTCCCTCACCTTCAGCAAATAGCAGCAAATCTAATCTTGAGATGACTGCAGAGGATACCCTCAGTACATCTGCACCCTGCCTTAGATAAAGGTCACCCTCTAGTGGGGTTGATACGTACTTCAATCTCAATCCTCACTTGGAGAAAAAATGTCACTTAAGATCGTTTGGAGTTGAAAAAAAATAATGAATTGGAAAACCAAAGGAAAATCCAGATTCAGGGATTTTTATCTGGGTGTCAAAGATAAAGAGGTAGAGATTTTTGTACTTAGTGTCCAAAAACTGGTCCCACCTAGGAGTAAGACATGAAAGGCCCACTAAGGCTATTAATATCATGTTAAAGTCACCTTTGAATAAGTTTTAAACAGGCTTTAAATGAGAGTAGAAAAATAGACAGACTGGTCTTAATTTTAAAAATGGTGAATAAAAAATCCCCTCATTTCCCTTGTTAAGTACCACAATTTTACAACATCTAGATCCCTTTTATGATCTTTAAATGAAACCTGTAATATGACTGCTTATAGTATAGGCCCATGGTCGGCAAACTGTGGCTGGCGAGCTACATGCGGCTATTTGGCCCCTTGCGTGTGGCTCTTTCTAAGCCTTAGGAGTACCCTAATTAAGTTAATAACAATGCACCTACCTATATAGTTTAACAATTGAAATTTCTTTTGAGAGCCAAATTTTTTAAATAGTTTAAGTTTAAAAAATTTGGCTCTCAAAAGAAATTTCAATTGTTGTACTTTTGATATTTGGCTCTGCTGACTAATGAGTTTGCCGACCACTGGTATAGGCAATCTATGGATTCACCTGAAATTAAGCAGCTTTAAAAACTAAATATAGACTCAATGATATTCTGACTATGTATTGAACACTTACCTTGAGCCAAGTGTTTTTTGGTCCATTAACATAGTTTAATAATATTAGGAAATAATACAAAGAAAAACTATGAGGTATGAATTATTATTGTTAACATTATTATTATATTACAGAAAAGGAAGCTTAGAGTAACGGGCTCAAACTTTGGCGTGTATCAGGACCACCAAGAAAGCTAGTTAATACATAGTTTTGGGGGGTGTGGGGTGCAGACAAGAAGTTGCTTTTCTGACTTCCGGGAAGATGGCGGCATAGGTAAACACCGGAGACTGCCGCCGTGGACAACCACTTCAAAAATACAACTAAAAGTCGGAGCGGACATCAACCAGAACCACGGGAAGGCTGGCTGAGGAGAGTCTCTTCAACTAGAAGCAAAAACAACAGCATTCCGACGCTCAGCGGAGGCGCAGTGTAGAAAATTTAAAGGTACGGCGGTGCGGTGGTGAGGGTGCGCGCGCAAAGCGGGCTGGCAGCTGAGGGCGCGATTGTCGTTTTCAATCAGGAGCGAGTCTCAGACTCTGGGCTCCAGATCAGGGCGAGTCTCTAGGGACCCAGACTCAAACGGGAGAAGCGGGACTGTCTGGCTACGGCCCCTCCGAGGTTTGCAGCGATTGCTGGGACAGAGAGGCAGAGCCCCTGGGGACGGACTGAGAGCGGCCATAGCTGCTCCCTCCCCCCGCCCTGTTGAGCCCGCCCCGCCCAAACCCTGCGCACAGCCATTTGCCGATTGCCTCAGGCAAGGGCTGGACTAGCGCCTCCCCTGAGGACTGAAGTTTTCCCACAGCTGATTTCCACAGCCAGTCGGCCTGGTGGTCAAATCCCTCTAGTGTTAACTACAACAATTAAGGCTTGGCTAGAACAAGACTGCGCACAGAGACCACAAGGGGGTGCACCAAGAAAGCATAAAAGATGCGGAGACAAAAAAACATGACAGAAATGGAGGATATGGAGCTAAGAATCGCAATTTTGAGGGCTTGCCATAAATTTGTGCAGAGCCTCACGAAAACTAATGAGACCCTCGATGCTACGATAAAGAAATTAGAAAGTAAGCATACACGGACTGAAATAAAGAATATTATACCCAATAGCAGACCAGAGGAGCACAAGAATCAAACCAAAGATTCGACAAAAAACACCCAATTGGAAAAGCAAAATGAAAAAAGAATCCGAAAGTGTGAAGATAGTGTAAGGAGCCTCTGGGACAGCTTTAAGCGGACTAATATCAGAGTCATTGGAGTGCCAGAAGATGAGAGACAGCAAGATATTGAAAACCTATTTCAAGAAATAATGGCAGAAAACTTCCCCCACCTGGAGAAAGAAATGGACTTACAGGTCCAAGAAGCGCAGAGAACCCCAAACAAAAGGAATCCAAAGAGGACCACACCAAGACACATCATCATTAAAATGCCAAGAGCAAAAGACAAAGAGAAAATCTTAAAAGCAGCAAGAGAAAGAGGCTCAATTACCTACAAGGGAATACCCATACGACTGTCAGCTGATTTCTCAACAGAAACTTTGCAGGCCAGAAGGGAATGGCAAGAAATATTCAAAGTGCTGAATACCAAGAACCTACAACCAAGATTACTTTATCCAGCAAAGCTATCATTCAGAATTGAAGGTCAGATAAAGAGCTTCACAGATAAGGAAAAACTAAAGGAGTTCATCACCACCAAACCAGTATTATACGAAATGCTGAAAGGTTTCCTTTAAGAAGAGGAAGAAGAAGAAAAAGGTAAAGATACAAATTATGAACAACAAATATGCATCTATCAACAAATGAATCTAAGAATCAAGTGAATAAATAACCTGATGTACAGAATGAACTGGTGACTATAATGAATCAGGGACATAGAAAGGGAATGGACTGACTATTCTTGGGGGAAAAGGGGTGTGGGAGATGCGGGAAGTGACTGGACAAAAATCATGCACCTATGGATGAACTCAGTGGGTGGGGAGTGAGGGTGGAGGGTGGGGTGGGAGCTGGAATGAGGGGAGTTATGGGGGGAAAAAAGAGGAACAAATGTAATAATCTGAACAATAAAGATTTATTAAAAAAAAAATTAAAAAAAAAAAAAAGAAGTTGCTTTTCTAACACATTCTCAGGTGATGCTGAGGCTGCTTGCCTGAGACCACACTTAGAAAGTCACTGCACTGCCCTGGCCAGAGCTGCTCAGTGGGTAGAGCATTGGCCTGAGCACCAAAGAGTAGAGGGTTTGATTCCCAGCCAAGGGCACGCACCTGGATTGCAGGTTTGATCTCTGGTTGTGTGTGGGAGGCAACCAATAATGTGTCTCTCTCACATCGATGCTTCTCTCTCTCTCCCCTTTCTCTCTCTCCCACTTCCCCCTCCTTTCCACTCTCTCTGAAAATCAATGGAAAAGCTATCCTCGGGTGAGGATTAAAAGAAAAAGAAAAGAAAGTCACTGTGTGCATTTAGAATACATATAGGACTTTTGCAAAGGCAGTTCCTTCAACATAGATGTGATAAATGCATAGCAGGGGCTTTATATATTTTAGCTTTCTTCCCTTGCAGACCATAAAGACATAGGAACTATAAAGACATAGTGACCACAAGACAGTAAAGAAAAAATTGCAGGGGCTCTACACACAGTAATCTAAAGCTAACTACTCCCCAATTCTGGATCTAGTTGATGAATTCTCTAGTTCTCTGTGTGACTGGCAACAAATTGGGGGAGTTAGTGAAAGGATGTAATGCCCTAGCAGAATGTAGATATCTGACCTGAGCATAGATCAGTGGTCCTCAATTCAGTGTGCATCTGTGTCTAGGCCCCACGAATTTTGATTCAGCAGTTCTGAGTTGTGAAGAGGTATCTACTTTAAAGAGCAGATGATTCTGATGCAGGCAGTATTCCAACATGCTTGGAAACACTCTGCCTTATAGATTTAACAGATGTCTGGTTGCTTCTAACATGAGAATAACAACAACAATGACAATAATCACAAAAGTGCCTTTTGTATCAGGGCTGCAATTCTGAGCCAAATCTTGGTTCAAGCTGCCCGGTCACGCTCTATCCAAGCCCTGGGACTGCTCTAAGAGTCAAGTAAGTGCAAAACAGAATTACATGCAGAAATGTACGAGGTGTACTGGGTATTGGTCATATTGTCTACTCCAAACTTTGGGGGGAATCTCAAGATAGGCAAGAGGTAGTGACCCACTTGCTCTCCCTTCACACTCCTCCCACTCCTAACCACTAGGGCGCTGCACATAATATAAGGTGGCTGGTCAGAGTCTGAATCTGGAGGGAATGAAGCACATACCCAGTGTGTTAGGGAGCCTGAGGGGAATAGAAAATGAAATCATGAATCAGATTGTGATTGTGAGGGGGGGCAGCTAAGGACCACAACATCATTACTGGGCAGGAAGTGGTCAGTGGAAATGGTGTCAATGGTAAGTCACATGCAGAATGCTTCTGAGGGGATGTGCCTCTCTTGGCTCCCATGGAAGCTTGGTTAGCCAGCATGTCTCTGAGTGCTTGCTATGCTGCCAATACATTGCTATAATTCTTACCCTCCGGTCCCTAGGTTGGAGTGGCAGGTTGACATCATTCAGTGAGTACATTTCTCACCTATTTCAACTTTACATAAGACCTTTCTATTGGTGTTACTTTGGGGGACAGGATTTAAACTGTTGGGTCTCAGTTTGCTCAACTGTAAAATCAACAAGAGGAAGGACTCAGTGATCTAAGGCAGTGGTCGGCAAACTGCGGCTCGTGAGCCACATGCGGCTCTTTGGCCCCTTGAGTGTGGCCACGAAGTTTCAATCGCACTGTATGTGCGCGCCCGCACGTGGTATTTTGTGGAAGAGCCACACTCAAGGGGCCACAGTTTGCCAACCACTGATCTAAGGCATTTCCCAGTCCTCAGATTCTGTCCCATTTAGCCTTAGACTAAATGCTCTTGGGTGGGAACTATTACTGCGGAGGGAAGAGAACCAGATTCATCACCAAGCTCTTTTCTGAAGCAGAAATGGAATCTAGATGAATGAAAGGATCAGCCTGCAAGTTTCAGAGGCTGCTCTCTACTTTTACACACTAAATTCATTGGCAGCTAAATAACCTAATAAACGCCTAAGGCGGAACAGGATTTTCCAACTGACAGGGAAATCTCATGTCTATTCATCTAGTACAAAAATGGGGGTGACGCCAATGTTTTGTTTTGTTTTGTTTGACATATCACAGCACTAGCAGCTCAAGAGGAAAATCTACATTTTAGTCAAGGTAGAGTAACCAAGTGTCCTTAGAGGAAACTATTTTTGACAGAGATACATCTGAGTGAAATATGAAGTAGTTTTGAGGATGAAAGGCAAGACTATTCCAATTAAATTCTTTGGAACCATTTCAGTTTCTGAAATCTTGGAAATAAATCTATCTGGGGCTTACTCTATGGTCACTGCTTCTTGTTTAGCTTCTACCTTTGATTAAGAAGACCTTCATCTAAAACAAGGGTGGGGGACGTCTGGCCCACGGGCTATATAAAGGCTGAGAAATCATTTGGTCTGACCCTGCCAAGGCATTAGGGGTGAGCTAAATGTTTCACCATATACAGCAGGCTAATTTTTGAGTTTATAATTTTGTATGGCCTTCCATAGATGTTATAAATATCCAAATGGCCCTTGGCAGAAAAAAATGCTTCACGCCTGGTCTAAAACCTCAGGTTGTTTGGTGACTTAATACCCTATCAACACCTATTATTGCCTATTCATATAACTTTCAGCTTCACAAAGACTGTTACAAGGAGAGAAAAGTGGCAACAAAATCTATGAGAAAGAAGCATAAAGTGCACTTTTAAATGGCTTTCCAGTGTTTCAGGCGCTCAAAGTGCTGTTCACGCCATTCCCCTGATCAAAAGCCATCAGTGGCTCCCCACAATGTAAAGTCTAAAAATCTAAATGTCTTTTGACATGTGACGTGATGAAATTGCCTTAATCAACCATCTTGTCCATCCATGTATTTATTCAAATAACTAACAGTAGTTCCTGAACACTTTTTGTGTGTTAATTACTAGCCTGGCAATATTATTTTTCTTTAATCCTTTTAGCATACTCCTTACACCCCAGCAAAATGTCACTTTCTCATTACCACGTTTCCTTCTCATTCTTTGTATCTTCAACAATGGCAATCCTCCAAGCCTCCGATCATGCCACTAACTCCATGAGTCCCTCTACAATGTCTCAACTGTAATGAACAATTCTGTGTATTTTCCTGATGGTAGTCTTATAATTGTATTATAATAATGGGGTGGGGGCTGGGTGAAAACATGAAGGAACTAGGCAAAACAACAATAACAACTCATAGACACAAGCAACAGTATGATGATTACCAGAGGAAAAGGGGGGTGAGGGAGGTAAGAAAGGGTGATAGGAGCATAAGTGGTGATGGAAGGAGACTTGACTTTAGTGGTGAAAAAAACAATACATTATATAGATAATGTATTATAGAACTGTACACTTGAAACCTATATAATTTTATTAACCAATGTCACACCCATAAAAATTGAATAATTTTTTTAAATGAGGTTTTATCAGAGAAAAAATGCTATCCGTGTTCTGAGTTGTATCATATTTACTTCTACATATGTTTTATATTTAAATCTGGATTATAAACTCTTGGTTTATACAGAAAAATGTCTAGAAATTGCATATGGTAGCTTGCAATCAATATCATTACTATGTATCTTGAAAAAGAATTTCCATTGAGGATAAGAAACATAAAATTTGTAGCCCTATAACCTAAACCCATTTTTTAAATTTCTCTATATCATAAGTCTCTTGTTCAAAATAAAGTATGTCCCACCTACCTATGGCCACTTGTGTGTTCTTCCAATTCCCGGCATCCAAATGGGTCAAGTCCCTGGATGAGAAACTTGGACCTGACAGTGCTTCAATTGCATTATAGTCACCTATTGCAACAAAATACTATTTTATAAGTTTTATTTTACTTCAACTGCCCTGTAGGAAGTCTGATGGCAGATAAACACTTATTTAGATTTCTTGATCAAGTTCACAGCAAAAGCCTCATTACTCCTCATTGGCTACAAAGGAGTGGGCATTTCTCTGAAAAAAATTTAGTTCACAACCCAAAGACTTTAATCACAATTAAAGTCTCCCATGTCTGGAGAAGTAAGCCAACAGAAGAGTCTGAGTTGGAGACAGAGACAGAGACAGAGATGAGAGAGACTCTGACAAAGAGTTAGAATTGGAGAGAAATTTTTTGATTCTGCTGATTTCAATTTACATTCTGAATACAAACAATATGTACTGATAATCTGTGTAGGAGGCAATACTAGATACTGTATTGTACTGTAGGTTGGTCCATAGTGAGAAGACGAGTGAACTTGAAGCCAAAATCCAAATGTTGTGCCATTTTGTCCAATCCCTAATTGCACTCTTAACCTTGCTTTGAAAAAGCTTATAGAGATGCGTGCTAACTTGAAAGAAGGTTAAGTTACATGATGCTGCATAAAATCTCACCCAGTAATCCAATATTTTGAAATAGCATGCCCTAATGCAAAATTGTTGATATCTGCCTGGCTGGATAAATTTTTCAGTCAACACTTCTAACCCCACTGTGGAAAATCCAGGCTTTCATATTGAGTTTGAGGTCCTAGATAAACTCACTAATTTATTATACCAAAAGAAGTTTTGTTCGGAGCATTACACTCAAGTAAAAGCAGCGATGATTGCCCTTTTCACTCCAAATGCTTTGCATTTAAAGACTAACAAGAAATATAACCTTAGGTAAAATATATAAATATAACACAATTCAATCAGCTGTTCTTGATTTGCATCATTATGTGACATGAGTAAAGAAATGAAAAAAACAGCAAAACCAAAAGCAGCTGGCCCATAAGGCTCTGTTGTAAATGATACTCCCCTAGTTAAATAGAGATAACCACCATGGTGCCATCAAAATAATTTTAACACTTTTCTTTTCACATTAATACCTATACACATTTTATACACTTAAATACCTTTTAGAAATCTGAAGTATGCCAGTTTTCATTAAACTGTATGGTATTAGCAATTGTCACATTTCATTTCCCCAGATCTGTATCATGTCAAATCCTGCCTCCCGCCTTGTCATATTTTTCCTCTTACCCTGAGAAATATTTTCATGCTAGTCAAGGAGTTATATTTTGGCAGGCTGCTGACACAGCCATAGGGAATATCCTTTAGTGCTGTGCCAAAATACACACCCCAACTCCAGCTTTTAGCCTTCTGTCCAATCATGAAAAGGTCAGGGGCTATCTTTCAGACTACCAACTGCCATTTCTCCTTCTCATCAAAAGGAAAGTCAAATACAGGGCATTGAGTATGTTGTAAGTTTGCAAAATACACAGAAGTAAGAGCATTTGGCCTAATGATTTTGGTTAGGTTAGAAGTTATGAGAATGAAGAGTCAGGAAATGGAAGGCACCGAACAAGGACCTGTAATTACAGCTATAAAATATTATCTTACCTGTCACAAAATAAATGACCCATAAAACTCCCCAGCGGGTCATCCCCAGCAGTGGCAAGGCCAGCAGAAAGGCAGGAAGAGCTTTCTGTATCACTGATTGGTATAAAAAGGTTAGTTGACCCAACTGGACCCAATGTACCACTGTGAATATATAATCTGTCCAACCTATTGGATTTAACAGCATTTCTATGTCTTCTTTCCCTAAAAAGGTATTCTACTTCACTGATAAGATGAAGGCTGGGATGGTGAAGGAGCTTTGCCTGCATGTAGAGACACCAGGTGTGAAATTTGATCCCATATCTATGAATTCCCCTTTCTTCTCTAGTTTTGGAGGGGTAAGGCACCTAATCTCCCAAAACAATGTCAGACCAAGATAGGAGGCTAGCAGAGATCAGTCTCATGGTAAATAGTGTTTCATCACTGACATTGCTTAGAATGGCAATTCATACAAAGCAGCACAAATTTCAGTAGGTTTCATTTTCACGATTTCTTAATCCTCTACAGACAATGCACTCTCCTGTTGTCTGAACGCAGGGACTTCTTCCACTTACCATGCTACCTCCCCTTAGTGAGTCTCTAAGCTTCAGTTCTCTAGTTTGCATATGACAATTTCAGTACCTGCCTCTTCTACCTCATAGAATTCTGAAGGTCCAGTGTGATAATGGGTGAGAAAGTGTTTTATAATTGTCAAGCAAATTGCAGCAGTTCAGCTCTTGATTATCTTGAGGTGTGGAATAGAGTGAATATGGTAACAAATTGAAACTTACTGGTGATCTCCTACTCTGTCTTTGCTCCTGCTTTAGAACAGTCCTCTAAACCACAAGTGTGTACCAATAAAGTGAGATTGATTAAATTGAGAGCCAGCTTTTTCCTTCTCGTTGTTTACCTTAAAGCAGAGCATCTCCACGTAGGCACTACTGACAATTTGGATCTGGTAATTTTTTGCTGAGGGGGCTGTTGTCTGAGTTGCAGGATGTTGCATTCTAAGCCTTTCCTGAGATTCCATCAGCAACTCCTCTCCAAGTTGAGACAAAAGTGTCTTCCAACATTGACTATGGTGCAAAATCACTCCTGGTTAATAACTTTTCTAAAGTAATGTCACTATTTAAGAATGACATAGGCAAAAGATAGAGGTGCTTTAATAAGGAATCCAAATTTTCTTCAAAGGAGTAATTACTTCCAAATAATCTCAAATTCACTTTTTAAAAGCAATTACTCCTACATTTTAAATCTGCTTATATGGAGTTTAATTTGACCTTGAATGATAATCAGCATTTTAATATACCACTAAGTGATAGTGATACCATTATTTTCAATATAATCACTCATAGACAATAATTTTACCTATCTAGATTCTCCATGTATCTACCATAAATAATATGTCATGCACACAATATATAACTGGCATTTTGTGAATCAACAGCTCTCAGTGATCCATTTTGGTTTGGTTCATACATTCCACAACCTACATATGAAAGCAGTAGTAAGGAATGGCTTAGATCAGTATGACTAAACAGTGGACTACATGATATTACTATGCTTCTGGCACATTCTATATAATACAAGGCTAATATGCAAATCAACCAAACGGCAGAACGACTGGTCGCTATGACACACACTAACCACCAGGGGGCAGATGCTCAAAGCAGGAGCTGCCCCCTGGTGGTCTGTGTGCTCCCACAGGGTGAGCGCTGCTCAGCCAGAAGCTGGGCTCACGGCTGGTGAGCACAGAGGCGGTGGCGGGAGCCTCTCCCACCTCCCAGGCAGCACTAAAGATGTCCAACTGACGGCTTAGGTCCAGGGAGCGGGCTAAGCCATCAGTCGGACATCCCCCAAGGGCTCCCGGACTGCGAGAGGGCTCAGGCCAGGCTGAGGGATGCCCCTCCCGAGTGCATGAATTTCGTGCACCGTGCCTCTAGTGTAGTTATTAATTCTATATTTTCCCTCCCTTCTTCATATTTCAGTTGTAGGAAATTTAAGTTGACCAAGAAACTCACACAACAGAAAAGGAAATAATTTGAAAATCCCTCATATGTGCCAATTACATGCAGATCCTGAGTTGACCAGAGCTGTAAACCTCTGAAACCTCTAAATGATGTGATTCAACATCTCAAAATATTGGTCACAGGGACCAGTGCCATAGATTAATTAGGATAGTAAAAAGATATTTTGTTGTGAACTCTCAGATTGTGCTGGAAGACAAGGGCATTTTCCATTAAGAGCTGCAGGTAAACTGTTTGACTAGGTGAATGTTTCAGAAATGGCCTATGTTGTATGTTTCCGCTTTTTTTTCCTGAAAGAATCTCTATTTGCTAAGTAAATATTTCATCCTACAGGGTCCTACATTGTGGAACTTAATTAAGATCGCATAGCTGTATCAGCATACAAAACAAACACTTTTGTGCACATATAGAAGCCCTTTATTCCCTGAACAAATATGTGGAGATTATATTTCCAAAAATCATGAAGTTCAATAATTTGAAAAACACGCCTCACCAGTTATCAATCATGATCTATGGTTTCATAACCAGAAACTGGAATAGTAGACCTTTGTCTTGCTGCTGTGTTTAGGTGAGTGGCCACACATCCTTCTCTCTCATTCTTTCTGTCTTCCTTTCTAGAGCTTACCAAGCAAGAACTTGTATAAGCCAGCAACCATGCTAGGTGTTCATTTACAGACGTGAATAAGTCACTCCCCCTGCCCTCTAGGATTTCACAGACTGTGGGAGCAAGCAGGTAATTATATAATAACATACCTTTGCAAAATGTTGTTAGGGACATTATGACAGAAAGAAGCAAAAAATGCAAACTATATAGATATGACCTGGGGTGGGGCAGTTTTAGGAAGACTGTTGAACATCATCAAAAATTGCAGAGAAATTAAGTAATGTAAGGACTTCTGGGCTCTATGGTGTCCTCTCAAATTTCATGTCCATGTGGAACTTCACAATGTGACTTGACTTGAAAAGAGGTTCTTTGTAATTAGTTAACTTAAACTTAGGTTACACTGGATTAGGGTGGGCCCAAAATATAATAACTGACATCTTTATAAGGAGAGGAGACACGCAGACCTAAGGAAACACAGAGGAGACAAGACCATGGAAAGACAGAGTCATACATGGGGTTGCTGCATCTACAAGCCAAGGATTGCCAGCAACCACCAGAAACTGGGAGAGAGGCACGAACTAGGAGAGAGGTTTCTCCAAATCCTCCAGAAAGAAGCAACCTTGATTTCAAAGTTCTGGCGTCCAGAACTGTGAGAAGACAAATTCCTGTTGCTTTCAGCCACCACATTTGTGGAAATATTTTACAGAAACGTAGGAAACTAATATAAGGACTAAGATGAACTTTCTAGCAATTCTGTAAAGCAGTATTATCAATAAAAGCATTTCCCTATATTATGCATGACAATCCTTACTTTACTAAGCTAGAAATGTAATTTATCACTATCCTGGCATTTTGTCTGTCTATCCTTTTAATTGATATTGACAGGAGGTAAATACCAAGTAGCCTAAATTATCGCAGGCCTTTAATTATCTTCTTCCAAATTTTTTCTAGCCACCTATGTTATGATGAATTAATACAGACTATGATTAATATTTATAAGGACACAGCCTGTTCTATTGTATGAAGCCATGGTTTGCTATCATCATTTCATTTAAGAATCACCAGAGAAGCTGTTTTAAATACTGAAACCAGAATGCTGGCCCCTAGATATTCTGATTTAATTGGTCTGGTATTGATGCTGCAGGGGTACATGAGTGGGAACCCTCTGTGGTTTGTGGGGTTCTTGGGGCACTGCTGAAAGAAGCATTTTCAGAAGCCCCGCTCCTCCCTCCCCTCCACCGCCCCAGAATGGGAGGTGGTAGAAGATTGTATTGGCATGGAGTTATATTCCTCAGGCTGTAAAGCCCCATTTCCCCCAAGCCAGTCCTGAAAGACAGGCAGCTGGGAGTTCAGCAAAGCCAGAAATCAGGCCAGTGTCCAGAGTTGGGTGTTCCATGTTGCAGCCCAGTATAGTTCAGCATTTAGGCCAGATTGGAGTCCTCAGTCCATGGGTGTGCCATGCAGCCAGAGCCCAGTCCCCTGCAACAGAAGTCCCAAGAGGGCTTGGCACCCTGGGGTCAAGAGTGAGAGTGGCTCCTTTTCTAGAAGTTTATATATTTAGATTTCACACAATTGCAGTGGCCACGCCCATCCTGGCCAATTACCCATTTCCAGGTGTGACTGACTGGCAAGCATTTTTCCAGGTCACTCAGACCTTACTGGGCATGCATCTCAACTGCCTTTGTCTAGTCCCTTCCCCCATCAATCAGCAGGGAATAGACTTGGAGAATGTCAAATGCAGCTTTTCGCAAAGCTGTATGAATGGCATGCCTATACCATTTGGTCTCCCCTTTCACTCCTTTCCTTTTAAATAATAACCAGGTTATTACAGCAGCATCAGTAAGATACCAGGTCATACTTTTTTTTTAAGTTCCCCAAGATTTCACAAGTGTAGCCCAGATTGAAAACTATCAATACAGAGCAAGGCTTTATCAGAAGCTGAGAATGTTACATGATTCCCTGAAGACACTAGGTTGAAAATTTAAATAAAATCAAAGAATAAGCTCTAAATTTGTGTTTATGTTTTACTAAATCTCTGTTGTTATAAATTCATGCAATATTTTAACCTGATATGATTTCAACAGAAACTGGGGAAAGTAAAAGATTGTGGAATGTGACCTGGCTAGGCGAGAAAGCAGTATCTCATTGGCTTAGAGACAGGGCAGACCGCAAGTTGGGGTAGAGAAAAATCTTCCCAGAGTGGCAGAAAAAATGGGGGTTGTAATTTAAATGCAATAATAAACCATTATCACCTTTTGAGACAAAACACTCCAGAATAGGCAACTAAACAGAAGGATAAAAAGGGTCACGTTTGTTACCAAATGCATTCCAAAATGATTTATTGCCTTTTACATTTAACAGTATCTATTTAAATTTAATTATCTTGTTATGCAAATGAGGAACTTTTGAATACAAAATTGATAATATAAGTTGACAGCCTAAAATATCTTTCTCATTTTCCTATTTAATGTCCATATTTACATTTTATTGTTTATAGAAGTTAGAGTAAAGCATTATTGTTACCAAAATGGACATAAAGTGAATCATAAATGCCATTTAGACTTCGGTGTGAACAGAGAAATCTCTAACAATATATAAGATAAAATATTTGTTACTTTTCGGACCACACATTCTTAAAAATTATTTTACTCCAAAAAGACTGAATCAAGCATAAAAATACAATGAATATACACATAAAATATTAGAAAGATGTTTGAAGAGGTTCATTTATATCAAGGTTTTTATTCCATTCAGGGGGGCCAAACCATTTATGAGTGCTTGAATCTGATTATAACACTTACAAAATTTATTTATTTATTTATTATTTTTTGTTAATCCGCACCTGAGGATATTTTTCCATTGATTTTTAGGGAGAGTGGAAGAGAGAGGGAAAGACAGAGAGAAACATCTATGTGAGAGAAACACACAGATTGGATGCCTCCTGCATGTGCCCCGACCAGAGCCCCGGCCAGGGAGGAGCCTGCAACCAAGGTACATGCCCTTGACTGGAATTGAACCCAGGACCCTTTGGTCCACAGGCCAATGCTCTATCCACTGAGCAAAACCGGCTAGGGCTGACCATACAAACCACTTGCTATGGACTGATGTGTGTTGACACATTCAGAATAAGTGATATTAATAATTTCCTCATCTTTGCTATATATTTGCATTTCTATTTCATAGTGCATATTAGTAAAACTTAACATAAGGATACTCAGATATGTTAACTGGAATATTAAGTATTGTTTTATAAGTGGGACTTATTAAAATAAAAATTTGAATAATACATGACAGGTTAACTTTTATTTGATAATAAAATAAACATTACATTTTAAAAATAATTAGTCTGAAATACTGGGGGTAGTCCTATTGCCTAACCTTGGAGATGAGTAAATTATTAATAAGACAAAACATATCATTCTAATTATTTTCTTGTACGAAATTTCTTTAACTGCAATTAGAAATGTAAACCATATATTGTATTGATAAGTAATTACTATTAAATAGCATAGTCTAAAATACCAAGTAAGAAGCTTAGAAAAACTAAGATGGTTTAGTGCAGTGGTCAGCAAACTCATTAGTCAACAGAGCCAAATATCAACAGTACAACAATTGAAATTTCTTTTGAGAGCCAAATTTTTTAAACTTAAACTATATAGGTAGGTACATCGTTATTAATTAGGGTACTCCTAAAGATTAGGAAGAGCCACACTCAAGGGGCCAAAGAGCCGTGTGGCCCGCGAGCTGCAGTTTGCCGACCACGGGTAGTGTAATGGTTATCTAATAAACCTGATGCTTTTAAAAAATTGTTGTTGTTGTTTTGGAGAACATGGATAGAATGCAGTGCATTTCTAAACAACCCAATTAATAGCATTGATATATGTATATTGCAGTGTGCCAAAAACATTATTTGGAATCAAACAATGACATAGAACTATAAACTTACTGGGAAAATATACAATAAACAGTAAGTAATTGTTTATTATATATAAACACATAGGAAAATTAAATTAAAAGAGTGCACAGTAGTATTTTCAAACTGTCAATATAATATACATTGGGTCTAAGGGATTTTACAAGATGCTTAAACGTATATAAATGCCTTTATATATTTCAGAAGGATATTTTACTGCAAATTAGAATGGATGTTCATATTTCCCCACCATGTGGAAAGACTCAAGCCTCTACAGACTTAGCTTCAGTTGATAACGTATTTCACTGGCGTTCTATCTCAACATCCACAATGCACGGAGGGGGTTTAAGAAAGCCTCAGTGAATATACTGAGGCTAACAAGACACATGATAAAAAAGGTTAATCTAGCATGTTGCAAGGCTTTAATTATTTAATGTGAGAAATGGCTCCCTTTTTTTCTCAAGTATTGACCTCAGATAAGCAATTTCTTCTCATTATGGGTAGGTTAAGAATCAACATAAAAGCATTAGTAGATAATTATAATATATGTGAACCAATTTGACTATGTAGTAAGTCTTTTCATGCCACCCAAATGCAGCATTTTAACATGCTACAGAGAGCCTCAGTGAAATTATATTTACTTAGAATTTTGGACTTTAAACAAATAAATGCCTGGTTCTTTACTCAATCAGGGTTGTTGTAGTATTGAGTATTTATTTGGTCCCCAATGTAACATATAGCCCAGTTCTCTGATCTATGAATTTAGGGAAGGGGCTGACAAAATATTTTCAAGTCAAACTCTGTAAAGTTTTCAACTGGAGATTTGTGGAACTCCAGAGATCCATGTATTTGGTTTTTAGTAGACAGACATGAGCAGAGCAAGGGCAATGGGCAAGGTACAGAAACTCATCAGGGCAGAAAGCCTTGGATGCCTAGCCAGGGGCAAAACTGGGGAAACAAGAACCTCACCCCAGAGTAACCTATCCTCCCCTAGCATATCAGTGGTCATGTGGTTTGGACACCTGATCTTTTATATCGCTGGTCATGTAGTTTAACCCCCCGGCCCCCTGACCTTTTCCTCCCTAAAGATAACATGTAGGCCTCAGTTGTATTTCAGCTCCAGGCCCAGAAAAGTCGCAAAACCAGACAACTGACACCTGGGTTGCCTCAGAACCGGCTACATTGACTAATGACCCCCTGCCCTGGCACTGACCAATCAGTGGAGACCAGGACCCTGAAAGAGCACACCTGGAAAGCTGATGAATATTCTATTGAGACCCTCCCCTGAGATTTCCACCCGGAACAGAGAGATAAATATGGTCAGGACAAAGGGCCTAGGAGCATCCAAGGAGCATGCCCGTGCCATTCCCGTGCCCCTCTCCTTCCCCCACAGGCACGAATCCTAACCTCTAAGGGACCCAATGAGAATTGCAACGAGGGGAGCAAAGGGCAGCAGCAGCTCATCCTGGATTATTCCCTTGAACCTGTTTCCAAGGCCCCCTTTTCTCTGACTTCTCAGTGGCCTAAGGCAGTCCAAACTAGGCACTCCTGCTGCTTCTCCTATGTCCTTCCTTTTTCACTGTCCTACGAATATTTTTGCTTCACCATGGACCCAGTACCCTTTGGCTCAGTGCTGTGTAGTCTTTCCCTCTTGGATATCCCCATCTCCCAAACCCCTTTCCTTAAATAAATTCAATTTTTATTTATTCACCATTTGAGATGGCCATTTAGCCTGCCTGCATATCACTGATTTTAATCTTTCAGGTTTAACTCCTTTTTTCAAACACATTTTAATGATTTTTTCAAAATAAAAATATACATAGCTTAAAAAACTCTTAATTTGTTACCAGTAAATACTTGTACCTCTTTGCCTTTGCATAAACATTTATATTAAAAAGTGATGACCTTGAATAGATGTTATTCAATGCCTGCCTTTGATACAGTACAAGAAAATACAGTAAAAAAAAAAAATAGAATACTCAAACACAGCAGCACTCACATTCCCAAGAAAGAATGGCACTGTTGGAATCAGGCATGAATTACTGTGTGGACAAGAGCACTGGGGAAGCTCCCTAGCCCAGGGACAGTCTGGCGACATTATGAGAAGCCATCAAAGAACTAAGAAACTGAAAAGTGACAGGAGATTTTTAAAATATGTTTTTATTGATTTCAGAGAGAGGAAGAGAGAAGGAAAGAAAGATAGAAAAATAGATGAGAGAGAAACATCGATCAGTTGCCTCCTGCATGCCTCCCACTGGGGATCAAGCTGAAACCTGGGCATATGCCTTGACTGGGAATGGAACCGTGACCTTCTGGTCCATGGGACAAAGCTCAACCAACTGAGCCACACCCACTGGGCTACAAAAGAATTGTTTACCTGCAAAATCTAAAAGCAATGTTTCTAATACTTCTCCATTGTTGGTTTCTAAATATTTTTTTAAATAGATAGTAGAAGAGACTATTGGGGACTTCATGGACCCATTGTCTAAGATTAAGGCGAGTTTGACAATTATTATACTTTATCTGTCCATTTTGTATGGTTTAGGGACCACCGTTTGCTAATTTGCTTCCTTCTGTTAGTGGATCATCAGTCCATGTTGGTGCATATCCTGCATTTCCTTCTCTCCACACCCAGAAGAAAAGATTTTTAAAACTCAGCATATTGCTTTAATACATACTGGTTCATAAAACTTTTAATGCAGGGAAATCCCTTAAAAATTCTCAGCCTGGTTTCTTTCATTTCACAGACGAGTAATCAGATGCTCTGTGAGAGGATGCTATCTGCCCAAGGTCACTTAGCTAATAGAAAATCCAATTTGCAACTAATGACAAGTGCATGCTCTTTCTTTCACAGCAAGCACTTGTGGACATTTTTTTGCCAGTGATATGGCCGAATTTCATAAAATTTCATAAAATTTGCAGATGAACAGAAACTGAGAGAAAGAACTAATATGTTTTAGATGATCAAATAAGAGTTCAAAAAATGTTGTCAAGTTAGAGTAAAGGGAAGAAAATGGCAAAATAAAATATGATCGAAATCTATGTTAAATTCTCCTCTCAGCTGACCATGCATATGCAGTCCCTACACAGTTCCACAGTGGCATGATGCAGAAGGTCAATCTTAAGAAGGGCTCATGCCCAGACAACTGGTTTCAAAAACTGAGCCTCAATACAAGTGAATGTCCACTTCAGGGAATGTGATGGTCCTACTGACATTGTTTTGGAAGCAGAAGACTTGGGCTAAAGTTTAAATGCTCTTACAGTTGTGATTATTATTTGAGTACAGGTAATAATTTTTTAAATGTATGCTATACCCACTAGATTGTAAGAGCTTCAATAGTGGTACCATACTTGTTGTATTGCCTTCAATATCCTAAGATTTTTGAACTGTGCTTGTCACACAATAGACAGGCAATACATACTTGTGAATTAATTATTAAGCTATGTGGCTTATCTTCTCTAAGCCTTAGTTTCCTCATTTGTAAAATTAAGGACCTAGAGTTGTTGCTGTGTGTAAAATAAGAAAGTAAATGGGAGTGTTTTGGAAACTCTAAAGTACAATTTATCCTGTCTATACCTCCCACTTTCTTAAAAAATTCACTATGTAAAATTCTAAATAGGAAATAAACATAATTGTGTATTAACATATAACTATGACAGTGTATATATATAAAATGCAGATACATGCAAACACACATATAATGCAATTACACAGAACAGTTATCTCATTTACATATTTATTCTGGCATTTATGTGAACTTAGTTGTCAAATGCATTAACCTGCAGAAAACTCTTTGGGAATTTATAAACTTTGAATCCATTTAGAATCTTTCTCTTCTAGAATAAAAAAAGAGTGTATGTTTTTAGAAAAACATTTGGCCCAAAGATGATATAAGGAAAAGCCTTCCCCATTTAAATAGCTGCTATTTTTATAAATGGAACAAAATCAAGTTTGCCATAAGGAGAAAACACCCTTGTGAAGAGCTGAGAAATTCTGAGAGGCTGGGGGGAGGGGGAGAGGAGTTAGAGTTGCCAAGTAGTTTTCTCTTACATTTCAGCAACATATCTTAGGGGGGAAAGAGAGAGATGCACATTTCCTTGCACCTGCGTACAGCAAAGAGTGAAGTCTTAAGGGAGAATGATGATGCTCAGGGAAAAGTGTGATTATGCCTAAAGGAATTTGTGGAAGGCGACAGGTAATGTAAAATGAAATTGGAAAGGCAAAGAGCCTGTGTTCCCCTTGATGCCAGTATGTGCTCTCATTTGATATTAATAGTCACTGAGCCACGGCGGGGAAAATCATCTTTACCCTCCATAATTATTTGTTGCTACCAATTATACATAAGGGCTAGAATGCTCAAGCCACATACACAGACTTCTCAATTAGAAACACTGTATTTCTAAGAGTAATTATAAATTCTATCACATGGAAATGTTTTTCCAAGAAGAAGGAAGTGCATGGAAGCAATATATAACTCCCTGAAATTAGAAACCAGCCTAGTCAATAGAGACTACCTTCTGAAGTTCCATTTTCTTATTCACATGACACATTTAGCAGTTCCATTAATACAGGTGGAAATTACACCGAGGTATCCAGAAAAGACGTCTCAGGCTTTCAACTCTTCCCATTATTATCAGTGGGAATATCAGAGGGCAGTTTCTTTCTGCATGATTTCTCTCTCGGAGTGAAAGCTTATTTAACTGCATTTGTTGGTTAATCAGTCAGAATGTGAAGACATTAAAATTTAAAACAGGGCTCCAGAAAGGTGGTTGTTCTGTGAAACACCAAAAGGAAAATTGCTTGATGTTATTATGGCCATCTTAACTTGAAGCCACAATTATTAGGATGCATTTCTCAAGGGTAGTGTCTAGGGAGCAGACAGATAAGAATCAGAGTTTATTTTCTCCCAAAGATTGCCACTCGGGGACTCCATTTTCAGTTCAGGGTAATACACTTAATCCCCTACCAATTTCTACAGATTAGTGTCAGATCTCAGCTGGCAAAAGGCAGCTTTCAAGTTGACCTCTTCAAAATGTAAAAGCCACAACTCCCAATCCAGCCACTGCGGCTGGTCAGAGCCGAAGGAAATTCGGGCCACTGAACAAAACCCACGTCTTCAAATCACAGCTCTGCGTCAAGCTCTGATCGCGTGAGGCGTTCTAAAGCTGTGCATCCTGGGTCCTCCGTGGTCCTCCCTCCATAATTCCTGTGCTATACAAAATCTCAGAAGGCATATCACACTCCTCCCATTGAAATATCTGTCATTAGCCCAAGAACAAAGGCCAGTGACAAAACTGCAGACTCCAAGGTTTTCCCCAAAGCAGCTCAAAGCCCAGGTCATGCAAGTCTCCCAGAGTATTCCCACGGGTCTGAATCCCGCCAAGAGAGCTTGCATAGCCCTCCCTGTCTACAGACAGGCATAGAAAGTTAGCCAAGCTTGGAGAGAAAGCGAAAATAAGAAGGAAAATGTATTTGTATCAGTTCATGAGGCACCATATGCCACAATTACTTGAACACAACAAACTGGGGAGCTGATTCTGATGATCTACAGCAGAATAAAGGAAATGTCTTTATTTCTGAAGGGAGAGTACGGACACAGTAAACTCCATTCAATTTACCTTAGAACGGCCCAGTACTGCAAATTCTTAATTCCTGGTATTTGTCTTATCTCTTCATCTAACTCCTAACGTCCTAGAGGATAATACCACTGTTTTGTATCCCGTTTCCACTAAGATTTCTTTAAATGATTGTCAGCGGAAATCTACTTTGTTACAAAAAGAGTTTGTTCTACCCTGGAGAATAAAGGAGGAAGAGTCATTAAGGATGGTCATTTGTTAAGGTGCCAGTCTTTGTTAGGCAGTCTTTGTAACATCATAATTGGTAAAATTCAGAAATTGATATGAGACCTAGCGTAACCATGTTACAAGCCAGGGCTGCCACCAAAGAGCCGGTTGACATCTGAATTTAACTGACACTGCTTGCTTTGAGGCTGCCTTCCCATTGTGTCTCCAATTGCAAAGAAGAATGACTCCCTGAGGGAAGCCTTTGGAATCGCAAATACATAAACATCGGGGATTCAAATCTCTTTCAATTACATTAATGATCTACTATGTGCAGGAGAAAGTTTTGATTCTAAAATAAGATTAATTTAATCTCAAGGTTAGAGAGAGAGAGAGATTTTAAACTTTCTCTAAACCCCAACTGCCCTTTAAAACACAGAGGGGAGAAATTTATATGCACACTGTAATGAAATTGTGATTAAACACCTGAAGGGAAGCATATCCTTGAGCTATTTTGTGAGGGATAAATCAAATGGCTATGATTCTTGCGTCAATAAATTGGGCAAAGCAAAGTCCAGGTTGCCAAATTATTTACCTAAGAAATGGTTATACTATGTTATTCTACTCAACAGCAATTGTCCACATACAAAGCTTAGTGCTGAAGTACAGTTAAATTCTGTTGGTCCTACCTTTGAAATCTCACATTTTTCTGACCTAATGATGTCCATTGCCATCAGTTAAGCCAAACTATTGTCTACCTCTTTCTAATAATACCCACACCATGTGAATATCAGAGCAACACTCCCAGCATATTTCTCATTGTGTGAACAGTCCACGTACAAGAGCAAGCCTAAGCCTTCATTACATAGCCTAATGCTTGCAGCCAATGCTTTTTGCACCATTCCTACAGGAGCCTTCCTGCAGAATTGGCAGGCTTTTTGACGATTCACTGACATTGACATTGCTGATTCATTGACTCAAGTCTTTGCATCTACTATGCTATGTTGCCTGACCGAATGCCCTTCTTCTTCCTTGCTTGCCATTATCAAATGCTCATCGTTCCCAAGATCCAGTTCAAGTTCGACTCCATCTATGAACCAGGGCCCTTTTGGCCCTCATAAATCCCCCCTCCTCTGTAAGGTGTTATAGACTGTTTCATGGGTTTTGAATATGGTTGCATGTATTTGGGTACATGTGTGAGTAACTGTGTATCCTTCGATAGACACAAATTGTAATTTCTTAAAGTGGCCTCTACTTATTTTGATTTTTCCAAACAATCTGAGACAAATTTGTGAATTCCTCTGTACTCACAAAACATGCCCAGAACCATGGATTAGTTCTATTTTACTGCCAATTAACAAAAATAAATGACTAAAAAGTCACAGAAGATGTCAAAGTATCATCTTCGTCTCTTGCCTGGGCCTCCTAATTTTGAAGTATCTCCCTTAGCTATCTCACCTCCTTGTCTTTATGTGACATTAAAGAATCTTTTAAAAGGACCAGACTGCAGCTGGGACCAGACGTCTGGTAGACAATGAAGTCATTTGTACATATCAACGATAAAAGTTCCATCCTAATTTAGAAATCAGAACATCATTTCACTACAAAAAAAAACACAAAAAACACAAACCCACAAAAAACAATAGCCTAATACTCAGAGCCACAGAGATATTAAATTTCTCATATTTCACATAGTTTTAATCTATTTCAGGACTAATAATACTTTTAAAGAAATAGCAATTGATAAAATATTGTGCCTCAACAATACTTTTAGATTATTAGGCTTAAATTAATACTAATTCTATTTTGAAATATTTATTAAGAGTTTATCATAAATGTAAAGAAAGCTGAATATAAAAGGCAGAAAAATCAATGCATTTGCATGTATCTAATATGAAATTATAAATGTCTGGGGTTTAAACTATTGATCTGATTATTCCACTGAAAATACTCCTTTCGTTATTATCCTCTTAACATGCTCATTTAGTGTCTAACGTAATTGAACTTATTTAATGTGTTTCAATAGTAATTTGATTTGACTATTATATTTATAATTAACAAGCTATCATGTTCTTTTCTGGCAAACAGTAATGTTAAGGAGGAACAGTGACAAATTACTTGAGCTATGTGCTTCAAATTTAAAGTAGTATCTCTCTCTTTTTTAAAATATATTTTTATTGATTTCAGAAAGAAAGAATGAAGAGAGAGAATCATTGATTGACTGCCACCTGCACACCCCCTATTGGGGATCTAGCCCGAAACCCAGGCATGTGCCCTTACTGGAATTGAACTTGGGACCCTTCAGTGAGAAAGCTGATGCTCTATCCACTGAGCCAAACCAGCTAGGGCAAAAAGTAGTATCTCTTTATAGATTTAATAAAAGAGAAAAAATAAGAAGGTATATCCAAGAGCTTCAGAACAACAATAAGAACACAGTAGCATCTCTTTATTTTCAAAAAGTATAATGCTCTGGAAAATCTCCCCACCCTGCTGGCCTATGGTAAGATATCAAGGCCATAGACTTTGGATCCCAATGGTTGGCACAGCTATTTATTAACTGAATGGCATTGGCAATTCACTTAAAATGCTGGAGGATCAGTGTTGTATCTGGAATGAATATGAATAAGGTAGTGGTGGTTCAATACCTACTATTTAAAGTTAAAGTAAACCTAAGCTAAATAATTATAAGTAAGTTGTGCCAGTTACTTGATAGAAAGTATTACCTCTACTAACTAAAGGGTAACAAGCTGCAAAATACCACAGACTGTGTAGAGTTATAAAGGCATCCTTGGTTGCTTTGTTACCCGGTATTTGGGAATGGTTGTCACGGCATCTCAGCAGCCAGAAACTGCTGCTGATTTTGTGGTTTTCCAGCAGGCCCTTATGAAACAGCATATGCTCTAATTTTTTAAAAAAGACATTCTTGCAACATTTTAAAAAAATGGAGTCATTATGTGAATGCCAATCTACAACATAAAGTCTTTGCTACTTTTCGTAACCATGAAGTCAAAGTCTCCCATCATTAACTTGTAATGACTGATGTCTTTGTCTAAATAACAAAACTGTGTTTAATGACATATACTGGAATTTTCATTTTTGTTTCTTGGTCTGTTTGAAGTAACATAAGGGAAAGGTGTGGTGCCCTGGAAATTTGTCTTTTCTTTTATTAAACCTTCCCAAACCCTGCAAATAGTGTGGTTCTTTTTTTTCTCCCTTCAGAGGTGGAAGGACCTTTGCTGCAGTTCACCAGGAACAGAACTCATAGTCCAGCACTGATACCTAGGCTATGGGGTAGGGGAGGAAGTCAGAGGCTTAGAGATGCACAATTTAAAGGGTTAGTAAGAATTTCTTTACCTGAATTTAGGAACTCTGATTTTCCTCCAAAGAGGATGATGTTACCTCCTTGCTCTCAAATCCCCAATGGCTTCTCATCATCCTTGGATAAAAAATGCAAACTCTCCATTCTAGCTCAGAGGACCTACAGGATCTTAATGCTGATGACAGCTCTAACATCTACCCCTTGCCTGTACCACTCCAGCCACAGGGCCTGTCTTCTTGATGTTCCTCCTATTTGCCACTCAGCGCCACCTCATGGACCTTACACTTGCCATCATTCCACATGCCTTCTCTGCCCAATCATTTCCCCACAGTTCTGACCCTCCCTCCCTCCCTCCCTCAATCCTTCCCTTCCTCCCTCCCTCCCTTCCTTCCTCCCTTCCTCTTTCTTTTCATTTGTCTTGTCCCTTGATGGTTACAATGTAAAATAGAGAAACTGCCATATAAATTTTGTCATTTTCTTACACCACTTTATTTTATTTCAAAGAGTTTATTACTTCCTAAAATTATTATAATTTCAATTAGTTTGTTTTCTCTTTCTTCCACTACTTTATGAATCTCAAGAAGAGTAGAATTTTCGCCTCTCTCTCTCTCATACTTAGCATCTGAAACATGGCTGATAATGATAGATACTCCAAAATGAAATGAATTAATGAATGAATGACCATTGTACATAAATATTGAATGTGGCCTTTTAACATTGCATTTTATAAGAAAGTAAGGAAGAATCGGAAACTAACATTTAATTTTCTATACATAAAAAATATATAATTTTGGAGTATCCTTCATCCTCATTTTATAGCCTTGGATTTTAGAATTTAAGTAACTTGCCCTTGGGCAAGATATTTAGCAAGTGACTGCCAGAATTTGAGCCCTGAGTGATATGTGAAATAGGTAAAGGGATTAAGAAAAAGAGAAAACTCATGGTTTTTAGAGTCCAAATTTGATAATTTTATCTATATTTTATATAGATTAAAAAAAGAAGTTTTAAAGAACCTTAGAGAGCTTGGCAGGCTTTACTAATTTTTAATTAAGTGGTTAACATTATAACTCTGACTCAGAAGCTGGGATGAGGGAAAAATAATTAAATGAATGTTTATATAAGCAAAGAACAAAACTAGCAAATGAATAAATAAAACCTAATATTTCTCATTCTTATCTGGCTTTACTTCTTCCCAATTTCCCTTGAATGTAGGTATCCCTTAAGATTCAAGATGTAGCCGAAACCGGTTTGGCTCAGTGGATAGAGTGTCGGCCTGCGGACTGAAGGGTCCCAGGTTCGGTTCCGGTCAAGGGTATGTGCCTGGGTTGCAGGCACATCCCCAGTGGGAGATGTGCAGGAGGCGGCTGGTCGATGTTTCTCTCTCATCGATGTTTCTAACTCTCTGTCTCTCTCCCTTCCTCTCTGCAAAAAATCAATAAAATATATTTTAAAAAAAAGAAGATTCAAGATGTATTCTTTTCAATCTATAGCTTTCCTTTAGAGAATTTATTCTTTTTTATGGCTTCACAACTTAATTCTTTATTTATATGACAATTTCCAATTGAACTCCTGCCTTATCTCCTGATATTTCATTTTGGGTTCTAGCCATCATGTCCCCAAGTGAAGTCATTATTTCTCCGTGTCCAATCACTAAGGGTTAGCCATATTTAAGTACTTAAGCAAAAAGTAGTTATATTTAATCAATTGTTATGTGAATTATGTCTATTCCTTGCATTTGCTCCATCTTTACTATTTTAACTGCCAAAATATTTCAAATCTTTGTGGACTCACATGGACTATCAAATAGATTCTTAATAGATTTATCTGTTTTCTGTGTCTCCCTATTAGAATTCATCCTGTACATCACTGCAAATTAACAGTCCTTAACATTTTCTGAAAAAGTCACTATCTGCAGCTTAAAGTTTGCACATGGTAGCTTGGAAGTAGCCACGTACAATATGGTCCCAATATGCCCTTGCATCCTAACTCCACTATTCCTTCATACCCTCCAGTTCAGGGAAGTCTTCTAGATATGCCCTATTCATTTTGTTGGCAGGGCTTTTTTCACACTGACCATTTCTTGGAATGCAGTTCCTTCTTTTCTCCATTTGTTCAGGTCCATCAGTGCTCAGTTTATGCTCTACTATCATGAAGACTTTTCTGATTCGGTTGCCACAGGATTCAAATCAAGGAGATCCCATTAGCATATTTGTGCTCTGCATATTTCTTTTCCATTCTTGGACATAAGCTTTTCTTCCCTGTAGCCTTTAATATTATGTAATGTTTAATTAATGTCATTCTGACTATTCTTTAATCATTTTAGTGCTTGAATTGTATCAGGTCCTGAATATAATCTTTCCATTTCCCATCTATTTTTCCGTTCCTATCTAGTTTTTCCCTGCTTCTACTTGTCAAGTCCTGACCTGGCTTTTATGGGTCAGCATGTATTTATTAAGCACCTGATTCTTGTCCTGGACTGTTGAAGGCAATGGGTATACAGCATTAAATAAATCAGACTGATCTTTGCTTTGCTGTGAAAGAAAGCCATCACTGACATCATTGTGCATTAGTGCATGCACGCTACGGGACCCAGTCCTATGAGGGAGATGTACCTGACTGCAGAGGAACTGAGCAGTGGGCAGGTAGGGTCATGAAAGGCCTCAGCCATCTATTTTACAAATGGCTCTCGGGATCTCCTCTAGGTTTACTCATTCTGTTCCCCATAAACAGGGAATGACAGGAAATTTGTCCATTTTCCCTCATCACCTCCTAAATGCTCTGCTTTGGAAAGCACATTGGGTTAGCATGCCAGCTAATGAAGATAGCTCCTACTTTAATACTCAAAGTTTAAAAGGCCAGCTTCCCTCTCAGGCTTAAAAAAATGACTAATCCAAAAAATATAAAGTACAGTAAAACAATACTGTTTCTGAGTGCTGGGCAATTTGACATAGAGTTTCTTGCAGCTTGACATTAGGTTAGTAACTGGGCGCTGTAATTAAACATTCCTACCATTAAATTTAAAGGATTTATATATTAAAACTCTATTAGATTATCAAAGTACCTGGCGTGATAGTAATATATGTGTTAAATCCTTAATATATGTAATATGTGTGTTAAATTGTTTCTAGGGCTTTTCTAAGGGGTAGAAAGAATTGAGTGTAAAAGATTAAGTTAATTTGTAGTGCTTTTTATTTGGCTATCATATGATCCATATGTTCTAATATTAACACCTTGAACATCCTACTGCCAATGATTGAGGACATAGACCAACTGCAACTTTTTTTTCTCAATTTTCATTATTACCAACCTCAGCACTATACTGGAGAAAGACTGATCAGTGTTCTCAAAGACCCTTCTCAACCATCTGACACATTCCCTGAGTTGGTGTCCAAGAGCCTAGCTGATGCAACCAGCCACTGGATGTCACTCTTACTCTACACCAACTGGACAGGACTGGCTGGAATAACTGCCATCAGTGTATCCATTACTGGCCTGACATCCTGGTACCAAAGCATTGCCTCATGACTTGGGCAATATCTTCTACACTATTTCACAGAATTGTAAAAGTACTAGTATTCACTAAGTATCCTGAGCTGTCTGTTTCTGTTTGATTTACCCATTTATCTACAAGAAGAGGGCTTTCACATATAGAGGGTTCCACTGATTCTCACTGTGAAGGTAAGTCACCTTTTCTGTTTGTTTTCTAGGGCTGCCATAAAGTACCACAAACTGGTGGCTTCAACAACCGAAATGTATTTCCTCACAGTTCTAGAGGCTTGATATCCAAAATCAAGGTCTCTGTAGGGTGTTTTTTTCACAAAGGCTCTCTCCTTGGCTTATGGATAGCTGTCTTCCCCTTGTGTCTTCACATGGTCATCCCTCTTTTCTTGTGTCCTAATCATCTCTTTATATAAAAACAGAAGCCATATTGGATAAGGGCTTATCCTAATGACCTTAGTTTAACTTAGTTACTTCTTTAAAGGTGCTACCTCAAGATCCAGTCATATTCTGAGGTAGTGGGAGTTAGGACTTTGACATGAATTTTTGCTAGGATACAATTCAGCACATAATACTTTTATTTCCCAATTGGTCTTTTTTGTTTGTTTGTTTCCTCCTATGGTTGCTGACTACCAAACCAAATAGCATTTACATAGGTTGCTAGAAGGCTAATGATATGTCCTGTAATAAACTTTAAAAAGATCAACTGTCACCCTGGCCAGTTTTTTTCAGTGGTTAGAGAATCAGCCCTCATATAACTCTTTTCAGGCTCTATTCCCAGCCCTGGTTGGGGTTAGAGTGGGAGGCAACCAGTCAATGTGTCTCTCTCTCACATCAATGTTTGGTGTGTTTTTTTTTTTTCTCTCTCAATACCTCTCTCTCTCCCCTTTCTCCCTCCCTTCTACTCTTTCTCTAAAGATCAATTGGAAAAGAAATATCTTCAGGTGAGGATTAAAAAAAATTAACTGTCTTCATGATGGAGAGGTCAATACTGATAGCTCAAGTCATGTTGCTATTTAATCCTGTTCCACCTGCCAATATACAATCTGTTATGTAACAAATTACATTATGTTATATACTATCTAAAAGCCAGAATCTAGGGCTTATTCTGCTCTTTATCTTGCAATGAATATTCAAAACATAGAATAAACTTTATGGAAAATTACTGAACTATAATTTAGAAAATGTGACATCCCATGTTACTAATTAATGATATATCCTTTAACATATTGTCCAGAGTATATTGTAAAACTAAGCCACTCTTGGAGGATATTGTTCTAGCAAAGAAAATTTGAGTCTATATAGATGTCCTTTGAAAGCCATAAAGTACTATTCAAACACTACATTGGATAGTTATTATTATTCATTTTTGTGATGATTATTGCCTGAGTGAATGGATGACCCACTGTTTATATATCTCAAATTCAGTTAGTTGCTTTTCCCATGTATTCCCATATTTTTCTCCACTTACCCTTCTTATATTTTAATTAAGTTCACTCATCTGTTTTCCTACTGAATTATAAACTTCTGCTTCTTCAATTCATAACCCTATGTGGTTCTCAGGAAAAACACTATGTGCTTTCTGATTGTTGACTGCACCTCCTCAGAGCACGTCAGCCTGATTTTCATTCTGGGTAGCAAACATTCTGTCCTCTTTCCTTCCTCCTCCCCAGACAGCTCAGGGCCTCCATCCATCCGCCACGATTGTCTAGGCACATTTCCAATGCTCTTATATTGTCACCCACAGTGTGTGGTATTATAATTAGTTTTGGTGTTTTCACCCCATTGTTCACCTCTGCCCACTGAGAAGATTAAATCACACAGAAATGCCTGACTTTTTCCAATTACTTTTTTTTTTAATCACCTGGGCAGTTCTGCTGGCACCAGGAACATGCAAAATGCAGGCACAGTAGTGTAGGGTGCCTCAACAATTTGGGAAAACCACCCAGCTAATTTGAGGTTGCTGAAATATCTGCCTTACTGATTTTCCCATCCAGGCTGCCACTGTAAGATTAGAGCAATTAACTGGTAATTAGGATTCTGAATAGGAAAATTAATTTGGGGCTGTAATCACCACCCTCCCTCCAGGAAATCTACACATGTGCATAAGCATTGAAGAAAATTCTGAAATATCTGCTAGTATAATAAAAGCAGCAGTCTTGAGATGGAATGCTTAACTAACTTATTATGAACCCAAAGCATGTAATTATCAGAGAAACCTAATCAATTCTTTTTATGTGACTTGGGCATTAAACGTTTGCCTTCTTTGTTTATTTTGAATGTGACTAAGTTTAAAATCAAATACCAAGGGAAAGAGATGTAAACAGTTAACTGGATTTTTAAAATGCATTCTCCCTATTTTGTATTTGTAATATCAACCATAAGGATTTGCTTTAAGTTCTAGAGGTATCAAAAGCCCCACGTCTATAGTTTTGGATATTTCTTCACCTTTTTTTTTCCTTCAGGATACTCCCTGATTTGAGAAAAATTCTTACCCAATTGTTCTCTGTGCTTTTTTTTAGCAGACATTTTTATATATTTATTATAAGATATTTTTGTTTCCTCCCACAGAAGGACCCATGGTTTGGTTTGCCCTTTTCTCTATATTCACTACCACATTTTCAATCACCATGACTCACAATTATCTCTGATTTCAGATCTTCCTACTTCTTTTTCACTATGTCATAGTTGAACATGCTCTGGACTTTCTCCGCTCCAATATTTCAGTAGCTAGAATTAAGTGTGTCTGGAATAAAGCTCTCTTCCTTAAGAAATCATTTCTCTGAATTTTTATGTTTCCCATCATTCACATTGCCTTTCTGCATCTCCAGGCCTATAATTCTAGAATCCTTTGGGAGTATTTTCTATTGGCTTTGCTCTTGATCCTCAACAGCCACCAAAGCAAAAATATGATTTTCTTTTGATTTCTAACATTATCAGCTTTTCAGAGTTTCACAGGTGCCCTAGTTTCTGATCTCCATGTTAGTCTTTTAAGACTCTGTTTTCATTTCCCACCTTAAATCATAACTTCTGAACTGCCAAGAAAACTATACTCTACTCTCCATCAAATCAGTCTCTCTCTTTTTACTATTCACAGATTCCCCAGCCAATGTGGAGTTGATGCATATAAATAGTGTAAACTCTACTCTAGTCATTTGGATCAATCACTTCAAAATTTAAAGCACCAACTATCAGTCACGTGGGATTCATGTGTTCTCCAATTTAAGAAGATTATAGGAAATTACTAAGGATCATAGGGACTTAAGATCCTATGGAAAACTAGGGCGAAAAGACTAATTTTTGGAATAAACCTATGAAAATTCTTATAAATAATATTAGTTTCCTAAGATGGGATAATACAGAGTATATTAAATGAAACCAATATAGTGGCATTTTATACATATCAATAATAAAAAAAGAACTCTCTATTTTAAAGGATTCATAATCCTTTGATCAGCAGATAATCTTCAGACTTTCTTTCTGTTAATGTTTCTTTTTAAAAAATATATATTTTTATTGATTTCAGAGAGGAAAGGAGAGGGAGAGATAGAAACATCAATGATAAGAGAGAATTATTGTTCAGTTGCCTCCTGCATGCCCCACACTGAGGATTGAGCCCACAACCCAGGCATGTGCCCTGACCAGGAATCAAACTGTGACCTCCTGGTTCATAGGTCAATGCTCAACCATTGAGTAACACAGTCTGGGCCTTTCTGTTAATGTTTCAGTGAAATGTCTCTACATTTTTTTTTACTTTATTGCAAATAATATACACTGTAAGAGGCTCCACTTCCCTGCTCTTGAACATTAACTAGATATTGTGTCATTCTAATTTTATGACCCTCACTTTCTGCCTCCTGAGCCTCCATCTCCATCATCTACTCTTACAACTGTCTCAGCTTTTTCCCTGGATGAAGGTCTAAGTCAAACATTTCCTCCAAATCTCATTTTTATAAAGTCTACTTATTTGTTTATTTATTTATTTACTTGCTTGCTTGTAATTGCCTCTTTTCACTCTCTGCTATCTGCTCTACCTCTTTTGTTATTTTTGTAATCCTGGAGTTCCCTCCTTTTTCTCATTATATCTACCACTAAGAGTATGCAAAAAATGTATAAAAACGAATGTGTTCTGAGTTTCTAGAGAGTACAGATAACCATATTTGAGTGAGGGGAACTAAAACTTGGGTAATGTTGCTGGCTGACTTCATTCATTTTCTTTTAAATATCTATATTTGCTTCAGAATAAGTGTAATGTCATGCCTAACACATTAAATACTAAATTCTACAGGCTAGCTGTATCTCTCAGACTTCGGTATGCCTGTTGTAACTTTAGAAAAAGTGTTAAAGGCTACTCCCGGGTCCCACCACAGTGATGCTGGTTAAAAAGTTTGGGGCTTATACCTGGAAATAAATATTTTCAATAGGGAATAATGTGATTTTGATGAAACGACTTTAGATTGTATTATGATACACTTTGATAAAGAATATAAAAAGAGCCATTGGTTGTAAATCTTTAGAGTATGAGCAACCTGTCATACTTGTTTTCATTATAACAACTATATTGTGTGTTTGGTATAAGTTTTTGTGCCAACAAAACTCTCTAGGTTTTCTGAATTTGAAAGCACATGCTGTTTTTTTCTTTTGCTCAGTCAATAAGCTAAATGAAGCGAAGGATTGGCAGTGCTGATGGAAAATATTTTCTGTGATGAACATACAGGTTAGATATTCCTGAGGGTGGCTCTGAAGAAGTGCCAGGTGTGCAAATAAATCCTTCACTCATTCCTGGCACAGTGTCTTTTTATCTGTGTGATCTTTGCTGAAAGACAAATCCTCTTAAAACATACTTCCCCTCTGAGTCTCATATGGGAATGTCACTACTTACCTTAAAGGGTTGTTCTGAGAATTAAATGAGAATTTGCTACAAGGTGCTATGGATAGGAAACACTATTAGGTGGTGTTAATGTTTTGGGGTATGAAGCATTGTGAGACTTAATATAATACATGAGATGCTCTGACCTTAAGGCACTGATGATTCTACTCTCCTTTATTTCTACAATCTCTCTTCCACCCAATTTAAATTATAATTTTTAAGTTCAGAAATCTCATCTTGTTTCTTTGGAACTCTCCAAAATATAGCAGTCTATCAAGAACAGCAGTTCAAAAAATGTTCCAAGTGAGAATTTTACAAGCATATCTACACGTTAGTAAACATTTTTTGTTAATATTATTTTCAAACCCTTTGTCCAAAAAAATATATTTTTATTAGTGAGTCTATCACCACCTCTGCAATAGTAGAATGGCAGATTTCTAGAAATCTAGGCTCCCGCCAAGAGCCTCAACTTTATTACCTTTCACCCATCCATTAATATTAAAATTTCACTCTTTTTTAGGCATATTTCAAGTAAAGTTTATAAATGTTCACCGAAACCCACCGTATAAAAAGTGTCTAAAAAATTTAGGATTTGTATGCTTTAAGGAAATAGGTGACTGAGGTTAACTCATTCATTTGGAAAGTAAAGTTCCCTGGATGTAAAATGAAAAACTGGATGTGTTTATGTATTAGAATTTAAAAAGAAAATTAACACAGTACTAACTTGTCTTAGAGAATGAATGTAATTAATTACAGCATGCAATAAAAGTAAACAGTAAAGGTTATTAAAGTCTTGTGACAAATGAGAAAATAAACTCTATATTGAAATTGTTACAGTAAAAATATCTGGAATTGTCACAGGGAATAATATTAAAACCAGAAACCATCTTACTAATAAAACAGAGCTTAAGAATAATTCAGGTAGAATACGTAAAAATAAAGAAAAAACAGAAAACAATTGGTCAGGGTGATAAAAAGATGAACAAGTACAGTGAACTGTAAACTATTTTTCTCTGTCAAATGAAATCCTTAGATTAGAGGTAAAGACCTCTGATTCACACCCAGACACCACTGTAACTTTGGATCCCTGAAACTACAGGAAATAAAGCAGATAAATTTCTGGTACAAAATGACAGCTTTTCACTCTAGTGTCACTCAGGTTGACAACTGACATAAAAGACATATGTCACAGCTCATCACTGCCTATCTTGCACATATGGGCCTTGGAAGTTTCCAGCAAAACATGAACAGCACAGTGAAATCCCATTTCATGAGATAAGCTAAGATCAAAGTCATTTTTGTGAAGGAAAAAAACCACATAGGAAGCAGTTATTAATCTATTACTCTAGACGGCCATTGCAAGAAAGCTATCGAAAATCAGGCTTGTCCAACATCATAAAACAAAGCTTGGAGCACAAATATTTTCTTTGTCCCTATAATACTTTTTAAAATCAATTGGACCTACATTTAAAAATAGGGGAATTGACATAAAATTGAGATTTCTAGCTTTTCTTGAAAAATCAGAAGATTTAGCAACACAGGCCTTATATGCCTTTGACACACAATCAGATGGAGCTGAATAGAAGCTGCCTCCCTCTTTGCCACCATCGCCTATTGTTTCCTACACCCAGACTAATTCATTGATTTACCTGCCTGAGCTCATAGGCATGTGAGTTTGAGATCTTTGCTAAACCACAAATAGGACTGTTTTTGTGATTCACTGCCTCTACATCTTATTACTGAAATGATCAAATAACGGTACTTACTAGTGGAACTCTACTGTAGTAGGTCTGTTGACCTTGATAACGCTTCCTACAAAGATGCATGGAGATACATGGAGATCGGTAAATACACTCAGGGAGGACTGGAGTGCTCTCTCTCTCTCTCTCTCTCTCTCTTTCTCTCTCTCTCTCTCTCTCACACACACACACACACACACACCCCTCCAATATCATATCAGCAACATACCCAGGTATCTCCTTGGAAATGGGTATAGTCTGCCTCTGACCACATTCAATCTTTCATTTTTATGACTCAACTTCTTTCCTTGCTTCAAAAGGAAAGGCTGATTGCAAAATTCATAACAGTTATCAGTAGATTGTAAGATTGTTTTTAATTTTGAAAGTATCTGCTAAAGGCATTTCCTGTCCTTAGATAAGCTGGTCTGAAATTTCTTCCATTTTGTCTCCTCTCAGTACTTTAAAGGGACTTTATTTGTTTGTTTTTTATTTGCTTGTTTATGTATCTTCAGATTTGGTTGCTAAGGACATCTGCATTGTTATAAAAAAACAACAACACAAAAACCAAAAACCATCCAGACTTGAATAATTTTTTTTTCTAATGGAAGAAACAAACAAATCCCAAGCTCAAAATATCTTTCACATTTTCTCTAGAGTAATAACAACAATAAAACATAGCCCTGGACAGTGTAGCTCACTTGGTTGAGTGTTGACCTGTGCAACAAACTGTCGTTGGTTTGATTCATGGTCAGGGCACATGCCTGGGCTTGTGGGTTCAATCCCCAGTTGGACGTGTGCTGGAGGTGTCTCTCTTTCACATCAATGTTTCTCTTTCTCCCTCTCCTTCTTTCTCTCTCTCTAAAAATCAATAAAACATATTTTGAAAATAAGTAAGTAAAACATAGTAAGAGCATGTAGTAAATAATTTAACTTCGCACAGATGTTTTGCTGTGTTGTAAAACCATCATATAAGAAGGTAAGAATTAGTTTAATTAATGATGTGTGCTCTAGAAAAGCTCTTATTAACTTTCTAGCTTTAATCTTGGCCTCTGCTCTGAAAAATATCCTATGATAAAATAGTTTGACATTAAGATAATTCAATTATGTTGATTCATAAATAGCTGACTTTATTGATATTGTAACTCATAAACAATTTGTCCAGAAATTAATAGATGAGGAAAAAAATCTAAACTTAAGTTGGAATAACACTATTCCACAAATCAGATGTCTAACGGGTCTTTTGGGGGGAGGAAGTAGTGGGCAAATTGAATATGCCTATAGGACAATGAGCCATCTTGCTATGAATATGCTAATACACATTTTAAATCATATACATCCTGAATGTTGTCATTTTAAGTGTTATGCGGGAACACTTAAGGGTTGTGTTTTCCTGTGTGTAAGAAAGGGCTGTTCATAAAAATAACTGAAATACGGGATTAGGTAAAGGTAAGTGTGTGTGTGTGTGTGTGTGTGTGTGTGCGCACGCGCGTGTGCACACACACACGCACTAGAATTATGATTGTGTGGTTTGGAGTAAATTGAAAGGAAGTCAGCATAACCAATAACCTTGTCATGACATTTGTACAATTTTGTGCTAACTTCAATTCTGAAGTATTGTTCTCTAAAACTAGTTATAATAGTCTGCTATTAGGCAGAGGTATTGTGAATTAGTGTATTAATCACTTGGCAAAGAGTTGATCTGAGGCAAAGATTGCCTTGTACCGATATACTAAACACAAAATCACTAAATGCAAAAGACTTGCATTGAGTTTTTAATGCAACATGAGTGTACAAGTTGGTGCACATCTACTCAAATCTCAGTGTTATTTGGCTTTTTCTTCAACTCAAGTCCATTTGGGGATGGAAGGTTGGAGCCATTTGTTTTCTGTCTGATCTTTCTCATTTCCCATTTAAGCTATTCCTTCTGATATCCTCTTTATCTTTCAAATCTGAAATATCTTGGGATTTAAGAGCCCAAAGGATAGAGAAGTCACATCAATACCTTGGTGTGACAGTGATGTGATGTCTCCTAAGCCTTCCTTCTCGTCTTTCCAGTCTCAGCTGTTGTTCTCCTGATAAGCAACACAGTGAAGGCACATGCACCACTGAGGCAATTTGTTCCAGCAAAACATATCTTTTCATAGTTTGGTGTTGACACGGGGGAAAAATGGAGCAAATAAATGTGGCTTTAGGTTAATTTGAATAATGTGTGGCACTGACAGATACCTTGAGCAGTTAGATGTTTGGGGAAAAAACAATAAATATAGAGTGTCCCCAAAATGGTATACACACATTTGGAATAATTATAAAGGCATTGTTTATTAAAATACATTTCATTTTCAAAATTGAGATATCAACTGTTAAAGTGTGTTTACATTTTTGGGGAATATATATATAGTGTGTATGTATTATTCTGCAATAATCATTTTTTCTCATGGCCTTGATTTCAGAATTTTTAAAAATATATTTTTATTGATTTCAGAGAAGAAGGTAGAGGGAGTGAGTGAGAGAAACATCAATAATGAGAGAAGGATAATTGATTCTCCTGCACACCCCACATTGGGGATTGAGCCCTCAACCTGGGCATGTGCCCTGACCAAGAATCGAACCGTGACCTCCTGATCATAGGTTGATGCTCAACCACTGAGCCAAGCCAGCTGGGCTTGATTTCCGAATTTTTATTCTGTTCTATCTGGAAGACCAGTTCCCACTCCCTTCCCAAAGTGAACAATTCTTAAGATAACAAAGTCTACCTAACACAATAAAAAAAGTGAGAGGATAAATGATATAATAAAACTTTAGAAAATAAGACCTTCATAAAAATCCTTAGAGAATAACTCAAGGGGAAGAAGACACCTAAAAATGGTCTTCATAATTGTCAATAGTAGTCATTTCATGGAAGTTACAACAGGAATTAAATGATAATATATAGAAGCATGCATATGGGTATTATTAGCCTTAGTATCTAATACAGGCAAGGGTATTGCCTTTAGGTAAACTTGAGATAAAATAAATGTCTATTTTTTTCAGGATGCTGTCTGCCTAGCCCTCCACAGAGACATTAAAAGAGTGCTATAAGGTAATAGGCTTTCATTTTAATGAATTAGTATCTTAGGGTTTACAAACAGAAAAGGTGTCTTGAATAAACACTGAGTATCTTAAAACTCATTATGGATTGCATGTCAGCTAAAAATTTCTCTTATTTTCCTATGGGACTAACTTCTCCTCTACTATTAAGTGGTTTATAAATTAACTTATAATTTAAAGATGATTTCATCTCTTCAAAAATGATTCAGAAATATCTATATATATAAAAAAGGTTAAGTGTCAGTCCATTAGACTGGTAGCTATGATGTGTACTGACCACTAGGGGG
The DNA here is from genome assembly GCF_028538775.1 of Myotis yumanensis. Lineage (NCBI taxonomy): Eukaryota > Metazoa > Chordata > Mammalia > Chiroptera > Vespertilionidae > Myotis > Myotis yumanensis. The sequence goes on along the minus strand of NW_027223754.1, from coordinate 38,201,885 downwards.
CAGACACTCGATGCAGGAGCTGCCATGACACGCACTGGCCATTTAAAAATAAATGGAACCACGGACCTGGTGCCAACAAACCAACACTCGTCTTCCCCGAAGTGGGACACAGGCCCCGCCACCACCCCAGAGCAACAGCCCACCAAATCACAGCCAATGCTGCCTAGACCCCATGTTGCAAAATGTGGCCCACAGCCCAGCCCAGCCAGGAAATGGTGGCTGTGGGCGCCGGGTAATGATGTCATGTAGAATGCCCAGCTTCCTCTCCCTAGCAACTAGCCTCCTTGGAGTTTCTTCAGCCCAGTAACCCAACTTGCTTTATAGCCAGGTGCAAACATTTTACAGTTTAACCAAATGTTTGTGGAGCGTTTTCCCGTGCCTGGTTTCATTTGATCCTCACATAAGTCCCGGAGTAGGTACACAGGAGAGTTGGTAGAATCCTACTCTCTTTTCATTAGGCAGAAAATGGAAATTTAGAAAGTTTAGAAACTTGACCCAACTGAAAAGTAGTAAGAAGTGGTGGAACTTGAAAATGACTTCAGGTTTTCTCACTGCACAGAATATAGTCAAACACTGCTACAGTTAAATATTTTACCCTTTGTTCTCCCTGCGTGATCTACAATAATAATCTGCTTTGTGTTGATATTTACTGCTGTGTTGCTGACAATTACCTGAAAGAGAAGTTGGGGTGCTTTGCTGGGCTGGAAAAAGTTTAGCTAAATCAGAAAGCAGGTCTAATTAAGCAAGTTTATCTATATGTATAAAAGTCTAAGTTGATTTGCCCACGCGCAATACATATAAAGCTCTCACTGGTGCCAATTGCACGTGTGTTTCAATCTGTTATTATTGATCGTGAATTTGGTTGACACTTCTATTATAGAGAAAAGGCGAATAGTGATATTAAAAAATATTTCTTCTAATTAATTTCCTTTCAATTAGCACGAATCTGTGCACCGGGATACTAGTAAAATATAAAAATTAATAAGAATTAATAACTATTCATCTAATGTAACTTCTGTACATAAAAATCATTATAATTTATGCATTAAATAATGTGATAATGTAGGCATATAGTAATAATAACTATATCCAAACCTGAAGATACTTAGCCAACTGTTGTTTGCTTTAGTGTAAAAATCCAGTACTCAATTATCTCTTAATTAGTACAGCAATTAATCATAAAACTTCTCTTGACCATAATACAAAAAAATGCCTCCTACTGTACAATGTTCTCTCCTTCACCAAAATTAAATCAAATTTATCAATAATTTCTATATCCTTTAGGTACTTCCAACTGGCATATTTTGGTGATGCAGATGGCAAGATAATTTGACAAAGAACAGTTCCACAGTATTGTGTATAATCTTCCATCTCTTTCTAGAGAGCTTTGGATATAGGAGGGCATCTTTCACAATAACAACAACAACAATAATAATAATAAAAGACAGAAAAATCCTGAAATTTCACAAATATTTACTTAATGATGAAACTGCCTGGAGGATAGACTGTTCAACAGTTTTAGAAAATCTGATATAATACCTTGGCATAATTCCCCTAAAAGATATATCAAAACAGGGTGCCAGTGTCTCAGTAAGAGACAGTGTCTCAGTCCATTCTGGCTGCTATAACCAAACCCCATGGACTGTGTGGCTCATAAATAACAAACATTTATTTCTTACAGTTTTGGAGACTGTGAAGTCCAAGATCAAGGCATGGGCAGATTCAGTGTCTAGTGAGGGTTTTCTGGCTCACAGACTACCTTCTTGCTATGTCCTCACTTGGTGGAAGGGGTAAGGGAATTTTGGGGGATCTCTTCTGTAAGGGCACTGATCCCATTCTTGAGGGCTCTACCCTCCTGGCCTAACTACCTCCCAAAGATCTTACCTCTAAATATCATCATATTGGGTACAACGCTAGCATTTAACATACTTAGGCTGATTTTTCTTTCTCTGGAATAAAATATCATTTCTAGTTTTCTACCTGAGCTTTTCTATCCAGCCTAACAAATCTCTCTAAATTCATAAAGAGGAAGAGGCAGTGAACATTATAAAGAAAAGAAAAATAGAAGGAATGTTGAAAAAAAAGAATATAAAAATGAAAAAAAGATGTTCCATGACCTTATTCTAAATTCCAAACAGCACATCACTTTTCATGGACTAGCCCTTGTTACTGAACATGAACTTATATTTTTTATCAGTTCCTGAGACATAACCACTACTTATTCCCATTGTGATTTTGAGGAGAACCATAATCGCATCAATGTTTTAACTTTTTTTTTTTATAAGTGTTCCTCCACTCCCAGGAGCTATCCTGATAAGCAGAATCACTTTCTACCTTAGGACAGAAAGTTAGTAGGCTTGATAGCTTCATAACATTATGCTTTTTCTTGGAACTGGATGGATATTACTTACCTTAAATGTTCTCTCTGAAAGCTAAGAGCTATATCAAAGCAAAATGATCTACATACTCATAAACTACCTCTTATTAAGCAGGCTTTTTATTCTTTTGGGGTAACAAATGTACACTTTTCTGTGTTAGGCTTTAAACCAAAGCATCATTTTCCTCCTCTAGTATTTTATAATTTGGAAAAAATAAAAGAATGATGTGCTATGGGTAGGTACACAACGCTCTTAGGCTAAGGAAAATAATTGATGAATAAACATAATTTTTAAAACTGGAAAGCCATATTTACTTTATATCTCTTGCAAACAAAGGAGTAAATGGAAAGAAAGTGGCTAAGAACCACAGATTTGCATTGGGGGTGGTTGGAATAGATTTATACTTGTTGCCAATGCAGGGAGATATTTCAATTATTCTGAGCTCACACTTTTGTTGTTAAATAATTTCACAATGATATGTCATGGAAGTAAGAAAAATGCTAGATTTCCAGGTCATCAGCTGGGTTTTATGTGGTACAGTGATAATTTTATTTTGCACAATTCTGGCTATGCCCAGGAATTACTGTGTCCGGTAATTCATTCTGAATGGAGAATTTAATGGTTTAAAGGTTGGAGAAGTTAAAAAGTTATAAATAATGGCTGATGAGCAAGAAATATGTTTTATGACATTCTCCTTCACAGAGTTTAGTAATGTGCTTTGCATCTAGTACGTACAATATAGGTTTATGAGATGAGTAAAAGAAATGAATAAATAAAGGTTTCCAAAAAATAAATGGCAAATATCAACTCAGATCTCAAAATGAGCAGTATAAGCAATTAAATAAGAGAACACCATTTATTCATGTATCTATGAATCTACTAAATATTTTTATGTTTGTTTCTACCATGTTGTCCTTCTCTTTTACCTTTTCTTCTATATTTCTCTCTTTCTGTGCTTTTTTACTGGTAACATTTCTCCATTAATTAATCATTACTTAACCATTAATTCACCATTTTTAACCTAATACAAATTATGTAACCTCATGCTTAATTTTACAAAGCTATTAATTTAATGATTTCTATATCTTTAGAAATTACAATAAGAAACCCACTTCATATTTCTCAATAAATTATTAAAAAATACTGTCTCTACCCCAAATCTGTAATAAGATAATCAGCTTTTGCTAACAGGACCAGAATGATCAGTAATGAAAATACGGCTTGGTGGCTATAACTTGACATCACTCCCTGTTGAAAGGCATGATTCTGCAACATCCAATTGATATTGGAAATACCTACTGGGAGTAGGTGTCTAAATAGATCAGACATTGACCTAATTTATTATTTTAGAAAATTTCCAGGTAAAGGTTTTGAGCATATACTGAGGTTGGTGATGTCTGAATATTAAATAGAGAACTAAAAAACTTACATTATTCTTTAATACTTTATTATTAATATAGGGAAAACCATAAATTATATTAATTTAGTGAATGATGTAATTCACAATTTTTTCCTATATTACTTGGACACCATATTTTTTGTATCCTTGCATATAATTCTTATGAACTCTGCTCAACTTATCTTACTCTCTTCCACTCTAATTAGTAACCAGAATTTCAACATTTAAGTGCATGTGCATGTGTTAAATCTCCCGGAGTTCTTTACTTTCAGGGTACTTATTCAGTACTATTTTACTTGAGTATATGTCCTGTATTAAAAGTGTGACAGTGACACCTACTTTTCACAATTCCGACAAATCTTTTAATCTATTTTATATGTTTTACAGTGAAATAATGTGTCAAGATAAACTGATGAAAGTGTACATATCAAAAAAATACTTCATATGAAAATAATAACTTAATTTGGAATCTAGGATTTTTTTTTCAAAAATGATGATTAAAAATCTTTAACCATATGCCTTTTTACAGATGGCCTATTATTGCCACAGCAGTCAATAGCTTCATGTCATATTTGTAGATGTCCCAGGTGCAGGCTATGAAGAGCTTATCATAAAATGTAAAACCAGCAAAACTTACAAAAGTGAAACAGGACTTCATTTGTCTATTCTAATTCACAGTTATATCAATTATCCTACAAATGAACTCAGAGGACTGTTACTAATTGAGATGACTGGAACTGGTGAAACTAAACAGGCAGAGAGAGTCTCATAGAAAAGTATAATAGCTCATAAAATTCCACACTCTGGATCTAGGGTAAAAGATCCATTCAACGTGTATGGTATACAAAAGATTTTAATATAATAGAACATGAAAACTTCATCCAGAGCTTTCTAGGACTCTTAAGATTTGCAGTTCCTGAAGACTGCAGATTAATTCTTGGTGTTGATTAATAGCTGTCAATCCACCAAATGGGGCTGGCTAACCAATCACCTCATTTATTCCTCACAACAGCTCCTTAAGGTGTTTCAATGTAATGCATATTTTGTAGAGGAAGAAACTCCCCAAGGCAACACAACTAGTTAGTCAGCTAAGGAACTGGCTGAATTTGTATTTGAACCAAGAGTTTGATCTCTTAACTACTTGAGATTGTAAGTTTTTTGAAAACAGAATAGACATAATCACTTTTGTTTTTAAAAATTAGTAGTCCTTTGGTCTTTGTACATAATTGTACTAAGACACTATTTCAAAAATCCTACTTCATTATCACCTTCCAAGTGTTCACATTATAACAGCCACAGCTCTGTCCTTCCCAAAATTCATTTCAAATGGACAATAGCACAATTCACATTACCGCTGTTCTTTGCATCAAATACATATCGTTAACTGGGCTATCTAACACACTGGTGCCCACACAACTGCTCTTGTGCCCTGTGGTTTAGAAATATCCAACTCAGCCAGGCCAATCACTTTCTCCTTGGCAGGCATCCACATCACGTCAGCCCTCTATTATCCTGGCTGTGCCCAGTCTCTGTCTTACCACCTCACCCTCACATTCCACATGCTCAGACCTTGTGGACATCACTAATGAACGCTCAGAGGGGATCTTTCTCTAGTCTGGTTCACAATCTAGTCCCCCCCATACAAAGGCGTATTTTATAGTTTTCAAAATATCCTAACCTTGCGTATTTCTAACCTTAAATTTTCAGAAAAATCTCTGAATACTGTTCTTTCTGTGATGAAATGCTGAAGGGCAAAGTTAGAAAAGCCTGGGTCATCTTCTAAGTGTGTGACCTTGGACCTGACACTTAATCTCTATGGTCTTCATGTTTTCATCCATAAAATCAAAGCATTGGCCTAAATATTTCAGCTTACATTTTAGGTCTAAAGTTTGAAGGTCTCTATCAAGTAATTTGGTTAATGTTTGAATTTTATTATGTAGTGAAAAATAAACAAGCAAATTCCAATGATTTAATTTCCTAAATGAAAGGATGATATAAACTGGGTCCTAGACACTATCAGATCTGGTTCCGAAGGACCAGTTATGTGACTTTGGCAAAAACACTTCAACTTTAAGTTGCCTCATCACAATAAAAGACATTAAAGACATCCTAATTTCCCCAATAGGGTTGTTCTCTGGGAAATATGTAATAGCATTCTAAATTATTTAATAACATTACAGGACAAAAACTCTTTAAATTATTACTCAAATCATCATCAGTTAATTGCTAAATTTTAAATCTTGTGGAGTTTCTAAAGCATATATTCTGAAACCGTAAGGACCACAGACTTCTAAGTAAGTAGTGAACAGAATTCAGAGGATTTGCAAACTAAAATAAAAAAATAATGCATTTTTTCATTAGCCTGTTACTGAACATTAGTATTTCTTTCCATTATGAAAACAAAAAGCAAACAGTGGTACTATCAATATCCAACATTTTTTGATTAATATAAATTATACTAATTTATATTATATTATACTAAGGTATAATATACTTTTATATTATATTAAGTTTTTACAGATATCTCAAAATATTTATGCTCATCATTACTTAGATTTGCCATTGGAATTTATTTAATACTAGAAGCCCAGTGCATGGATTCGTGCACTGGTGGGGTCCCTCAGCCTGGCCTGTGGGGATCAGGATGAAACTGGCTCTCTGACATCCCACAAGGGGTCCTGGATTGCGAGAGGGCAGTTCTCGGGTGACACACCCTGGAATCAGGCTCCCTCTCTGGTTCCGGGTGCATCACCAAGAACTGCAGCTGCCAAGTCACCGCAGCTTGGCAGCTCCTGCATTGAGCATCTACCCCCAGGTGGTCAGTGTGCATCATAGCGACCAATCGGAAGGTGGGAAGGACACTTAGCATATTTGCCTTTTATATATATAGATAGATGTTAACTTGGAAAAGCACATACAAAGTAGAGCAAAAGTAGGTTTATAGTTGTTCGAATAAAAATAATACCACGATAAATAATAATACAAGAATAACCTGCATTTTGCATACTCATAACTATAAACCTATTTTTGTCGCACTTTGTATATCACTCTATCACTTTTTATATTCTGAAAACTCTGCTTTAATATAATTGTTTTCCTTAGGAATCTATCTTGAACTTCTATCTTGTGCATTTCAAAATGTTTTTCCTTAGAAGGGTTCCAAAGGTTTTAACAGACAGTCAAAGGGAAGAGGTCCATAGCAAAAATGTTTCTACTTACAGGTAAGGAGAGATGCAAATACATTCACACATTAGTACATACAGGCAGCAGCAGGTCCTCTGCCTGCACCCAAATCACCCGAATGTCAGACTGGGTAGTGTCCTTTCTCCCATGCTATGTCTTTTCACTAAGTCATCATTACAATGCCCTTGTCTTTGAACCTTAAACACTATTTAGACAAGAAAAAAATAATTTCAAACTGACCCAGTATAACATCTTCTAGAAACAGATGTATTTAAAACTAAATAATGGTTTCAGGTATTTGAGTTGTTTTTTCTAGTGGAAAAAATGTAGGTAGGCAAACTACTCCTTCAGAACTATTCTAAGGGAGGGACACTTGTTCATAAAACAGTATTAACAAAACTTGGATGGGGAATCAGAGAGCCTAAAACAATCCTTGGGCTTAATTTAAATGGCAATTGAAAGCAGTCCAAGGCAGCTACAAATATTTTAAAGGTCAAATGACCTAGTACTGACATAGCTAAAGAACTGATTCATTAAACAGGTTCTTTGCATACCATAAACTATGTCCTAAGAAACTATGAATGTTCCCACTTATTTATAATAGAAGACAAGTAACCCTTACAGGCCAAGCAGGTAGAGAGACAACAAAAGACTTCATAAAAATGTGTTGCCAGTTCATAAAAATTGGCATTACCCGGGAGCTGGTAGAAATGCAGAATCTTGGCTTCCACCTCAGAACCACTGAACCAGAATCGCATTTCAACAAGATCCACAGCTGATCCATGTGCACATTAAAGTTTAAAAAACATTGTCTAAAGCAGTGGTTGCCAATCGGTGATCCTGAGAGGTCCGAAAGGTTGGCAATTGCTGGTCTAAAGTACAGTGGAGCTGAGAAAAAATGGGGGTATATTTAACAGAAGAAAATGCAAAACAGAACTATGCAAAAGCATAGTTTGGGGGATTTTAAAAACTGTATATTTGGAGAGGAACCAAGATGGCAGCATAGGTAACCCCCTTTACTCAATGCCTCCCACAACCACATCAAAAATACAATTAAAATACAGAACAACCATCACCCAGAAATGCCAGAAAGCTGGATGAGTGGAAATACTACAACTAGAGAAGTAAAAAAAAAAAAAAAAAAAGCGCACTGAGACTGGTAGGAGGTGTGGAATTAGCTGGTCCAACACCCACATGTGCCACTTTTTTATTTGGGAGGGAGATTGCCTCTGTGGAGTCGTCTGAGGAGCAAGGGGTCCCAGCCCCACACCAGAAACCCACGCCAGGGTCCCAATACATAGAAACAAACACAGGGAAGCAGCCAAAATGTGGAGATAAAGGAACATGTCACAGATGAAAGAAATGGAAGATTGCAAACTACTGGATACAAAGTTTAAAACCATGGTTATAAGGTTACTCAAGAATTTTCCGGAAACCTCCAAGGGACTTAATGAGACTTTCAAGAATCTTAGTGAGAATCAAAAAAATGGAAAAGGACCAGTCAGAAATTAAGCATACCCTGACTGAAATAAAGAATAATACACAGGGATTCAATAGTAGAGGATTGAATTCTCAGAATCAAATCAATGATGTGAAATATGAGGAAGCACAAAAAACCTAACTAGAAGAGCAAACAGAAAAAAGAATCCAAAAATATAAAGATAGTGTAAGGACCCTCTGGGACAACTTCAAGCATACCAATATTTGCATTATGGGGGTGCCAGAAGAAGAGAGCAAGATATTGAAAACCTATTTGAAGAAATAATGACAGAAAACTTCCCCTACCTGGTGAAAGAAATAGACTTACAAGTCCAGGAAGCATACATAGAGAGTCCCAAACAAGAAGAGCCCAAAGAGGACCACACCAAGGCACATCATAATTAAAATGCCAAGGGCTAAAGACAAAGAGAGAATCTTAAAAGCAGCAAGAGAAAAGCAGTTAGTTACCTACAAGGGAATGCCCATATGATTGTCAGCTGATTTCTCAACAGAAACTATGCAGGCTAAAAGGGAGTGGCAAGAAATATTCAAAGTGATGAATAGCAAGGACCTACAACCAAGATTACTCTACCCAGCAAGACTATCCTATAGATTCTCAGAAGGAAGGGGGTTAAGGGTGCGGGAAGAGATTAAACAAAGATCTTAAATGCATATATGCATTACCTATGGACACAGACAATAGGGTGGCGAATGCCTGAGGTGGGGTGGGAACTGGGTGGAGGGGGGCAATAAGGGGAAAAAAAGGGGGACATCGGTAATACGCTCAATGATAAAGGTTAAAAAAAAACACACCGTATCTTCAATCTTCACAATTTCAACAGATTTTTTGAAGCAAACTTTATATGCCATGAAATTCACCCACTGAGGGTACAATTCATCGAGTTTTAGTAAATTTGTATCATTATGCCTTCACATAACCACAATTTAGTTTTAGAATACCTCTTTCATCACCAAAGTTCCCTCATGCCTCTTTGCAATCAACCCTCTCTTCCATCCCTGCCCCTAGATAATTACTTATCTGCTTTCAGTGGTTATAATTTTTTTTGTAGAAATCCTATATAATAAATAAGTGATATGCAAATTAACACTCATGCCCTCACAAGATGACTGCCTACGACCAGGCTGGGAGTGGGGTTAGTGACAGACGACCAAACAACTGAACAGCAGGCTGCGTGGGGCGACCAGGCTGGTGGGGAGCCGTGAGGGGTGGCCAGGCCAGCGGGGGGGGGGGGGCAGTTGGGGGTGACCAGGCTGGCAGGGGGGGCAATTAGGGACAATCAGGCCAGCAGAGGAGGGTAGTTGGGGGTGACCAGGCCAGCGGGGAGGGCAGTAAGTGGTGATCACTCCCCTGCTGGCGGGGAGGCAGTTAGGAGTGACCAGGCCAGCAAGTGGGGCGGTTGGGGGTGATTAGGCTAGCAGTGGGGGCAGTGAGGGGCAACCAGGCTGGCAGAGGGTGCAGTTAGGGGAAACAACGCTGGCAGGGGGGGCAGTTAGGGGCAATCAGGCCAGCACGCAGAGGCAGTGAGGGGTGATTGGGCCAGCAGGGGAGGGTGGTTAGGGGTGACGAGGCAGGCAGGCAGGTGAGCGATTAGGAGCCAGCGGTCCAGGATTGTGAGAGGGATGTCTGACTGTCGGTTTAGGCCCGATCCCCGGGATCGAGCCTAAAGCAGCAGTTGGACATCCCCCAAGGGGTCCCGGATTGGAGAGGGTGCAGGCTGGGCTGAGGGGACACCCTCCCCCCATGCATGAATTTCGTGCACCGGACCTCTAGTTTCATATCAATTGATCATATAATATTTAGGATTTTTTTGGCTGACTTCATTCACCTAGCATGATGTTTTCAAGGTTCACTTACAACAATCATTAATATGTACCCTTTTTTGTTGAATACCATTCCCTTGTATGAATATACCACATTTTGTTTATCCATTTGCCAGTTGATGAATATTTAGGTTGTTTCGAGTTTGGAGCTTACTATAATGCAATGAACATTTGCATCTACATCTTTGTGTCTCCACAATTGTTTTGATAACTATCAATCAAAATCCAATTTACAAGTAGTATGAAAATAAAAGCAAAACAAAGTATACAAATAAACTTATAGTCTCTCTGACAGTTATTCATACAATAGTAAACAATTGTACCAATGAAGTGAGTATCTCCTCATATGAAGAGTACTGTCAAGTAGAGGAAGGAATGGAGTTGTTGTGTAACTCTGCAATAGGGTTAGAGAAAGATAGACTTTGTTACTAGATCTGTATACTGATCTTTGAACTGGTGGAAAGAAGGAAAAAGTGTGAACCTACATTAAGCAACCATGTCTGTGTGGATGTCCAGTAACTGGATTGGTGTGGGGAGGTAAAAGGGTGGACTGAATTTTAAATCCGAGAAACAAATGACATTTTTGTGAAAGGCAATAGAGGAAAAGCACTCAGGAGGTAATTTTAAGATCAAAGGTGGGTTTACTAAGAGTATCCAAGTCTTAGGTCTTCAAAGAGTGCTCACTGACTACACAATATGGCATTTCCAGAGGGTAATTACATAGCACCTCCATCAGCTCATGGATGCTCATCTGGGATTCTATCATGATGCTGCAGCTACTAGGGATGTGACTCAAGGTACTTGAGGCAGCCCTTAACCTTATAATTTAAGGAGCACTAGAGACAAGAGAAGAACAGATTGGAGACACGTTGGCAAAAGCAGATAAATGAGGCCAAGTAAGAGACATCACATTGATTTAAAAGGAAAGTGTTTGTCTGCTGGTCAACTTACCCAAGACACTACGCAGTTGCAGCTGGAGTGAGAGGTGATGTAGTGATTGGGGTAAGACCCTTTGGTGTATTTCTCCTAGGCATATTTTGAGTAAGGAACTAAGTGTGAGATGTGGGATGGAAAGGTTCCACATGCCTGAGTGTGCAAAAGTCAAGGATGACTAAGGAGTAGAGAGCTGACAGGTGGGTTATTAGCAAGAAAAGAGATAAGCTTTCTAGGCTACAGACAAGAACAATTTTTTTCAAATTTAACACAGGCCAATTCAAACACTGATTATTCTGGCATTACTGTGAAGGTTATAAAAAAGTTGGCTTGCCTGAAATCTAAAAAGAGATTCAAAGTTTAAAAGTTTTATTTAACATTTACCTTCCTCCACTTTTGGAACATCTTGTTCTCTCTTCCCTGCCTAATGTGGTAAAAGAGAGGGACTAAAAATTTACCTAAAAGTGAAATGATATAATTGACTAATAAATAACATAATTTCAATTTATTCCCTAAAATATAATAACCTGGGTCACCATCTTGATCTAAATCATTTATTAAAACAAAATTATGTAAAAACTCCTACAGGTACAGAGATCTAAAAAAATTTTTACAGAGCATAAACAGTAGTTTTACTGAAAAAATTTTAGTTAATCTCAGCATGATTTTTGCATATTTGAAATAAAGAAAAATATATTGTTTTTTACTTCATTAACCTTCTTATACCCTCATGCATAAATGACATTCTATTATATAGATGTCTGATTACAGAGCTCTAGGTTAAAATGGAAATCCAACATGTAATTTATAATATTTATTTTTATCATAAAATAAAAGTCATACATATTCATACATAGGAAGCATATTTTAAAATCATCCTTATTCCTATAAGATAAAGATATACACTGTTAACATGAGGAAAATTTCTCTATTGTAATTGTTACTTTGCTAAATTCAACTTCTTTATCAATTTTGACTAAATGGGCAGATTTTTTAACTATGTAAAATAATTTTATCTTCTTTAAAACAAAACATGATTAAGACCACATCTCACTTGCCTCTTCCTCTCATAATATCTAATAAAAGGGTAATATGCAAATTAACCATCACTCTGTCAAAAAGATGGCGGCACCCAGTCCCCTCAGCCCGCCCAAGTCCCCCAGTCCTGGGAGAGGGGGGCCGGTGAGAGCAGGCAGCATGAATGGCCTGGCAGAATGTCTGCTTCGTCACCATGGCAAAGAGGCAAGCATTCCGCCCCGGCCTTGGAGGCAATGGGCAAGGATGGGAGTGGGATGGGGATGCTACATCTAGTCTGGGCGCCACGGTGGGGCTCTGTGTGTGGATCAAGTGCCCAGCCCACGTAGGGGCATGGGCATTGGGGAATGGAGAGCCCCTATTTGGGGCTGGCTGGTTTGCCCAGAAGGGTATCCTGGATCAGGGTAGGGGTCCCGCTTGGGTGCCTGGCCAGCCTGGGTGAGGGGCTGATGGCTGTTTGCAGCTGGTCACACCCCCTACAGGGTGGGGGTCCCCACTGGGGTGCCTGGCCAGCCTGGATGAGGGGCTGAGGGCCATTTTCAGGCTGGCCAGTGACTAAAGCTCCCAGCCTCTCCTTTTTTTCCTTTTTTTTTTTTAATTCTGGGATTTATTTACCTTCTATAATTGAAACTTTGTTGCTGTCACTGGAGCTGAGAGCTGAGAGGTTCTTGCTTGCTCCAGCTCTGAGGCCACGGCCTGCTGAAAGCAGGTATCTGGGGTTTGTTTAGCTTCTATAATTGAAGCTTTGTTGCTTTCGGAGCTTAGAGCCGGGCTGCGCAGAGCCGGGCCACGGCAGGCGAGGAACCTTGGCTTCCTCCATCACTGGAGCAAGCAAGCCTCCTGCTCGCTTCAGCTGCTGGCCACCATCTTGGTGGGGTTAATTTGCATATCATGCTGATTAGCCAATGGTAGGTGTAGAGAAGGTACAGTCAATTACCATGTTTGTCTATTATTAGATAGGATTATTATTCTAATTAATTAATTAACCAACTAAAAAGCATTGAAGTGCCTGAAACATAAAAAATAAAGAAAAACAAACTAAATAAACCTTAATACAAAGTAGTCTCTAACATTTAAACACTCCTTACTTATTTGGGACTTCTGTACACTTTTATAAGAGACTGTCTTTACTCCACTATATGCTCTTGCCTCTTTTGTCAAATATTAATTGACCATAAAGGTGTGGGTTGATTTCTGGGTTCTCTATTCTTTTCCATTGATCTATATGCCTGTTCTTATGCCAGCACTAGGCTGTTTTGATTACAATGGCCTTGTAATGTAGTTTGATATCAGGTAGTGTAATACCTCCAAATTTATTCTTCTTTCTTAAGATTTCTGAGGCTATTCGGGGTCCTCTTTGGTTCCATACAAATTTTTGGAATATTTTCACTAAATCTGTGAAATATGCCATTGGTACTTAAAAACATCTTTAGATGGTAATATTCCTGGACCAAACCCAAACTTAGCAATTCTGATAAATAAATCATTCCCAACCAAATGATTCATTTTTTTCATCAGTTTTGCTCTTCTAAAGAACTTGAGCTTGGATGTTTGCCAAAGCAGGGTCCACCTTTTACTATACTGGATATTTTGGACAATATACTCCTTCCTAGCTTCGGTTAATCCTACTGCTTTCTTATAATGGTGAAAGGCCATTGAAAAAGATGTGTGTGTGTGTGTGTGTGTGTGTGCGCATGCACGCGTGTGTACGCAAACGAAATGAAACTAATGGGGAATCCCTGCCACAATTGTAACATTAATTTAAAATCCTCTTGGCTGCTTTTGGGTATTACAAATATACTTTTAAGTGTTTGGATATTTTAGAGAATTTTATGAATACTTAATAGGTATCTTAGGCAGACTTGCAATCCATCAATGGTATTTGCCAATAAATTATATTTCTAACCATTTTAGAATAGCTTATAATCTTTCAGAAAATAACACAAGTTAATCAATTTATGATGAACAGAAATCTATTTTACCAAAGGAAGCACAACATACACTTTTCAAATACAAGCCTACCTGATTTGTTTTTATTAATAGGATTTCCAATCTACCTATAGTTCCCAACTTCAGCTTGTCTAGGCATTATCCATCCATCACTCCAAGTCAAGCATCATTTCTTTTATCAATTTCTTCATCTCCCTTTATGTGAGGCTTATCCTCACCCCCAGCTAGTCTTGAGCAGTTAACTATTTTTAAAAATAACAAAAAGTGATAGCCATTTGTTGAGCACTTAACTTATGCCATGTACTCCATATGCATTTATTCCTCATAATATAAAGCTTATAAAGTAGCGAATATTCATTCTAAATTGAGAGAAGAAACCAAAGCTCAGAGAGTTTAGGAGTTCACCTAGTACCATAGAGTTCTTACATTAATTGAGGATTAATTGGTGGCAAATTAAATTATTTAGAGAAGAGCAACATGAAAATGTGGGGAGAGGGGGAAGACAGACTAACATTCAAGATCCTTCCTTTGTAGGTAGTTATTTTTCTTATAAGAAATAAAGTAGACTCATCTGAAAGACCCAGAAGGGTGGCATGACTTAGCCCAGATGTCTATTATGATAGCCATGTGTAGAAAGGGGAAGGCTTGCATCAAATTTGGGTCCAAGGACTCAGGATGAAGAAGAGAGAAACCCATGTTTTACTAAAGAAATAACTATCTTCCTATCATTATATTCAACCCATCAATAATTTAAAAGTTTACCTACATTGCTGATAGATAGGAGAGAAATAATATGGTATAATTCTGGTACTTAAAATAAGAAAGTGAAATTGCCAATTATCTTCATAACTTTAATTGTGGCATTATGATTCAGAAATCTTCATTTTTCTAGTATTGTTGTCCCATTCACTCCCAAACTATCACAATAATGGATTTTTAGAATTTTTGTGAAGATACATCATAGATCAACTACAGTGTTATGATAAGAAAGAATAAAAGCAGTATTACCCAACCTTTTCCCAATCTCAGTGCAAAGTATTGAACGGTTCTTTATTGAATGCAGTGTTAACTATAGGTTTTGGTGTAGAGACATTTTATCAAATGAAGCATGTTCTCTTTTATTCTTCATGTGCAGAGATCTTTTATTTTTACTACAAATTAATGGCTGATCAGATTTTTATGTTATTTTCAATTGTGTATCTGTTTTTTTGTTTTATTGATTTTTTTAAGCAAGGAAAATACCTTTACTCCTGCAGGAGGGTGCACAGGCACGGTCTGTCAGTACGCACACTGAGCGGGTAGACCTCTCGGGGTTTTATGCCTGACGCACGTCATCTGTCTCTCACTTTTGATTGGTCAGAGCTTAGGCTCACATTCTTGCACAATTGGATAATTTGAAGAAAAAAGGGAGGGGTTGTGTTTTGTCATTTTAAAATGGCGTCCCTCAAGGGGGCTGCAAATCACGCAGACCAAAATGGCATTTGCCTAAACTCCCTTCTTTGACAGAAAAGATTACTTGTTTATTCTCACAATTCCTCCCCCTTTTCTTATTTAACTCTTTTCTTCAAACTTGGCTAACATTCAATGACTTTCAGGCTCTGTAGGACATTTTATTATCCCATGTATGAGAGGTATTATCCAAAGGTTAATTGAAACTGCATTGACCAAACAGCAAAATGATTTATTTTTCAGCAACTTACTGAGGTCTAATTCACATGCCATACAATTCACCCATTTAGAATTCAGGTGTTTTTAATCTATTTAGAGCCGTGTACAACCATTGCCACAGTTAATTTTAAGAATGTGTGTATCACCTAAAAAGAAATCCTACACCAGTTACTTACCATCACATTTTCACATCCTCTCACCCAGTCCTAAGCAACTGCTAATCTGCTTTCTGTTTTCATGTGAATGGAATCATGTGTCTTTTGTGACTAGCTTCTTTCAAATAACATAATTTTTTCAAGGTTCATCCATTTTTAAAAATATTCGAACATTTTTGGTGTAATTTATTTATAAAAAATGTTGGATAATGAAAAGAGTATATTTTAATCTAGGATTTTTATTAACCAGATTGTTTATGAGTTTAAAATCATTCATCGTAGCCAAAATCATGAAATATGAAATTAGTAATTACTGCTCACTTAATTGAAATAAAACAAAGATACAATGTTTCACTTTAGCTTCATTAATAGAATGAAGACAATATAGATCTTCACTATTATAAGATACTTTCGATTACTTAGAGTTATTAATCTGAATAATTACAGGTGAATTTAGGGAAATCACCTGTGAATTTTGATAATTGCTAAGAAAAAGGAATGTAGTATTGTGTTATGCTAACTTTATGAATGTCGAGATACAGATTTCAGTGTCATGTCTGAATTATTATGAAATCGGCAAGTATATCATTCATGTAATCATATATTACAAAAAAACATACTATACAATACAGCCTATATATAGTATATATTATTTATACACTGCATACTATATATACAAATACAAACATATATAAGTATATATATATGCTACCTATACACATATATACCTTTTATTATGAATATTTTGAAAGGGCTAAAGGCCATGATGAGGTGATTATCGATTGTTTTAATGCAGTAGTTGCATTACCTGCTACAAGTCAATTTGTAAACCTCACTGTGTCCAGAATGCCACAAGCTGATTCAAGCTCAGTATAGTAAGCCATTTCCTTAAGAATGAATTGAAAGCTGCTCATTGAGAATGGAATATCCTCAATGGATCCTCCAAGCCATTTAAAATTAACATATTCATCCCTCATAGCTGTTTCTGCCACTATATGTCACTCATTAACTGCTGAACAATTCCCTGAGCTGTTTCAAAGACTCTAACAATAAAATAGACTATTTTGGAGAAGGAGATAAGAGAAAGCATGCCTCATAATAACTGCTTCTACGTTCACCTGGTAATCAATGTTATCATGAAGTTTCCACACTGAGGACTGAAAGGACAACTGGAATTCTTAGGATGCAGCACAGCACACCGAGTTCTACACAACCACATGGCCAACGCTGACTTTTCGATTAGATCCATAATAACCATGCTATCCCAAATGGATGGGTTTAATCCATGCATGGATTAGTTCAACTCCTTACATGCTCTAATTTTATTCGAATTATGCTTGCTGGGTTGAGCTAAAAATATCTCTGACTTTAAAACAGGAGGAAGGCAGTTTAAAGAAATCTACTGATTTGCTTTTGTTGCATTTATTTTTATACCCACGCTCAGCAAGAGAAAGGCAAGAATGGGGAGCTACCCCTAGTTCTCCCATCCTTTTCCTGTCTTCTTATTTGAAACTTACTAGTGTTACACTGGGCAATACAAACTCCTGATGTCAAACTAAGTCAGAGTCACTGAAACTCATTTGTGGTCTCTGCCCTTTCAGGTCTGCAATGCTATGTCCCTGGTGCTTCCAAATTCAAGCCTTTGCTGTTTATTATTGAGACATAGATCTAACTGCAGGCGAGTACTGACATTCAGAGTAAAAAAAAAAAAAGCAGAATCAAGAAATAATATAATTCCCATCCAAAAGTTTTTACAGGAAGCACAAATAAAGTAAGTCGAAAAAAGAACTAGCTAGTGTGCAGCCAGGCTGCTTACTATAAATTCGGGGTGGGGGGAGACACCTTTAAAATGCAGGTTTCAGGGAGCACAGAGATAGCAACTCTGGTGGAATCTGTGTAAAATTAGTTCTAGACCTATGTCACTTTATAAGGAAAAAGGGACTTGCGGATGTGGTTAAGTTAAGGACCTTGACATGGAGAGACTGATTATCCTGTGTCATCTGGGTAAGACCTGCGTTCCATCACACACCTCCTGTAGAAGAGAGACGGAGGAGACAGGACACTCAGGAGAGGAGGGGACAATGTCACCATGGAGGCAAAAACTGCAATGATGTGAGCACTGGGATGCAGGCAACTACACAAAATCAGAGGAAGCAAGGAACAACGGATTCCTCTCTAGATCCTCCGGGAGGACCATGGCCCTGCGAATACCTTGATTTTGGCTCACTGAAGTTTAGATCACACTTCTGGCCTCCAGAACTGTGAGAAATAAATGTCTGCTGTTTTCAGCCCACAGGTTTGTGGTCATTTGTTACAGCAGGCACAGGAAACTACTACAGGCAGTATTGATCAGATGGCGAATTTAGATGTTTACAGGGAAGGGAAGTCACTAAATCTAGGAATTAAAGGGTTGAGTTAGTCATTTCTGAAGAAATTTTTCAGACCAGCTAGACTTTGTGTTGGAAGAAACAAAACAACAGGAGAAAGCATGATGAGCTACAAAATTTTTGGCATTTTTTTAACCACAAAAATTAGGAGAACTGAAGAACAGAGTAAAAGCAAGCAGACTTGGATGGCAGCTGACACTGAAATTATACCACCTCCCCTACTATTGTGGCCCTGGAAATGAGATCACTGCTCCATGATAATGACATTATGGAGAGAAAAGTGCATGCACTTTGAAATATACAGTAAGATATGGAGCCACAATAGTGCCTGAGGTGATGTTGTAGGAGTGGTGTGGGATAAGTTTATATCACAAAAATTAATATAAAGAAAAAATATTGAAGTTATTCATAAAAGTTGTCCTATAATCTTATAAAGAATTTCTCAATGTCATTGTTCCCCTATTGTTTTCTCACAAATTTTGGTCACTTCTGTGTAAGTAAATGAATTATTACTTGGCCTAATCTCATTGGTACCACTACCAAAATAGGACCTCAGACAGGAAAGCTGTGGTTCTGTCTTACGAGTAGGAGTCTAGCCTAGTCACTCAAAGCTGAGGTTGTTTTCCCTGCTCTCAATCAGGACAGCGGGGTCAAAGCCAGTTTGGGTAGGAGGTAGAATCCTTCCACACAGTGCACAGACCCTTTCCTTACACCTTCCCAAATAGGCATGACACCACAAAAACTGACTTCTTTCTAAAGCATAAATACAGAAATGATTCCAAACTATTTTTATACAAAAATACTTTTCAGAATGGAAGTATTTTTGTGACAAATGCCTATAAAAAGACATATATTTAGCAAGTCCACTGCTCTTTTATATATACTTTCCTTTTAACATGTGAGGGGGGAAAAAAGCCAGATTCCCATTTAAGAAACATTATCAAGTGTACTGATTGAATGGTTACTACAGTCATAAACTATTCACTGCGTGGGGATACAGAGATGAGGAAATAGTAGGGTTCTTATTCTTCAGAAAAAAATGTATGGTCTATAGTTTTCTTAATTTATAACTAGAGGACTGGAAGACAGTCTCTGGCAAGTTGTTCAAAGATGTGAGATGCTTGCATTTTTAAAAGAACTGTATATAACCCTGGCTGGTTTGGCTCAGTGGATAGAACATGAGCCTGTGGACTGAAGGGTCCTGAACTGGATTCCAGTCAAGGGCACATGCCAGGGTTGTGGGCTCAATCCCCAGTAGAGGGCATGCAGGAGGCACCTGATCAATGATTCTCATCATTGATGCTTCTATCTCTCCCTCTCCCTTCTCCTCTGAAATCAATAAAAAAAAATATTTAAAAACTGGAGAAACCAAGATGGCGGCATAGGTAAACACCTGAAATTGCTGCCTCGCACAACCACTTCAAAAGCACAACTAAAAGACAAAACGGACATCATCCAGAACCACAGGAAGGCTGGCTGAGTGGAAATTCTACAACTAGAAGGAAAGAGAAAAGCACACTGAGACTCAGAGGAGGTGCGGAAGTAAAGTGCAGAGGTATGGAGGCGCATGTGGAAAAGGGCTGGCAACTGAGGATGTGGTTGACTTTTTCAATCGGGAGGGAGTCACAAGCTCCTGACTGTTCTGAACTCCAGTTCGAGGTGAGTCTCTCAGGACCCAGACTCATACGGGGAGAAACTGGACTGTCTGGCAGCAGGTGGAACTCGAGGGCGGCTTTCTCTCAGGGGTGCTTGCAGTGATTACCTCAGAACCCTGAGACCCGGGGTCTCTTAAGGCAGGACTGAGGATCAGCCATAGCTGTTTGCTCCACCCTGTTGATTCCCTGAGACCCCACCCACCCAACCTGTGTGCAGAGACTTTTGCATATGAATGGCCTGGGCCTTTGCAATCTAAAATTATCTAACAAACTGCAGCTGGATCAGAGAGACCCAAAACATCCAAAAGAAGGCCCAAGGCCCCACAGCAGCTTGCACTGCTTCACAGCTGTGCCTCATCTGGGCACCTCCAAAACCCAAACAAAGAAGAGGAATCTGCAGATCTCTTCGTAGCTCCTTCTGGGTAGCCTCAGGCAGAGGCTAAATTAGCACCTTCTTAGAGATCCAAGAGCCAGTGTACCCAGTGGTCAGAGTGGGACCATCCAGATTACAACTCCTCAGATCCATAAGGGACACACTCAGGGGGCAGACTCAGTGAGCACCAAAGTCCCACTGAAGCAAGTCTTGTCCCATAAGGGTGTCTTCAGCACAGAAGTTCTCCCACCGTAGACACAGCTGAATCTCACAGCCAATTGGCCTGGAGGTCAATTCCTCCCAGTGATACCTACAACAATCAAAGCTTAACTACAACAAGACTGTGCACAAAGCTCACAAAGGGGTGGACCAAGAGTGTCCACCTCAGGTAATTGGGGAGGCTGAGCCACTGGGCCCTATAGGACACTTAGCACAGAAAGCCACTCTATCAACACAGGGAAGCAGCCAAAATGCGGAGACAAAGAAACAGGTCACAAATGACAGAAATGGAGAAAAACAAACTACTGGATATAGAGTTCAAAACCATAGTTATAAGGTTTTTTGAGAATTTTCTAGAAACCGCTGATAAATTTAGTGAGACCCTCAATAAATTTAGTAAGACCCTGGAGGATATGAAAAAGGACCAACTAGAAATTAAGCATACACTGACTGAAATAAAGAATATTATACAGAGATGCAACAGAAGACTAGAGGATCGCAAGAATTAAGTCAAATATTTGAAATATGAAGAAGCTAAAAACACCCAACCAGAAAAGCAAAATGAAAAAAGAATCCAAAAATATGAAGATAGTGTAAGGAGCCTTTGGGACACCTTCAAGCGTACCAACATTCGAATTATGGGGGTGCCAGAAGAGAGAGCGCAAGATATTGAAAACCTATTCAAAGAAATAATGACAGAAAACTTCCTCTACCTGGTGAAAGAAATAGACTTACAAGTCCAGGAAGCTCAGAGAACCCCAAACAAAAGGAATCCAAAGAGGACCACACCAAGACACATCATAATGAAAATGCCAAGAGCAAAAGACAAAGAGAGAATCTTAAAAGCAGCAAGAGAAAAAGTTAGTTACCTATAAGGGAGTACCCATACGATTGTCAGCTGATTTCTCAACAGAAACTATGCAAGCCAGAAGGGAGTGGCAAGAAATATTCAAAGTGATGACTAGCAAGAACCTACAACCAAGATTGCTTTACCCAGCAAAGCTATCATTCAGAATTGAAGGTCAGATAAAGAGCTTCACAGATAAGAAAAAGCTAAAGAACTTCATCACCACCAAACCAGTATTATATGAAATGCTGAAAGGTATTATTTAAGAAGGGGAAGAAGAAGAAAAAGATAAAGATAAAAGTTATGAACAACAAATACATATATATCAACAAGTGAATCTAAAAATCAAGTGAATAAAAAATCTGATGAACAGGATAAACTGGTGAATATAATAGAATCAGGGGCATAGAAAGGGAGTGGATGACAATTCTTGGGTGGAAAGGGGTGTGGGGGGTGGGGGAAGAGACTGGACAAAAATCGTACACTTATGGATGAGGACAGTGCCGGGGGAGGGTAAGAGCAGAAGGTGGGGTGGGAACCGGGTGGAGGGGAGCTATGGGGGAAAAAAAGAGGAACAACTGTAATAATCTGAACAATAAAGATTTAATTAAAAAATATTAAAAAATAAAAATAAAAGGACTGTACAGAAATATTGCTAAATATGTATCTATATATACTAGTACATTATATCGTGCTACTTAACAATAGGGCTATGTTCTGAGGAATGCACTGTTAGGCAGTTTCATTTTTTGAACATCAGAGGATGTACTTACACAAACTTAGATGTTACAGCCTACCACTGTAATTGTATGTGCTATAACTTTATATGATTGGCAGCACAATAGGTTTGTTCACCAAGATCATGTAACATTCCAATGACATTCCAATGTCACTTGGTGATAGAAATTTTTCAGCTCCATTATAATCTTATGGGACACCCACCATATTATGAGGGACCAAAGTGTTATGTGGCATATGACTAAACATACTAAATAATAATATGTAATACATGCATTTATACACATATATATCAGTAGAGGAAACCACAGACTATTTGTTTTATGTTGGCTAGTCTGCACACTGTTTAAATCTGTAAGGAATTCACCATTACCACTGTTTTAATTACAATTCAGCATCTTGCCAGCTGCCATTATAATTCAAACCCTGTTGTGTATTGTTAGTTAATTGTAGACCTGGGGTAACTAAACTTATGCTGAATGCAGAAGTCAGCAAACCTCCTAAGATGATGAATGCACTTAGTTATATCTTGATATACATCCAAGATATTTAATGGAATATTCTCCCAAACAAGATCACAGTCCTAATTCATATATATTCAAACCATAGCTAATTTACTTATCAAACCAATAATAGATTCTCCTAGTGATCAAACAATTACCTCTAAGTGAGAGTATGACAACACAGGTTGAAAGATAGAAAATTGCAGAACTGGAACTGAAATGTTCAAGTATTCCTAGCAAATTTTGACCTGTAGGTAGCACATTTTTATTTGGTATACATTTTTTTTTTTTGATTTTACAAATTTACTCATTCTAGTGAGCAATGGCCTGTTATCACATCATAGTGTTGAACTCTGGGTACTTCCACATTTGCATCAAAGCACTGTTATAATCTAAACATTTGGGAATGTGGTACCTTAAAGATGTCTCATTTTTCGAACAAAATGAGACATTCTAAATCAAACAATTAGTAAAAAGCTGGCAAATATGTGGAAATTTATGACTATAAGTAGGCACTACCTGAAAAAACCAATACAGGCCTTTAATTGATTCATTAAATGAAGTCAAAAGGTTTTTCCAAATATACACATAAATGTACTAAAAAGTAGGTAGTATGTGTTATTTTCAAACTAAAATAAGAATACTGAGAAAGATGTGGGAGAAAAACTGAATACTTTTGAATATCCATTCTCAACAGAACAGCCATGTGCAATGTAATCCATTCATCCCATTACAGACAATTCAGGACACAAAAAGGACTGGAAATGTATTATGGGAGGCAGTTAGTCCCTCAAAACCAAGATGTCAATGGTGACAAGCCACAAGTAAAGTATAAGAATACATTAGAATAAGGAATGTGCTAGGGATCTAAATATACTGGTTAAGGGGTCCTGGTACCACAATTTTCTTGCTAATCTTGATCAAGCCAAAATACATGTGTAACATTCCTGTAAATAGTACTCATATTTATAAGGCACACATGGACTAGACAGAAAACATCAGTTGCTGGTCCTACAGGGAGAATGAAAGTTTAACTATAATGGCATATATATATTTGGGAGCAAACAAACATTTTTTGTTAATTGTGACAAAGAATTTCACTTTAAGTCGTTTATGATAAATCTATATATTCAGCCTTTCTTATTGTTTCAGAATAAGAAAGCTTCAATTTGCCTTTTAGATTGATGCATAGGGATTGTCAAGAAACATTTAGGAAGATAAATTAATAGTGTTGCATCTATTCAGCCTTCCTAGCTGTGTGTGTGTGTGTGTGTGTGTGTGTGTGTGTGAGAGAGAGAGAGAGAGAGAGAGACAGAGAGAGAGAGAGAGAGAGATTATTTTGTCTTTTTTTCAAAATCCTCAATGTTAAAAAAACTACTTCTAAATAAACTCAGCCAGGTCAATTTAGACAACAAACTTTTTGACTCCAAGAGAATCATAAAGCATTACCAAACCAAATATGACTACACAGGAACATAACATTTTCCAAGCTTGTAAGAATAGGATAGAATTAGACAAAGTCTATGAAAGGAGTAAAATAAATGTATGACATACTACCAGCATGTTATCAACTGGCTGCCTTGGTGATAAACTTTACTAGTTCAGTCCAAATGCTCTTTTGATTTGGTGTCTGTCTCCCTCCCTTTATGTACACATACCGCTCTACAACAGCACCTCAGGGTCATATGAACAGTAATGTATACCTATTTTTGTCACTATTGTATGTTCAACACAAAGAACAGTGTGTGGCACATAATAACTATATAAATACATAAAATATAAATGAATAAAATACTTGGTGAGGTGAATGAAGTAGGGGGTGTGCAGGAGGCAGCCAAAGAATGATTCCCTCTCATCATGGATGTTTCTATCTCTCTCTCCCTCTCCCTTCCTCTCGGAAATTAATAAAAAATATTTTTTAAAAAATTGTATGTTGGAAATATTCAGTAAAATATCACACATTTTTAAAATGGAAATAACTTTACACATGAAAGACCTTTATTTTGCAAAAATATCAACAGCGGTATCTAAAATTTGTGTAGCACTTTATAAATTACAGAGTACTAGCGAGTATTATTGCCTTATCCAAATCACAGCCCTAAGAGGCAGTTATTAAAAACTACCAATCCATGTATGAAGAAAGCTCAATGGAAAAACATAGCTAGAGAGTAATTGTTAGGCTTTAGACTTCAGGCTTTAACTTGAATTTCTAAGAGAGAGCTTAAGAAGCTTCCTCCTATATGTTGGTAATTAATTAAACACTGCCAAACTATTTAGTAGCACATGGAAAATTACAACACTTCTGTTCTTTCACATTGCCTTAATCCAAATGGAGAAGTCATTGGAAATAAGAATGTCTAGTATATGCTTGAACTTACACATACTGAATAAACACAGATAGTGGTTAGATAAGAAAAAAAAACAAAACAAAACAGTGCCATCCATATTTATACCTAAAACACAAATCATGGAAGCAAGGGCAAAATAATGTAATGATAGAGTCCAAACCAATGGTTATCAAACTTTAGCATATGAAGTATCACCTGAAGTATTTATTAAAATACAAACTATAAGATTCCACACCCGCCTGGAGATTCTGATTCAATGGGTATGGATAAGATTTAAATTAGTGGTACCCAAATTTTACTACATTTGAGGATTACCTGGGTTGCTTTTAAAAATCCCAATTCCAGGCTGAACTTGAGAGCCATTAAATCAGAGTGTCTGGGCAGGAGCCACACATCAATATTTTTTAAAGTATTTTTCTCATGGATTAACTCAGGATTAGTATTTAGCTGTATTTATTTTGAAGAAAAATTTTACAATTAATTACACCAATATATTTTGAAATGTAGTCTAATTGTCCTCAACAGAAACTTGATACTGATTCTGTTCATATTCCAGAAAGAAAAGAAGAAAGGGAGGGATGGAGGGAGGGAGGGAAAAGAGAGGGAGAATGTGGGTGGGGGTGGAGAGAAAGAGAGAGAGAGAGAGAGAGAGATCCATGACCCTGCCCTATAACTTATCTCAGTTCCTAGGAGTTTTGTTAGATGATGTTCTACTTCTCCAAGAGGAGCCATGGGGCCAGAGAGTTCTCCCATGATTCCTGGTTGCCTCTTGGATGCTCTGCTTTTCCTTGACAAAGAATTTGCTCCAGGCACAGTGATTCATCCTGAAGCCTGAAGCCAAAATGTGCTTGGAAATCACTATTTGGAGATTTAAGTTTATATTTGAAAGCGAAACAGTGGTATAACTAATGAGTGCTTATGCAGTGAATTTTAGTTGCATGGTAATCATATCATCTTCAAAAGATTGCCTGGAGGTAAAATACTTTTTACCCTCTGCTCTTATAAGGATCTAAAGTAAATAAGCAAGAAGTTGTGGTGCCGTGCAAAGCAGACCAAAAATAAAGCCTTCACAGATATACACACTGGCATAACGTGAGCTTAAACTAAGCAGGCAACTCAGAAAAAAAGAAGCAGAAAAACCAGTGCAAATGATTTTTACCTGATTAACACTCCCAAATAATGAGAAACTTGATAAAGAATGTGTATTATGCTAAGCAAGATAAGCCTTTCAGATAAAGACAAATACCATATGATCTCATAAATATGTGGTCTAATGAACAAAATAAACTGACGAACAAAATGGAACCAGAAGCATAGACACATGGAACAGACTAGTGAGAGCTAGAGGGGAGGGGGTAGGTGTGAGTGGATAAAGAAGCTGAAAAACATATATGCACATCCAATGGACACAGATAACAATGTGGTGAAGGCCAAGGGAGGGGAAGGTAGGAGTAGATGGAGATGGGCAAGGGGGGGTGGGGTGGAGGAAGAATGGGGAAAGTCAGCAAAAATGTCAACATTAAATAAGTTAATTTAAAAAAGAAAGAACATATTGGCGCGCACACACACACACACACACACACACGAAATTAAATATTCAAGAAAAAAAAAAAAAAAGAATGCCCAGCAGATAAAACCTGGGTTTTCTATTTTATTTACTTAGAAAGCTTTGAAATTATCAACACAAACAACAATATCCCTTCAAAAACCAATTATATCATATTCTTGGGTAATGCAGCCAGATATTAACATATTTTAAAAGTTGCCCAAGGTGCAGTTAAGGCTGAAATCCAATACTTTAGATTAACATGAAAGATATGATAACATTAAGAATGGTGCATGTCTATTAATAAACAGAATCTAAACACTTTAATGCTTCTTATGTCTCTGCATCGTGCAGTATCCAATGAAACCTACAATTTTAATATAGTATTTCAAACACTTTTAGAACTTTAAATTGAATACCAAGTTGGGATCTCTTTGGTTCATTCTAGCAATAATGGCCCATGAAACATCATGTGAAATTTAATTTGCAGCCCATATACAAATGTGATATAGAGAAAAGCCTTGGTTTTTTATTATAAAGAAAATAAAAATTCAGTACATGAAAAATATATTTAGAAGTAAAGAGAAAGCTAAAATTGTGACACTCAGGAAAAAAGGTAAAATTCAACTATCAGTGACACCAGCTTAAGGCCATAACGAAGGGAAAAATGAGCTCAGGGTAATCTCAGAAACATAATTTGGATATAAAGCTTCAGCATAGGTTTTGTCTACTGTGTTTTCCCAATTGCTCTCTTTTACTATTTAAACTGAATTATAGTTCATAGAATATTTAAAGAAAGTCCCAGGACTATGACACATGATTTAGAATATCACTCCATGTATACTGACTCAAAACAAAAAAAATGCAATGTTTCTACTAAGCTTGGAAAACCCATTATATAGTCCTTCTTCACTCCAGAGATGCTTTTGTCTAAAGAAATTAGACAAGGACCTACTCTCCCTGGACAGCTGGAAGAGAAAATAAAATCAATTCTACCCAGGAATAACAGTATGTGTTTGTATGCCACTAACACTGGTAGTTTAATAAATACTTGTGATTCAATGCTTAATGAAGACATTACTGAAGGAAAACCATGCCTCACTCTTTCCTTGGTGAATAAGAAAAAAAACAGTCCTGAAATGTAAATACTAGTTCAATTAATTTCAATGTAAAGTGGATACCTGCTGATATGTCATATCCACTTACAGAAGAAATATTGACTATATCTACTTAAAAAAGCATTCTAATGTTGTAAATTATGAAGTAATGTTTAGTTCCTCTAGTCTATACTTCTATTCAATTAATAAATATTAATGCGGTAATTTTATGTGTCATTTAAAACGTATGATGGGGAAGCAGGTCCCAGTTTCTTATAGCTTATTTTATTACTTGAAGACTTCTCTTTATTTCTCATTACTTAAAATCTGAAGTTTAAATGTCAATTATTTTATTTCCCTCACTATTTAAAAATATTTATGAATGCCTTTTCAGTGATATGTAATAACTCTCTTGTCCACTAATATAATGATAATTTTATAATAAATAGTAATGTGACCAGCTCTGTTATGTAAATTGGATTTATAAGATGCACATTTATAAATTGATAGTCAAAAGGTGCACAGAGGGTATTAGTGAAATAGTACTAAAAAAATAATGGATTTCAGTCAAAGAATTTGCCACCTGTATTTAGATCTTTCATTCATAGTAGCAAATGTAGTGTTTTGTACATATA
Organism: Myotis yumanensis; assembly: GCF_028538775.1. Lineage (NCBI taxonomy): Eukaryota > Metazoa > Chordata > Mammalia > Chiroptera > Vespertilionidae > Myotis > Myotis yumanensis. The sequence continues at coordinate 38,173,515 of NW_027223754.1, read as the reverse complement.
TAACAATCAAGTAAATAAAACATATAAATAACTACATACATACAACAACGCATGTTTTTCTAAAATGGCTTATACATTCTGTTACCATAACTTTAACTATTTAAACTAATCTATATCCAAAGAAAATCAAGAATATATGCTTTTATGTTTTAATAAATGTTATTACCATCATTTAGTAGTTTTAAAATTGTTATCTCTAGAGAAAAAATGGATTCTTACAAAAATATCATTATCAGGCCATTTATCATCTGGTTCTCCTTGTAATAAGGGGCTGCTTACGATTTCAAGTATGGGCTCCAGTGGAAATCCTCCTTGGGAAGTATACTACATTAACTACTTTTTCCAGTATGGATACTATGAAATCAGGAAAGCCCAAATAATTTGCAAGGAGAATGTATCCCATTGATATTTGTGATGCAAATTGGTACCTTTGTCATTATAATAATTACCTTTTGATTTTAAAAATAATCTTATGTAGCATATACAATAGGGACCAATAACAAGGGGACATTGACATTGCTTGTTTTATTATTTGGAACCTTCACATCATATTACCCAGTCAGAATACACTGAGCACAGCACATGGGGACAGTGGTTTCCCAGGAAACACCCTAATCGACCACAGGTTGAATTGAATAAGATAATCCCATCCATATACTCTTTTAAAATATATATATATATATATATATATATATATATATATATATATATATTTTATTGATTTTTTACAGAGAGGAAGGAAGAGAAATAGAGAGCCAGAAACATCCATGAGAGAGAAACATCGACGTGTCCGCAACCAAGGTACATGCCCTTGACCAGAATAGAACCTGGAACCCTTCAGTCCGCAGGCCGACGCTCTATCCACTGTGCCAAACCGGTTAGGCGCATCCATATACTCTTATACTAGTTTAAAAAAAATCAAAGATCCAAACGGATGTTTTTATAAAATCTAAACTGCTTTTCATGTCAAAGAATTTATGTTAGTCCATTTTAAATTAAATGCTAGCTAATAGATTTGTTTTTTAACATAATTTACTACTAAGCATGCATACAATTTACTCTTAAACATAATGCAAAATCACATCATGTTAAATGCAACAATTAAGCATCTTCAGATGAAGTCATGAAACCTAAGACAGGACAAATGTTCAGAGAGGGAAGGTAGTTGCCAGTACTTGTTAAGCATCAGAACCGTGCAGACTGTCAGTAGAATTAGTAGCTAGGAAATCAACAGTGACCCTGTAGTAGTTCTGACTCCTCTTCTTGCGGAACACAAACTGTCATTTTTGTCCATTCTCTCTCTAAATCACACCTCAGACTTTCTTTTGAACCACTGGATGTTTTGATCATCTGAGGGCCCCTGGATCACAAATGCAAGAATTTCTGCTTCTTCCAGATCTGCTTTGTCCCTCCCACCTTTTCTACAGTGACTCCAGAAAGTGCTTTTATGCATTAAGGAAGAATACTCACTGTCCTCATTTAGTAAAACATATTATTACTGGGCAGAATATAACTAAATGTGCATATAATTAAATACATATCAACGTTTAGTTAAAGGTTTTTGGATATTTATCTGCTTAGGGTATTCAGTTATAGGATATACTGCTCTTTTTTGCATACTTTTATGCTTGTCTAACCTTTTTTGAGGAACCTTGGATGTGGATGTTAAGTCATTGGAAAAGAGGAATTAAACTCTGCCTGGTGCTAAATTTTTCCTGTCCCTCTTCCAATAGTCCTCTCTGCACTCAGAAAGCAGGCATCATGGTTGCTAAGGTATCCTCCTTTCATCTTTGTGTCTCCTTTCCCTTCCTAACACATGCGGGACACTCCTCTCTTCTTGCTTACCAGCATAGTAACAATTATTTTTATAAGGTTGAGCTTCACTTTTCAGTGTTATTATCTGTGAAATATTAGTCTTACCAATGGTAAATGGAGCAATTAAGATGCTCCTTCATGCAGAACCCCACAGGGCAGGAATGCTGATAAATTAAATAGGTCAAATTCAAACCCAGAAAAGTGGGTGGGTGAATAAATGTCAGAACATGTTCAGGAAGTCAAGGGTAATTGTTACTGGATGGCTGGGTAGGAGATGTTGAAAGTACTCTGTGGAAAGAAAAGGGCTATAAAAGAGAATTTTTTTCAGTGTAAAAAATAATGGTGTTCATCTCTACACCAAGTAAGGGAAAGGAAAGTTGAGAGGAAGAAAACAGAGGTCAGGTAGGTAGGTCTTGACCATTGTGGCTTGAGTAGCAACAAGCATCATTAAGCAAGTCTTACCAGAGTTTATTATTTTGACTGAGGCATTGTTTACTTCCACTGCATCATGAATGTCAATACTCAAATTAATTACAAAACAACTTCAAATATAATTATACTTAGGGTGACCCTATAATGGATCCTGCAAACTCAGACACATGTAAGCCATTAAAGAGGGTACTATTAATGTTTATACCAGAGCAACTTGTATGAACCAGAACAGTCCTGGGAAAACTAAAACAAATGGTTATCCTAATTATTATTCATCTACATAGAGATATACATATAACTGAGGATCTCAACAACAAATATGTATTACATATCTGTACTATGCTGGGTATACAATAGAGCTGAATGGGTGATCAGATTCTAAAGTTAACAAGTAAGGCAAAGTTAAATCTAGTCAAAATTATTCTTAAGTCCTTCTTAGGGCTATAACATTTTTGGAAACTAATATAACATTTGGATATATATTCAACAGAGCCAGTTCTTCCTCCACACTAAAAACCAGTCACTCCTCCTTGTGCATATACCAGGAAGCTTGCAGTTAGGAACCAATGTATATTATAGTTTCATATTGTTGCATATTGCATATATTGTACACAATGAATTATACTCCTTGTGCAGATATATTATGAGAGCTCACGAAGCTGATTCTTTTTTTAAAAACGTTTTTGCTAATCCTCAACAGAGTATATTTTTCCATTGATTTTTAGAGAGAGTGGAAGGGAGGGGGAGAGACAGAGAGAGAAACATCAATTTGATGAGACACACCAATTGGTTGCCTCCTCGGGGCCAGGGATGGAGCCTGCAACTGAGGTACATACCCGTGACCCTTCAGTTTGCAGGCCGACGCTCTATACACTGAGCCAAACCTGTTAGGGCTCACAGAGCTGGTTCTGACAGAAGGAAAACAGATCAATATGACCCATCTACACTCACTCTGGGCAATGCACATATGTTCCAACCAGTACCACTTGACCACTTACTAGATTCCAAGTCAGTAAGTATGGCGGGGGGTGGGAGGGGGAGACTTAGCTTAAGTTAATTATAAAGTGATACTATTCACAAAGTTGAATAATACATAGTAAACTTGAGCAGTTCAACTCTAACTGTAGAAGTATATAGCACTGCAATCAAATCCTTACTATCCTATACAATAAAAGCCTAATATGCAAATTGTCCCTCGACCGGGAGTTTGACCGGGAGTTCAATCAGGGGTTTGACCAGGGCTCAGGGCTGGCAGCGATGGTGGCAGGTGTCTGGGGGGAAGGGAGGCGCCCCAGGCTGGCAGCCACTAGGGACCTTACCCATGCACCAATTTTGTGCATTGGGCTTCTACTGAAATATAATGAACAAAAGGATCATGTGTCTAGATATAAAGGAATATGGAAGAAATAGTGAGTGAATTGGCTTCAGGAGGATCAGTAAATGTGACCTTTTTCCCAATGCAAGACCAATGAATGGAAGTTTTCCTAACAGAGCAAAAGAGTGATGTCTTGGAGGAGAGATGGAAAATATACTGAGAGAGAGAGAGCAAATTTCACATAAAAAAGAGATCTCTCCAAATCTATGAGGCTTACAATAAAAACACCAGACATAACAAATAAACAAAATAATTTCACTTATAGCTATAATTTTGAAATTATTAAGAGAAAGGACCCTAATAAGAGACTTATAAAAGTAATCTATTAATCTATAGTGTCTGATTATAAAGGTCTGCCATTGACAAGATAATAAAATAATTTATATTAAATGAGTGTAAAGGGACAGAGTTAGTTTTGAAGGTATAAGCCTTTTTAACTATTAACATAATGTTCCATACATCAAAGTCTATCTGTGATGATAAACATCAGGACACAAATTAAAGCCATTAAAATAAAACATTTTTAAAATCAAGACATAAGTCATAGAAAGAAGATCCCAGCATTGCTGACACTCAGGCATTTACGGCAACTAGGAAGGCTGGATACATGGCAAGACCAGTGTTATCAGTGATTTTTGATGTTATGTCAGCTGTAAATAGACTCACGTGTCCCCATATATGTTCACTGTACTCTCATCCTCACTAAAAAGCATCATTCCTGGAAATTAGCTTGAAGACTTTGCATGAGAACATCATCAACTTCCACTGAAACTTTTTAGCTTCTGAGCCCTGGTGACTAAAGGACATATACTCAAATACCATTTATCACAATAACCACATATTCACAGGCTCTAAGCCTTTTGTTTAACACATTTCACAGTTCTCCTTTCTTATAGTACGGGTGAGTTACTTTTTAAAAATTTCTTTGCACTGTGGCAGAACAGAATTGTCAGCTTTATAATATATGACACTCTGGGCTCAGTATAGGCTGAGCATTTGTGCTTCTCTTTTGTAATCCCAAAATTAAGTGTTAAAATGCAATCATTATATATATCCTCAATGTGCATTCTCATTAACTTCTGATTTGGGAAAAAATAATTTGCCTAAGTCATGTGCAGCTATTTGGGATATATTTCCAAGGAGGTACACATGTACACTTGAATATACTTGGAAAATACAAAACACTTAACTCAGCGTATAGAGTTATGATGTTGGAAATCAGAAAGCATTGCAAGTGCCAAGACCAACACTCCCACCTTCCCTGAAATTGCAGAAATTTACAGAAATGAAGTTAGATCAAGAAGAGTCTCTCTAGTATTTGGTAAAGCAGAAATGAATCCTCATGATCTACTTAAAAATGTGAAATCCCAGCCTTGAAGGACTTGGCTTTTAAGGTATTTTATCTGCTAGTACTTTGTGAACGGAATGGAATGACAGCAATGCAGAAAATGGAAAATGAAGTACATTTACAATGACAATCCTTATGCAATAATAGATATACCTTAGGGTTTAGTGACATTTTAAAATATCTGAGATAAGAGAAATTATGTCACTTGTAACTAACACAAACTTAATTGGTAACAGCAAAGTTTCTTTAAAACCGTAATGGTAGTCTAAATTTAGATGTGTTGGATTTTTCGATAAATATCACAACAGCTTTCCCAGCCTGTTGCATGCTGGAAGGATTGCTAATCCAAGATCTTAAATGTTTGGCTTAATAAGTCTTTATTTGAACGTAACTTGCAAAACAACAAATGACATGAAATCTGATATGAAGACATGGGAGCCTTCCTCTATCTGTAACGGCTGGATGGGAGACACGGCTGCTGGCTTGGAAGAGAACAGGCTTCTAAAGTGGCCATTGCAAAGGCACCTGTAAAGCTCAATGATTCACTTGAAAACATCCAGTGGCAGAAGCTAATTGTGATGAAAGTCACAAAGAAACAGAGGAACCACATCACAGGCATGCGGAGAGAGACAGAAAGATCAAGGATACAGGAAGGAGAAGAAGGTGACCATGTAAGGGGTAACCTGAGAAAGAATCTGAGGCTCATAAATAAATGTCTGTAAACAAAGAAAGAATGGCATCAGAGACATTCATGAGGTACAAGTAACATGTGGGCGTTTAAAGGTTTCTCTCCGTTTGGGGACGTGGTGGGAGGAAGGGCAATATATCTGGCAGGTTTCATAGGTTGGGTTGGCAGCAGCTTTGACTTCCAGGGCAAGGAGTCTCGGCTGTCCCTTATAGGGGGCAGTGCTGACGGCAGAGGTTGGTGTGCAAGTATAATAGCGTGGAGAGTGAACAAATTTGTTCAAAGTGCCAACAATCTGGTCAGTATACAACGATGTACGTAATTCCAACATTTCCCCACACTGCTCTGTGCAGCTCACTTGAAATCCTGTGGACTTCAACTTTATCTAATAGGAGTTGCATCTAATTTATTTGCCAAGTAAATATATACTTCAGTAGTATTGCTATTGTGGCACCTAAGACACAAGTAGAAGTTAAAAAAAGATGACTAAAAATAAACTAATGGTCCGAGAAGAATAATACAAGCTATATAGTCTGATCATTTTGAAAATTTATCAGCCTCTGGAGAATCTCTAACAAAGGAAATAAAAGTTAAAAAGTACACAAAGATTAAGTAACTTCATAAAGGGTCTTAGCAGGAAGGAAACAGTTTAAAATATTATCTGGGCTTCCTGTCCTCTCCCTTTTAAACTTATAAGGAGTTGAGCTGAACCTTAAGCAGGTATTTTTCCCCTTCGTTTTTTTCAATATCTTTGAAAAGAAAACAGTAATATTCCATTCAGCTTGGCAATGTGGATATCCAGAGGTTTCACTCATGGTTACATATACATTAAATAGGATGAAAATAATTTTATTCTCCTTTATTGTTACAGAATTACAATTATTAAATGGAAAACATACTGAAACCAGCCTCATAGTAAATATGAATAAAACACTTTTCTCATAATACATATATATCAGCAACTTAAATACTAGTATTTTCCTTGAAACATTATTTCTCTCGTGCAAATAAGAATAGAAATATAGTTAACTTTTAAACAAATGATTACTGTCAGGAAGATCCAGAAATGTATCACAATTAAATAAATTATGTTTTAAAAATCACCAATGGAATAAAAATACAGATATTTTCCTTAAAATAAGTTAGTCTTTTCCAGGTGAAGTGAGGAAGTGGCATAGGACACACATGATCACAAGTTGAAATAAAAGTTTTACTAAAATAATTATCAAAATAAAGTTATATTCTCTTTAATATCTTAAAAACCACAGATTAAATTTATTTAATTAGTTTTCAAGTAAGTAAATATAAAAGCAGTAACAAGTAACCCTTATAATCATTCATAAACTTTGTAGTTGTATTATATTTTATTTATACTATATTGACATTTTATCTAATTTAAGGACAAAACTGGATAACATTGGACATGTTATTTTATGGTATCTACATCCACAGGAATTTTTCTAGGAGTGAAAGCAATTTGACGTTAACTAAAAGATAGTAATAATAATTGTAGTGATGAGATAAAAGAACCTTGAAGTCTACCAATGAAATAAACCGAGTTGTAAATCTTAAAAAAAAAAAAAAAAAAAAAAAGGATGGAAATCTTACCTTTTGCAATAGCATGTGTGACAGGGAATGAAAAGCATACAATTTTTATACAATTCTGTACTAACCAGAATTAAATGTACTAACTAGCAAACTAACAAGTTTGTTGGAACAAAAACAGAAACCAGATTTTATGCTAACAACCTCTATTTTAGCCTCTATTTTAGTACACTGCAGGGACCAGCAGAACCTGTCCAGATAGGAGATGACTGACCACAAGAATTCAGCTGACACTGAAGGATTCAACATGCTGACACCAAGATCTTTGTCGGAACCAGCAAGAACACTGCCCACACATCTCCACTTCCCCTCACTGTCCTTATAAAAGCCACTGGCTTGCCTAGAGATATTAAGATGGTTTTTAGGATATGAGTCCACCATCTTCTCGGGCCACTGGCACCTGAATAACCTGGACATTATTGTGCTAAGTGAAATAAGCCAGTCTGAGAAAGACAAGTACCATATGAGTTCACTCATATGTGGAATCTAATGAACAAAATAAACAAATAAAATAGAAACAAGCTCATAGATACAGAGGACAAGCTGACATCTCTCCAAGGGGAAGGGGGTTGGAGGGCTGGGTGAAGAAGATGAAGCAATTAAGCAAGGGGTGGGGAACATATAAGGCCCGATAAATCATTTGGTCTGGCCCTGCCAAGGCATTAGGGGTGAGTTAATTAAATGTTTGAGCAAATGTAGCAGGCTAATTTTTAAGTTGATAATTTTCTATGCCCATGAATGATGTTATAAATATCCAAATGGCCCTTGGAAGATAAAAGGTTCCCCACCCCTGGATTAAGCAAAGATAAAACAACAACTCATAGACACTGGCAACACTATGCTGATTACCAGAAGGAAAGGTGGGTGAGGGGAGGTAGAAGCGGGTAAGGGGGGTATAAATGGTGATGGAAGGAGACTTGACTTGGGTTGTGAACAGATGATGTGTTGTAGAACTGTACACTGGAAACCTCTATAATTTTGTTGACCACCCCCCAATAATTCAATAAATTTTTTAAAAAAGAAAAGAAATAAAGATTTTGATCCAAAAGCTACAGACTCTTTTTCCTATGGGCTTGTTGTGTTAATAATTGGAGTACTAGGTAAGAAAGGCTATTTCATTTTTATTCAGAACTCAGATTTTATGAAAACCTTTACACCTGCAGGTCTCTTATAAGTATCCAAATTGTGTGAGCAATGTTTTTGAAGAACCATGTATTTGAATGTAATCTTTCTCTATTTGAGATTATAACAAGTATGTATACACACTCATGGGCAAATAAAAATGCCCTTTGAGGATATCATAACTCCAGTCTTCCTACAATTTTGAAGGACCCTGGGAAAGATAAGCAGAGAGGAGGAATAGCACCCACTCATGCCCTGCTAGCCCTTGTTTCATTGCTGGGATTTCCCTGCAGCAGGAGACGTGTCAGAGAGGAGAATACTGCTCTTGGCATGTGCCCACCAGGCCAACTGCACAGCTAGGAAATTCTGACTTGTTCTTAATGTGTATATGATAGGCATGGCAATGTTTGCTGACCTAATGTAATTCATTGCCATCATTCTGCTAGACATAATCACATGCAGTATCTGCATATTAAATTGAGTGTTTCATCTATTTCTTGGAAAGCATTTCAAATGTCATCAACATGTTACAAAAAGTCATTCATAATTCTCAGGGTCACCCAGTGGGACCAAATGCTTAAATTAGTGTGGGTGGCATTGCCAGCTTTCATTCAGTCTTCTCAGCTGGGTGTCTGTTCTCATTGTATCTGTCCACCTATCACTCCCACTCTCTTGTCCACCTCAGAAATGAATTATATAAGGCATTTGCCTTTGAAGAATTAAAAATAACTGGAGTATGAAATATATATATATATTCTATACAATAAAAAGATGGATTTTATTTTCACAGTACTTCACAAATGAATATGCAGAAAAATCCCTAAGTGATAACTAAAAGAAAAATACCTACATGTACATATCAGAATATTATCAGACTAAGGAATATTCTTTAATAGTTTATGGTTATAGAATAATTATACACAAATACACACCACACAGTGCTCACTGTATAATAATTCTACTTTTCCCCAGTGGCAACATACCCACGTGTTCTGCATTTACCTCTTCGGGCTTTTGAATGACCCTTTACCAACTCACTTTAAATTGGAATTAACAAAAATAATTCAGTCATACATTATGTACCGCTCTGGGGTTTTGCATTCCCTACATTTGCAGAACATGGGCATTATGTCTCTCCAACTTTACCTTGCTGCTCTCGCCATCTCTGCCTCAAATGTAAAATCACCTTGAGTCACTGATAGTACAACCCATCACTATTTTTTTAGAGTAAATAATTACTTCAAATGCTTCTAGGTAGAACACTATCATTAATAGAAAATACAATTAGGAATTAAACAGAATTTAGCACACCTTGAGCAAGTCTCTTGTTTTAAAAAGGATTGGAATATTGGATAATTCAAAGTAAATGCTACACTGTGCCACATCCCATAGTTTTCCTTAGTCAGACAAGGAACGTAATGCCTAATGAAGTTATTATTCATAAAAATGTTTAAAGAACATGATCTTTTGGTGCTGATAGTTAATGGTTTAATGATTCTGAGGAATTTCTAATCAGCTCCAAAGGCTGACCACCAGAAAAAATAAAATGAAATCGTGACTGATTTTTGTGGCACAGACAAGCAAGGTATGATTGAACACCCTGTGCTTTGAAATAATTAGGTATCACTGACATGGTTTCTTTTTCTTTTTTAAATCATTATTATTGTATGAATGATGCACAAAAATTAGTAAGAACTTTGTCTGCATTTAAATTCCTACAAGGCATTATTTGATTTTTTTTTTAGATAAACACAGGGGAATTATTACCCAAGGCAATTCTTGTATCTACCCATTTCTATGTGCAAGCCCTCTCATGGAATGCAATTTTAAATTAAAGGCTCACTCCTATTTCTCCTGGGTATACAGTTGGCTTTGCTAAGTCAATAAAACAGTCTTTCAAAGGATTCCAACTGCATAAGGAAAATAGCTAACCCATTTATGCTACCTGTGGAATAATTTCTTAATAGTTTCCTCCTTTACTTTAATATATTTCACATTAGAAATTATTACTTCATGGGCATTAAGAGAATGCTTCACACATCAACTCCAGGTAAGAGTTGCCTAGAGACCTTTGAAAAGTTTAAACGTTGATTTTTATGTTATTAATATGGCTTGAAATACAGATCCTAATTGATATTGGAATAAATCAAGGAAGTTCTGCATAGCCACCATTAAATGGTAAGTAGAGTTATTGAAATTGCAAATTCTTAACACAAAAACAATTTTTCATTTCCTCCCTTGATATCATTAATTTAAGATTATAGGATAGAGAGCAAATGGCAATATTTAAATAATTAATAATATAGGAGGTCCCATATCTTCCAAAGTGACATAATTTTATCAATCATTTTACCATTTAACACATTAGCAATGATAATGTATCATGATTACAGAGGAAGTACATGCAAATAAATGCTCATTGTGAGCATTTAATGTTCCCTCTAATAAAACAGTTGTTTCTCAGACCACAATAAATATCCATTTTTAAGGTAATATATCATCTTGCCATGATTTTACCTTTTCATTATCTAAAAGCAAGAAAGATATCTATTTCTTCAAAGCTGCGTCTGAAGTACAGGCCAGGAAACCAACATTTTTGAACCATAACAGAGTATTGCTCCCCATAGAAAATGATTTGCCATGACAAGGATTGCACTGAGTCTAAGGTTAGTGGAAACAATGTTATAAAGGTTCATAGTTAAGAAACGAATGAGTTAATTCGAGAGGTTTACATTAATGAGGAGTCACTGAGGCTCAACCTTTGTTGTTATGCCCTCACCAAAGGCACTCACAATAAATTTATTATGTGACATCAGTAAAATTGTCTGCTCTCGTTTGTCAGGTTAAGTAATTAATTGTAATAGGTTAAAAGTAAAGTAGGATAATGTTTTCTGTTTGCCCACATAACTATTTCTGCTAAATAGTGGCTCAGACAAGTGACTCATCTCTCTTTATTCCATACTGACTCATCTCTCTTTACTCCATACTGGGGATGGAGCCTGCAACCCAGGCATGAGCCCTGACCAGAAATCAAACCCTGACCTCCTGGTTCATGCAACGCTCAACCACTGAGCCACACCGGGCAGGCAAAAATTGAAACATTCTGATCAAACCTAATTTTGTTACTACTGACAGTACTTTATAATGTTTTCAATATTGAAAAAAATCAGGAAAAAATTGCCAACTACAATAATATTTTTTCTTTGACACCAAAATGAAATATAAAACCAAGATATCTCATGTCATTTCATGAACATATAGAAATAATAAAGCCCTTTCTCTAATTATCATTATTCATGCACTTGCTTTAAAATGTCCACATGTAAGTGGTAGTGATGTTTATTAGAAATCAAGCTTTATTTTTCTGCCCCGAGATTCTTGCTTAAGGTGAAGACATTACCACTCACCTCATTAATGCAAATATGAGCACATTCGAAGGCAGACACTGCGTGTCTGAGCACTGTCTCTGAGTTTCTAATGCTCTTTCAGGAAGGAATGTGGAAAGAAGTGCTTTCCTGCAATTCAGACTTGAGAGATAAACAGACTCATATCTTCTTTGCCAATAATTACTAGTAATGTTTTTCAATGGGGTGAATATGATGTGACATGCATAATAAATATCATTTACAGGAGGGCATTCAAGGAATAATTTAATAAAATATGCTGGTAAAATTAATTCCACCTTCACAATAATCAATCAGGAACTTCATACTGAATACTTCTTACATTCCCTTCACTATCAAAGAAGAGATAGGAAATGTACAAATATAATCATGGAATCATAGATTCTGAGAAAAATAGAATCCAGCTAGTCAAGATGTGCTCCAAATGATTTCCTTCTATCTATTGGATTTTAGGTGGTTTTTGTCTGTTTGTTCATTTTTAAATCTGGAATAGTTCACATATCTTTGAAGCCCCAGCACTTATAGCACAATAGCTGCCATTGAAAGGCAAACAGTAATGTTGGTTGAATGAATGAATAGACAAGTTCATTAATACACTCATCCATATCAAGTATTTGACTTGTTCATCAGTCATTAAGTGTAGAAATGGTCTTCCACACATTTCAGACAAACCCTTTTGCTATCAGGTAGCTGTGTCCACATTTCTGTTAGGTAGATATTATGGGCTGTGGTACAGTTAAGAAATTTTTATAATGATGGGCTCCTATGGGACAATCCACTCTCTATATATAAGACCCAGAAAAGAAGCTCAAGTGTGGGCCAAACACCAGGGTCCTACAGAAGGAGAAGGAAGTCTCCTTTGTTCCAAAAATGGGACTTGTGTGGGAAGGCCCTGCTTAAAGGAAAACAAAATTATCTCAGAGAAAATAGGGGGCTAGGAAAAGTAAACAATGTATTAAATATAGATATATATGGGTGGGCAAAGGGAAGTGTATAATTGTGAATATACAAAATACAAAGTTTATTCCTGTATTATTTATTAATTATTGTATTATTTATTTGCATTACAACTGTAAACCCACTTTTTGCTACTCCTGTATTTATTTCATTAGTAATTTTTCTTTAAATCTAAAAAGCAATCACTTCAGAAGCAACTCAGATTTGTGGTCAGCTATAACCTTCTCTGACAGGATGCCATTGTCCTAAAGCACACCCTTCCATTCAGTAGGTGCCTGTTGGCCTCCACGCTGATTCTCAGGCCGATTTCTCCCCCGAACTTTATGTGATAAAAACCACCTCTCTTTTTCAGGATTGCAAACCAGTCATTATTGGTTTGAAATTCAATATTTACTTTGTTTTATTTTTTTCTTTATTTCATTTTTTCAAGTCTCAGCAAAATTCCTGTCTTTCTATATATTATATTTTAAAATTTATCTTTATTGTTGAAATTACGACAGATGTTCCCCCCTCTCCCCTCATTTACTTCCTACCCCCACTTCTCTCCTCCCCAGGCCTTCATCACACTACTGTCTGTCTGTAAGTTATGTATATATGCACTTAAGTTTTTTGGTTAATCTCTTCCCACCTCCCCCCCCACCCCCCTTCCCTCTGAAATTTGTCAGTCTGCTGCATACTTCACTGTGTCTGGATCTATTTTGCTCGTCAGTTTATTTTGTTCATTAGATTCAAAATATATATGAGTGAGGTCATGTGATACTTGTCTTTCTTTGACCGGTTTTAGTTTAGCATAGTATGCTCCAGGTCCCTCAATGCTGTCTCAAAGGGGAAGAGAGCCTTCTTTTTTTAGAGATGCATAGTATTCCACTGTGTAAACGCACCACCTACTTATGGCCACTTAGGCTGTTTCCAGATCTTAACTATCTAATATAACAATAGAGGAATATGTAAATTAGCTGGGATGCCATAACATCACCACCAATCTACAAGCAGCAGATAGCTACAGGAGGGCAGGGCAGCGGGTGGAGATCTACAGGAGGGTGGGGAAGAGGGCGGAGAGCTACAGGAGGGCAGGGCAGTGAGCTAGGAGAGGCAGAGAGCTACCAGTGGCAGTGGGAGGGGTGGCCAGCTGAGGCAAGCATCAGCGAGCCACTTGCAGATCTACTAGCTGTAAATAATACTGCTATGAACAGAGGGATGCATGTATTTTTTCCAACTCTTAGGATATATTCGTAGAAGTGGGATCACTGGGTCAAATGGCAGTTCCATTTTTAATTTTTTGAGGAAACTCCATACTGTTCTCCATAGTGGCTGCACCAGTCTGCATTCCTACCAAGAGTGCATGAGGGTTCCTTTTTCTCCACATCCTTGCCAGCACTTGTCATTTGTTGATCTGTTGATAGTAGTCATTCTGGCAGATGTGAGGTGATACCACATTGTCATTTTAATTTGCATCACCCTGTTGATTAGTGATTTTGAGCATTTTCATATATCTCTTGGCCATCTGTATGTCCTCCTTGGAGAAGTGTCTATTTAGGTCCTTGGCCCATTTTTTATTGGATTGTTTGTCTTCCTTTTCTTAAGTTGTATGAATTTTTTATATATTTTGAAAATTAAATGTGTCATTGGCAAATATATTCTTCCATACAGTAGGCTCCCTTTTCATTTTGTTGATGGTTCCTTTTGCTGTGCAGAAGCCTTTTATTTTGATGTAGTCCCATTTGTTTATTTTTTCCCTTTGTTTCCCTTGCCCTAGGAGATGTATCAGCAAACACATTGCTACAAGAGATTTGTGAGATTTTGCTGCCTAAGGTTTCTTCTAGGATTTTTATGGTTTCACAACTTACAGTTAAGTCTTTTATCCATTTTGAATTTATTTTCTGTATGGTATAATTGTTGGTCTAATTTCATTTTTTTGCATGTACCTGTTCAATTTTCCCAACACCATTTATTGAAGAGACTATCTTGACTCCATTGTATGCTCTTGCCTCCTATGTAAAATATTATTTGAGTGTAATGGCTTGGGTTGATTTGTGGGGTCTCTGTTCTGTTCCATTGGTCTATATGCCTGATCTTGTGCCAGTACCAGGCTGTTTTGATTACAATGGTTTTGTAGTATAACTTGATACCCAGTATTGTAATCCCTCTAACCTTGTTCTTCTTTCTCAAGGTTGCTCTACATTATCTTGATGCTCAAGGACACATTTTTTGTCCTATTCTTTATAGACTGGGCAGAGCAATCAACCAGGATTTTTCTCCACACACTTACTCAAAGGCCAGTTCACTTGGTTAATGGAAAAGGTGAGCATTACTTGTGGTCAAGTCATTATGCTTATTCAAGGGGCTTGAAATGGACCATGAATTTGTCATCATTATTATCACCGTCATTAACAACAGCAGCATTTACTCAAGGTAAGTATAAAATAATGTAACATTAAAGTCATGGTTCATGAGACAGTGATGTACACCATGTTTATCAAGGTATATTCCTTTAGGCACCTACACAAGGAATGCCTGGGCTACATATTCAAAATCAGTTCTTGAGGCACATGGAACTCACTGAATTGGAATCTTTTGGGTAAATGTTCTGGGATTTAGATATTTGCAATGTTATCAGCATAAGTCTTATCTATGTTAAGGAATGAGAACCACTATGAGACTATCTGAAGGCTTAATATTCTCTTCCTATATTATCATCATTTTTAT
Organism: Myotis yumanensis; assembly: GCF_028538775.1. Lineage (NCBI taxonomy): Eukaryota > Metazoa > Chordata > Mammalia > Chiroptera > Vespertilionidae > Myotis > Myotis yumanensis. Next base: position 38,158,066 of record NW_027223754.1, on the reverse strand, counting down.
AAAGACACAAGTTATAAATTTAATTCCAGCTAATTCTCTCCTCTATACCCAGTGTCCAAAACTGTCTCTATTGATTATGTAAACTTAGGAATCAAGGAAAATATATTAGGAAGCTTTTTAAGAAGTTACGTTACTTAATAAAGCTTTTTATTTCTAATATCTAACTTTACCCATGTAGGTGTTATTCACCCCATTTCTTCATCTTTGATTCACATGCAGGAGGAAAAGGGAAGCAATCACCATCCATCATAGAACAACTCTTTATCCACACACCATTCCTCAGACAGCCCTTAGACTTGTTTCTTCCCTGATGAATGAGCTTGGTCATCATGCAACAGTCATTCAGTGGGATTATAACCCACTTGGATAAAACTGAGGGCACTGCATTCCTCCATGCCAGTCCCTTCCTCCTTCTAGGTTCTATTTTCTCAGGGAAAAGCATCACAGTTCACCAGATTCTGAATTTGTCATATCAGAGCGAGCTGTGACTCTGTCACCTCCAATACCCAGACAACCTCAGTGTTCTTATTACTCCTCAAAAACCACTTTCAAATATCTCTCTTTCTTTCCAGTCCCTTCACTGTGGGGTTGCCAACACCAATGTCTCTAGGCCCAGTAGTGTCTGCCTTTCTAAATTTAAGAACTGACATTCAGATCTCTCTCTCTCTCTCTCTCTCTCTCTCTCTCTTAGATATACATACACACACACGGACACACACACAAACACACACACAGACTGATGCTGTCCAAACAAAACAAATGGTTGTAGTTTGCAAGCCCTATTTAGTTTTCTCTTCTTTATTCTCTTTTTCTTTTATTCCTTGACTTCCCTGACAACCACTTTTCAAATCTCTGTTCCTATGTATTTCACCTGTTTAGATTACAAAGGCAAGATCATGCAGTTATTTTTTTATGTATCTTACTCACTTCAGTTTACTTTCCAATGTCTTCCAGGTTTATCCATATTGTTGCCAATGCAGAATCTCCGTTCTTTTTTTATTAAAGTGAATAATATTCCATTGTATACAGACTGGGGCAATGGAACTGTAAGTTTTACAGTTGTGAGTATGCTAAACAGAATTTATTCTTGTATTATTATTTATTATATTATTTATTAATTATTGTATTATTTTCCATATGAACAACTGTAAACCTAATTTTGCCCCACCCTGTATACTCAGCATTCCTCATCTGGACTATTGATTGCATGATTTTCACACTGACACTGATCTTTTTCTACTAATTCTCACTGTCACAGATATAATCCTTTAGAAGTTAAACATGGCCATATTGTCTCTTTGTCTGGAGAATGACATTAACCATTCTGAAAGAGGAGGTTAAAGGAAACAGGTGAAAGTGTACGGAGCTAGAGCAGAAAAAGTATTGTGGGTGTGGTTGGAAACTCTAGACTAGACTTCAGGAGGGAAGATTTTGTTTTTTCCACCTCCGAGTGGGAGGCTGGAGCTGGGGTCAGGTGGGTTCCAATAGCTTGATGGAGTGAGCAGAAGGCATGGGCCTCTCTCTGCTCTCTCGTTGTAATATGTTCTCCCCACTTCCTTCCCTTTGCTGTCTCCTCCTCCCATTCTCTCGTCTTTCTCTTTCTTTTCTCTCCCCTTTTCCCAATCAGCTTCCTATTGCTGATTAATATGCTTTTCTTTTCACTTATCTTTTTTCCCTCTCCTTCCTCTTAAGCTCTCATATCTTTTCTACCTCAGTTCCTTCCTTTAAACTCCATAAAATGGCATATGAACTTGGATAGCCTAAAAAGGTACATTTATTGCTTTATACAGGGTGGGGCAAAAGTAGGTTTACAGTTGTTCATATGGAAAATAATACAATAACTAATAAATAACAATACAAGAATAGACTCTGTTTCACATACTTATAACTATAAACCTACTTTTGCCCAACTTTGTATTGCCCATTATCAACCTAACAATAGAAAACATGGGATGTTTCATATTTGGACAAGTAGCCTTGTCCAAAAGGCTACTTAAATTTAGTTATATGTAGTCTATCATTTGTATTTGTTTCTGAAGGGCATTTTCTCTATGGTAAGTGACCATAAGTAGAATGAAGGCATTCTTTCCTTTGTCATAATCAATTGTATACTGTGCATTGAGGTTCAGTGTTGTAGGAATTATATGAATACTGAAGGGAAATTTACTAAAGTACTGTACTTGCTTCTTTATTGCTATAAATTATCTTAGTCAAAATGCCAAGAACAGATAATAGCTATTTTCAACCTGGGAAATATATTCAAATAATAATGATGTGGGAAAAAGCATAGGAAAACTTAATAAAAAATATTTTTAAGCATATCAAAGTTTCAAAATATGTGTAAATTGAAGAGCTATCATTTAACATTTATAAAAAGAAATAAAAACACTCTGACCAGAAGTATAACAATGTGAATAAATGTGTATTTAAGCATATGCATAATTCCAATGAAACACACAAATATATATATATATATATATATATATATATATATATGTTAGATATTGTTTCTGTAGAAAAACATGCATATAGAGTCAAAGTCATAGATTGCTAGAATAAGAGAGACATGAATAATCACCTGAAATTTAATATATTTTTTAAGGTAAAGAACTCACCATTCAGAGAAATGAAGAATGAGGGATGAAAAATGAAAAAATGTCCATTTTGAAAGGGGTACCTCTTTATATCCAGAGAAATCTGGGATCCTGCTTGGTTATAGTTTTGCCTCCCTCCTCTTAGGAGTCACATCAGATAACAAAAGACTGGTCCTCAGGATAAGCAGTCGTCAAATGCCCTTGGTCCCCTATAATGGATATTGATTACCAGTGATGGTCACTGTAGCCCAGATTATGTGGTTAATCCCACGCACTGCTTGGTACCTAAAGAAAAAACACTAGGAGACAGGGATAGGATATGCCTACCTGCACTAGAATAAAAAGTGAGTGGCTTCCTGAGGACAGAGTGCATAGATGTGTTTCAAAGAGACAGGGTGGGTACCAAAGATGGACAAAGAACACACAAAATACTCCATGTGCATAGAAATACAGGCGTGTGATGGTTGTATGCCTTTGTATTAGTAACTCTCAGGGAAGAAAGGAAAGATTTCGGGGGAAATTAAGTACCACACTGAAAAATCAAAGCAGTTCTATTTCTATGGCCCAAACTTGAACAATGAACACAAGAGCCAATGATAAGAAGAAAGGACATTGTTGCAACCCATTGGCTAGAATTTGAACTCTGCATGGAGACGTACAATTAATGGTAGAATGAAGCGAGGAGCTCTGAGGCTTTCCTGTCTAGGAGGCTTTGAAAAATTACAGATGGAGAGCAACACAATTCAAGACACATCAGTAAGAGATGTCTGCTGGCACCGAGGAGGGGAGGTGGAACCATCTTGGTAAAAGAGGCTTATGAATATATTTCTGAAATATGACTGTGATATTAGAACACTATCCCATGTAAAGTAGAAAAGACTTGGAAGGTCTTGAAAATACTTTTTGCATAATACATCACATTTATCTTTTTTTCCTTTAACTAAAGAACATTTCATCACTATGCTCACATTCATTGTACATTGTTGGATGGGTTGATCCCAGCATACAGAGGTGACAGTATCCAGGTGTCCCAGAGCTTCTGGGTTGCTGCATTAGTTAAGAAGAGTATGGAATTTCTCTAAACCTCAACTTAGTAGGAGGTGAAGTTAGGAAAACCAAATGATTTATTTTATTCCATGTTGGTTTTTGAGCCTGGTTAGTCTGTCTACCACTGTCCTCAACTCTACTCTCACCAGTTGGTCTAAAGCTGTCATCTTCTCCCCACGGGCCATTGCAGCGATGCTTGTTGTGTGGTTATTGATTGTGGAGCTTTAGAATCACCCACCAGTGGGAAGGTGGGAGAGGTAGATTCCTGGGCCTCCCACCAGACCTAATGAATTAGCTGGAAGTTGATCCATGGAATCTGCTTTTTCCTCTCCTCAGGTGATTCTTTTGGGCCCAATTATTTGCAAAACACAGTAGCAGAGCATTCTCTTGATTCATTATAAAAATCTACATGAAAAGGGATTATCTTCCTCTCTACTTGTTATTAGACTCAAATGCAATATTAATTTCAGGAGAATACCAGGGCTTACTGCCTCCCAGATGGCAGCCTCTAGGTAACAGAAACATTTAGAGCACCATTTGGAAACTAATATTCTCATAAATGCCAGCCAGTGGTAAGACAGCACTAACGAATCTTTCTACATTTTATGTACATCTTTTCCTTCATCGTCCAGAAAAATCAACCAGACTAACACCAGAATTTTAAACCTCAATATTAACTTAAAGCATCTCAGGAAACCCTTTCATTTTACAGATGGGAAGACTGAGACCCAGAGAGTCTGCGACATGATAACACAAGTATCCGCTGTCAGATCCAAGATCCAGTAGTTCTGATAAAAGCCCAGGGCTTTCCCCGTTGTATTATCAGTTTCTTTTCCTTCCCTTCCTCCCTACTCCTCTTTCTTATATCAGAATGACTTCAGCTATTCTTTGTCTCTGGTCAAATAAGGAATGACAGGGTTTTTTTTTATCATTTCATGTTTTTCTTCAGTGTTCAGAATTTACTTCAGAGGATTGATTCTCTTAGTCTTTCTAAGTCATAGGTTGTTTTGAAGAGGAAAAAAAAAACTTGACTGTTCCTTACAGCACCATAAATAGTTTATAGTTGACCAAAATACATTTTTATCCTAGATACCACTACAGACTCATTTTCTAACAAAGTATTTCCTTGTCAGTTTCTGTTCTGCAACACTGCAGTTTACCTTCAAGGAAACTGTTTATATCTGACACTAAATCTCTTGGGGTACATCTTCAAGGAACATATTACAATCATTATGACCACAAATGAAATCACTGCTGTCATATTAAAGAAAAGATTCCATAGGTGACAAGTAGCTTCGGCATAAGAAAGGTGATATTTACATCTCAGTCAGATAACTGTTTTGTCCCACTGAGGCGGAATTACCTGACAAATTAAATATCTTTATTTGGATGGCCAGGGATGATGAGAGTTACTTCCTGAAACGCAGAGGAATATATCTACCTTGTGTCAAATCACTAGTGTGATTTTCATTTAACAGAATTCACTTTGCTCTGAGTATTTCATTGCCTACATTCTCAATAAAATTGCTCCCATATTAGACATTGGTTTACACTCCACAAACATTAAGTTGATCATTTTAAAGTGGGTATAAGCTTAAAACAGATTCCTTCATTTCCCAGACTTAAATCTTTATTAACTTTTTTCTTTAAACCTGAGCTTGGAGTTCTCCTTTAAAAAAATTTACTCAACCTAGTTCAAAACTTCTTAGTTGGGTTAGCCACCCTGGCTTTTAAATTTAAAGCCCAAATGTTGCATGTAATGCACTTTAAGAATATTTAACGCATAGTATTTAATATCAAACATTTCTTGAATACATAGAATTTCTTATGATTTGTATTGTTTTATTTGAGAATCTATAAAGAAAACAGATTATTTCAAATTATACTTTTTAATATCTAGAATGAAGTTACTTCCCAAGGTACCAAATCCCTACTGGTTTTCATTACATCATCACATGCTTATAAGTTGTTACTAGAATAGGTGCCAGACCATTTATGAAAATGTCTGGCACATGGAAGCAATACTGTATGAAACAGTTAAAAAGTCAGACTATGCCGAACCGGTTTGGCTCAGTGGATAGAGCGTCGGCCTGCGGACTCAAGGGTACCAGGTTCGATTCTGGTCAAGGGCATGTACCTTGATTGCGGGCATATCCCCACTGCGGGGCGTGCAGGAGGCAGCTGATCGATCTCTCTCATCGATGTTTCTAACTCTCTATCCCTCTCCCTTCTTCTCTGTAAAAAAAAAAAACCAATAAAATATATTTTTTTAAAAAAAGTCAGACTAATAGTGCTCAAATTTTGTCTTTTCTACTTAGATGACTTCGCACAGCTTCTCAACCTTTCTGTACATCAGTATCATCATTTAAAAGTATTTGTTTAATAGGTTGCTCTAAGGATGAAATGACCTAACCTATAAAGTGCTGAAATCAGTGCTTTCAGAGTGCACTATATACATATAGTGGTTATTATTATTTTATAAGTAGAACTACTATTGCATAGTATAATAATTGTTGTGTTGTGCTGTTATATTATTATTTTAGTGGGCTCTCAGTAACTAATTATGGAATAAGTGAGTGAATGAGGGAAAACATTCTTATTGCCAAAATATTTGAACTTCAATTTTTATTACATTGAAATACACAGGGCACTTTAAGCAGTATTAGTAAAAACTGGAAATTTCATTTGATTTTTATCTAAGTTCTTTTCCTACAAGATTGTTGAGGATCCTAAGGGCCTGGTCTGGGCAGAGGGGATCTCTTAGGGTCGGGGTTGGGTGAATAGAGTGCCTCTTTCCAGATCCTGGTCTCGGAGCAGAGAGTCAAAGATGGGAAGGGGAGAAAACCAAGATCCGCAAAGCAGAGAATCAAGCCACCAAAGGGTGGTCCAGAAGCCAAGTAACAGGAGAATCAGAGAGTAGAGAGCAGAGGAGATGCCTGAAGTTGTCATTAGGACAATTCCTGGGGCAGGGCTGATGCCAACAGATGTGATTCCTGGGCAGGGAGGCCCTATTTAAGATGCCAAAGACTGGGCCAGTCAGTTGGTGCCTTCCTCACTTCTATTCCTGCTGCACTGCTTACATTGCAACAAATATAACCAGGACTCCCTTATATTTTAGGCTAACGCATATACTCCTACCTTGAAAAAAAATAGCACACTTGCACAACCTCATCACAAAAAAAATATAAAGTATCTCTCTCAGTAGCAAAAGTAAAAGAAGCATTTAAATTTCTCCTGACATCAATGCATATACCAGAGCATAACAATGTGACCTCGGGAGGGGTCAATGTGGGGGGAGGGGACATCTGCAACACTTTCAACAATAAATATGAATTTTAAAAAAATCATCAACAGAAGCCAAGGACTAGAGGCTATGGCACATACTGAATCTAATACTTTTTAGGCATCTCAAAGATCACTTGGGGGAAGAGAAACAAAAGTAACAGAATAAATGTCAAACCAATAAAGTTGATTTGAATCTGAAATAAGCATCTTTAGAAAATGATCTTCCTCTAAATCGAATTTTTCCTCAAGGGGGATAGGGAATTCTAGCTTGAGCATGCTTGCAGATGTTGAATATTCATCTTATGTAACAGAATGCAATTTGCATAATGTGGGGCCAGGTCTGCATGCAGGAACACCTTCAGGGAACTCAGAAGAAGGTTCCAAATTAACAAGAGCATTCCCCACCTCACCACAAAAGGAATCCACAACTCACATTTTATTTTCTTTGACAGATTTTCCAGATTTGTTAAAGAAAATTTATCAAATTTCTTGGGAGGCCCCAGAGAATGTTTCTGCTTAAGTTCTGTGTGCATGTGTGTGCCTGTGCGTAATGTGTGTGTGTGTATTTACATGTAGTTTTTTTGATGATGTAATTTAACAACAACAGAACTAGTATTTAACAACAACAAAAGCAAATGAAAACATTTTTCCTTGAGGCACTATGACTGATCTATTGATTTTTTGCTCAAAGGGTAGTCGAAAGAAGTACTTTCATCTGGGTCTCTAATACTGGAACCTGTGTCGGAAATGAACTCTAACAGCATTATAATGTCTGTATACAGCACATCTGAACGCAAATTATTTGTAAAGAGTAAATATTCCAGAAGAAGTTGTATGGCTGGAAAAGTGCTCAACTTTATAAACACAAAACAAGGAGGCTTGCTTAGAGTTAAAAGCAATATACATTTTGATATTAGAAGTATGTTCCCAGTACAATGCTTACACATTTTGAATTCTTATTTTTAAAAGAACTAGTCCCTTTAAATGTTTTTCTTCTCTTTTCAGAATTCACATTAATTCTTTCTCTTTTTATAAAATAGTCTTTTACAAGAGGTTCTCAAAGACAAGTACATTTCTAAATAGAAATATAAAGATTACATTAACATCAACTCTTTCAAAATTGCTCAATTTTCTATAAACTGGGTCACTTTTTAAAATATGCAAATACACAATTTTGCAAAGTAATAATGTCATTCTGCTGCTTGATATGCTGATATTAACAAACACTGATGAATAAGGAATAAACAGCTTCCACAACACTGCAGCAAAGATAAAAAATGGCAGAGGCAATAGACAGGACTTTCTCATTTTGTTATTGCTGCTATTGCTATTGCTATTTTGCAAACATTGAAAGAAGGACCAAAGACGACGGCATGTTACTTACTGATGGGTAGAGATAACCTTCTCCATTCATGGCTATGTACAACCCTGTCTTCACTCCCTGGATGGCAACAACACGCAGTCCCACTGGTATGAGGTTGAACAGTGCTGGAAAGACAAACATGGTCTGTCACAAATGGGCAGAAAGTAGCAAAGCACTCCATCACCGACCTCTCATTTATTTTATTTAAGAAACATCATCTTTGTTACAACCTCCTGAGAAGTTCCGATGAACTAACTTTTATTTCTCTTTATAATTAAGAAGTGTCTGCTATGAATAGTATTAGCACTTGAACTTTAGTTGGTAGATCTTAGCAGTCGGCCCATAGCATTTTGAAGAGCTGGTGGGAAAATGAGCAGAATCAAGCCTGTAATTATGCTTCTAGTATCACAGTCTCTGACACCACTTGATACCAAAGTAATCAGCTGTAAAGATTCTCAAAGAGGAGAATTTAAAAAGTCCAAGTTGACTGTTTATCCTGGCTGTTCCTGCAGAAGGTGTGCTTAATCATTGCAATGTAGCACAGCCCCGAGTTAAAAAGGTAATTCCAAAACTCAATTACTGTTGCTGAACCAACATGATAACCCAGCAGAGCCCAGGAAAGATGTGCATCTGATAATGTGCTAAATCTAGAAAAAACTAATCAAACTGCATGCAATGCAAATTTTAGAAAGACAATGCTCTTTATTAATAGTTCATAAAACCATCAGTGAAAACTAAAATAAAAGAGGAAAAAGTTCTCAATTTTACCCACCTTAGAGAAAAAGAAATCATTTGTTACCATGTTTTGTTTCTTCCCTTATCAACAAAGAAGGGTTTTTATATGTTTTTTTTTTACAGAGTGTAGATAGTAATGTTATATTGGTTTTTTAAAAAGTCTTAACATCTCTTTAGCACACTTCCATGCCAGTGTCACATGTTGACTGTTTAGTGGGTTTTCTGGCATCATGTTTAGTAATAATTTGATGATTTGGGAGACTTTATTATAGATACATTTATAAGAGAACTATTAATTATCCACAGTGAGTTTGTCTGCTCCCATCCAAGTTCTTTTTAATTTACATGTAATCCTAAGCAATAGAACCAGGCCAGAATAGTCAATAAAAAATTAAAATGTTGAAGTAAATGTATAAAATATTTTCACTTTTTGTTTATCAGCTGTATTACATAAAAGGTAAATAATTTGAAAAATGTGAGGAATTTTGACTTCAATCCATGGGTCTACTCAGTATGTAGATATATATGGTGCTCTATTTAATTTGGAGGCATATTTTTTAATAGGATAGACAAAGTTACACCTTCTCTTCCAGGTATTACATCCCAATCCCAGTATCCAAAGATGTCTGTGCTAACAACTGATAAAAGGCAGGGGATGGCTGTAGGTAATTTTCCCTAGAAGAATACTCAGGAGCATATATGATTAGGTAGATCATTAACTTTCATGATACAAACTAACATTGGGCTGTTCAAACTGAGGAATAAGATTTATATTTGCTTATTTCTATTATTTAATATTAAACATGAATGTGGAGTTGGTGAATACTATGTAGCTCTTAGTATTCTTTGTTTGTAGAAGACCATTGGCCATTTTCACTCTTGTCTAGAACATCTGAACTGTTTCATCTTCCTCATAATTTGAAAGGATGGGCACCAGGAAAATTCCTGGTTTATGTGCAAAACTTTTTTGGGGGAAAACATACTTGTATGCCTGACCAGACAAACTAGTCTAACCTAATATATTTAAATATTCTAAGCTTCATATCCCTAATGGTATTTGTAGGTTCCATATATTTGGTATAGACCAGCTGGTATAATTCACGAACTCACCAAAATAAAGGCGTGTGGGAAAAATAAAAATGATAAAGGATAGTCTAAAATGACCATACTAAAATTAACACACTGGGTTTTTCTCCCAGGATTTTATTTTAGACCTGTATTATAAATACAAGTTATCATTTATGAAATGATAATAAGAAGTGAATCCAATAATCACTGTCATGTGGAAGACCATCCAGAACTGACCATGTTGGATACATGGTGCTAATTAAAGCCACGGGTCTCCACATTAATTGAGACATCATTATATTTTTTAATTCTTTTAGTATTATACATAATTATAAAGCAGTGCCACAAAGTTTAGGGGAGTGAAAATAATGAAGAAGCCCATGCTATTTTGTTTACTCTGCGGAATACTCTAGGTCTCCGCAGAGTAGTGATTTTCAACGTTGGCTGTACTTTACTAGTAAAACTAGGACAGCCATGTCCAATCCCAGATAAAATTGGAATCTCAGGAAGTGGGTATAGGGCATAATACATGTATTTTGAAAGCTCCCCAAAGGACCCTAAGCTATAGCCAAGATGAGAAGCGCCATCCTAAGGCTTGTGGGGTGGTGGTAACTGTGAGCTATCAACAATTTTTACATATCAAGGTATTACGTTGAGAATTTCTAAGGTGAGAGGGGTTGGTTTCTGTGAGGTTTTAACATTGCTATAGTTACTAGCATATTGGTATTTCTGTAGTCCTACTCTGCTTGCAGTATCTAGTAGGTCTGGTAACTGGAGCAATGGAGTTTGGCAGCATAAAAAAAACTGCATGGCAGCCCCAAAAGCAAAATGAAGGAAAGAAAAACACTCCCTAATCAAAGGCCATAGTTCATGGTACTACTACCTACCATAGTTCATAGTTCATGGTAGGCAGAAGGGAAGCGCTAAGATTTTTAAGGAAGTGACCCCTGAAAATTAGTGTGGTCATGAAGCAACCCAGGTGTTCACTTCATCTTGTGAAAGATCCTTCGAGGGCATAAAGAAGTCAGTGATAAACAGTCAAGTTGCTGCAGCATCCTCTCTATTATCAACTTTTTTTTTTTTGCGCCACTTTTTCCTCCCAGAGGTTCCTGGAACTCAGGCTGGAAACCCTGGGACGACATTAGTATCAGCTTCACCGACCTGCTGGCCTTTTTCCTCTTCTTAATTTATCTAAAAATCATGACAAATGCAGCTTAGCAGGGTGGTTCTGCCTTTGTCTAGTTGTAAATAATTTCGCATTTAAAAGTGGGATATGTGTTGAACTCAAATCACAAAGATTTGAAGGTTTAAGCCTCAGGCTTGTCCTGTTAGTAAATTTGGGTGGCATCAGGGCCACTCTTTGGTTATTTCTCCTTATATTCCTACTTATGGATGCCTAATCCTTGTTTTGTGTTCAGAGAATTATCATAAAACTGAAACATGTTGGTGAAAAATTATATAACACCCTTCCTCCAACCAAAAGGACAATGCTTTCATCAGGAACTGTCTCTAATACTCACTCTCAGTTAAAGAATACCTTTCTGGACTAACAATTTTCTTAAGATTCATAAGACTACTGCAATGAACCGGAGAAAAGAAAATATCTTAAAATTCATCATTAACAAAACTGTATACTTTAGTTCAAAAGGTGACAGTATACAAAAGTAGAGTTAATTAGCAATTCCTATTGCTTTTGTAAAGCTGCTATAATTCTGCCAAGTTTTATTAAATTTTATAGTTATACAATTTTTATAGCCTTTTGAGGAGAGGACCTGTGTCTCACCCTGCTTTATACTGTTCTGCTACGGCTCTGCAAGTGTTGAAATGGTAACAAAACTAGCCAAATTGGCTTACAGTACATAAAAATGCAATGTAACTTGTAAGAAAAGAAGCTGCAGACCAGATCTTAGAATAAGAATTTCACTCCCTTGCCCTAACCGGTTTGGCTCAGTGGATAGCGCGTCGGCCTGTGGACTCAAGGGGACCAGGTTCGATTCCGGTCAAGGGCATGTACCTTGGTTGCGGGCACATCCCCAGTAGGGGGTGTGCAGGAGGCAGCTGGTTGATGTTTCTCTCTCATCGATGTTTCTAACACTCTTTCCCTCTCCCTTCCTCTCTGTAAAAAATCAGTAATATATATATATATATATATATATATATATATATATATATATATTAAGAATTTCACTCCCTTGAGTGTGGGCAATGTGATTTAGTTCTGGTTTGCTTTTACACAGGGGCTTCTGTCCCTGCTTCATGCCCAAAACTGTTCATCTGCAGCATTTAAGGGGATAAGAGGTGATCTCAAGAGTTACCAAGAGATTCTGTTCCTTCTAATGCAGTTACACAATAGGAGGAAAGAAGCCCCATATGTTTAGAGAACAGAAAGTCACGTATCTTTTAGTATGTGAGCTTTCCAGTTTAGTGTGTGATATTATTCAGATAACCAGACATAATTATGCGTGGATGTATACAATGTCTACATCTACACTTTACAATTTAGAAAATATTGTGCTACTTCTTCAATTCTGAAGGATTATGCTTTTAAACGAAGTCTACTTGACCATTCTGAATCTGATATTGATTCTGATCACTAAAAGGAACCAATTCATTTGGTATTATAAAAACCAAAGAAGAAGGTAGGAAAAAATCATAAAACATTCATTTGAAGGAAATTATTTTTCTAAGAATTCCAATTATGCAGCATCTTCTACAGCTATATTTTATTTCCTTTAAAAAAACACTTTTGTCGTAATAGATGACAACAGCCTCTATTCTGATAAATCAGCGAGTCAGCTCTCGTAGTGATCAGAGTTAGGAAAACTAGTTCCTTTGCTCTACTAGACTCTGGTCAAAGGAAATCAGAGAACATTGAAGTCATTAGAACTTATTAATATCAAAAGTTCATGACCCCCATAACTGTGAGACGTAAGAAAAGGGGAACACCTTTTTTGAAATAATTGGCAAGGAGTTAAAGATTTAAAAAAAAGAGCAGATGTATGTGTGAACTTGAACCAGGAGAAATTGACATCTTTTACAGGACAAAGATGGTCAAGTACCGATAATTTTAAAACATTCAACCTAATTATAAAAATGCCAAGTAAACAACGACAATGGTCTTTTAATAAAAATGCCTCCTCTTTCTTCTGTCTGAATTAATTTACCTTCTCTTTTCTTAAATCAAAAAAGGAAATAAAAAAATAAACCAATGAGCAAATATAATAGGGAAAAGTTAAAAAATATAAAAGGATAATATAATAGATACATAAAAGGAAAACTGTTAGAAATTGAAAAAGAGTAAAGTGTAGATAAATCAAAAAGAATTTTAAAGTTAAAAGAAAAATGAAGTAATATCCAAGTTTAAAAAATACTGATATTTCACATAGTAATATCAATTGCAAAAATATTCTATTTCATATTATTAGGTGCTATCAGAATCAGTATTAGTGAAACTTTGATTACTAGAATTTAAAATAAAAAATGCCTATAATTGGCTTACATGCATTCAAATCCTTCCTTCTTGGCATTGGAATGAAGTTCAATAAAGAATAAATGAGCCTTGGCCAGAAATCTCAGTGGTTACAGCGTTGGCCCCTGCACTGAAGGGTCCAGGTCAAGGGCATGTACCTGGATTGCAGGTCCAATCCCTGGCCCAGGTCTGAGTGCATGTGGGAGGCAACTAATCAATGTCTGTTTCACACTGATGTTTCTCTCTCCCCCACTCCCTCCCTCTCTCCCACTATCTCTAAAAAAAAAAAAAAAAAAAATCAATGGGAAAAATATCCTTGGGTGAGCACTAATAGTAACTAAAAAAAGGATAAATGATAAATGGATGAAAAGATTCAGATCCATTCCTGACCCACTGGTAATACATGGTTAAATATTTTTAATAAAATAAGGTTTTGCTTTTCACTAATTTTCCTGAGCAGTACAAAGTGTGTCTATTTTAGAACTGATGTGCTAAATTAAAAGGAATGAGATGCCCAGGTAAATAGAAAATGGGAAAGAAACACACAAAAAAATGAATAAGGAGAGATACTAGAATACAAATACAAAGAAAAATTATATATAAAAAATAGTAAAATGAAGACAGACATTAATATGATAGGAAGTGTGTGGCTTTTTACTAAAAAATCTTATCACAGACCCAATTCTATATAATAGTCAAACATCGTATACAATGTATTTAGAGGCACACAGCCTTCAAGTCCTCTCTATAAAGAGATCCTTTCTTGTTGAATGCAAATGTTTAAAAATTAAATTTTTATTATTTAAACCAATTTGTATCCCTTGAGTTTCCAGAATTACCATTAAAAAGCTACAGTCCTGATATAAATAACACTTCCAAAGTAAACATGTAACCAACTTCTATTTGAAAGCTCTAGGGTACTTATTTGACTTTTGTGACAATGAGGTTAAAAGTAATAATAATATGTGAGTTATGACAATTGTTTGAAAAATACTTAAAATATTAACAGGGTTATCTTAAAGTAGCAGGTTTCTTTCATTGCTCTATTAATATTTTCATCCATGTGGTCCAAGTAAAATTGTAAATGTTATTCTCGTTGTAACATTGTAAAAATGAGCCAACATAACCAAATAATTGCAAGTGTATTATTTAAAAAGTCAGCAGCGTGTCTTCTACCAACTGTGTTAACATAACTGGTGGTCTGAAGTTGTCACTTACTAGAATTAGTGCTGTCATCCTTGGTTCCATCGAGAGCTCCATCGGGGTGCATTTGCAAGTAGTAGCCTTGCCTGCAATATAACCTGGTCACTATACCCTTGAGCTGGGGATCTGAAAGGCAAACACAGTTATCATAAGCCTCACAATGTATCACAATAGAATTTCTTTTTGTTTGTTTTTTTTTCTTTATTTTTAAGAAATAAGAGGGCATTTTAGAGAAGTAGCATCTTATATTTTGTGAGTCCCAGATTTCTTTGTATTTGTGAAACCTGGCGTATACTAAGCATAGAAGGTAAAGAGAACATTGTTGTAAGCTGCATTTGTCAGCGGCAGAAAATGGGTCATTTTATAAAATTAATATGCGTGCATTTAAATGATTAGTTAAAATGATTAAACTACTTAATCTATTAGTTTAGCTGTTAGATGAGTCCTAAAATAATTAATTTAATAGTTTAAGCTAATATCATTCAGGATGTCAATACAAGAGTTTTATAAAGTTCTGACTCAAACAAACCATGTTAAAGCCCTATGAGTGGATTTTAAAACTTAATTTAACAAGTAATCCCCAAGTGTGAAAAACCTGTATTTTAAAAAAGAAATCATACTGGCCCTGGCCAGGTAGTTCAGTTGGTTAGAGCATCTTAACCATAAATCAAGGTTTCCTATTCAATCCCTGGTCAAGACACACAAGAGTCAACCAGAGGATACAAAAATTAGAAGAACAACAAATCAGTCTCCTCTCTCTCTCTCTCTCTCTCTCTCTCTCTCTCTCTCTCTCTCTCTCCCTTCCTGTCTTTCTCTCAAATCAACAAATAATTAAAAAATTAAAACAACAACAAAAATATACAAACATTTTAATGCACATTATTAGAAAAAGCCCCAATATGGGGAATGTTGCTTGGTGTCTAAAGGGTCACTCTAACTTGCATGGAGGGATCTTTGCTTCTTATGCATGATCCAGAGGAAAATGAGAAAACTGGCTTCTGAACTCAGGGTGAGACCAAACAACAAGCCTATGCTGTGAGGTCAGCTCTGGCCACAATCTAGATAAATCAGACAAATTTAATAGATAACCCTACTCATTTAGAACTAAGAAGGAGAGTAAAACTATCAATATGGATTATGGTTCTTGGCCAAAGGTCTTGAGGTAGAGGACAATGGAAGTTTATTAAAATAAAAATGGAACTTATATAGGAACACACTTCTCATTTAATGATTCAATGAAAACAGGACCACTCTAGTGATCCAGTGCTTCACAAAGAGCCAGTTGTATCTTTGAAAATAAATATTGGCAGGTGGCTTTTCAAAAGCCATGCCCATATCAGAACTAGATTTCATGTGGTATATCACAACCCTCACCATCTCCACAATTGCTGAAAGGGACATGCAAATCTGATCATGCTATCAAAACAATAGGATGTCACAGAACAATGAAGCCTAGCACCTTGTAATCAATAGAAAAATTGTGGTCGCCATTCCAACTCAAGTCTCCTCCCACTGGAGTGGTGGACACACAGATGATATAAAATAGTGCACCTGAAACCTATGTAATTTTATTAACCAATGTCATCCCACTAAATTCAATAAAAATAAAAAAATATCCCTTGCTATAGTATAGTTGGTTTTTTTTAAAAAAAAAGAAAAAAATGTGGATTTGTAAAAAGGTGAACACAGTACACACACATACAAAAACAAAAACAGAAAAAGATGTTCAAAAGTAGAATATTCTTAGCCTTTTGTTTAGTCCTCAAGAAATTAAAAATGCCAATATCTGTTTAAATGTACATCTGATAAAACTAATAACTTGAAAAATGACTCCATGGTACACAGATTTTCTTCAAAGTTAGCATAATATTATAGAAAACCTGAAACATAATGTATGAACACCACAGCACCACATCAGTGTGATTAAACGTATTAGAATGTAAATGTTTTCAGAAGGCTAGGATTTTAAAAAGAAACATCTAAGTGATTATTAGATCGTGCTATGTAGGTGCCTTCTTCTGTAGTATATCACTTTAAAAATCACATCACTCTAAGATATGCATTAGTGGGGAAAAAACGACTCTTGCACCTTAGTCTGCCCATCGCTCAGTAGGACTTGACTGGGCAATCAGCCTTCTAAGTATTGAGGACTTCTTTTCTTAGGTTTGCTGCAGCAGATTTTTGCTCATCACTGACAATAGCAGCACAGAAAAGAAGAGAACAAAAGTAAAAAGGCAGCGGAGGGGAGGCAAATTCTTAGTTGCTATGAAAACAAAGAATTTTAGAGATTGGCATTTTTTCTCTAAAATGTTTATGTTCTGAATCACTTATTTTAAATAATCGCATATTTTAGCTACTAAATCTTCTGAACTTGAATTAACTAGGTCAGCCAAGGCAGTGCGAAGGCACAAGCGCCCTCACACTTGCACGAAGAGAGCCCTACTTTTATGATTTTTCTATTATCAGAAAATAAAAGAGATAACAAGTATTGATGGGAATGTAGAGAAAAGGGAACCTTCATGCACTGCTGGTGGAAATGTAAATTGGTGCAGCCGCTGGGGAAAAAAGGTTCCCCCCCAAAATTAAAAACTGAACTACCATATGATCTAGCAATTCCACTTCAGGGTACGTATCTGAAGGAAATGAAATCAGGATCTCAAAGAGATATCTGCATCCCCCTCTCAGGGATTGCATCATCATTCACAGTATGCAAGATATGGAAACAGCTTGTGACCATCAACCAGTAAGTAAATAAAGAACATGGAAATATCACAATGAAATATTATTGCGCTTTAAAAAGAAGGAAATCATGCCATTTGTGACAACATGGATGAACCCGGAGGACATGGTGCTTAGAGAGCCCTGCTTGACCTCACTTCATTTCTGATAAGGAAGTGTGAGTGAAACATGGAATTGTGGTGTTGAGTTCTCATTTAACTCCAAGGAAACAAAATCAAATTGAGTTCTATTTATCTAGTTTCACATTATCTGGTATTTTCTTTTTAGAAACCATAACAACATTGTGTTCTTCTCAGGTGCCAGGCACTGTTCCAAGTACATCACAGGACTAACACATTGCTTCCTCACCACAAGTTATTTAATAGAAACCCTTTTTGACGAAGAGGAAGTGGAGACACGGGGCTAGTAAGTACTTGATGAAGATCTCATAACTAACGAGTGCAAAGCTGGGTTTTAACATGTTCCTGCCCACTTCCCTCCTACCCTATGTGGCTTCTATAAAATGAAGACTCAAATTGAACCATCTTAAAAACCGAAAATAAAACGGAAACCAATCTGGTTTGTTTTCTGAACCGAGGTGTTTAAAGATCAACCACATTTGTATCTAAACCCAAATCCTGCAAACCTGCAGCCAAATCTGTGATATAAAGCAATGACATGAAGTTAGAAGGAATCAAAGTTCTTGAACATCTATTCTACAATCCAACCCACATTGCCACTGGCTGCATTTCCAATAAATCTCTCTACCCATGCAATATAATACTGTAAGTCTAAACCTCCTCCAGTATCACCTTCACCAACTCCATCCAAAAGGTATTTCTACCCCTGACATGACTACTTATATTAACAGTATCTGCCCCCTAAAGATCAACTCCATGCTTGACTTTAAAAATATATATTTTTATTGATTTCAGAGAGGAAGGGAGAGGGAGAGAGAGAGAGAAGCATCAATGATGAGAGGGAATCATTGATTGGCTGCCTCCTGCATGCCTGACCTCCTGGTTCATAGGTCTAGGCTCAACCACCAAGCCATGCAAGCTGGGCAATGCTTGCTTTTTTTTCCCCCAATAAGTTGTCTAATACCTACAGATACTGTCTTCCCGAGCTCCTTCATTCTTTTTCCATTTTCACAGGTAGCAGCAGCTAAGCCCCTCAGGGCCTCTCCTAGGTGGTCTTTCTGTTTGTACTGTGCCTGTTATAATCCATCAGATGCTGAAATACACAGCAACTTTTTGCTGGCGGCTCAATTACTCAAACACCCTGCAGCCATGGGGCCTGTCTTATCTGCCTGGCCTTGTTTTCTACTGCTCCCACGCAGTGCCCTGTTTGTAGCCCAACCTGGGTCACTGTGGACTGCCTGCAAACATTCCGTTATCTCCCACATTCATCCTGTTCCTTCAGCCTTACCTGTCTCAAATACGCCCACCAGCATAAAGCTGCCCCTTGAACATCTGTGCGCATACACCCACATGCACACACACATCCTTGCATAGTTAACTCCTTTTCCTCCTTGCCAAGATCAGCTCCATCAGCACTTCCTCTAGAGCACTTTCCTAACACCTCAGACAAAGTCAGATTCCTCCTTGAATGCTTTTATGGCAGCATATTTCATGGGTGTAACTTATATTTTAAGCATCAAAATTATTTTTCTTTTATATGAGCAAAACTTTTTTTTTTGGTATGACATAGAAAAACATTCAAGTTATTTGAAAATGCCGGGCAAACACTGGATGTTCAGTATGACCCAAATTTTTAAACAAATATATTGTGTAACCCAAGTTTCCTACTCCTCTTATCTCTTTTATTTTATTTTATTTTATTTTATTTTATTTTATTTTTTACTTAAATTAAAAATTTTCCATCACCATTTATCCCTTCTATGCCCTCCTCTATCTCCCCCAACCCCCTCCCAATCCTCCAATCACACAGTTTCCATGAGTTCGCTCTCTCTCTCTCTCTCTCTCTCATTTTTTTTTTTTTTTGCTTAATCTCACCCCACAACAACCTCCCCACCCCATCAGAGATGTCTGCCTGCTCTCTATCTATGAGTCTGTCTTTATTTTACTTAGTAGTGCTGATATGTCTCCTTGGGCAAGGGAAACAAAAGAAAAAATAAATAAATGGGACTACATCAAACTAAAGAGATTTTGCACAGCAAAGGAAACCACCAAAAAAAAATAAAAAAGAGAGCCCACTGAATGGGAGAACATATTGGCCAATAATACATCTGGATAAGGGGTTAATGTCCAAAATGTATAAAGAACTTCTTCTAAAAATCAACACAAACCCCCCCCGCCAAACAATTCAAGTAAAAAATGGGCAAAATATCTGAATAGAAATTTCTCCAAAGAGGACAAACAGATGGGCAATAAACATATGAAAAGATGCTCAATGTCACTAATCATCATAGAAATACAAATTAAGACCACAGTGAGATATCTCAGCTGTCAGAATGACTATCATCAATAAATCAACAAACAAGTGTTGGTGAGGATGTAGAGAAAAGGGAACCCTTGTGCACTGAGAATGCAGACTGGTGCAGCCATTGTGGAAAGCAGTGTGGAGTTACCTCAAAAAATAAAAAATGGTACTGACTTGTGACCCAGTAATTCCACTTCTGGAAATTTATTTGAAGAAACCCGAAACCCTAATTCAAAGAATATATTCACCCCTATGTTCACTGTAGCATTATTTACAATAGCCAAGATTTGTCCATCAGTAGATGAGTGGATAAAAAATCTGTGGTATTACATAATGGGATTCTATTTAGTCATAAAAGCAAGAAAATTTCACCCTTTGTGACAGCATGAATGGACCTGGAGAACGTTATGCTAAATGAATGAAGCCAGTCAGAGAAAGACAAGTACCATATGATTTCACTTATACCTGAAATCTAATGAACAAAATTATTTCATGTTGAAATGTTTTTAATACATTACAAGATATAGAAAACAATGAAACCAACATCCATATACCCACCACTGAGATTAAACAGATGCTAATATTTTGCGTTAGAATTCATGGTTTTAATTCCACATTTATTTTTGCAATTATATGATGCATGTCTGTCTCCAAATTGGACTGCAAGTTTCAAGAAGAAAATTGAAATGTATGATATTGCTCACCATTACATCTTCAGGATCTAGATAAATAGGAGCGATGCAATATATATTTTCTACATGAATTCTGATGAGGTAATTTGTAATTTCATATATTGCTGGTACAAGTAAAAATTGGAACAACATAAAAAGCAAGATGGTGATAAAAAAAAAAAAAGCCTTAAAAATGTTCACGATTTGTCTTGGCCTGGTAGCTCAGATAGTTAGAGCAACATCATGATATGCCAAGGTCGCGGGTTCTATCTCTGGTCAGGGCTCATATAAGAAACAACCAATGAATGCATAAATAAGTGGAGTAACAAATTAATGTTTCTTTCTTCCTTTCTCAGATGCTCTAAAATCAATTAATCAATAAAAAATGTTCACAATTGTACTTCCCAGACTTCTTATTTTAAATTAAATTTTCAGTGTTAAAAAGTTTTGTGTGATAATATACATATATATAACATGAACATGATTAAAAATTACTACCCATAAATAAAAATACATGGGAGAGAAAACACAAAAATGTTAAATGTAACGGTATTTTGATAGTTACTCAAACATTTACTTTTCAACAGTTTACTATTTGCAAAATTTCTTATAATAATGGCATGATACATTTATAATGAAAATACAGAAATTTTAATAAAAAAGTATCAATGCCTCCTGACTGGTGTAGCTCCGCAGTTGAGTGTTGACCTGTGAACCAAGAGGTCGCCAGTTCAATTCCCAGTCGGGCACATGCCCGGGTTACAGGCTTGATCACCAGTGTGGGACGTGAAGGAGGCAGCCAATCAGTGATGTTTCTCTCTCATCATTGATGTTTCTATCTCTCTCTCCCTCTTCCTTCCTTTCTCTCTAAAAATCAATAAAAATATATTTCGCAAAATTTATTAATGCCTTTTGCCAAGAAATGAGTAAAAATATAACTCCATACATACTTGCAAATAATATTGCACGCATATATGCAAATAACCTAAATGTAAATACAGTGTACATTAACTGGTTGCCCTGAATTTTCAAAAATTAAATTTATTAGTTTCTTTTTGTGCATGGTCACAATCCATGAAACCTTCACTATGATACTTTATTACTTATAAAATTGACTATTATGCAATGTGACTGTTTATACTTGAAGGGCGTTCTTTCAAATAATTAAAATAAAAAGAAAAGAAAACTTTCCCCCAAGGTAAAAAGTATGCAACCAAATAAACATAGCAAAAAATAAACAAAACAAAAAAAACTATTTTACTGAGAAAACAGCTACATTAGTTATGTGCCGTCAGGCAAAGCAAACATATTACAAAACTTCTAAATCTACTGTGTATAGAAGGATATAGCACTTCATTTTTGCACTTAACTTCAGTCTAATATGTGCTGGACAGCTCACTTCCATGTATTATTTCCTGACTCTAGAAAAGTTGAAAAAAAAGGGACTAAGAAAATCTCACACAAATGTCAGCGGACAGGAACCAGACTGGGCAGTTGCAATGATAGCACACGTCTCCAAAACAACAGCAACCCCTCGCTTGTGTGAAGACCCAGGACTAGAACTTCCTGTGCATTTATTATCTCCAAAAATAAAACATGTTAGCTTTGCTAACCTTTAACATGAATTGACATTGAAGTTTTCAGGGTCACATGTCACACTGGGTCCTTGGAGTGCTTGAGGCAGTTTGGGTCACGCCCTAATTCTGAGGGGCTGACATAGTAACCCTGGCTCTCAGTCCTGTTGCTAATGAGTGCTTTGCAATATGCTGAAGTTTATGTGTTCCTGACTGAATAAACGTATAACTTGTATTATTTAACTTAACTAAAGTTATTATAATTTACGGAAAACACTTAAAAACAGAGATAGTATGGATTAAAGGTGATGCTGGGGGGGGAAAGCAAAAGCTAACACCAATAATATAGCTAATATGATATCTTTGTATATATCTGCTGCATGGATTATATGGTTAAGAACAAATACACACAATTCTTTGATTATTAACAAATGGAATTTATAAAATTACACTATCAGTAAGTCCACGGGTAGATAAGCTGCAGGTATGATGAGGTAAGAATCATTTTGTTTGAATGTGCTCCTTAGCCAGGCATGGGTCCCCCTGGCACCATCCCCCTAAATTTTATAGGCTAAGTATCAGAGAAGAGTGGCTCCCAAAAGGAAAATCAAAGTACTATTAAAATAACCAAGTAAAATAGGAGTGGAATTGTGGCAGTTACACCAACAGCAAGATAATATGGGAGCCCAGACTCTACCTTTCAGCAAATGGCAGCAAACCTCCCTAGTTAGTAGCACTATGGAGAACTGTGGATTTAGCCCTGCATAAACTAGACAATAGAGATAGGAAAGTGAAATGACATATTTGAGCATTGTAGTGCCAAGCATAATGTTAGTAGCAATATTTGTTCACCTCCCCATAACTACTGCTGGCCTTTCAACAATTTTCTTTGAAAGTTATCACGTGAGACTATATTGGCATTCAGCCTGAA
Organism: Myotis yumanensis; assembly: GCF_028538775.1. Lineage (NCBI taxonomy): Eukaryota > Metazoa > Chordata > Mammalia > Chiroptera > Vespertilionidae > Myotis > Myotis yumanensis. The sequence continues at coordinate 38,134,966 of NW_027223754.1, read as the reverse complement.
CTACTGGATTGGTATTTAGAGTTCCTTAATTGTGTTTAGGAAAAATCAACAACCATATGGGTTTTCGAAAATGAATGTTTTGGGTGAAAAATGTGATAGATTAAGAGGAGAGAGAGGGAGAGAGGGAGAGAGAGAGAGAGAGAGAGAGAGAGAGAGAGAGAGAGGGAGAAACAAGTACACAAGGTAAATAACAAAGCAATGATTATCTAGTCAGATCTAACAGGAACTCAATCAAAAGAGTATGAAATGTTAAGAAGACAATCTAAAATACATCTACTATCCTAAAAATGGAACATCACCCTCAATGAATATTATGTCTTGACATATTATAAAACAGTAAAAATATTACATGTGTGAACAAACTTTTATTGAGGTACATGCTCACTTTTTATTTAAATAATGGGATAAGAAGGTTTGGTGGCATTCTTCTAATAAATGTTAAATATAAGACCTACCAGAAAAGGATTTTGTATTCAATATACTGATATATTCCAAACTTCTATATCTGAAGTTCCACAACCTTATTTGAGTTAGCCATGTAAAACTACAAAATATTTTCAATTAATTAAATTGTTAGAGTTCTTTATTCTTTTCCAAAAACACTTATGCATTCAACATATCCACTCTGCTTAAGAAAATAAGAAAGCTTAGGTTGTCTTAATTTAATTTTCTCCTCTTTTTTTCCATTTGCTGTGCCTCAAGTATTTTGAGGATACTTCTTGTGTGACACGCCATTCCATGCTCTCTGATATTAGTTAAAATAGAAATAATGAAAGCTAATGTCCATGTACACCAAGAAAAAAAAAGATGTTTCATACTATATTAGCCTCAACACTCAGAACTGAAGAAAAGCAAATCAATCCAACTGCCTTCAGATATAGGGGGAAAATACCCAACATTTTAATTAAAACAATCACTCTCTCAGAAGTGGCTGCATGTAAATCAATCACTGTCACAAACTGTTTCCATCTAACATGCAAGACTGACAAAGGAGAAATCAGAATAACCCCTAGACTGATGTATACGTTTCAATAATTATTTAAATTGAAAAATGTATAACATACAAACATTTTTACATACCGAATATATAAATATGTACAATGTTTATTTACATATAAATTTTGGTACTAATTGGTTATCAGTGTAGGTTCTTGAATATCACTTCTCTGTTACCCATGGAAAATCAATGTTTTTTACAGGGTAGAAAACAACTTTTGAAATATACATTTTGTGGTAGATCTAATTAGATTTGGCACTCCTAAGTAGCAGAAAATAGTATTGTGAGCAATTTACTTAGAGCCATAAATTATCATATAATTCAATCATAAAAATAAGCCAGGCCCAGGAACTCTTCCAGAGGGCTGAGGGGAAAGGGTGGGTGGGAGCACTAAGAATAATGATAAATAAAACCGGAAGTATGTGGAAATTTGCTATTTCTTTTAACTCCTCAGGATGGCATCTAGTTTCTTCTAGGGACTGACCCCATGCTACCTTGAGAGCCCCATATAGCTAGGAAAGTTGGTTCAGACATTTCAAAACCTACCACCTTAATTCAATGCATTGTCATGTCTGTTAAATTTTAATTGCCACCTTTGTCAACCAGAATCCTATGCCTGTAGGCCCTAAGGATAAATCTTGCATTAAACAAAACAAAACAAAAACAGATTTGCCCTCAAATAGCTTGCTGTCTATTTGGGAAAGATTTGGGAGAATCCATAAAACCTGTGAATTGGCTTTATGCCAAGTAATCATGTGTTAAATTATTGGGTTTACACATCTTCCTTCCTTTCAAATACATTATAAGACCGTTGGTAGTCTGCAGCATATTATATTATTCAAAATAGCCTATCACTATGCTTTGCACACAGCAGATGCTCAAGAAATACTTATTGAACTAAATTCATTTGCTTTGAGTTTTTAAAAGAGTCTATATATAAGCCATGAAAGGCAATCAGGGCAAAATGTATTTTAATATCTTATTTAAGAATTGAAGAAGCTGAGCATGCTTAAAATAAAGATAAATGTGGGTTATGAAATGGAAACACCAATACTTTTAAACATTTTTTCTATTTTGGCCAAAAAAAAAATGCCTTTATATAAAGTATATGAAGAAAACAAAAGTGAGTAAAGCCTCTTCTCGGGGAAAATGTTTGAGAAGATCACTAAAAGGAAGGCAGGCAGTCAGGATCCTGTGTAATATTTGACATAAGTTCCAAGGAGCACGCAGACCTCAGAACAGCATTTTGGGGTTCCTAGCGCAGTGGTTCACTCTCGCTAGTTTTATGGATACATATTCAGGATATACAAGCTCCAGAAGTAAGCAAATCTTTGGAGTTCAGTTAGAAAAGCACCTCTTTTGAATAATATTTTCCAGCAAGGTTCTCTAATTACAACATTCCACACTAAAGATACTTCAGAGCTACTAGAGTCCCAACATAATCCAGAAATGGACAATAAAATGGCCAAAAAATGTTGGATCTATTTTCTACCTTATTGATTCATCACTTACAAAGGTGAATAATTATATCATAAACCATTGTGGGCTTTATTCCACTAATTTATTCCATCTAAAGTTTAAATATTAAAAAAATAAATTATAAATGTTAATTGTATAATTGCAAAGGTAATATACAAAATTCTTGTGAATATTTAAATAAGAAAAATATGCGTTCTTTAGTGACAATACTTGAGATCCAAGTCAATTCATTATAATTATTACATCTAGAGAATGCTTCCCTGATAATACACTGTGCCAGGAATTCCTAATCTATGAATGACTTTATTTGCTGCTTGCCAGAACACATAAGTGCATGTGCAGAGAGGCGTTATGCTCTGTCTCATTCAGTGTGCTGATGTGTCACTCTGCATAGCATCTGCTGCACGTGGAAGTATGAGCACATTATTCATGTGCAGATTCCTCGTTAACATGTCAATGACACAAAATATTAAAAAAGAAACAATATTATCTTGAAGACATTTTATATCTTCTTTGTTATATTAGCCTGAATATTAGCAAGGACTATGCTGCCAGCTGACAACGAGTATAATATTTCCTAGGTTGCTAAGCAGATAGCTAAGCATTTTACTTAAATTTTCAAATGCTATTAGCATAGAAAGAATGGAATATGAGATACTTTCATGTAATTGCTATCTGCATGCTATTATTTTTTAACTCTATATATACATCCTAGTGTGTTCCTAATGCTGTTTTTATTGCAAATAAACACATATAACTAGATATTAAATACCACAATAGTCCATGCTTATTCAGCAAGTCTCTAAATGTTTAGTAACAATCATTTCTATTGCTTATTATTGGATTCTTTTTTTTATTCCTAAGGAAACCACTATGTCAATAACTATTGCAGACCTCTCTTGGAATAACTGATTGTGAAAGGAAACTGTACCATCTTGAAACACAAATTGTGATACTTTGCCATAAGAAAGAAACACACACACACACACACACACACATGAGCAACAAATAGCAAAGATGAAGAAAAAGTTTTTACTTTACCATGTAAGTGACCACAATTACATTATTTAATTTTAATAGATAATCCTACATATAAATGATGGAACACTACTCAGCCATAAGAAAATATGAAATTGCCAGAACCGGTTTGGCTCAGTGGATAGAGCATCGGCCTGTGGACTGAAGGGTCCCGGGTTCGATTCCGGTCAAGGGCATGTACCTGGGTTGCGGGCACATCCCCAGTAGGAGATGTGCAGGAGGCAGCTGATCGATGTTTCTCTCTCATCGATGTTTCTGGCTCTCTATCTCTCTCCCTTCCTCTCTGTAAAAAATCAATAAAAATATATTAAAAAAAAAAGAAAATATGAAATACTGACATTTGGGACAAGATCATGCACCTTGAGTATATCATGCTAAGCGAAATAAGTCAGACGGAAAAAGTTAAAAGCCATATGATTTCACTCATATATATGGAATATAAAACTTAAAGCAACAAATGAACAAACAATGAAACAAATAAAAACTCATAGACACAGACAGCAATATGGCAGTTACCAGAGGGAAGGGAGACTTGGGAGGGGTAGTAGAGAGTAAAGGGGGTCACACAATGGTGTGACAAAAGATGATTTGACTTTAGGTGGTGGGCATACAATGCAATATACAGATAATATATCATAAGAATGCACACTTGAAACCTATATAATCATATTGGCCAATGTCACGCCAATAAATTTAATTTAGAAAAATAAAAATAAAGAATACACAATCCTTTCATTTCTTACTGCTCAACACAAAAGTCATTTTATATTAATCATAATACAAAATATAACTCCATATTATATTAATCATGTTTCTCACTATGTTCTTCATAACGTGTGAGGCTAATCAAATGTAACTGAATGGCTTGAGGAATATTATTGCCATTTGCTAATATTTTATAGTCACATACTATCATCATGAACAAATGTCAATGCTGGAAGTATAACTGAAAAGAATGTGAATGTTACAAGAATCTTGCCCCATAATCTGAGAGCTTAATAATTATGCAAACTTTCTTTAAAAGCCTAAGTGACTTCTACTTCTGACAGATAGAGTAACAGAGACCAGAGGGCCCTCTTACATAAAATAATAAAACAGTTAGACAAATTGAATTTTTCAGGACATCTGATATTAGGAAATGAAGGACAGCCGTCTCTGAGAAATGAGAAACAAATAAGTAAGTCCTACTATTACTTGAGTTCAAAGCCTTGACAGAGATTCCAGGATATGGTAAAGGGAAGGAACGCCAGTGGGTTCTTTAAATTGAGAGTCCCAGGAGATCAAGGTAGACAGAGTGCAGAGCACTGGAGAAGACAGAGCTGTAGAGATAGAGAACGTCCAGGATGTGCAGAAGAGTCCCTCAAGTACCGTATTCAGCTGTGTACTGATCAGCAATTTTATGTGAAGAAACCACTCCGGGCTGGGGAAAACCACCTGAGAGGATCAGAGTTTAGAGGTGACCTGAAATAGCACCTTTTCCCACTAGTAAGACTGAATAAATTCATGGGATACAAAGTATAAATAAGGGTCTTGCATCAGTAGTGGGGAAAATTAGCCTTAGTCTAATCGCTGATTTAGTCTCACCTAACAAATTCTGAAGGAAGAACTAAAAAGAGTACATATACTGCTTCCAAGCAAGTTAACTGAATCCCAGAATAAGCTCAATAATATTTATAGGAATGCAGAAGTATCAAGCATCCAACAAAGTAAAGTTCAAAATATTCTGAATCCAGTATATGATGGTACACATGAAATAAAGCAGGAAAATGTGACCTGTAACAAGGGGAAGAATTAATGAGTCAAAAGTGACATAGAACTGACCCAGATATTAGAATATTAGACAAGGACATACACACAATCATAGTAACTGTATCCCATGCATTCAAGCAGTTAAGTACAGACATAGAAAATGTAAAGAAGGACCCAAATCAACTTCTATAGATGAAAACCACAATTTGTTAAATGGAAAAGACACACTGGATGAGATTGATTGCTGATTAGAAATTGAAAAATGCAAGTGGTAAACTTGAAGACAGTAATAAAAATGATCCCAAATAAAATCCACGGGGAAGAGAGAATTTTTAAAACTTAACAGAGGCCTCAGTGAGTTGTGGGATAACTTCAAGTGACTAGATAAATATTTAATTGGAGTCTCCAGAGAGAGTATCAAGAGGGCAAGAAAAGAAAAATATTTGAAAAATTAATTGCTGAAATTTTTCCAAATTGGTTAAAACTAAAGATCCAAATCGGTTAACTCCATGTACAAGGAATATGAAGAAAAATTACACCAAGATACATCATTTTGAAAGTACTCAAAACCAGTGATAAAGAGACAATATTCTCTTTCCCTTAAACGGGAAAAACACAGTATATACCGAAGAACAAAGATAGGACAGCAAATATCTTATATGTAACAACTGAAGCAAGAATACAATAAACCAACATCATCAATGTACTGAAAGAAAAATAATATCCTAAAATTCTAAAAAAATGAAATTAAAAAATAAAGGTAAAATAAAGATGTTTTAAGACATACAGAAATGGAGGGAGTCTATCACCAGAAGATCTTCACTACAAGACATGTTAAAGGAAGTCCTCCAGGAACTAAGAAAATGATACCAGATAAAAATATGGATTGAAACCAAAGAAACTTGTGCTAAATACACAGGTTAATATGTACATGTATTTATTAAAGGTAATTGATTGTTTAAACAAAAATAATAACCATCTAATGTGGGGTTCATAAAATATGTAAAAGTAAAATGTCTGACAACAATCCAATATAATAAAAGGCTAATATGCAAATAGACCAAAAGGCGGAACAACCGGCCGCTATGATGTGTGCTGATCACCAGGGGGTGCACATAGAACATGGCAGGCGTCAACAGCAAGTGGCGGAGCGCGGAACATTGTGGGTGTCAGCTGCGGCGGGATGGTGGAGCACATGAATGGAGGTGCCAGACCAAGGTGGGATGCAGGTTGCTGTCACTGGGGCGAGCCTCTGGTGGTTACTGAAAATTCTTCGCTCCCGCGCACCATGGTCCCACCCGGCGCTCACACCTGCTGCCAGCACTGGCCTAACACACACCCACTGCTTGCACCGGCCCTAATCGCTCTGCACCATCAGCAGGTGCAAGGGGCCAGCCCTGTCAGCATGTGGGAGCTGTGGGAGCAGGGCTGCCGGCAGACGGGACCAGGGGCCAAGGTGAAAGGGGCCAGGTGGGGACGCTGAGGATGGGCTGATGCCTTAAGCCGGTCCATCCTTGCTGCTTGACACAGTCGCTGCAGGGAAGAAACATCTGCACAGCATATGTTTCAAGGGACCTGGCGTATATGGCATACTGTTCTTAATATGTTTGCTCCCCTTCTTGGCACTATGTGTTTTAACCAAGGTCACCTCTCTGAGAAAGGTTGTTTCCCCAGGTAGAGATTTTCCCCTGAAGTTAGGGAGGGAATAAAACCCCTTAACTAAATGCCAGGTGGGTAGTTAATCACTTTAACTATGAGCAATCACCCTTAAGCTACATAATCTTTACTCCCTAGAATGGAGATAAGAAATGCCCTAACCTTTGGAATAGAAATTGACAGGATTAAAATCAACTGGTATAAAAACAGATGTAACAAGACAATAAAAGATAGAACCTGGCAAGAGAACCTGGCTGGAGATCCTGGCTAGAACCTGGCTACATAACCTCGCTATGCTGATCAACTGAACGCTGTCTCCGTCTCCTTCATTCTTTGCCGACTCCGTCCACACCTTTGGGAACCCCTGGACCTGTTGGGACTGGACCCCAACAGGCCGAGACCCGCCCCTGTGCTCACCACAGCCTCGCAGCCCACAGTTCCTTTCAAGGTGCAGGAGTCCGTGCACTGGGCCCCTAGTCATATAAATAATAGCAGGAATAAATAAATGGAATACTATATGGTCTCAAGATGATGGTTCTATTGTTGAAAAATTATTAAGAATTTTAGGATGGTGTCAGCAGAGCATTAAACTAAGTGTGGCCGTACTTAGTTTAAGAATAGGAAATAATAAACAATGCTAATAATAATATGCTATTAGGAAGGCCAAACTTAGTTTAATGCTCTGCTGACACCATCCTGAAATTCTTAATAATTTTTCAACAATAGAACCATCATTTTCATTTTGCCCTGGTCTCCTGGATTTTATATACCTGGTCCTGCCTTTAAACATGACACCAAAAGCATGATCCATTGGGGAAAAAATGATAAATTGAACCTCATAAAAATTCAAAACTTATCTTCAAAAGAAACTGATAAGAGACTATAAAAACAAGTCACAGACTAGGTAAAAATATTTTCATGTTTTATATCTGATGAAAAGCTTGTATCTACTAATATACAAAGACTTAAAACTCAATAACAAGAAAACAAACATTACAATAAAACAACTGGGTGAAACTGTATAGCACTTTATCAGAGAATACTTATGGATGAAAAAGAAGTTCACGAAAAGATGTTCAAAATCACTAATCATTGGGGAAATAAAAATTAAAACCACAATGAGATAAAAATACACATAGTAGCAGATGAAAATTCAAAGAATACCATTCCAATTGTTGGCAAGAATGTGGATAAAATAAACTCAAATAAAATAATGAGAGAAATGAAAAAATGCTCCAACCACTTTGGAAAAATGTTTGCAAATTCTTAAAATTTTCAACATAAACCTATCAACATTGTCCAGCCATTTCACTCCTAGATATTTACCTAAAAGAAAATAAAATCATACGTTCATACAAACCATGTACAAGAATGTTCACAGCAGCTTTATTTATAATAGCCCACACCCAAATATTCATTCAACAGACGAATGGATTAAACTGTATATATCCATACAATGGAATACTACTTGGCAAAGAGAGAGAGAGACTGAACTATTGACAGATGCAACAAACTGGATTAATTTCAAAATAATTATGTTGAATAAAAGTAATACCCACTGTGGGTTTCCATGAGTATAATATTCTAAACAAATATATACAAAAACAATATCTGTGACTGTTTGAAGATTGGTGAATGGATAAGAAGAAGCCAGGAGGTTAGACGTACCAAGGAGCCTAAGAAAAATTCTGCAGTGATGGAAATATTCATAATCTTGGGTATGATAATGGTTTCTGTGTCAAAACGCATAAAATTGTATACTTTAAATAAGTAAAGAATATTTCATAATAATTATACCTTAGTAGAACTATTAAAAATAAAAGTAAAAGAATAGGAAATAAATAATGCTAATAATAATCAATCAACATTAATAAAGGACAAAATAGAGTTCTGGGCAGAGGATCTTATCCTTTCATAATGATAGAGGATTCAATTCATTAAGAATACGTAACAATCGTAGATACTGTATATCTACTGACAGAGTTTCAAGTACATGAAGCAAAAACTGATAGAAATTCAGGGAAAAATAGAAAAATCTAAGATTATAATTAGATATTTCAACTCACTCTTAAAAAATTATATAACAAATAGAAAATCAGAATATAGGGAAAAGTCGAAGGCTTGTAGTATTATATATTAAATTTAAAACACTCAGTTAAATTGCTGCAAAGTGATTCACATCTCCTTTCAGGAACTGAAATGGGATTCCCTAAACGTGAGGGATCTGAAAAACAACTACTAGTTGACTCATTTGTAGAATTACCACAGCTAGTCAATCTGATACAGGCTGTGTTAACTTGATCTCCAGCTGTTATTATATTATCTGAAATTGAGGATTAGCATGTCAAAAAGTATGATGTTAAAGAATCAAGGGCATCTGTTGAAGTGAATGTGAATTACTTTAAGTAAAATCCAGTATCAAAGGTCTTTTGGTGAAAGTTATATTGTAATCAGGATATATCATATTGAATGAAGAAAAAAATTATGGTAGATGTGTATTTTAATTAGTTTTTGTAACAGAAATTGTAGAGCAGTAGACTGCTAACTTTGCATGAAAAAAAAAAGCAGTTTCAATTTTTTTAGCATACATTGGCTTTAGAGTCAGGAAGCCTTTCCCTAGAGGTATTATGCCAAGAGAATCATAAGAGAATCATCAAGATAGTGGATGAAATTAAGAAAATAATTGCAAAGAGACCTCCACATAATGGACAGAGTTGGCTGTGCAAATAGTTGAAAGTGGTACTGACAAATTTTTTAAGGCTACTTGCATTTAAAGAAGGTGCAAATATCTGAGGACTGCTCCCTGGGAAGTTTCTGTCTCAGACACTTGTCTTCCAGATGCTACTAGGAAGCAACAAGAGTCATAAACTCTTTCCTTCACCAGTGCCCCTCCTCCGAAATCTCCAGAGCAGCAGGGGAAGGAGCAGGAAGGAGAGGCATCAGGGATACCTATTCATCACAGTGGACATGGGCACTTTCAATGACAGGGGGAAACATTTAAGCCAGCAAAAATGAAAAATGCATGGGTATCAATGTGGAAGTTCCATAAATAATGATGTAAAATTAAGTCTCTAATTCAGAGTTCTGTTGTGACCAGGTATATGTATACTGAAAACCTTCTGAATATTTTCTCACCAGGAAGTGGTGCCTCTCCACTTTTAGTTAAGGTTTAAAATGAATGGCAGATCATAACAATTTCCCCCAAAAATCCTTAATGGCACTTTAATCACAAAAACTCAACAATGCATTTCACATTGGAAAACAGGAGGAAAAATTCTTCCCATGTTCTGCTTAAAAATATTTTCAAAGGCCAAATACTTAACTTGCTTATTTAGCAACCATTTCTTAAACATGTACTTTGTCCCAGGCTCCTTGCTAAGAGCTGAGATAAATTTATAGCCAAATTAGTTTGCTGGCGCCATGATGAGTGTGGACGAGATGCTCATGTGCTCCTTCCAGATCCTCAAGCCCGCCGACAAGAACAAGGGGGAATATGGGCAGTTCAGTGGCCTGAATCCTGGTGGCCGGCCCATCACCCCACCCCGTAACTCCGCCAAAGCCAAGAAATAGCCTCCACGTGCCCGCCCTCTGCCCTAGATGATGGATTGTACAGAAACCATGCAGCATGGGGCGGGGGGGGGGGGGGGGGGGCATGCTGACTTCCTAGGCCTGCTGTCACAGGGAACATGGAACCTTGATGTATTTTTCCTTTTTTTTTAATGAATCAATAGCAGTGTCCAAGCCCCCAAGGCTCCCTCTGCCTGTGCCTCGGTGGCTGCAAGCAGGATCCTGGGGCTGAGGCTGCATTAGTTTGCTGAGACAGCATTAGTTTGCTGTCCATTATCCCCATCAATCATTGAACTGATGCCCCTGGATTGACTTCCCAGCCTGTCCATGTGCCACTCGGCCAGGCTCTGGTTGAAGACCCCAGTGTACTCAGACCACACGAGGTCACAATGACTCATTGAAAGTGCACAATGAGGGGGCACAGATTAGAGAACAACTGACACAATGGGCCCTGGTAAAATTGTGTCGGAGAATGTTTAATCTGAAGGTGAAATGTGTTCATTTCCCAATATTTGTGAGGCTGTCATGAAGAAAGAGAGTAGAATTATTTAATTTTGCTTTGGAATACAGAAATGGAATAAATAACTAGAGCGATACTAGTATTGAGTATAAATTAAGGCAGTGACTGTCATCTCTTTAATCACTAGTATATCCCAGGTGCCTAGAGCAGTGCCTGTCATAAACTAGGCTCTCAATACATAAACGATTAATATATGAATCCATAAGTTAAAAGGAACAGGGAAATTTCCAACTCTGTTATCCAGTGTAAGAAATGAATGAATCTCCCACAAATTCACCGAACGTTCCCAGGCACTGATTGTTCAATGAGTTTGTGGGAGATTTGGTCATTTCTTGCACTGGTTATTTATTAAGAGAACTAGGGAAAGAATTGCTACTTCTTGCCTTAATTACAGGCTTGCTTTGAACAAATTATCTGAGTATACAAAACAAATATGATAAAAAGCCAACTTTATAAAAAATGTGAAAGTCAAGTCCCAACTGAAAAGGACCGGATTAGGACCACTGCCCTCTCCTCACACACAGCGAAGTGTGGCAAGCACTGCCCTCTCCTCTACCTGTGGATGGGGCCATGAACTCTTGAGAAGTGAGGAAGAGTGGGCAGAAATGAGGGACCATGAGGGAGAAAGGGAAACTATTTCTTACTAAGTTGTTAAAGGAAAACACACAGACCTTGCTTAGGAGGGCAAAAGATTAGAAAGAGGAAATCCATAGCAATTGAAAGATTGAGAAGTTTCCATACCTCATAAAGCCAACTGTGAGGTGTGGGGAGGTAGACAAGCAAAGGACATTTTAAAGGGAGTTAAATCTACTCAAGTCTAGGAGAAAATTTGCAGTTGATTTTCTTTTTTTTAAATTTTTATTTCAATATTCTTTAAATTTTACTTTAACTGATTCACAAATATAGTCACATAGACACAGTGTGCTAATTTAATAAGCAATCTCACTTTCAGGTGTAGGGTGGTGGGAGGAAGAGAAGTGGGGGAATTAATTGAGAATGGGATTCTCCTTCCATCCTACCCCGCCTCTTCTGAATATACACTTATGTCCTGAATCTTGATTTTCTTTGCTAAAATTGGAATTGTGGTTTGTGGCTCTGGCATCTGATCCAAACCTTTAATTTAAAAAAAAAAAAATGAAACAAAAATCCTAGGAAAGGCACTGTGCGGAGAGCACATTTTGGCACACTCCTTTAGAAATGGCAAAGAGAACTGCTTATTCCTTCTTCCACAGGCTCGAGGCTTTCATCCACCCTGCAGCTGTGTTCAGTGCATTACGTTCTTCTTGACCCAAACATTATTCTGACCTGTAACTGATCTGGTGCTGGAAAAAAACCACAGTGCCCTGCAGAAGAACCAGAGGCCAGGGTAACCTGGAGCCACAGAGGAGGACAGGGTCTGGCAGGTTTGCGGTCACACCTCAGTGAGCCTGGTTTCCAAGGACAAAAATAGCAAGAGAAAAAGGCAAAGCATCACTTTATGACACCGCACTCAGAAACATCACGTGACTATGGGCGTGTCCATGCCGCCCTTTCTTTTTATTTTATAATGCAACTTGGTAGGATGCAGACGTTCCAATATTTTTACCAATTTAAAAATCTTAGTTCAGCCCTTCAGCACATGTACATAAGACAAATTTAAAAATTCTTTTCATTCCAACTCTGTACAAAAGACAGATCTACCAGGAAGTGTAAGGTGTATCCTTCCTTACAGAATTTACAGCTTTATGTGAACTTCAGGTTGGATTAGACAGAAAACAGATCAATAATAATAAAAGGCTTAACCATTCATGTATAGAATGCCACTGGCCAAAAAAAAGGTGGCTATCCTGCTTAACTAACTGAAAAATGCATGGTATAGACATAAACTCATGGTAAGAGAGGGTCATTCTAATCCTTGTAGTTAATGGAAGGCTTCGGAGAGAAAGTTGGTATGAGCCAAGCCAGCGACAGGATGTGGATGATGGAATGAGGAATTATTTTACAGGTAAGGGGAATGTCTTCATGAGGGAAGTAGTTTCAGAAGACATTCTGACTGACAGGTGGGTTAAGGGGTTAGGGTAATGGGAGATAAGGCTGAAGGCAGAAGCAGTTGGCTCGGGAATACATGACACACAAGCTGAGTGGTTGGCATGTTAAACAGTGGACTGATAGGAAGCATGCTTTCTCTGTCTGGTTTTCTTACTTGAGAAGCGATCTGATGGTGCGACATTTTTGAGAACATTATCAGCTGCAAACTATTGCTCTACACAAAATGAATGCTGGCTAAAATAAAATTTTAACCTGGGAAATTAATTTGTGTTTCTGAATTGTCAAATCCAAAATTTAAGCTTTGCCGTAGAGACTTTTAGGTGTGTGTGTGTGTGTGTGTGTGTGTGTGTGTGTGTGAGAGAGAGAGAGAGAGAGATGAAATTTAAAGACTGGATATAGTCAGGTATTGGAAGACTTTTAAAATGCTGTGACTTCAGGTGATTCAAGATCATTCTTCCTGACATTTCTACCAGAGATTAAGTAATATCAATGAAGCTTACTCTATTGTTTTATGAAGGGAGGATATGTAATAAGATGATTGATAGGAAAAAAGCTTTAAATTTCTATCAACATTTTTCTGAAATGTGCACATGCCTAAAAACAAATTAGTATCTCCCTGACCAAATTAAAGGAAGACAGTTTTAAAAGGCCATGTCTTCTTTTCTGAGATTGCCTTCTGAAGAAAAACAACAACCAAAAGGTACTTCTGTAAAAACAACAACAACAAACAAAAAACAAACACATAAACAAAACCACTTTAAACTGGAGCTGGAGCTACCATCCCAGAGAAACTGCCTTGCACCTTTGGAATGTTAAAATGGGGCAAAACAACCTCTGGACTGGACCTAAAGCAACACTGTGTCCCAAAGAATGGTTTGCAAGGGTAACAACAAAGCAGATATTGTGACTACTGGACTGATGGCTACCAGACTGAAAATTAAAAATAATCTTTAAAATAAACATTACTACGCTCTGGCCCATGTGGCTCAGTTGGCTGAGCATCATCCTGTGCACGCAAAGGTGGCTGGTTCAGTTCCCAGTCAGGGCACAGGCCCAGACTGAAGGTTTGATCCTCGGTCAGGGTGCGTACAGGAGGCAACAGATCTCTCTCACATCGATGTTTCTCTCTCTCTTTCTCTCTCTCTCTCTCTCCCCCCAACTCTCTCTAAAAAACAATAAAAACAGGTTTTTAACTAAATAAGCATCACTATGTTCTTCCCCAACAGAAATGCTTTCCTTCTATTGATGGAATCACTCCTTCTCTTGCGCATCAACACACCTTGCCTTTGTCTCCTAATCGGATCACTATTTGGGTTCTGGCTGGATCAGTCAGTGTATCCACATATCTATTCTCTTTGATCTCAAATAAGTGCTTATTGCCTCTCATTTTGAAAAGCCTTTTATTTTTAGGTTAACACTTCTTAAGAGATTTATTTATCTTACTTATGTACTATTGTGTGAAAGCTTCAAAGGGAGTACCAATTAAAAAAATAAAATTTAAATATCATGATGACTGACATAGTGTAGAAACAGATGAGAAAAATCTGAGCTACAATTTTCACCTCCCTGGAGAGCTGTTGTCTTTTATCATGTACAAACATATGAGAAGAAATGAATTGGAGATAAATGTGGTGTCTCAACATCAGTAATATAATGTATTCTACAGAATTTAAAGAAATTATAAAATTTTCTTATCCCCCCAAATTTAATCAAGGATGCATAAGTAAATAGAAGAGACACAACTGAACATGTTTATAAAGCCACCCTTGCAGAAATCTGTCCATTTCCATGTTGGGAAGTAAGTTACAAATCATGGTTCAAAAGCAAAATGTCAAGTTGATCTTTCATTAGATAAAAGAAAGGGAAATAGAGCTTTGGAATATGCTTACTTGACCTAGAAACATTTAATGAACACTACTTGTTTCAATCTTTAGCCCAACCATGTAATACACGAAGAAAACTTGCCCCTGAGAACACACATCACTGCCTACCATTGCCCAGTTAGTGAGAGAGAAAGTTGATTCTAAGTCTGGCATGTTTTGGGCTCTGAGAGTACCTTTGCTTGGTGGTGCTCCTTTGCCTACACATACGCATATTTAATATATGCATCTTTATTCAAACTATTTCCTTTCCCTTTACACCTGCTGAAATACTGCCCTACAGCAAGGCCTCTCCTAGATATCCCACTGTTTATGAAATGTGCTTTTACCCTCCCTATGGGGAACTAGACCTGATTTCATTGATTAGATATTTTACTAAACCAGCTTTGTTTAATTTTAAAGCTCAATTTATTTAGACAATATAATGTAAAACAGAACAAAAACATAACTTCTCCACAGTGAAAAATGTTACAGTTGAGTTCTGAGATAAGTCTTGATGTAGGCCAAAGCCTGAACACAAGGTAAGAAGTGCTTACGTGCAGGTTTCAGTGGCTTTCTTGGGAGTGTTTTGGGGCTTTCTTGTTCAATGGCTTGGTTTCTATCCTCGTCAGCTCACACCTATGAAACACCACTAGTAAGTCCCACTAGCAAAAAGTGTCCCTGGCTCACCTGAGAAAACACCGATCTCATGAATGGACTAATGCCGACTTGTCGAGGCTTCTTTACAAAACCTTTACATCTGCTTTGCTCTGCAGTGTGCCAGGGAGAGCCATTTGGTGACTGCTGTTCACATAAGTCCCTCTATTCAAATGAGATCTGTAGTTCATAAGGTCATCCCAGAAAGGCAAAGCTTTAAATAAAATTGGAACTAATAAAAAAGAACCCTCACATACCAGAGAGGACAGCATAAAATAGGTTATAACAAGATGGGTTGTAACAACAATGCTCTACTTCCACACAGATGACAAGCTGGAGCAAAATGCTTCTCAGTCAGAGCTCAGAGTTCACATGTCTGTACATTCATGAAAGCAGACCAAAGCAACGGGGGACCCTATAACCGAGTGATCCTCTGGCCACGCCTTGCACAGTACAAGAGAGATCCAAGCACTTCCTCCAGCCTTCTGCTCAGACACCTGCAAGTCTTACTCTAGAGAGAATGGCATTTGGGGTGGAGAGAAAATGCCTGGATTTGGGGCAAAGATGGATGGGCTCAGGTACTCTCAGATTAGTTTGTTGGATAAATGCCTAACTTTTCAGAGCCTGTTTTTGCATCTGTAAGAAGACAAGCGGAGTAATGTTCACCCATCAAGGCAGGCCCACTAATGAGACCAGGTATGTACTGGTTTGACGACAACACCTGGCACTTAGGAGAAGCTAAGCAGAGGTACCACCCTTCTACCATTTATTTTCACTACTCCTTTTACAGGAATTTAAATTAGAATCCCTAATCTCTAAATCTTTGGTGAAATTGGAAACAATAATAAAGTGAAGTAGAGTAGTTTGTGTGGGGGGACACTAGCCTCTGCCTGTGCCTTTTCTTCTACAAGAGCACCTCTAGTCACCACATTCCGGACACCTGGATCCTCAAAAAGCCCTCACCCATCCCTCTCCCCAGCTGTGTGGATGCTCCTCATGGAGATGGGTCCCTTTGTCTCCCAGCATTCAGACAGGAGCATAGCAGAGGAACAGTTCATTGCAGCCTACTTCCAACATGCACCCTCATGTCTAGAAATAGCAGCATGAATCCTTCTCTCTCCTCATTCCTCTATGATCCACACAGAGAGAACAGTCCTCACCTTTTGTTCATATCTTTCAAAATGTTGTGGTGATGCGAATAGTAATAATAATAATGACAGCCATCATTTAGTCATTATTCAGTATGTGTTAAGCACAATACTAAGAACACAAACCAATTAATATTATTTCATTTTATTTATTTAAACACATATTTGAGATTTAACCAAATAAATAATGTGACAGTATTCACACAGTAAGATGTACATCTAGGCTTCAATCCCTGTTTCCAAAGCTGCTGGATGCAGCAGTAAATAATTACAGAGTTTTCATTTATTCCACTAGTCACAAAGAAATCATCTAATTAATGCTCTTATGGATCGTATTAGAAATAGTGGGAGAGGATGCGGACTGAGAACTATATGTACACGTGCGGAGCCTGAGAGTGTCCATGTCAGAGGTAAAGAGACTGAGACATAGACAAATAAAAGTTATCCAGTTCTTTCATACGATTTACAGCATAATTGTTAATAGTATCAATGGTTAAACTTTAAGACATCTAGAGTTTGCATAGCAGGGGAAAAATAATAAGGAAATGGACAGCTCATAGTCGATTCAATGACACAAAACAAACAGGTTCCTGTTTACATTTCTTTGTGTATTTTTTAAAAAATTGTGTCCCTTATTAAAACTCATAATTTTCTCTGAAAGAAAAGTGCCATATATTACATAAAAACTTTTGATATGAAGATTTCCATATGTCTTTGTAAAGTCTTTAAAAAGTACTTGAGAAACACAGGAAAATAATCCTCACCCTAATTGTTTACCAGTGAGCCACATATATTATTTGGGCATCAGAAAGGGCTTAGTAAAAGCTAATTAAGATCAAGGCATTCCTAACTGGATAATTCTCTTAACAGTAGAGAGGAAGTGCCTACGCTTTGCAATTATGTGGGCCATTAAACATGTGAAGTAAAAGGAATTAAACTTGTTATGACTCACGATGATGCTCCCCCCTTAAAAAAAAAAAACCATCACAACAAACAAACAAAAAAAACCAATCCCAGTGTATCTGGTTTCAGGGAAAGTGAATTTTCAAAAAACAGTGGGATAGTTTGTCCTCATATCCCTGAACTCCCCAGGAACAAAATCTGTAGTTTGACAATGAACTGGCCTTACCACACCCTTGGGAAGAACACAGGCATCATCCATTTATTGGCTGTGTGGTTTGAGGACAGTCACAGCCTCCCAAATCTCTCTGTAAAATGGACATAAAAATACTTGGCCAACCAATTTCACAGGATGCTACATGAATTGCATACCTTATTTTAAAGAAGTGAGGAGCCCTCGCTGGTTTGGCTCAGTGGATAGAGCATTGGCCTGCGGAGTGAAGGGTCCAAGGTTCGATTCTGGACAAGGGCACATGCCCGGGTTGCTGGCTCAATCCTCAGTGGGGGGTGTGCAGGAGGCAGCTGATCAATGATTCTCATCATTGATGTTTCTATCTCTCTCTGCCTCTCCCTTCCTCTCTTTAATCAATGAAAATATGTTTTAAAAAAATAAAGAAGTGAGGAGCAAAACCAAGGAATGAGGCTGAAATGGTGGGTAACTCACTATCCAAAACTTAAGAGGTCTGGTTAATTACATCAAAATGAATTTTATCCTGATACTGTGGTTGGTCAGTAAGTTAAAGTAGGCAAGGGACAAGACCCTATGGAGATGCTTAATGTATTGTCTGGTCACTGAACTATCAGATATGATGCATGTAGTTAAAATACTATCCTTGTGACCACAGTATAGATGGCAGGGCATTTCTCAGAGACGGGAGCAATGGGATGGTGAATGCACAGACGTGAGAGCTATGGAGGAGGTAGGAATGGTAAGATGAATTTATTCTAGGCCTATTATCTGCATTGGCTACCTGCCGTTTAAAGATGTAGAAAGATGAGGAGGAATTCAACTCAATAACGATGGTTTCACTAATCAAGACTGTCAAATATATTTGCACTTCTTTATTCTAGTACTAGTTACCTTTAAATTTTGTACTTTCAGCATAATTTGTATTTGTAACATTGAGAGCCCAGTATGGAAAAAGGAAAAATATTAACTCTACTGTAACTGAAGACAACAAAGTAAAATAGATTTAAAAAAACATGATTCCCATTTAAGGGACACAGAGAGAATATTTATCTATTATAGATCATTTTTTCCCAAATCATTAATCTGGGACTTTTAAAATAAATTATTTCCTAAATATATAGTTGATAATTTAACTTTTCAAGACTCAGTTAATATTAATATCTACCACTGGATTTCCTTACATCAAGGTCTAAGTGTATTTCCTTTTGCCATAATTTTATGTGGGAATATGCTTCAGAGCTTTTATGCTCTTCATTTCGTAATGACTGCTTGGGAAGGATCATTTTACTTTTACCAAAGCATATTGTCTTTTCTTAAAAGTCTATTGCATTTTCAAAATTTCGAAGTTTGATCACTTAATTTACTTTCAAATACCTTGAGTGCTTCACAAAGTAAAGCCATCAATTTCAGTACATACTTCTATCAGGTGAAGCATTTTATGAGTTTCTTCTCCATTTCCCCTTCATTTTCTCCCAGGTTCATTCTTTCAAAGTTGGTTTTGCACAGTACAAATGCCTTGTTCTCACATTGGACGTAAATATAACATAGTCTTTCTCTTTAGGCAAAGAATCATTCAAATTTGTAAAACCTTTTAACCCTTTGAGTGCCAACCAATATCCTAGGAACTATGCTAAAACTACCAAGGCATTTTTGCTGATTTTACAGCAGTTTAGGAAAAAAAATTATGAATCTCAAGTAAATGGAGTTACATATTCAAAAACTTAAGGAAACCTTTACTACATTGACATATTTAGCAATATCATCATCACTAATAAAAGCAGACTTAGAACTGGAC
This sequence comes from Myotis yumanensis, assembly GCF_028538775.1. Classification (NCBI taxonomy): domain Eukaryota; kingdom Metazoa; phylum Chordata; class Mammalia; order Chiroptera; family Vespertilionidae; genus Myotis; species Myotis yumanensis. Next base: position 38,115,383 of record NW_027223754.1, on the reverse strand, counting down.
GCCATTTCGAAGCTTTGATAGCGCTCCTGGCACTTTTGGCGAAAGACAGGAGGAGTGCGATCACGCTCCCCGGCACTCTAGGGGCTAAAAGCCGATGAAAAATAATTACTTTTATGATAAGGGGCACAAAGATGCAAACACGGATGTACAAGAGAAGTAACTTAAGCAAATTAAAATGTAGAGGCAAGAATGCATCAACTAATCTAAAGATCTCTGCAACACCACGGCAATTAAGGGAGGGTCCTGAACTAGCACCAGCATCAAAGAGTGTCATTGAATTCAAACAGAAATACTCAATTTCTTGTCAGGAGTACTCCAATTTCTTCAGAGTATTTGTGAGTAAGAATAAAACTGTTGCCCAGAATATTCATAGCAGCCTGGATCTTGGAATCTGCTATTTCATCTGTCATGTAATTAGACACCCACAAATTAGAACACCCACAAATCTTTATATTACTCTTTATAAGGTAAATCCACAATTTCTTTTTAACATTATAAAAGGTGGCTTGATAATCTACAACTTTGTTGTTGCTAGCAACTGTCAGAGAACAAATTTGAAGAATGAAAGAATAACACAGTTTTTACAATAAACACAAAAGGTTTAAGATAACGCTAGCTGACAATATTAGCAGTATAGTAGCATGGCAGATATACTATACAAAAGATGTATATCCAGAAACAATTATTGAAAAAAATGTCCCTCTTTGCCCCAGATTTTATGAGAAATTAGAACTGGAAATGAGTTCAATCAGTAGGTAACATTTCAAAAGATCAAATAAAATTAAAAAACTGGTCAAAAGTTTTCTCCCAATAAATCCAAATGTCTTACCAAAAAAATGTATCGAAGAGTTTATCATATTTATTAATCACAAAAACTCTCTCAATTTTTCTCACAATACTGATTTTCTTTCTATATTCAGGAAATAGAAACCAAAAAGGGAGATAATTTCTAATTGCCAGTTTCTCTGAAAGTTAGATTTAAAATTAGGAAAACAATTTCCCTTCGAGTTATGAACAACTAACCAGTATAAGATCAATTCTCCTACCAAATATGAAAGCTAGATTTTTTTCAAGAAATAAATTTTATTGAATGCCTTATAGAGCTTCCCAGACAACCATGACTTGAGAGCCAATATTTCACATTCTGTCTCTCAAGAATGTGCTGTTACAGAAGTGGAGGAAGGAAAAAGGCCATAGATCAAAGCAAAGGATTTGGCAATCCACAACGCTAAGGAGCCGAAAACTGGAGCTCATGCTTGCCAATGAGTAGTAGCAGTAGCTTCGGCAAATCCAGGCTTTCAATTGAAACCCCTTCAAAGGTACACATTAGCCAAAAACAAAAAAAAACAGACACCAAACAAACTAGAAACAGAACCGCCCCCCCACACACACACACACAATTGAAAATAATCTTCATAATAATCCCATATTAGAATAATTTGGGATTTCCTGCCCCTACTCTAATTACCACCCTCCCCAATACTTTATATGGAAGATAGAATCATAGACAGCCTCCATGGTTTTCTATACAAAATGTGCAGTACTAAATAAAAACTGCCAAAATTACCAAAGAAAATACAAAAATATTGAAGAGAAAAAGAAAAATTAAAACAGATGCTTAGATGGTTCAGATATTATGGTTAACAGAAACAGACTTTAAAATAACTCTGATTAATATGTTTAAGAAAATAGAAGAAATGATGGAGTGTTAACCACAGAACTGAAACAATGAAGTGGAACTTCTAAAATTGCAAAGAAATAATTGAAAGAAAAATGTCAATAGATGAGTCTAACACCAAAAAAGGAAAGGATTAAATAATTGAAAAGTAACTCAACTGTCAATATCCAGACTAAAGCACAGGGCACGATATTGTATAAAATCTAGAAAAGAGAGTAGAATATGTGGAGCATAATGAAATGAATGAACATAAATGTAACTGAAGTCCTAGAAAGACAGAAGTGAGAGGAGGGTATAGTAATATTTGAGTATAATAAAAAAAATCTAAAACTGACACAAAACCTTATATCCCAGATTCAGAATGTGCTGCAAACCTCATCCAAGATAAATACAAATAAAATGACAGCTAGCCACATCATGATATAATTGCTGAACTAAAGGACAAAAGAAAATCATAAAAGCATCCAGAGAAAAATGATTGCATATTCCCTTCAAATGAGAAATGATAAGATGATAGTTGAATTTTCAATAGGAAATAATGGGAGTCAGAAGATAATGGAATGACATCATTAAAATGAGGAAAGAAAATAACTTCCAATCTAGAATTCTATACCCAGTAAAAGTACAATTCAAAGATAGAAACAAAATATTTTTTATGCAAAAAAAACCTGACAGAATTCATAACAAGTACACTGCACTAAAATAATAGTAATAAAAACAAGACTATTGAGCAGAGAAAAAAATCGCATATAAAATACAAAAATGTAGAAAGAAAGAGCAATTAAAAGGAAAACATCTAAATAAATATTGAGTGTATTAAGCAATAACTTCTGTGAGTTTTAAATATACTTAGAAATAAAAGCATGACAATAAGGAACAAAAAATTGACACACTAAATGACAAAGTATACTAAGGTTCCCATATTGTATTAAAAGTGTTAGGTATTCAAACCTATATTAGATTCTATTACATCAACATTAAATGTGGTAATACCCAGGGTACTCACTAAAATATATTGTGATATATTTATAAGCTTTGGGCTAATTATAGTGGAAAGTGGATTAATAAAAATATTCTTAACACATTAAAAAAATATAAGAAAACAAAAAGGAATATAAAATACATGGACAAATAGAAAACAAATATTGAGATATAATTAAGCCCAGCTGTAGCTCAATGGTTGAGCATCGACCTGTGAACCAGGAAGTCACGGTTTGATTCCCAGTCAGGGCACATGCCTGGGTTGCGGGCTTGATCCCCAGTGTGGGGTATGCAGGGGGCAGCCAATCAATGATTCTCTCTCATCACTGATGCTTCTATCTCTCTCTCCCTCTCCATTCCTCTCTGAAATCAATAAAAATATATATTGAAAAAAGAGATATAATTAAATTCAATTATATCAATAATTTCATTAAATGTAAATAGACTATATATTCCAAATAAAAGTCAGAGAATGTTAAATGGTGTTTAAAACAAAAAAGTAAAACAAAACCAAATAAATCCTTGCTTACAGAATGTCCACCTTAAGTATAAGGAGAGAGAAAATTTTAAATTATGAAAAAAATTACCATGTAAATATTAACCAAACTAAAGTTGGTACTAAAAGAAAACATTAAAGCAAAAATCAGGGCAGTATGATAAAAGGGCATATGTACCAGTTGATATAATAATAATTTCATATTAACCTATGGCAAAAACTGACAGACGTAAAGGAGATGTGGAAAATCCACAATCACATGGGAGGTTTTTATCACAGCTAACTCAGTAATTAACAACAGTGGAGACATGCAAATAAATTTTAATAGAGAACATTTAAATTACACAATTAACAAAGTTGGTATAATTAATATACATAAAATGTTGCACCTGCCATCTGAAAAAAAGATTTGTTGTCAATGTTTACATATTTCTTTGTTCTTTGATTGTGGTGAATTTAACCTTGGAATTTAATTATTTTATTTTTATAAAAAAGATAACTAGACAATATCTAAATATTTGAAAATTGAAGACTTTTAAATCCTCATGAGTCAAAGAAAAAAAATCACACTGGGGATTAGAAAACATTTTACTAAATGAAAATTAATATATAGCACAGCACAACTTATTCATTGCAGCTAAATGTAAATACTTACAGGTGCCATGTTTACAGGTAAATTTATATTCTTAAATGTATGCTTAAGCTCCTTAAGGCTTAAGCTTAAAATTTATATTCCCTACAAGTTTAAAAACCTGCAAATTTAGTCTAAAGAAAATAGAAGGAAATAAAGTTAAGAACAGAAATTACTAAAACACAAAAATGTACAATAGAAAACATCAAGAAAGCCAAATGTGGCTCTCTGAAAAAGAGTAATGAAACAATATATATTAATAAAACTGTTCAAGAAAAAAGAGAAAAGGCACAAATGATTAGTATCAGGAAAATAGGTGATATTGCTATATGTTATGAACTACTCCCAGAGTTAACATTAATGTATCTCCAAACATATTGTTAAGTAAAAGAAGCCAGACACAAAAAAACACATGCTGTATGATATCATTTATATAAAGTTTTGAAGCATGCAAAACTAATATATTGTGTTAGAAGTCAAGATAGTGCCTACCTTTAGAGTTCATTGATTGGAAAAACATTAACAGTGGGATTTCTGTTCTATTCTTGATTCAGGTGGTCTCTGTACAAGTTTTTATATTGTGAAAATTCATGTTGTATATGATTTGTGCACCTTTCACTGTGCATGTTATATTCCAATAAAATATTTACCTTAAAATTGAGATAGCATTTTGAATGTAAAATTGTGATATAATATATGAAATAATCTCAGACAACTTACATTATCATCTGCAACTTATAGGACATTTAATAACCCTTCTTAAGTGTTTCACTCTAGGAATTTTTTACATCTTCAACTCAGTCTTGCATGAGAAACACTCAGGATTTTCAACTGTAGTCTTGACTGAGAAATACTGAGAGAAATTTCTAATCCACAGAAAACAAACCCTTTTTAAAAAATGAAAACTAGAGATGGACAAAGAGAAGAATTATACTGTTTCCCAAAAGTTGGAGAAGAATATTCATTCTGTTAGGTTGTCTCCTGGATTTCATCACTTTGCAAATTTTACAAAGCAATAAAAATAAGCAAGTCCTTCTGAAAATAAATGGAGTGGAATTGTTCATAATTATATAGCGGTACATAAGAGAAAGCAGAGGTGGGAGGTGAACTGGAGCCATAATTCTTACCATCTCCCTCCCACTTCCCAAGGGCAGACTTCCTACCCTGATTGGGAAGAATGTTCTTTCAACTTGCAACTTGTTCCCAGAATGGGGGACAAGAACTTTTCATTATCAAGAAACCTTCAGAGAAGAAGGTAGTTGGATCATAAGAGAGCAGCCTTCACACTAGAAATCCAAAAACACAAGGTTGTTAATCCTACTACTCCTCTGGTATAGACTAAATGACCCAGAAAAAATTACTAATATCCATAAGCTTCCATTCTTTCATGAAAAATAGTCATAATGTGGTCTACTTTAAAGAGTTTTTATGAGGTTCAATGCAGATAACAGTAAAGTTTGATCAGCTAAGATATTTGTCTTACTAGGAGCCCAACGCGCGATTCGAAATCGCGCGGCACCACCCACCCTCCAGTTGCTGGCCCAGCCCTGCCTCCCTCTCCAGCCCTTGAAACAGCCGTGGTCACTACTAATCAGGCCTTCCCCCCAGCGCAGGCATGCGAAGGCCCCTGCCGTCCCACCCCCAACGCTGCGTGCACAACCTCCTCCTATCTGGTTGACCCGTTATGGAGTCCTGGTTAATTAGCATATTTCTCTATTTTAGATAGATAGATAGATAGATAGATAGATAGATAGATAGATATTTGCAACAATGAGACTGTATCAGGATTATTAGTTTACTAATCTCTTAGATTATGGTCAACAGATGCTTAAAGATACAACCACTTGGCCAGGGCAATACATGCATGAGTGTACAAGGTCCCCAACCGTTTAGAATTCTGCTTGCTGACCACTTGCTCACCTTTTACATGTGTTTCTCTCTCTCTCTCTCTCTCCCTCTCTCTCTCTCTCCCTCTCCCTCTCTCTCTCTCTGTGTTCTGTACTATTTTTAGCTTCTTAATGGTGTTTCAATTTAAATTGTTTTTATTATTTTGGGGGGCAGTCAGAAATATTTGAATGAAAGAGGCTCATATATTTTTTAAGAATAAACCCATCAGGCAAGTATCAAAAACTCCTCTTTCTGTGATGTACTATCTTAACTGCAACTTGAAATCCCATACTAGTATATGCAGTAGATGGATCATTCACATTTTCCCTCATGAAATAAGATGCTTGCAGCCAATATAGCAGCCATTAAGCCAGAATATTTAATCAAACCACTTACATCTAATGCACTATTTAAATGGAATCACCTTGGATGCGAGTGCTAATAACCACAGAATAACCATCTCCCTGAAGCATAAAGGAATCCTCTTGACTTATAATTATTTTCTTCATTAGGAAAAGTACTATTTACTGAGATTTTTACTAAAGGTTATTTCTCCTGTTCCAAACCCTGTCATGGTTTTTGAGAATCTAAATTTTCACTGGCTAATCAGAAACACTTTAGTCTAACCTACTTTCAAAACCAGCACTTTTGATACAAATCCAATAGCTTTAATCCTATGTTTGATTAAATCAACTTTTAAAAATGGAGAACATCACTTATTTAGTGCTTCTCCATCTCTTCCAAAAATAGGGGTCGCTGTCTCTTTCACTGGTTAATATCCAACGGTCTTATTTTTCTAGTCCTTCAAATGTTGCCATTAAATTACTTTTCCCAGTTTTCTGTTTGAGTTTCTTTATCACGCTCTTTAAATGCATTCTAGTTGCTATTTATGAACACGGTACGCTGTTCTTGAGGAATGTGTTCAATACTACTTAAAAAAAACTTAAAATTGAAGATTAAAATTCCTATGGGCACCCTGACATTCATTTAAGTTGCAGATGTGTGTGTGTGTGTGTGTGTGTGTGTGTGTCCATTCATTTTAGTTATACATTTTTTTCTAGGCTTCTCATTGTTTTCACGTTCTCTCATTTAAGCTTTATTCCTTTCATATAAGCTTCAATTTAGTGCCTAATGTAACTGTGGCATGTGTACCACGCTGTAATTTTTTTCAAAGAAAAATCTGTGCAGATGTCAACCCCAGAAAAATATGGTGAGGTTTGTTAAGGCAAAAATAAATAAATAAATAAATAAAGGTGTCTAAAGCAGCGGTTCTCAACCTGTGGGTCGCGAACAATGAAAATAGATCCTGAATATCAGATATTTACATTACGATTCATAACAGTAGCAAAATTACAGTTATGAAGTAGCAACGAAAATAATTTTATGGTTGGGGGTCACAACATGAGGAACTGTATTAAAGGGTCGCGGCATTAGGAAGGTTGAGAACCAGGAATTGAGTTCTAGAAGTACTGACTTTTAGTAGAGACCTGAGTAAGCTTCTTTTTTATTTTGTCTGAAAATGCACATCTGTGAATATAGGGGAATTGTAGCTTTTATCTGCATAACGATGAAGTGGATAATTACAGGGCTGAGAAGTTAGGGGGCTGAACACACCAATTTGAAATCCTATATAATAAAAGGCTAATATGCAAATCGGCAGAAGGATGAGTCGCTATGATGCGCACAGACCACCAGGGGGCAGACACTCAATGCAGGAGCTTCTCCCTGGTGGTCAGTGTGCTCCCACAGGCGAAACGCCACTCAGACAGAAGCCAGAAGCCAGAAGCCCGGCTCATGGCTGGTGAGCACAGTGGCCGTGGCAGGAGCCAAGGAGTGAGGAGTGAGGGGTCCCAGACTGTGAGAGGGCGCAGGCTGGGCTGAGGGACCACCCCCCTCAGTGCATGAAATTTTGTGCACTGGGCCTCTACTATATATATAAATTTTTAATTGAACATTCTTAGCAGTTTTTATGCCTCCTATTTTATCTGCAACATATAGCATGCTTTGCATTAATCATTTTATTTATACACACGCACACACACACACACACACACACACAGAAACACCTTTAGATGCTGTTGTCTCAAACTTGAACATACAATAGTGTAATTATTTGATTATAATTAATAAGTAGAATTAATAGAATAACATAAAAGGATAATTCACTAACTACATTCAAGCTGTATTTAGTGAGCAGCCAACATAAAGCATGGGATTCTATAGCAGGGGGACCGACACGGAGAACAGACCACTGAGAGGACAATTCTGCTCTGTAGAAGGATGGACTTTTAATTTAAATGTAACCTCTGAGACAAAGGAATGTAGCTTTGTCTTGATTTGTCTAAACAAATGAGCAAAAGAATTTAAAATGAAAAGGTGTCTTCCAAATCATCTTATCCAACCTGCCCATTGCATAGAGGTGTCCACTTAGTAATAGACATGCTGGAGTTTGCGCAGGCATTGAGAACTCAGCCAGTAAGAGGTACAGTGCAGCCTAGCATGTCTCGTGTCTGATTCCACACTCTCACCATTACCCCTGCGCACCTGGGAGGGTGGGTGCTGCTTGTGGACTGTTGGGCTGTACAAGGATAGTGGTATATAATAGTGAGGGAGTGTGTGAGAGAGGCAGTGCAGGTGAGATTTGGGTATTTCCTTTCATTCTCGTTTTACGAAAAAATCAACAGGACAACCTCAGAAGACAATGGACATTTGTAAGGGAAAGTAGAAGAAAAGGAACAGTAGTATAAGCCACCCAGCTCTGACAGCGTTTCAGCTCATGTTAAAAAGCTGTGATTGCAACAACAACAACAACAAATATTTTGCAACGTGCTGTTGTTTCCTTTTTTTAAAATAGTGAACCAATAAGAATATTTATGCTACAAATGAATGTAGCTAGGGAGATTGTGCTGAATTAATCTCTTGCTACTATTATCATGGGACAAAAGAAAAACCCACACAGATGTGAAAATTTTACCTTTAGACTGATTTGTTGGTGTAGAAGTTGCGAAAAGTGCTTAATACTGTACTGTGATTCTCAGTTTTACTTGACTGTACAACAATAAACAATCAAGAAAGTGAAAATGAAAACAGTCATGGGAGCATGTGGATACCAGGGACATTTCTAATGGTAAAAATTGCATCAGGTCAGCAGCAGTGGCATGAAAAGAGGAAATGTTTGCTTACTGTTGCCATATTCTTGAAATTTCAGCAACTTTTATTACTTTTACAATTTTCCAAACTGCAAAGGTCTTGGGTGAAAAATATGAAAGTTCTACAAACATCAAATGCTCCAAGTCTTACAGGAAAACTTCAACATTGCCACACGCTCCGTGATGGCTTGCTCCAAGAAGAAAGTCTAAGAGATGATGGAATGATCGTGACTGGGTTCTGCCATCCCATGCAGCTTGTTGACCTGGTGTTCAAAGCATTGGACAGAAATGGAAAAGTGGATGCATAGCTGATGACATCACTTCTGTGTGAGATGGTTCAAATGTGCAGCATTGCTGGTCACTGTGGTTGCTGAAGAACACTTGTTCTCTCATATAGAGGCTATAAGAATGAACAGAAGCAAACCTTGTGATTGATATTCTAGCCCACCCCAGGGATGAACCCAGAAAGACACTGGAATATGATGTTGAATACTGTTATTATATATGGTCCACTGAGTTAATTTTAAAGATGTACACCCTGTGTCAGTTAGGCCTGCAATCAAAGATCACTTCTGCCAAGTATAAATCACTGGGAAAAATTACTTCATTTCTTCTCTCCTATGAAAATGAAAATAATACCAACTATTTCCTGTGACTGGGAGAAGTAAGAGATGTGGCTGGCATACAGTGCTTCCAATCCCAGAAGATGCAATGAAGATGTTTGCTTACTTTCCCTACATTTTTCTTTTATTTGTCAGGCATGAAGTCAAGACTTCTATGTTGCATAAACTTGTCCAATTTCCTCATTCCTCCATTCAAATCTGACCCCACCCCCAGAGAGGAGGGATAGAGCAGATGCATTCAGTCTTCTTCTGCACTAAAGCTGGCCTTGGCATAACATTCTTTTCATGAAAACAGCAGTCATCTCATTTGATGGAATAAGGATGAGGTAATTATTGAACAATCTAAGCCACAGAAATGATTAAGGCACTGGTGGCATTTACTTCTGCAGAAAGATTAATAGAGTTAAACAATTGTAAATTGGCCAAAATGTAAGGAGGATAAGAAGCCAAGAATAAATATTTAAAGGGCATACTGTAGCTAAGGCTAGGCAGAAATTATTTACAGAAATTAAAGGGATAAAATGAGGCATGTTGCAGAAAAAAAAATACATTAAGCAATAAGATGCTGACTGTTTTGAAGACCTTTTCATAAGGAAGAAAATTATTGGATTCTGAAGAAAAACAAATAATTGCCCATCAAATATTCAGGAGTTTCCTGAGAAAAAGCACCATATTCATGGATTAGCCACTGAATCTTGTAGTTACAATCACTCTGGAGAACCTAACCAGAAAAGATAACAGAACTCTATCTAAAAATGTATTCCTAAACTCCAATTGCTAGCACTTTGCCATTTCTCATTCCATAAAAGCTCTTTGTCATTCTGACAGATTTAAAAACATCAAAACCGCAAATGTGAAAAAGTTAACTTTGTCACCAGAGTTTATTAGGTACTTATATATAATAGGCACATACATAAGAGAACATATTACTTAAAACCAAACATATCAGTGAAAATTTTCCACATACACAAAATAAGCTATGTTAAATGGCCCTTCTTACATTTATGACTATTTCTTTCTATATAATGCTTGAATTTGAATGATGTTTTTCATTTAGCAAATAAACCAAATATTTCACCCAGCCCCAATACAAATAGGTACAATAAAAATAATATTCTTCACAACTAAGGAGACACTAAGTATTGCCTTTTTTAATTGATTTTTTAGAAAGAGAGGAAGGGAGAGGGAGAGAGAAAGAAAAACATCCATTGGCTGCTTCCTAATTCCTGTTTCCTGCACATCCCCCAATGGGGGCAAACCAGCAACCTCTCCATGCATGGGATGATGTGTATATCACATGATGGCAATAGTTAACATTAACATACTCAGAAATCCAGATATCTCATAAATATGAAAAGGTGATCACCTGTTTAGTGGGGCAAACAATATGTTAAAAGTATTTTGAAGGAAACTTCATGCACATTATTGTACAAATGACAAATTAATTGTGAAAAGTTGAATTCTAAATCCTGTACAAGTAGGATAAGGGCTGAGAATAAACCCTTGGATTTGATCATTTGCAGGCCATTGGAGATCTCAACAAGAGTGGCTTACTGTTGGGTACAAAAAATCTGATTTGAAAGGGTTCAAGGGAGGGCAAGAGATGGGAAATTGGAGATTCCTCTTTCAAGTAGTTTTGCCAATAAAAGACAAGTGGTTTAATAGCTAGAGAGGAGTGGATGACCAAGAGGAGGTTATTTTTTCAAAATGGGATATATTACAGCATATTTGTATGTTTATTATAATAAGACAGTGGGGTATAAAAGTTATATGATGCAGAATAGAAAAGAAAATTATTGAACTGATTGATGTCCCTGAGTAGGAGAAAGGATTTATTTCTTAATATGAGGAGGTCTTCATCTTAAATAGGTACTCTAAGAGCTCACCCCCAAGCTCAAAAAAGAATAAAAAAGAAAGAGTAAAAAAAAAAAAAAAAAAAAAGATCTGCAGGTAGGTTTGTAAAAGCAATTGTGGCATATGTGAAAATTTAGTTCTGATCATTTCTATTTTCTCAGAGAAATGGAAGTAAGGCCATATTTGATAATGGAGATGGGCGGTGGGGTATAAGAGTTTTGGAGAGAAAAAAAGGTAAAAAATAGCATCTACTAAAGTGGTGGCTCCAGGCATAATCGAGTCCTCTCTGCTTGTGAGTTAAGTTGGGAATATTTACCCCAAATCAGAGAGCTCAGGAAATGACTGTGGGGGAACAGGTGTGATGGAGGACCTGCAGTTGGGAGGGTGGTGAGAGGTGGGAGGAGGGCCTGGAAGAGCAAGAAATAGCTTTTTCACTCAGCTTAATTTTCTTTCCAAAACAAGGTAGGCCAGCCACTGGAATCTTGCTGCCCGGCCCTCTGCTCCTTCCATCCTAAAAATAGGGGACCTTTTTTTATACAACCTACAGAGAGGAGGGACTGTCACACTGGTGCTGAGGGACCCAGGGGCTGCTGGGAGTCCTTGTTCCTTTCCAGAATCTTCCACCTCTAGAAGAGCACAGAACCTGGGGGCTGGGCTGAGGCCCTGGTGTTCTCTTACAGTTCATAGAGGTCCTTTAGCCAATATCCCAGGAAAGAACATACATCAAAGCTAGAATGTGAATATGATGTTAGTGGACCAATAACAACATACGAGAAGCCCAATCGTGAGAAAAGTGAATTCTCTCAACACTGCTTCCTGTTTTCTTCCTCATGTCCCTCCAGGGAAAACCACTTTATTGCTTAATTTCTGCATTTTTCCCCCTTCACGTATGCACTTTTGGGCCTTTTTTTTTAATAGCTGGAAAAAAACACCACCTCACAAACCTGTGTTTAAAAAGAAACAGAAATGACCATGTGAGATTTGCCTCTGTCCAAACATTTCATCTGTGTGTGTGAAGCCATCATTCATCTTTTCATAGGGGGTGGTTGTCTGTCCTTGGTTTGTTTGGTCCCCTCCCTCGTGGGCTTGTGCTTGGGATCAAATCCTTCTGGCCTGTTAAGATTCTGAACATTAGACTTAGACCACAAGTCAATCTTTCTGGTGATTCAAATAAAAATATAATTTAAAAATAAATAAATAAATAAATAAATAAATAAATAAATAAATAAATAAAACCTACCCAGGGTCCACTTGATGTTTTTTATTATAGATTTAAAGTATACTCAATTCATATATACTAGTATGTGTGTTTTCTCTTAGCCAAAATCAACTGTGTAGGTGAAGGCACAAAGTAGTTTGGCAGTTGAATTAACCAATTCGTTTTACTATGTAAGGTAACAAGAAAATAAAAGCCAGGTAAATCAAATAATGTATGACTAGATTTGAAAGGCTGTCCCAGAGTTAAATGTTAATCTGTGTGCAGTTTCTACAAAGTATGTTATACAGTTTACAAGCAACTTAGATTTGACTACATTATGTTTTCTGATATCAGTATTAAGAACAAGATCTAGAACTTATTAGAAAAGGACTCTGAACCAATGTGTTAAATCAAAAGCAGCATATAACACAGAGTACCTAGATTTCTAACAATCTGTAATTTTTGTGATTAATGTATAACCATGATGGTTTACTTGTACAATATGGCCAATAATGAATGTAACCAATAAGGCATCTTATTAGAAATGAGAAACGTCTAAAATACATAGTCATGAAAAATTAATGAAAGACTTAACATGAAATTCATTACATGCTAATGAAAGCACTCTAAATTAATCCTTTTCAGATTTTTGGGTCAATGTTGCAATTCATTAAGGAGGTAATATCAACATGTCTCACATCCAAACACCTGTTGGGGGAAAAAGCCTATGACAGAAAAGGCTTGGTAAAATTCAGCACTTTTTTGTCTCTTCTCCCAAAGTCCACAAAAATGTTTCTGCTTTTGAGACAGATCTTCTTACACTCTCAATTTAAAAGAACATAATAATACACTATTATGTGAGTCTAATCACCAGCATATGTTGAACATCTACTTGCCTTGTGGTAAAAGGTATTCCATTAATTATGAGTTCACAATGTCATGACGAATTGAGAGTGTAAAGTAGTGGGGAAAACAAGATTTAAGGACAGACAGATTTTTTTTTTAACTCTGGTTGTGTTACTTGCTAGGTCTAAGTCTTCTGGAAAAATGTAAACTTTTTGAGCCTCATTTTCCTTTGCTATGAAATAGTGATGAATCTCAACTAATCGAGATGATAAAAAATATGGCAATTGAGAAGTGACTTTTGTTAAGAGCTGGTACTCTGGAGTCAGCCTGGCAACCTGAGTTTTAATCCCAGCCCCACTCTCTGAGGTTTTATGGAATTGAACAATTTATTCAATTGGGGGGGGGGGGGCAGTGTTCAGATTCCTCATTTATAAAATGGATGGATGGAGAATATTAGTGTATCATCGATTAATTTAATGTATCCATGAATGGTAGTATAGTATATCTACTACATAAGTTTGTTGTGAGGATAAAAGAATATTCAATGGAACAGAGGCTGATATACAGTGTCATATAGATTAGTTGTTAAACATGTTAATAAGTACTGAGTCAATTATAGCCATTGCAATGTGCCCACTGATCTCACCTGTCACTCTTTATCACTTCTGCAATTTCCACATGTAAATCCTTGGAAATACAGGATTTTTCCTTTAACTCAACAAATGCTTGCGGAATGTTAATTATATGCCAAGCACTGGTGGGATACTGACTTTTAAGTGGCTATCCTCCATCTTTATACTATATGGATCCCTATTAAACTTGATATCTAGAACTATAAAAGCATAGGGTGAAACACATATTACACACACACACACACACACACACACACATTTCAGACAATATAGCTTTATGAAAAGAGTCTTTTCCCTAAATGACAAAGTAGTCAGTAGCCTAAGATGTTTTTGTTAAGTGTCTAGATTTCTACTAACACTCCCTACTACTGGCCTCTCACTCCCAGTAAACAGTAGATTGAGACATATTTATGTAATCTGAGTGTCTTAAAATGAACATTGAAATCATTATAAATAAAATTTCTAAATTAGCTGTTTTCTAGTTATGCCAACAAGTGTGACTGACTTTAAATTGCATCAATCCCCCTAAAATGGTCTCTTATGTGTTTGTGTACCATTATATTTTTGTTTGGGTTATTTTTTGTTTTTGTTTTTTTTAGTTCTTAAGTGCTAAAACAATAATATGTAAAACATCATATACAATTGGTATTATCAAAACACACAGTCATTTTTGGCTAAAGTTCCTCACTATTTTGGGAGAAATTAATATAAAGCATACTTAGAAAGAAACCTAGATTTCCATAACTAAATGAACAAATCAGATTAAAAAATATTTCATCTACATTTTCCTGTAAGTTTCTGCCAATATTTTTAAGTTAAGTAAATAAAATTTAGAATACATCATTTTACATTGAAGAGAGGGAGATTCATGTGTATTTGAAAAAAAAATTCTTATAGTAGCATTATTTAACCCTTTGAGTGCCAACCAATATCCTAGGAACTATGCTAAAATTGCCAAGGCATTTTTGCTGATTTTACGGCAGTTTAGGAAAAATATTATGAATCTCAAGAAAATGAAGTTGCATATTCAAAAACTTAAGGAAACCTTTACTACATTTGTTTACATCTTTGACATATATTGTTTGCTGATTGTATTATAAAATACTAGTAGAAAAAAAAATTGCCGATAGCACTCCCCGCACTTTTGGCCAAAGACAGGAGGAGCGCGATCGTGCTCCCCAGCACTCTAGGGGTTAAAATAAAATTATTAACAGAAAAACAATTTGGGGCCAAACACAAAACTATACTAATAATTCTACTCATCCTATATAATAAAGAGCTAGTATGCTAATTAGACCAGACAGAGGAATGACCTTCCGGAACAACCTTCCAAACAACCTTTGGGAATGACCAGTGGGCGGGGCTGCGGGGCTGCGGGGCCACAAGGCCATGAGGCAGCAGGGCCGTGGAGGCAGTGGGGCTGCAAGGGCCAAGCCCCTTGCATGAATTTTGTGCATTGGGCCTCTAGTTTGAAATATAAAGTGAAACCTGTGACTGGTACTGGTAACCAGGAGGGTGGCTTTGGAGGAGTTTGTTCTTCTAAAACCTTATATTAAGAAATGCCAAAGGATATCTTCACCAGCTAACAATACTATTTTCTCAATATATGTAAACTCAATTCAATCTCTGACTCTAATACACCCCAAAGCAAGCCATCTTACTTAACCTAACAATGTACCTAATCTACTATGCTATCTTAAAGATTCATTTTACTTATGGCACCACTTCTGAAGTTATTGCACCACTGTGGCATTAACCATTTCAGAAGCCTATAGTAGATGTGGAATGCGGAAATCATAAAAAGTAAACCTCAAAAAATATACATAAGCAAGCAAGGACAGCATCTCTAAAAATCTTTAACATTATTTTATTTACCAGTATTCTCATAAAGTCTCTCACTTAGAAATCCTAAACAAAATACCCTTGTTTTTTTAAAAATGGACATTTCAATTTAGAAAAACTATAATTTTGTCTTACCTTAATACTACTAACAAATAATACAACTCTATCAAAAAGTTAGCAACAGGTATTATCAAAGGGTATATAAGAAGATGCCCACAAATTGCCCTTATTTAAAAAGCTAGACAATACACTTCCAAAAGAAAAGAAGCGTGATCCTTTGGGGAAAAATATAATCTTGTTTTATTCTTACCTAAACAGCCAAAATACCCATGTGGTCTTGGTATTTTCACATGGTAATAGCTCTGCAGCAGTAGCACAAAGAAAGGTGTTTTTTTGAAGACTCTCTGCTGTTGATTATTTTCTGAGAGGTGGACAAGTATTGCCTTATACAGTACCTTATAGGAAGGAAGACCACTTTTTTAAAGATAGCTGATGGGTTTCATTAGCACACTGCAGCAAAGCAGTTTTGTTTTTATTGGTGTGATGCACTTGTGCTTTTTATAGTACAAAAAAACTTGAAAACAAATGACACATGATACATGGTTCCTATACAGTAGCCCAAACAAGTAGATTGCAAGAAGCAACTGCATTAGCCGTACTGAAGATTTTGCAAGGTTATTATCCTATAGGTAATGGAGGTTCTTGTTTAGTTTAAAAACTCATAATAAAAATGTAACAGTTTAGGATAACATCTTCATTATCCATCATTGAATGCAGTTTCTATTTTAGTTTCATTTTTTATTAAGATTCAAATAATAAAACTATTGTTTGTTGCCTTGTGCCTTCTTTTTTTAGCTAATTTAGCATATAGCTAAATATATATTATTATGAATTAAGTCTTAAAATGGGGTTGGTCATATTCTTGCATTTTTTAGAATAACTTCTAACTATATAATCACTTCCTAATTCTTTAAAAATGGGATAAATTACATATGTACAGTGGGGCCTTGACTTACAAGTGTCCCGTCTAACAAGTTTTTCGAGATACGAGCCGTCTCTCGGCTGATTTTTTGCTTTGAGTTGCGAGCTAAAATTCGGGTTACGAGCCAGCTTCAGATACCCCACCGCTAGTTGGTACAGCGAACGTCACAGTGAACGCCACAACATCAGCCCAGCATCACGTGTCTCACTCGTTCACTTTTGATTTGACATATGAGTAATTTGAGTTACGAGCTCCGTCACAGAACGAATTAAACTCGTAAGTCAAGGCCCCACTGTATATATTTAGGGAAAGTAAAAAGATAAAAGTTTTAAAAGTATATTTCTAAAATGGCCCATATAGAGCACTGTGGTTCAAGGACTTGATTGTTAGCTTTGCACTTCTTTAATTCACTTCAATTAAAGGTCAATGATGAGTGTCTAGAACAGCTGTGGGCAAAATACGGCCCGTGGGCCGGATCCAGCCCGTTTGAAATGAATAAAACTAAAAAAAAAAAAAAAAAAAAAAAAAAAAAGACCGTACCCTTTTATGTAATGATGTTTACTTTGAATTTATATTAGTTCACACAAACACTCCATCCATGCTTTTGTTCCGGCGCTCTGGTCCAGTTTAAGAACCCATTGTGGCCCTCGAGTCAAAAAGTTTGCCCACCTTTGGTCTAGAACATGGCAGACACTCTATCAATATTTGAGAGTCTATAAAGTGCAGGTAACATAGACTTGCTCCTAACTACAACCTATGAAAATATGTGCTGGGTTAAACAGCATTAGTGAGGTATAAAATGCCACAGGAGTATTATTTTTACTTATCTTCAATGAGCAAATACTTCTCAGAGGAGATGGCATTTTCCCCAAGCTTTAAGAAATCTGGATAATTTCAACAGGTGAAGATGGAAGACAGGAGATTCTATGCACAAAATGAAGCACAAACAAAAGCACAGGGGTTTGCAATCATGTGGCTAATTGGGGGAATCTAAATGGTTCTTGGACCAAGTAGGCAGGGGAAGGATAGAGGGAGAGGAATCTGGAAAAGTGGGATAAAGTCATGGTGCCCACACAACCACAAAATGTCACCTTGCAAATTCCTGTCCTTTATAAAATACAAAATGGTACAACTGGTACGCAACTGGTACAAAAATCACTCTTCTATAGGGGTTGGAGGTGATGAGAGTGGGGGATAGGGTCACCCAAAAGGGCGTAAGTGAATATGTCATACTGTTCACATTGATTTAATTACTACTTAAAGAAGCATTAAAAATAAGAAAAGAAAAACTCTACACTTAAGAAATGTATATTACCCTTCCAAAACCCACAGAATATGAACTTATTCTTTATTCAATTTGTCAAAATGTCAAATGTATTTGTATTTGCGTGTCAAAATGTAAACTTCAGTCAAAATATAAAATGCAGCCAAAATGGACTATGATATAAGATGAAAGTGTACTTGGTTTCCACACCTCCTTTGCTTCTCCTAACAGGCTAAGATTTTTGCCACATCATGGTCTTCACACATACACACACATTACTCTTGAAATCTTTGTATCCATCTCAGAGATCAGCCCTCAACCTGTAGCTCTCAGTGTGACCCATCCTAACTTAATCAGAACTATTGGTTTCTTCATTTCCAGTTGCAATAACTTTCTACCCCATATTTGTAAGCTGGAAGGAACTTCATCTGTTCTATTCACAACTTTACACATAATACCTGAAACAGACCTGACATATTATAAAGATTCAATAACTATTTGTCAAATTATTGATTTTCAAATATGAAGATATACAGTGTTGTCACACCTAAAAATTGTATCTTTAAATTTACAAAACAGATTTTTTAAATTTCCTTGGGCGATACCTATGCAAAGAATGAGTATTGGGGGAAAAGGTAAATTTGAATAAAAATATTTCCAAGAGTGTTTAATAAAACATTGAAATAATTATATATAGTTATATATAATATACATTCATATAAGTATATTAATATATAATTTACATACTATAAACTTTTAATATTTATTTTGCTTAAATTAAAAATAAGAAAATAATTTATTTCCAATACTCAAGATATAGCTATATTTTTCTTCACTAACGGATATATTTGTTTATATATAAGAAATATAAAGAGGATAAAAAAAGAGGTTCTGACGAAACTTCCTTCTACCTATCTTCTTTTCCATGCTCCCATAAAAAATAAGATAGTAAAAGTGACCTCAAGTATATTTTTCTTACAGATCATTGAGGCATTTATATCACTTTTAACTCATGAATACCAAGAGAGCAGTCATGGCTGAAATGGTGAAACAGACTACTGGGGAGCTCAGATGTCTTTCTATATCTGAGAAAAAAGTATAATCCCATCTTAAAACTCTAAAGTGTGAAAGAAACCCTCCATCACCCAATGACACAAAACATTTACTGTATCTATTTATAAAATAATCTACTGGTTGTGTATTTAAAGAAACACACAGTAAGTTTTAATCAGTTTATATTAAAATAATCTTATCTAGAAGGGAATATGTTTACTTCAAGTAGATGGCAAATTTGTAGCTCTACCTGCTGAGAACTGTATTCTAAAAGATAATCTCATGAAATAAGGGGAGAAGCAAACACTTTAAGCCACGATAATGTGACCCTCCATGCATCAAAAATATTTAAAATAGTCAAGTGGGTCTTCTAATACAAAGTTTTGTTAGATAAAGCTCTAAGCTAAAGTGGAAAATTAAAATCCATTTTTCTTAATAGCTTCTACACTGTTCTAAAAATATTGTCCCCAAAAACTTCATCTGAAAGTATTATATTTATTAATTTTTTATTTTTAAAAGTCTTTTATTTATATAATTATTACATTCATATAATTTTATCTCCCTTAAAACGGCCACTGTTATATTTCTCTTTTTTTTTTAAGCTTGATTCTAAGAACAAGTAACCTCCAATTTCTTATTGTAACAATAAGGTATTGTCCTTGAAAAATATTTAGCTCAGCCTTTAAAAAAAAAAAAGGAGCATTAAAACTTTTGGTCATAAATCTGTAAATGTGTGGAACACTCACCTAGATTCACATGTATAGTATATGCTTCTCTCTCCTGTCTTTGGAACAACAGGACATTTAAAACAAATACAGCTGGGAACTGAGAATACAATGTGCTGGGCAAACATATACTCCTATTAACGTAAATATATCCTTTGATGTTTCCTGACAAGCCCATAGTTATGAAAAGCAAGCAATCCCCATTTCTCCCACAGAACACCGCACATGCTCTCAAAGCAACCGCCCTTAGCAACTGGATGGATGTGGAGACAGGCAGAGATGAACAAAAGCCGCTGGGCTCTGGCTCCTCAGTGAGTTGCCATCTCAGACCCTGACATTTCAAAGGTAGCAAAAGAAGGTCATGCTGGGCACTAGTTACTTCTATGTTTTTTTAAGGCATAGTATGGCAGCTACAGTGGTCATCTGTAATGTAGTAACTGCTTGGTTTGCCTCACGTAATTCGCAAGTCCTTGAATTAAAATTGATACATATGGGGGATGTGTCCTTCGCCAATCCGCTAATTAAGACGCATTCTTCCTTAGTCTGCGCCCCTCTCGGAAGATGTGACTGAGGGGCTTGGGAGTGCTCAATGCCGCAGGTTAGGCAGCCTTCCCTAAATCTCCACTGAACTAGCCTAGCCCTTAGTTCGCACACATACACCCTTCACACACTTCTCTGACACCAGCCCCTGCGGAGGGCACTGTGGGGCTCACCACATCTCATGTCGGTCTAGAAGCCAAGGAGGTTTCCAGACATCCTGGGGGACCGAGGTCAGACACACACAAAATCCCTGACACCTCCACTCAGAATGGAAGCAGCCAGCGCGACCCCGAGGGGTTGCAGAGATCTTTGCCCGGGGTTCTGGAGTCAGACTCCATCCCCGGGGGAAACCAAGCCCCTCGAGTAGAGAGCTTTTCTCTGGAACCCAGCTCGGAGGAGACTCAAGAGACAGCGGGCAGAGCGGGTTGAGTTTTCAGGGGCTACAGGTTGCCTGGGAGCACGTTCCCAGCTCCCGCGGTCAGAAGGCGCTCAGAGCGCTGGTCAGGGAGACTCGGGGAGGCGGGGGAGACTGGGAGGCTAATGGAGGAAAGGGGACGCCCCGAGAGGTCCATGCAGGCGGGGAGATGGGGAGATCCGAGGGTGCACCACCCAACAGTGACCCACACAGACCTTGGCGCCGCAACCTGCGCTTCTTGAGACCGAAGATGCGTACTTTGGAAAAAATATCCACCAGGTTGCCATTGCAGAGCCCGCGGTTCTTGCTGGGGCTGCTCCGCCTCCTGCTGGCAGACGGCCGGTCCCAGTGCTGCTCCCGAGCCTGCCGCTTCTGGCGGATCAAGCCGCTGGCGATGGCCGCAGCCATGGTGGCTCGGGGATGGGTCCGGGTGAGGTGGAGGACAGAGGGAAGGGGAGCTGGGGGCACGGGAGAGGGGAGAGGCGGCGCGGACCCCGGCTCGCCCTCGGGGAGGCGGCTGGGGGAAGCCGGAGGGGTTGGGGAGCGGCGTAGGGGCGCTCAGTCCCGACTGGGACCCATGGTCCTCTCCACCCGGTTGCGGGGCCAGGTGCGCAGATGCGCCCTGGGCGCGGCGGGGCGAGCCCCAAGAGCCCGAGGTCCGTCCGCAGGTTTCTGGCCGCGTTGGAGCTGGGAGTGGGTTTGGGGTTGCGGCCGCCGCGGTCACCACACAACGCTGGAGCCCTCTCGGGGACCGACACCGCCACTCGCGCTGCCTTTTTGCCCTGCCCACCTTCTCGGCAGGCGGTGGGACTCGCCGCCTTCTTCCAGGGCACTGGATGGAGGCAGGTCCCGGCCGGGACCCGGCGAGTCCGTCTGATCGGTGCGCGTTGAGTAGGACTCAGCTTCTGGCTGGAGCTGCCCCGCGTCCGGTACCGCCGCCGGCGCCGCCGCCGCTGCCGCCCGTTCTGGGGTTCTGCCGGTGATTGTCAAGTGCTTTGAGAATCAGCATCTGGAGAAAGCAATCTTCTCCTTGGAGATCGCTCATCAAAGCGCTTCACTGCCATCCACTACCCCCACCTCACGTCCCCCTCCTCTCTTCAGGAAGAAAAAAAAAGTATGCATATAGAATACTATGTTTAAAAATATTATGAACAATAAAGACAGCTCAAATGGACTACAAGAGGTGTGGGGCTAAGAGGTTGAGCCAAAGCAGATGGAACTGAAGGAATATCGCCGCGCTTTTTCTTAGATCAAACTCAGAGGTTTCCGAGGCGTCTGTGGCCTAGCTGGGGCTTCTGGATCTCCCGGTTCACAGAAACTCTGAGCTTTGGTTGAAGGGTGGGGTGGTTTCCGCCCTCCCCAGTAATCCCTCTGGCACCAAAGCCACCCCACCCAGGGAAGGAGGAGGAGGAAGCGGAGAGGCTGGGAGGGAGGAGAGTGTGTCCTGAGGAGGGAGGCGCCTCCAGTCTTCACCTAGTCCGCCCAAACTTGCTGCACTCTCCCTTCTGCTGCCAGGAAGGGTAGGCTTGTCATTTTGAAAAGGCAACACGGAGCAAGGAGGGAGGAAGGGCAGGTGAGAAGATGTGGCAAAGTGACTTGGGAAGACCCCTTTCCAAATCTGCTCTCTGGCACTTAGAGGAAGAGACACAGCACCCTGTGGTTGCTACAAAACAGCAGCTGGCTAGGATAACGGCCTAAGGAAAATTGAAGAAGTCACAGCCGAGATATTAAGGGTGGGGGAGCATGTCACAGTATTCCAATGACAACAAAAACCACCAGACTGAAGGACAGTCCAAACTGAGCTCCCGACTTTGTGTCCCTGGGTAAAGAAACTCTGTCAGCGGGCAAAGCCATAAGGACTGTGTCTGAAATTCATGCACAACAGTGCTGCTTCCCCTCGCGTCCCTGTCTGTTTCCCCGACGGTGTTCGGTCTTGGATAACTGAAAATTTGAAGGCCCTCGAGGAAGGGATCAAGTGGAAGGCGCCCTAGGAAAGGAGGTTTGAGGGGAAAATAGAAAAAAAAACACTTCACGCTTGGATGATACAGATCCATGGTTTCTAGGATACACTCTGAGTGACAGACCGAGTGTAGCTGTTGCTAGTGTGGCTTCTTACCTTTTCCTCTTCCCTCTTAGCTGCTTTGCTTATCATTACAGGGAGATAGAGAAAAGAAAAGCCAAACTAGACTTCTCACAGTCCAAAGTGAAGAATGGAGGAAAGAAGACTCATTTGGTAATGAGAGACTTGTAGCAATCAATTCTCTGGTAACTGCTTTAGAGCTGGAGTGAAGAGGCACATCTAAAAGCAACCCAGGGAGCAGTTTTGAACCAACACACACTTTCTCTTTGTTTCAGGAATAAGCGGCAAAGTACTACAAGGACTTGCAACCAGGCCAATGAAAGAAATTCAGCCAACAGCTGATTACAGAGAGGCTAGACACCTTCTGCTCTAAAGAACTTTCCCACATTCTCTCCACGCAAGCAATTACTGCTGAGCTGGTATTTGTTCTATTCACTCCATTGTTGCTAACAAGTCTCCTTTGGAGAAGATAATTTAATGTAAAGGGAGTACATGTAGATTTGGGTCCAAAGCAGTCAGGACAGTGTATATCATATTTAACATTAAAGAACATACTCTTTTAGCTTATTTTCCCTATCTTGTTATGTTATATCTACAAAATAACCACAATATTAAAAGAAATAGGGCTCTGGCCTGTGTGGCTAAGTGGATAGAGGATAGGCCTTAGCACCAAAAGGAGCACAGAATCAATTTCCCATAAAGGACAATACCTGGGTTGCAGGTTCCACCTCTGGTCCTGGTCAGGGTGCCTGCGGAAGGCAACCCATGGATCGGTCTCTTTCTCTTCTCTCCTCTCCTCTCCTCCCCTCCCCTCCCCTTCCCTCCCCTCCCCTCCCCTCCCCTCCCCTCCCCTCCTCTTCTCTTCTCTCTCCCTCTCTCTCCCCCCTTCCACACTCCAAATATCAATGAAAAAAATATCCTCAGTGTGGATTAACCAAAAAGAAGAAGAAGAGAAAGAAAGAAGTAGGAGTAATTTTGCCAGAAATTTATAATCCCTAATCACCATGAGATAGTAAAAATGAGGAAAAGGGATGTATTAGCTATTTTGCTCTATCTCTATCACTTTATTTTCTGTTTTACATATCTTTGTTCTTACATTTTTACTAAGTATGTATTAAAGTTGTGTGGTCATGCCCCTGCTTAAAAAGGAAAGCCATCTGCAGAGATGGATACATCTAATAAAAGGCTACCAAAGTATGTCTTTTTAAAAATCCGCTAAAATGAAGTCCAACTGAACATGAAGAGTAGCTACTCCTGCCTTCCATTATTGAAGACAGACCATTTGGACATTTAGGATGTTATGGCTTGGAATACTCAAATGACTTTACAATTAAAGCAAACATATTTACCTAAAGCCACTGGTGGGTTTTTCTAAGAAGAAAAATGTTAAGCACATTGGCCTGTTAAATATAGTACAACTCCCTCAATCAACATATCCCAGTCTGCTTTGCAAGGTTTTTCTTTTTTGTCTTTATATGTGGCTATTATATTAATTTGAACAGAGTCAGATTAAGCTTAGTACTATTATAGCTGTTTTAATTCTTTTATTTCCAGGCATTTTCTTACATTGCAGTCTTTTCCCCAATCGGGATTTGGGCTCCTTTACAGTCCCAGCAACCTACAGACCAGGCTGTGATTCAGCACCACGGACAGGGATCCCGCCCCAGCCACAGCTCTCAAAGCAGAAGCAAGTTCCCCGCAGGGTAGGAGCTTTGTCCTCAGTCTCTGATATTGTCCTCCCTAACTAGCGCTTTCTACCATTTTTCTTCCCCACCCCCTCCCCCCGAGATGGAAAGGATATTAATCCCCACAGTTTAACTGACATTAATAACACACACCTTGGAGCACAAAGCCTTTCAGCTTTTTGATAACGGAGAAATACTCTCTCTTCCTGATGCATTCCCACCACCTGGTGCAGCGCCTAAAACAGCGGACTCCTCAGTCTCAGGGCTTCTATTCAGACTGTGAATTTCACAAGCTTAGAGCAGTTACGTGATTTCCTGTTTTTAAGGGAGCTTGGAGTGGGGGCAGCATGGGATAATCAAGGTCTTTTTTTTTTTTTTTAGCTTAATCTCTGCGTTTCCCTTTTACCTTCCCACAACACTGTTGAGTTGTTTACAGATAGAGGTTAATAGAAAGAAAACGCAAGAGAGCCATCTGCTGTCTTAAGCTGTGATAAAAGCCTGTGCAAAACTAGAGTGAAAAGCCGTTCAGGGTGGATGAACACAAATCCACCCTGAACACAAATTTCTCACTCATGAGAAGCTCCTTGCAGTTGTTAATTTCACCACTGACTTGATAAAAACAACAACAACAATGAAGTACTACCCAGGTAGAGTGGCTGCTGACCAACCCGTTAGGAGTCTGAACTCTGATTTCAGACAGTCTTGGTTCATGTCTTGATTCTGCTACTTCCTGGCTGTATGATAAAACAACTACAGCAAGTTGCTTTATTCTCTCTCAGCTTCAATACCTTCATTCTAAAATTAAGATCCTAATAGAATCTCCTTTTCAACTTTTGTGAGATCAAATTTAGTAAATGAATGTAGAGATCTTAGTTCAGTGTTTGGCACATCCTAAGTGCTCCAAAATGACAGCTATTATTTTTATTATCTTCCAGATCACTCATGTCTATCTTGTAACTTTTTTCCAATTTTCAATATCAAAATATATGTATTCTCATGTATACTTTCTCACCTCCTAAATGGGTACATGGTAAGACTTAAAATAATCAGAAACATAAAAATTATTTTACATTTTGGTGAAAGAGTCCAAGTTCAAACCTTAGTTTATCATTCACTAAATTTGTGAACTCCATTCTGTAAGTCTACTTCCCTACTCATTGAATACTGATAATAAAAACAGTTTCCTTCCTTACAGAGATTAATATGAGAAAACAGGTCTAAACTGTAATGTACCACAAAAGCATGAGTTTGCTGGAAGCTGATTATTTGACTGAGTCTCTGTGCTTTCAGGTCTCCTGAAGATGTCATGCTCCCTTTGGCCCCTCTACTTTGCATATGTTGTTCCCTATGCCTGGACATTTTTATTTCTTCTTGTCCATACCCTCTTGGTAATATAAAACTTGATAAAAACACAACTGGAATAAGGTAAACATAACCTTAACTGTGTGTCTTTGAGCAATTCATTTAAGCTTAGGTCTCAATTTCCTCTCCTGTAAAACCACCCTAATAATTTAAGGCTATTATGAGGAATAAATGAGAACACGTATGTAAAACACTTAAAGCGGTGCCCGCCACAAAGCGCTAATTCAGTAGATAATAGCTACTGGTAATCACTTAACTCTGCATTGATCTCAACCCCAAGTCCTTCACTGACATCTCTGTGAAGATGTCTAGTGAGCATCTCATGCCTCACATAGCCAAGATTGAATTCTCCTTCTTCTTTCTCACACCTGGTCTTCTTCAATCCTCCCATCTCTGTATTGACAACTCCCATCTTCTTGTTCCTCAGGCCTAAAACTTTGACAAGGTACTAATCTCATTTCTTTCTTTAATAGCCCATATGTAATTCCTCAGCAAAATCTATTCACTCTGTCTTTAAAATATGATTATTTCTCACTATCTCCACTTCTGCCAACCATCATCACGTGGACTATCACAAGAGCTCCTGATTGGTCTCTTTGGATCCAACCTTGCTTTTCTTTAATATGCCCTCAGTCCTGTGGCTAACGTGATGAAGATATAAAATAGATCACACTACTGCTCAAAATCCTATACCTCAATAGAAACCTAAAACCTCACAGTACCTACAGTCTCTATATATAAAAGTCTAAGAGACCATTAGACCATTCGTGGTAGCTATGATGCACAATGACCACCAGGGGACAGACGCTCAATGCACAGGCATGGAAACATGAAACAGACTGATGAATGTCAGAGGGAAGGGTGGAGGGGGAAAAGTGGGAAGAGATTAACCAAAAATCTGAAATAGACTGATGAATCTCAGAGGGAAGGGGGAGGGGGAAGGGTGGGAAGAGATTAACCAAAGATCTTAAATGCATACTAGAGGCCCGGTGCATGAATTTGTGCAGGTGGGGGGAGGGGTCCCTCGGCCTGGCCTGTGGGGATCGGCCGAAACCAGCAGCCCAACATCCCCTGAGGGGTCCCAGTTTTCGAGACGGTGCAGGCCAGGCCAAGGGACCCCACCGGTGCACAAGTCCATGCACCAGGCCTCTAGTGCCCAGAATAATTTGCATTTCACATGTGCCTTCATTTGGTATCTGATAGCTCTACTTCTTTCTTTTCTTTTTTTTAAGTATTTTTTTTATTGATTTCAGAGAGAAAGAAAAAGGAAGAGAGAGATGGAAACATCAATGATGAAAGAGAATCATTGATCGGCTCTTTCCTGCACGCCCCCTACTGGGGATCGAGCCCACCAGGGTATATGCCCTGATGGGGAACTGAACATAGGTCGATGTTCAACCACTGAGCTATAATGGCTGGGCTCTACTTTTTTCTTTTCATTCACCAGTTGCTATTCCTCAAACCATCGGGCATGCTCCTATGGCAGGATATTTATACTTGATCTTCCATGCGATTCTCACCTCCTTCAGTCCTTTGCTTACATATTATCATCTCAGGTGAGGTCTTCTCTAACAAATCTATTTAAAATTGCAACCACCAAACACAGTCAATCCCTTCTCCCTTCCCTGCTTTCTGGTTCTACTTAGCACTTCCAACTATTTAAAGTTCTGTGCATTTCCTTTATTTATTTGGATTATCTTGCTCTTAAAATATAAGCCTCTGAGAGAACATATTTTTTCTCATTTGTCTTCTGCCACATACCCAGTGCTTAACATGGTGCTAGGCAGAGTAAGTGCTCAATAATATTTGTTTATTGAAAGCATTAATAAGTTGGATATATATATATATATATATATATATATATATATATATATAGACATTAATACCAAATAAGAGGAACAGAAAATCCTGCTTAGTGATGTCTTTCAAAGATGAATTACCCTCTGATGCTCAAACTCTTTAAGCACCAAGACATCTAAAATTCTGTGTGGATTACACACAATCTCAACCCCATGAATAGGATATACAGAGAGCACCTTAGCCTTTGCTTGATGAACCTGGGCTCAACCTAACATGGCATGCAGTTTGAGTTCTGAATTCCAACAGTGATAACTAAGGCAGCGATTTTCATCCTTTCTCATCTAATAGAACATATAAACTAATTAATAAAATTTTGCAGTTCACCAAAATATATATTTTTTGCCGATTTGACAAAAAAAGGTATAATTTTGATTCATTCATACCAAATGGTTATTCTTGTGTTAGCTGTTGTCATTTCTTTCTTTCTTTTTCTTTTTTTTACAATTTAAGGGAAAAGAGGTCAGTGCCCCTGACTAGTCAGGTATTGCATGTTTTAAAAATTCTTGCAGCACACTGTTTGAAAATCACTGTGCTAGGGGCTTATTGAGGATGGGAGACTGAGTCCACCTGATCTGGACAGGACTATACTACGATCTTTGTGACTCATCTCCCTGCACCATGTTTTCTCCCTTGCTTTTGGTTGCCAGTTGACAATATGCCCCTTTTTAAATTCGTTACATTGAATCCATCATGAATTCATCACAAATTGGAAACTAGATGAACATATTTATTAGAAATATCTGTAAATATAAAAGTAAATGAAGTTTAAGGGAAGAGAGTATGTAAACAAATACAGTCTTATTGATATTGGTTAAATTATTTAAAAAGCCTTTTCCCCATTGTCTTCTGAGTTTTTGTTATGCTTCCGTGGACTCTGTTACATAGATTGCTTAAGTTCCAAATAGATAAGTTTCTATAATTTTGTGTTTATTTCAACTTCAAATAAACAAAATGTCCAAGGAACATATTTTGTGACATTGGTGTTTATATTAAATTATATCACTTCTTATTTTTAACAAACAACCTATTTTTTCTTTTATTTCTGCCATTGCCATAGCCATTTATTTGATCTTAACCAAATTCCTCAAATCTAAGAAATCATTTAAGATGCATCATTATTTTAGGTAAGACAAGAAAAAAAAAACCTACGTTATTAAATTACATCATACCATAAATTTTAAGATTTATACCGATTTCAGAGGTGTTTTTGCATTTTAGAAGTAATGAAATTTCATCTAATGGGATTTTATAAGTCTATAAATGTGAGTTGTACTCTTGTTAAGTCTGTTTTACTATATTTTGCTTAGACATTACAAATCTTTTGGTTAAAAAATACTTTCAGTGCCTCAGAGCATCTGAGTTCTAAAACATCTTTAGTTTTCTTGCTATTATCATTTTAATTCCTTTATCTCAAAGTGGTTCTAAATTGGAGAGATACATAGGGTAGAAGCAAATATTCCCCAAATGGTCCCTGTCTACTTACTTGATTATCCCCATACACTGAGTGACTCAGCCCACTTTTGTCACATGGTCTCCTTTGTACATCACTTTTGAACATTTCAAACATCTTCTAAATTAAGGATAAAATCTCAGCGTCCAACATTTTTTTACACAACAAAGTTATTATAGACTAATTTGGCGTGAGCTAGAGTGGGCTTTTTAGGATATACTGGTATTTGTGTTTTTAACCTTTATTCTGGATAAATGAGTTCTGCTTGAAAGTAGACGAGATAATCTGAGAATGAAGGAAATACTGATGTCCTTTACATTTTTCACTCATTTGGGAGAACATAAAAAAGAAATGTTAAGTTATACTTGGACAAAATTTCAGCTAGTTAATGAAGACTGGCTGTGTCTCTACTCATTATAATTTAAATTCATATTTTATAATTTTCTGTGACAGTATTATTGATCTTTAGATACAAAGGATAATCTAAATAAATGTTAAAATATTTTAAATTATATTTTTTTAGGAAGTGATTGCAATATGTTATAACATTTTTATTAAATAATTTTGATGAATATATTTATTTCTAGTAGGCAGCAGATTTCAATTTATTAAAAAAAAAAAATTTTACCAGGCCAATGTGCCTCAGAGGTTGAGGATTGACCTATGAACCAATTGACCTATGAACCAGGAAGTCACGGTTCAATTCCTGATCAGGGAACAAGCCCAGGGTTGCAGGTTCGATCCCCGGTAGGGGGCATGCAGGAGTCAGCCAGTCAATGATTCTCTCTTATAACTGATGTTTCTAACTCTCTTTCCTCCTTCCTTCATCTCTGAAATCAATAAAAATATATTAAAAAAAAAAAACCTGGAAGGAATTTATTGTTGCTTAATATTTTGATTCAATAAAGAAAAAGTGAAAACTATTGGTACCAAAAACTCGTGAACATTCTTCCTGATAGAAGCAATACCAGATTGATAATACCAGATGGCTTAGCTTTACATATCTAGTGTAGTTTTAAAATCTAACTAATATGTTGGAAAAATATTCTCAGTGGCTTCCAGCCTTCTATATTAAAATGAACCCAAAATGTGTACAACATTCATTTCAGAACTATGAATATTGACTTATATTTCCTTATTCTATATCAGTAGTGAGAGATGATAACATCAATTTTAATGATATATCAGTGAATTGGCTGTTTAAAAAGACTATTAAATATTTCAATAAAAAATTTACTCAATTTCAAAAAGATTTTTTTGAGAATTTTCATTTATAATCTCCATGCAAAGATTCTGTGTGCATATATGATATAATTTTATCAGTATTTAACATTGTGACCAATTTCTATTTAATGATTACTAGAATGACCACTTTCATAACAATTAATTGATTATGTTCTTTGTATATATGGGTTAAACATGTATATAAACATATGCATCTGCACACACATGCATACATACATTTACATACATACATGCATGCAACATTAAACTTAACTAAATTCCTGAATCTAGCAAAGATAATTGTGAAACATCAGTTATTTCCAAAGAAAAACAACTTGCAATTCAAATCACTTAGAAAGATACCCAACTCAAGACTTTTAGAAAACTATTTTCATTACCACCTGAGAGTGTAGGTTCCTAGAACTCATGGAAGTAATTTAATATTTTTCAGTTCTTATGTACTAAGTAGGAACTCAGCTCATAAATGTGACCTCAATTTATAATAACACTAGAGGCCCGGTGCACAAAAATTTGTGCACTCAGGGAAAGGGGGGGTCCCTCAGCCCAGCCTGTGCCCTCTCCCAGTCTGGGACCCCTCAGGAGATAACGACCTGCTGGCTTCGGCCTGCTTCCGGGTGGCAGAGGGAAGGCCCAATCCCTAGGTGCAGCCCCTGGTCAGGCTCAGAGCAGGGCCAATTGGGGAGTTGGGGCGCCGCTCCCTGTCATGCACAGAGCAGGGCGGTTCGGGAGGTTGCGATCCCACCCTCAGTCACGCTCAGGGTAGGGCTGATTGGGGGGTTGGGGCACCGCCCTCTGTCACACTCAAGGCAGGGTCGATGGGGAGGTTGCGGCGCCACACCCTGTCATGCATAGAGCAGGGCCGATCAGGGGATCAGGGGGTTGGGGCGCTGCCCCCTGTCATGCACAGAGCAGGGCCGATCAGGGGGTTGAGGAGCTCCCCGCTGTCACTCACAGAGTAGGGCTGATAGGGGAGTTGGGGCACCGCCCCCTGTCACACACAGAGCAGGGCCGATCAGGGGTTGGTGCGCTGCACCCTGTCAAACACAGAGCCGCAGAGCAATCAGGGGGTTGGGGAGCTCCCCCCTATCAGGCACAGAGCAGGGCAGATAGGGAGGTTGTGGCCCCGCCCCCTCTCACACACAGAGCCGCAGGGCGATCAGTGGTTTGGGCGCTGCCCCCTGTCACGCTGATCCCGGTGCCGGGAGGCATATTACCCTTTTACTATATAGAATAGAGGCCTGGTGCATGGGTGGGGGCTGGCTGGTTTTCCCTGAAGGGTGTCCTGGATCAGGTTGGGGGTCCCCACTGCGATGACTGGCCAGTCTGGGTGAGGGGCTGAGGGCTGTTTTCCAGAAGTGAGTGACTGAAGCTTCCAACCGCTCCTTGTTTTCTTTTTTTTTTTTTTTATTCTGGGCCAGCTTTAGCTCTGAGGCCTTGCCACTGAAAACATCGATACAATGTTGCTAAAGCCCAGCTGAATGAAAGCCAGTTTCTGGGGTTTTGTTTAGCTTCTTATTTGCGACATAGTATATAGTTGCTTAGAGTTGCAGCTGAGAGGCCGGCAAGTGAGGCGGGGAACGTTGGAGTCCGCAGTCACTGGAGCAAGCGAGCCTCATGTTCGCTTCCAGCTGCCTGGCTGACGGCCGCCATCTTGGCTGACAGTTAATTTGCATATACTCACTGATTAGCCAATGAAAAGGGTAGTGGTCATATGCTAATTACCATGTTTCTCTTTTATTAGTGTAGATTTCTTAATTAAAGTGTATGACCTAGAAGTCCATCAGGAAACACTATATTCTACACACCTCCAAAAACTCTTTACAGCTCAGAGATTACTTCCTTCTAAACTCTGGGACCAATCCTTGTCTTAGGGTTGAGAGTTTAGGAAATATAGCTAAGTACCTTAAATCTTAGGGTTCTGGAAAAATTGTTATTTATTTATTTCATATCATGTAATCTACTTCTAAAAGATGTATATGAAAGTAATTTCCAAAGTGCTTATACTTAAGAAATGTTATTATTATAAACTAGAGGCCTGGTGCATGAAATTCGTGCGTGGAAGGGGTGGGAGGGGGTGTCCCTCAGCCCAGCCTGCACCCTTTCGCAATCCAGGACCGCTGGCTCCTAACCACTCTGCCTGCCTGCCTGATTGCCCCTAACCACTCGCCTGCCTGTCTGATAGCCCTTAACTGCCTCTGCCTGCCTACCTGGTCACCCCTAACCTCTCTGCCTGCCTGTATGATCACCCCTAACTGCTCGCTTTCCTGCCTGATAGCCCCTAAACGCCTCCGCTTTGGCCCCCGCTTTGTCAGAAAGACATCCAGAATGATGTCCAGAAGGCCATTCGGTTGTCCGGTCTAATTAACATAATATGCTTTTATTATTGTAGATTGATTCCTGAGTCTAGTCCCAACTTTGTAGGTTAGAACTGAAAATTTGATCCTTAATTATTCTCCTGAGTCCCAGGAACCTACAAAATGCTTCCCATGTTTCTGTAACAAATTACTACAAAAGTAGTTGCTTAAAACAAGATATTTATTCTCTCAAAGTTCTGAAGGTAGAAAGTCCCTAGTAAGTTTCACTAGGTTTTGTCAAGATATCTATGGAGTTGGTTCCTTCTAAAAGCTCTGAGGAAAGAATAAGCTTGTTTTTTTATTTGTTTTTTCTTCTAAAGGCCAACTTCATCCCATGGCTCATGGTCTTTTCCTTGCATCCTTCCAAATACTTGCTTCTGTTGTCACTTCTCTTACTACTAATTCTGATCCTCCTGCTTTCCTCTAATATGAATCCTAGTAATTACACTGGGTCCACCCAGATAATTTAGAATAATCTCCCTATCTCAAAGTCTCTAATTTAATTACATATGCAAAATCTCATTCATCATGTCAACTAACATATTCATAGGCTGCATGGATTAGGACTGGGACATCTTTGGGGGCTATTATGCAGTCTTCCATACCTCCCCGATATCAAAAGCACATGGAAATAGAGCCTTACCCTAGCATTTGACAATCACTCACCCAAACCCACTACCATGACAGGATAATTGCTTCAGAATGTTTTTAAATTAAGAGTCCTGCTTCCTGCAAATACACACACACACACACACACATACTAGAGGCTCAGTGCACGAATTCGTGCATGGATGGGGTCCCTCAGCCTGACCAGCAATCAGGGCCATCTCACCCAGTCCCAATAGGGGCTGATTGGGTCCAGCCAGCTGGGGTGAGGGACCACGGGCGGTTGGCTGGCCGTGGGAGGTTGACTATGGGAGCACACTGACCACCAGTGGGCAGCTCCTGCATTGAGCATCTGCCCCCAGGTGGTCAGTGTGCATCATAGCAACCAGTCGACTGGTTGTAACGGTCGCTTAGGCTTTTATATATACATCGATATTTTTTAACACCAACTGCTTACTTGGTTGAATCTCTGATGACTGCCTGCCTCTGTATTCCCATTGCATTACTCCCTGCTCAGAATAATGTCTTATTATTGGCGGGTGTCTCTGATATCACCCTTTTAACTAAATTTCTTGAATTTACTTATTGCATCTCTCAGAAAGAAATGTACAGCAATCCTCAGTAGTTGCGGAAACATTTGCTCCCTTGGGGGTCATGAGTATGCATTTTCTGAGACCCACATAAATCCATGGAGAATTTAATTTCTTGAGTTTATAACATGCTTTTCATGAAATTTAGAGCCATAGAATTGAGCTGACTAAAACTAAAGCTAGACTGGTGATGCTCCACAAGATGAGATTTGGTGCCTAAGGCTATCACCAAATGAGGGAAATAGATTCTGAAAATCCTTTTTTTCCCCCCATTCCATTTTCATTCTTATGTAACAGTAGGGGCAGTAGATAATTGCTGTTTTCTTTTTGAAATGTAGACTAGCTCTGTAAGTAAGAATTTGCCTTAAATATAGATTGAACACTAACTAACTATAAACGAAAGATGTCATTCACGTCAATGATTTTTAAAGGAGTCAAAAATATTTTTCACAGTTTGATGTGAACAGAAAGAGGAGGAATGTCAGAAAAAAGAATAATTTCTGGTGAAATACCATGGAGAGTTTTACATAAACAAAACTTTCGGGCCTGGTCTCTTAGTCTCTTTGCTCTCTCCTTTGCCCCGCTTGTCCTTTTATATTGTCACTTACTTTTCCTTCCTCTGGGTCCCTCCAGGGATTTGAAACTGATTTCCAGAGATGAGAGTACCCAATGGTTGAAAAAAATCTCTGTCTGTGATTCAAGAACAGCAGGTATTCTATTTTGCAGGTAGATACAGATATATTTATATAGTATACCTATATAGATATATAAACTTGAAACACCAAGATATTTCAGTGCACAGATCTCTTCCAATGGGCAGGAATAAACTGTCCAAACAGAATTATTTTTCCCCAGATACCTAATTGGTGCAGTCAGCTGGGCGAACGAAAGGGTAGCTCTGGCCACACTCATAGGTCTATGTTCATTTCTCCATAAAATGGGCTTCGTGATCTGCTCAAGTGATTTAGTTCTAACAGGACAAGTCTCATAGGTAGTTTACATCAGAGACTCTTAACTGCAAACAGGAGAAAGGACTTTAACATATCTTTACACTATAAAGTTTAAAGTTTAGTCCTTATTGTCCTTCTATAAGAGTCAGCAGATATGCAAATGGTCCTTTTTACTTTTCAGGCCCCCTTAGGCAGAGATAAACCAGGTGTCCTGACTTCCAGACCCTGACTGTGAAGTGTTCCGCTCCTCTACTTGCCCTTTAGAGGGACATTCTACCATCTCTCCATAATTCATGCCCACCTACTCCCAGCTTCTCAAGCTCTCCTGGGATGATCTGTTTTGGCTCCTAAAAACTCCCAGGCACCCCTGGGCCTGGCATATGCTGACACACCATAGGTATTCAGTTAGTGTTTGTGGAAGGGAGGGAGAGAATAAAAAAGGAATAGCCTCAGGTTCTAGACTTTTGATCTATTTAATTATTTACCCAACAGTAAAATATACCTACCCTGGGTCCCATTTCCCCAGCAACACTATAACTTTTCAAAGGATGTGGAAACAATACCCAATACCATGTCTGAAAGAAGCTACTCTTACTCTTGAAGCAATAAAAAGGGCCCAAGGGGAAGAGGCTTGTGTGTGTATGTGGGGGGGGGGGGGGGGGGGGGGAGGTATTCAGATCCCCTGATTTTGGTTAATCTCAATAAATAGGAAAAAATACTAATATGTGCACCAGACTCATATTTTATTCCTCAATTCTAATTATTTATGGATTTGAACTGAAATCTTAATTTGTTACATTATATCATTATCGCCTATCTTTAAAAAGTCAGAACAAGAAGTAACCTTAAAGATGACATAATCTAATAAGCACACTTTACTGATCAATAAACTCAACCCTAAGGAGGTTAATTAATTCACTAAGTGGATTCATAGGCTAACAGGAAGCAGCTCCAGGCCTAGATTCCACATCTGCTGAGGACCTCTTGATTATACCTCTCCACTACCTAGAAGAGCTTGGCTACACTGGAGAAGAATGTCCATTCTATTGTCCCCAGAGCAATTCTGGAACACAACTATCCTCATTCCCTTCGCGTTCAGCACAGTCCTTTTCTCCCATGCAGTCATATATACTATTCTTAAATAACCTGAGTTGCCTATGAATTATTGCTTCTGATATTTGGAAAACAGGTTCCCTTTGGTTAATACACTGATAAAAAGATACTTTTCATAAAAGCATATATTTAAGTTTACATGACCAACCTTCATTCATTCATTCATTCAGTCAGTCAGTCAGTCAATTAGCAAGTCTACTGAGCACTATACTTGACCCCGTATTCAGACATTAAAACATGACTCTACCCTCAAGCAGCTCAGAGTAGAGGGGAAGATCACTGCCTGTGTATGGGACTGATTGTTACAGATGCTGAGTGCAAAGATGGAGCCAGAGTGGAGAGAGGAGTCAGTGCTACCTGAGGAGAGTCAGGAAGACGTCCTGGAAACAGTTGAACTTCACACTGAGGTTTAAAAGATGGGGAGTATTTGCCAGGTAGACAAAGGGGGCAAGGAGATTCCAGAGGGAAAATGTCAAATGAGAGAAACCCCAAGTTAAGACACAGCTTAATATGTGAAGGTCAGTAAAAACAGTTTGGGCACCAAACACACCCAATCCGTGTACAAAGAGCCTCACCTGGTGACCATGTTAAGAATTATATGTCATTGGAGAAGTTTGCATCAGCTTTAGAACTGGCAGAGCAAATAAATATTATGTGCTAATTCATGGAGACATGTTTTTCCATATAGGTTTGCAATGTGACCCACTTACCTGAGTATTTTCATGTCATCGCACTATTCTCATACTCCCCTTTCCCATACTTTTTTACTAAACTGAGGGACAGGGTCATTGGAGTTAAAATGTACACAGAATAGGATATATTATATATATGTATACACACACACACACACACACATATATGGTACTTTTCCTCCAATTCTTTACCAGGAATATGTTCTATCTTCATAATCATAAAAGGTTATCTTTTTTAAAAAAACAGAGAAGTTGATTTAGAAGAAACTTGGAAAACATATATAAAGGAGAAAGTCTTTATGTTTAGCTGAGGAGCAAACTGTGGATATCCATTACCTGAATAGATTATTCTTTCTTCTGATTTTCATATAATCCTGTTGCACCTTTTAACATGAGAGCATATTCTATTTATGTGGCATCACAAGCCTTGCATTTAGAATACTTAAATATATAAATCTATTCCTTTCCCTTTCTGCATTGAGATGTCAAATATTACTGTTTCAATGAAATCATTATAATAAAAACAATAATATCTTTTCCTTGCAAAAACACACAGTTGCAATCTTTAGACAACCTTCAACATAGCTTTTTTGGATATGGGTAATATAAGTTATGGGTTGAGAATATTTAAAAGGTTGGTGCCATAAAGAGCAAAATTAATTTCCTGCAATAAGTATTGCTCTCTTTATGGCCATATGTTGGCTCCTGGGTTAATGACCTGATTTTATTTATAATTCACTCATGTTCCCATATTTCAGTATTAATTATGCACTGATAACCCAGAAATCATCTCTGTCACTGGGATACTCAGTTCTCATGATGCTCTCTGTGTGGTTATGCTATCACACAGATTCTTTTTACCTTAGAGCAGGGGTGGGCAACCCCTGGCACGCGTGCAAAACATGGCATGCCAGTAACTTGCTGGCACGAGAAACCCTCTCTTATAATCTTCCATTTACAATTTTTTTCTTAATATCGACATTTTTATTTTTCAGATAAATTCAGTGTAGGTGCATCTTAGATAAATAAATAATTTTACATAACAAGTTATCTTAAAGACCATAGACATGTATTGACGAGAGAGGGGAAGAGCAATTTCTATGCCTCTGCCTTAACTCTACCTGCCTTCCTAGATCCGACCAGTGTTTTGGTTTCAGCCTCAGATGCAAGGGGTTTTCGTTGACAAGACAACCGCCTCACCTACTTATTCAAAATTTCACTCTATAAAAATGAAACCTTCTCTCTCGCTTTGCCCACCGGTACTAACGAAAGGGGAATAAATTTCTATGTTTCTCTCCATGCGAGCTACAGCAGTAATCTGGTGACGTCATCATCACACATGTTTTCAAAAAATTATGGTTGGCACGCAGAAGAACTTTGAGTCAGAGATTTTGCTGGCTTTGGCACGCACTCACAAAAAGGTTGCCCACCCCTGCCTTAGAGCAACTTTGTCACTTGCAAAGTTTCCTCCACCAATTTTCCTGGCTAGTTGGGATAATAGTTCAATTTCATTTTCTTCACAGAAGTAAATTATTTTATACTGTGATGGTCCTTGCACATTCAGTCTAGATTAAAACTCACACACAGCTAAATAAACATTCTTAAACCCTCTGGGTCTGTCAAGGAAAATAAAGACAACTGCTTCCACACAGAGTTCCAGAGACTAGCTTGTTAAATTCACATGTATTCTTCTGCTCGGAATTTCCATAGGAAGGGTCCTTCTAATCACCAAGTCCTATTTGGTTCTAACAATGCTGTTAAGAGGATGTCTGATTTCCTCTTGAAATCTCCAATGATTTAGGACTCACCAGACCCAGAGTCACCCTCTCCTTTTTCAGATGGCTCTAATTTTAGAAGGCTCTTATCAGGATTGGGCCCAAAGCCTAATTTTGTATTACCCACTGAAACACAATGTTTCCCTCTTCCACATGACAGTCTTTAAGTATTTTATTACAACACATACTCCTCTATTTCTGTCCCTCTAGTTTCAATACATTTAAATGGCACTGACTCATCCATGAGAGCTATCAACAAGGTCACACAAAACCTTTAGGCCTTTTTATGCTTGTCTGTGGACATTTTCTGCTTGTTTCTAGAATTCCAATGAACCTTTTCACTCTCAATTTCTCTTTCCCTTCCTTCTGTCTGGATGTTATGTTTAGTCACAAATATTGAGACGTCAAAATAAAGTTGCTTTTATCTTAATTCTCTTAAAACCTTTGGACTGGCTGCTCACCACATTCCTCCTCTACCATGTTAGAAAAATGAGGGAGATTTTCAGCTTCACTCAATCAGGGAACTTGTCCATTTTATTCACTGCTCCCATAACCTAGCATCACCTTGGCCCCAGAAGTGATTCAGTGACTGGTTGTTGTATAACTTTGGAAGGATGATATACTCTGGGCATACTGGACAGGATACTGATTAAACCTTCAGATCAGAATTTCACACTGCGGAGATAAGTAGGGTATCTCAACGGGTATGTACCCTTCACTGGGCCAAATGGCTAAAGAACTCGTTTGATCCATTCTGAACTTTCCCTTTGCAATATTATAAATTAGATTATTATCTTAGTCTAATCAAGCTCCACAGCTGCTGCTCATGAGAATCACAACTTTTAAAAAGAATTTCTGGGGGTGGGAATGTTCTAAGTATGGGAATCTTCTCAAAAACTTCTCTAAGATCAATTTCAAATATTAATACATTATGTTAATGATCAGAAAATTCCATTAAAATTAAGAGTGTAGCTATTCAAAGATATTGGTGAAGCATCTGATTTCTTTCAACTGCCAACCTGTAGCCTTGCTCTATAATTTTTCTCATAGCATATGGAAAATAAAGTCTTTTAATGAAAAATAATCTGGCCCTTATTTTGAGCTCATTGGGGGAAAAAAGGGAATGTTGTTCTTTTCATCATTGTATAAAAGAAAATCATAAATACATAAAATAGACAATATTATTACAAAATTTCATGAGAATAATTAAGAAAACAAAGTTTCTTGGCTCTCATGTAATTACTGGTTGAGTTGAATCAGGCCATGGGTAAGTTTTCTAAAATAATTTTTTAAATAAATGAAGTAAT
This sequence comes from Myotis yumanensis, assembly GCF_028538775.1. Taxonomy (NCBI): domain Eukaryota; kingdom Metazoa; phylum Chordata; class Mammalia; order Chiroptera; family Vespertilionidae; genus Myotis; species Myotis yumanensis. The sequence goes on along the minus strand of NW_027223754.1, from coordinate 38,075,518 downwards.
TTGTCAATCAGTTGCCCTTACTTTTGCTAAAGCCTCTTTTTAACATTTAATTACAGTGCATTAATTTTTTTAATAAAGCACTTAGGAAGAATTCTAAGGGCAAGAAGCAGGTTCTGAAATTCCAGGTCAAGACATTTTTTTTTGCTTCAGTGTTTAACACAGGGGACACATTTAGAGGGAAGGGAAAACCCCAATCAAATAACTCTAAGGTAGAAGATAGAAGCCGAGGGGAAGATGGGACAGCTAACCAGTTACAGCAACACCTGAAGTCCTGTTTTCTCTAACTTCGGTTTCTTTTTCCTTTTTTAAAAAACAATTTTTAGCCTTAATTTTTAATTCTGTCTATCCCTATTTCTCATAATGATCACAATATAGAAATAGCTAAATTAGCATTAAAAACATTGATGATATTATGTATTTTCTTATTATCATTTTAAAAGTGGAGTTCAATTATTGTTATTCCCCAAAAAATATGTTCAAAAAGTAGATTAAAACTAATCAAAATTACTGATATTATTTTTCTTTAATTTGTAGTCAGATCCCACTATCTTCTTATCTCTAAACTCCCATTGTTCATAAAACAAATTCTATAATAGCAATAAATAATCGTTCACTACAAGATTCTCTTTTGTGAATATGTTTGTTGAATTAGATTAAATTAATGTTATTCATTACCTATCAGTATATTTACCTAATTAATTGGTGATTCTAAGTTTGCAGATTATTATACTAATCTTTGCAATTTAAGTAACTCAATATTAGTATTATTATTGCGTCTATGTACACACATATGCAGATTACACACATATATATATATATATATATATATACACACACACACACATTTTTATTTGTTTTTTTACAAGTATGACTCAGAATAGAAAACACATTTTAATTTCACAACTAATTTACTTTGGATTGTAATTGTTAGCAGAGCGTGAAACTATAAATTTCCATATATAACATGACTTTTCTAATAGCCAAGGGAAGATAAACATTTTAAGTACTTGCTAATTCCAAACTTTTAATTTGTTTCATCACTAAGGCAAGGAAGTAAACCTTGAATAAGTCAGTGATACACATATTGGAAAAGTTCAATATATATTCCAATCTTCAAGAAAGGAGATGCCAAGGAGTATACTAGTAGTAACTTTAGGACCACTGATCTAATTTCCCACACAAGTAAAGTGATGCTGAAGGTGATGCAACAAAGATTCTACCTTATGTAGAGCAGGAAGTGCGGGATGTTTAAGCTGGATTCAGAAAATGAAGAACCACTCGAGATCTAATTGAGAGCAATTGCTGGATGCTGGAGTGCTCCAAAGGATTTCAGAAGGATAGTCTGTGTTGTGTCGACTATAGTGCGAATCATGAAGAGCTATGAGTTGTTCTGAAAGAAATGGGCATGCCCAGCACTCTGGTGACCTGGTTTTTTATTTGCATTGTGTACAGGAAGCCACTGTTGGGACAGAATATGGATAGAATGGTTTCCTATAGGCAAAGGTGTAAGACAATGGTGCATTTTATCTCCCTAATGTTTAATCTGTACACAGAACATATCATTTGAAAAATTGGCCTAGACTCAGAGGAAGGAGGAGTGAAAATTGGTGGAATAGATATCAATAACAAGACAGGCAGATGACACCATCTTACCGGCAGAATGTAGCAGTGATTTGAAATGTCTTCCAATAAAAGTGATAGAAGAAAGTGCCAAAGCAGGAAAGCATTTGAATATCAAGAAGACAAAAATCATGACTACAGAAGAAATATACACTTTAATATAGACAATGAAGACATTGAAATTGTTAAAGATATTGCTTACCTTGATTCAGTCATCAATTGAAATGGAGACTACAGCCAAGAAATCAAGAGAAGGCTGAGACTCAGAAGGTCAGCAATGGAAGAATTAAGAAAGATCCCCAAGAGCAAAGATGAGTCATTAGTGACCAAGGTTAAGATCACCCACACCCTTGTATTCCCAATTACTATGTATGAAGGTGAAAGTTGGACAGTGAAGAAGGCTGATAGGTAAAAAAAAAACTGACTTATTTGTAAGATGGTGTTAGAGGAGAGCTCTATAGATACCCTGGACTTCCAGAAAGGTAAAAAAAAATGAGTCCTAGAGCAAATGAAGCCTGAAACATGGCTGGAGGCAAAAATAACAAAACTGAAGCTGCCCTACTTTGGGCTCATCATGAGCAGGCAGGGTTTTTTGGAAGACAGTAATTCTGGGAAAATAGAAGGTAGAAAGAAAAGAGGAAGACCAAATGTAGCACAATTGACTCCATAAAAGAAGCAAGAGGTATGAGTCTACGGCTGAGCAAGGCTCTTGAGGGCAGGACTTTATGGACATCACTCATTCATAGGGTCACCAAGAGTCAGACCTGACTCAATGGCATACAACACACACATGTTATACTTAAATAAAGTGCTATTAGAAGAAACAACAATAGCAAAAGCATCTACTCAAATGAGCCTTTAACCCTTCTCACAATTACAGCACATGGAGATTCTCTGAAAGTTTATATTGCCCATAATCTGAACTTTCTCATTGCACCCCAAGTCACTTCTCCATTGTCTCCATTAAAGACCCTCTTAATAGTAGGTGAAGATTTGGGGGATATAGTGTCCTCCTGCTACAGACTGTCAGGCGGTTGGGTTGGTTCCACAGTCCAAAATGTAACAAAGAAAATCAATTCTATATTTGTTTTAGATTCATAAACAGAACCACAGATACAGTACACTGGAGTTGAAGAGAAGAAAAGTAAATTCAATGATTCACGAGAATGCTTTTTAAAAACATCTTCATCTGAGGATATGTATTTAGATAGAGGAAGGGGAGTGGGGGGAGAGAGACACTGATTTGAGAGAAACATCAATCAGTTGCCTCCCAAATGCACATTGAGGCAGGATTGAACCAGCAACCTAGGTATGTGCCCTGACCAAGAATCGAACCCACAACTTTTGGTGTACAGAACAACGTTCAACTAACTAAGCCACCCAACCAGGGCCCAAGAATACATTTTAATAAAACATTTTCTACTAGCCCTGGCTGGTTTGGCTCAGTGGATAGAGAGCATCAGCCTGTGGACTGAAGTGTCCCAGGTTTGCTTCCAGTCAAGGGCACATGCCCAGGTTTCAGGCTCAGTTCCCGGTAGGGGGGCGTGCAGGAGGCAGTCGATCGATGATTCTCTCTCATCATTAATGTTCCTATCTCTCTCCTTCTCCCTTCCTCTCTGAAATAAATAAAAATATATTCTTAAAAAATTCTACTAAAGTTGAACTGATAATAGAAGCTCATCACTTTCTATAATTAGTCATAGGCAAATTGTGACTGAGTTGAAGTGAGACCAATTTCCTCCTTTCAATCACTTCAGGGCTGCATTCAGCAGCCTATTGGGCTCCTGATATCCGTTGTTGAGAGCTCACTAAACAGGCAAGGCTGACCCCTCACATCCTCCAATAGACGTATCCTGTGCTTCTTGGTCCTGATATCCTAGCTACCCCCAACTACAACCCTAATCAGCACAAAATATAAACAAAATCTTCGGAGCTCCAGTGGCACAATCGGTTAGCGCGCGGTACTTATACAACAAAATCTGAATGTTCAGGAAATTGTCTCTTTCCCCCACCAGGCTTCTAAATTGTCATCTAACTATTGTGACTATTTAATCTGAGAATGCATTAAAAGCATTTTCTTTCTTGATTGGTAAGATATTTTAATTCTTAATAAAAGATTTTTTTAAACATAGTGTTTACTCTTGAAAGAATAAGGGATTGGTAGACCTGTGGCAGGTTAATGAATGGGGAGATTTTGAAGGTTGGATGGTAATGGTGAAAAGGGTCTTTCAGGATCTCAAACATCTTATATAAACTAAGATTTATTGAGTGCCACAGTAACAGACATTATCTCTTTTAACTCTTGAGGTGACCTTATGAAGGAGAGATTCCTTTCCATTAGCCAGATTTGGAAAGCAAGTATCCTGTGGGGTCAGAGCATTCCTTGTCTTCTGGGACCAGATCGAAGCTGCTACTAAATGTCCAGACCATGAAGGCTGTGCATGTTTATGCAGTCCAGAAGTGAAAAGCACTTCACAGTGTATTTGTTTGGAAGGACACTTACAGGAGTTACTTATTGACAAGAGTTGAGTTTTGAAGGATGCGCTCATCTTTCCACTTGCCTCCAAAATCCCCAAAGGCCATGTTTCAGGCCACGTCCCATTTCCCGACACAGTGCTGAGTAATACAGTCATATGATTTCCAGAACCCAAGTATCATCTTTTGAAATATGAGACGCAGACCATTGCGGATAGCAAAATGTAAGCATTTTGGGAACATTTCAACTACTTCTGGAAATCATGGAATAAAATATTTTAATTAGTGTCTGATCCAAAAGAATTGAGAGCCAATATGCCAAGTTAGCACCAGAAATCTATTACCAGGGATCTTAACTTCTCTCTTCCTATAGTTCTCCTATTTTCCAGAGCAAAGTGAGTCATGTTCTTTGTTGTGAATACCCACCAATATTCAGCATATGCAGTAGATTGTCCATAATACTTGTTGGAAGAGTAAATGAATGATTGAATGAGAGAATATGCTCAGAACACATGGTTAAATCAGTTGCCGCAAAACCTTAATTTACCCTCTATGGGATGTTCGCAAATCCATGTTCTTTTTCTAGACTAGGAAAAGTAGTGAGTATGCTGGAGTACAGAGGGGTCAGATTAAGGGGTGGAGATGAGGGTTCCTGGAATGCCAACAGAATGAAGAGTGTTTTATGCAACTTGAAATATAAATCTCCCTTGCTAAAAAAGATGACACAAATTTGTCACAGCACCTCCAAGCCTGCCTCAGCCGTAAAAGACATGTAGGAAGATTTGAAACCCTCTGTCACTATGTATAAAATTCTCTCTTTGCATCTACTTCCTTGAATGGATTAATACAAGCAATTGAGGATAATGAGTGTATGAGAATAATTCCTCACTTGCATTACATTAACATGCACAGCCTTTATTATGGACTGGATTGTGCTCGCCCAAGAGCCCTATGTTGAAGCCATAACCCACTGTACCTCAGAATGTGGCTGTTTTGGGAGATAGGGTCTTTAAAGAGGCGATTAAGTTAAAATCAAGCTCTTAGGATGGGCCTTAATCAGTACGACTGGTGTTCTTTTAAAGAGACAAAATTTGACCCATAGAGAGACACCAGGGGTACTTGCCCAGAGGACAGACCATGCGAAGAGTCTGTGAGAAGGTGGCCATCTATAAGCCAAGGAGTGAGGCCTCAAAAGAAACAAAACCTACCAAATCTTGATATTGGATTTCTGACCTCCAGAACTGTGAAAAGATAAATTTCTGTGGTTGAAGCCAACCAGTCTATGCTACTTTGTTATGGCAGACCTAGGACACTAATAGACTATTTGAAAACAGACTGTCTTCTGTTAAAAGGAGAAACTCTGAGGTCAAGCAGGCTAGCCTTCACACTGGTGACACTGCTTGGACTAGTGATTGCTTTATACAAGCTTTCCGACAAGGTGCCACAGAGGCCAGACCCTTCACTGGTTCTGCCAGCAGGGACTACCATGTTGGCATCAATGGGTGTAAGAAGAATCAACTCATCAGGTTTGCATTTGTGACTTTGAAGTCTGGTCTTGGGAAGTACATCCATTTGTGAATACAAAGCACCATCCCCATAGAGCCAGACACCCCTTTCAGCCATTTGCTGAATACACAACAATGAAACTCATCGGCATAGAGAAAGGCTCATCATGTATATTTATCAGGAATGTTTTTTCTTAACCAACAACTGTTAAAATTAACTAGGATGAACAGCTGCTAAGGAATGTATTCATGATATTGATATTTATAATTATTCCCTCTGCTCTTATCTCTTGGGTTGATAATAGATACGAGCATAGGAAGAACATTTATTTAGTTCCTGATGAAATTATTACTAAAATAATGCCATGGCATGTTTCTATTAATTAAATAAGGCCAGAAAGAAAACCTCACTCAAATAAAACTGTATTTATTTTTCATCAGTCAATAAGAATTATATAACTGATTTTCCTTTTAAATTTGTCCCCTTGGAATCTCAAAGCTAAATGTATTCTTCTAATATAATTGGTATCTTCGGCCTAGATTTCTGGTCTGTCTCTCTCCCTAAATGACTTCATATTATTTAATACTTAGTCATTGAACTAATAAATATGCCAAACTATTATTTTCCCCATGAGCTTCTTCAAATCCTTTTTTCTGGAATGAGATAGGACATCAATAATGAGTACGAATTATCCTTCTGGAAAAAAAAAAAGAAGCATTGGTTTTCCACTGGGATGATTTTATCCCCCAGGGCATATTTGGCAAAGTCTGGAGACATTTTTAGCTCTTATAATTGGGGCTGATGGATGCTATTGGCATTTAGTGGATAGAGGCCAGGAATTCTGCTAAACATCCTACGTTACTCCCCACAGCAACAAATTATCCACCTAAACGTCAGTAGTGCCAAGGTTGAACAACCCGGCCATAGAGCTAGCATATTTTCAGAATTAGAAATGCTTGGTAAAGCCATGGTTGAGGAATGAAGTGGATGTTTGAGGAATGAATGAAGTCTGATGAGTTTCAAGTTCTATATTGATCTCTAACTTTTTCCCATGGTATACTTTCCAGTTCTGGGAAAATAGTCACTTAATACAATTCTGTGCATTTCATAGACATTCTGGCTTTGGCCTCCTTTTCTCTGATTATTGGTGGCAGAGCTTATCCAGTCCCCCTGGAAATAGCTTTAAAGTTACTAACAGCACCAATATACACACTCATTGAATGATAATTAGACATGACCTGAAGCTGTGGCTGGCTTACCAAAAAACCTTAGTCCATCACCTCCTTTATTTTCGGCTGACTTCCCATGATTCCAAGAGTGAAAGCACATCCCTTCTATACATTATCCCTGATTGTAATCCCAACTCTCACCTTGAGTAAGGATCAGTGAAGAGGTTAGAATTAGGCCAGGAAGGCTTGGGTAATTAACACAGGACCTAAAATACACCATTAGCCATTGTCAGGTCTGCATCTTTAGTATTAATGCTTTGCAAAATTCTCTTCACCATGTACTTCCATCTTCTTCCTTGCTCCTGATTCATAGACTGCAAATGGCAATCGATTTTGTACAGCTGCACTGTCCATCTGAAGTTTCAATGTGTGTGGCCTTACTATTTATATTCAATCCAGTTCCTAGCAGGAAAAATAGGCTGTTTGGGTCAAAAGGTCACCAAACACTCCTATTCAATGAACATGGAGTGAAGAACTGGCATGCTTTGGGAGGAAATAATATCATGTGAAGTGTCAGAAAGTGAAAGAACCATGAGATCTAAGAGAAGAGGGGAAAGGTGGAGAGGAGAGAAACAATGTTGCGTAGGAATACAGTACAACAGACAGAACAATATAATTCAAAGACCAAAGAGCTCTGGAGTGGAATGCAGAATTCCTAGGTTCTTTTCCTCCTTAAATTGACAAAAGGGCCTTGGCCATGTCACTTACCCTCTTTAGACCTGCAACATAGACTTTGCTTGAATGACCTTGATTAAAGTATGTCTAGGCCGTGAATATCTAGTTCTATCTGTGCCTTGTGTTGGCTGGCAAGAAATTCAGTAATCAGTGTCTGAATAAGCAGGCTTTCACATATAGGCTGAAGTGAAGCAGTTTAAAAGAGTGTGTGGGAGGGTGAAACAAGGTCACCTCTTCCTCTGGAACTACAGAGCGAGGCAGTGAAGAAGAGAGGAAGGGAGGCACGGGCCTTCAATGGAGCCATATTTCTCCAGTGGGAGCTGAGAGTGAAGTCTTCCCCGTGTTCACCTTTCCAAGGTGAAATGGAAACAGTAAAGGGAGATAATAGAATTGCCTACTTTCTATTCCTCCAAAAAGCAAAGCTTATGCCCACCTTGAGGCTTCAATACAAACCATTTTTTTCTACCTGAAATACATAGCAAGGCGGCCACTTCCCTGTACATTCAGGTTTCCACTTCAATATCAACCCCTCAGAGAGACCTTCCCTGCCCATCCAATCCTTAGCAACTACCTTCCACTCTTTAGATCCCATCCTTTTTTTTTGTTTTGTTGTTTTGTTTTTTGGCCTGCTGAGGTGTTTTCCCAGTATGATACCTCATCTTAATTTTTCTCTTTAGGCACTTAAAATTTTTTCTCCCTCCATGAGAACATAGGCCTCCTAGGCCTCCTAGGCTTATTGCTCTTCCCAGTCCCTGGTACAGAGTAAAATTCAGTAAATATTTGTTGAATGAATAAAAGTATAAGCAATGCTACAAATAACATCTGCATGTGGAAAGATCTAGAAGAGCAGTTCTCAACTTGTGGGTCGCAACCCCTTTGGGGGTCAAACAACCCTTTCACAGGGGTCGCCTAAGACCATCGGAAAACACATATATAATTACATATTGTTTTTGTGATTAATCACTATGCTTTAATTATGTTCAATTTGTAACAATGAAATTGGGGGTCACCACAACATGAGGAATTGTATTAAAGGGTCGCGGCATTAGGAAGGTTGAGAACCCCTGATCTAGAAGATAGAAAAAGGAAACAGAATATAGTAAGAACCCATAAAGTCCTTAGGCAGATAAGACTGCCAGTAGGAGGTGCCTATAAGACTAGAAAGGGGACAGAGCCAGATCCTGCAGATCAAGTGAGACCTGAGAGTCACGAAAGAATAACCTTGTGAACTGAAAGCAGTAAAATTGTGGACAGATTGCTATTATTGGCCTACCCAGTCTGGTGCCTAGAGGTAAACAGTTTCTAATCTCAACAACTGGAATTCATCACAAGAACAAATGAAGCATATAATTGAGCAATTGTTATCAATATGCATAGTCTGCACATAGGAAGCATGCTCCTTGTAACAGCTGTAACTACTCAATCTCAACGTTAATAAACACTCAAATTCTGCACTAGCTCTTAACTATCCAAGCTAGATTTCTATGACTAGAATAAATTACTAGCTGCTGATTTCTGTAAATTGTACCAACATGATAAGACCATTTTACCCATGCATCCTAAGTTTTTTCCTATAGCAAACAACAACAATAACAACAAAAAAGACCCTTTACTTTTTACCACAAATTCTAAGGAGAAATTTTAAAAAGGAACATAAATCTGTCCTCAGTTTCAACAAGTCTTACAGCTAAAATCTCCTAGGCCCTCTGCTGCCTGGTTTTGGCAATGAAACACAAGACGCTTTTCTAAAGCACAAAGACTTCTTTAAAAAGAGGGCAGTTCTAACTAGGCTTTTATCCAATTGTCCAGTTAAGTAGATTTAATTCTTAGATGACAAAATTTCTTAAAATGTTTAGCAAACTGAACTATCCTTAAATATTTTGTATAAATTAAGGAAAAATATTTCTTTTTATTTATCTTCTACTCAACCTCTTCCAAACCTATGATAAATGACCTGAAAAGAATAAACCCAAGTAAATTTTTGGCAAATTTTTATTTAAAATGATAAAAAAAAATCAGTTCCATCACCATAAAATAATTGATGTTGCTTATTTGATAACACCAAATGTAATCTTCTTTGTGTAAACTTACATTTTCTATCCTCTACAATATGAAATTTCATTTAACTTAAAATAGAAATTTTTTCAAAAAAATTTTCCCCTTTATTGAATAAGGTATTACAATTGTGTCCTTACCCCCCGCTCTGCCCCCCACCCTCCCAATCCTGCCCTCACCCTCACCCCCTGTTGTCTGCGTCCATTGCTTATGCTTATATGCATGCATACAAGTCCTTTGGTTGATCTCTTTCCCTTACCCCCACCCTCCCCTACCTTTCTTCTGAGGTTTGAGCATCTGATCAATGCTTCTCTGTCTCTGGATCTGTTTTTGTTCATTGGTTTATGTTGTTCATTATATTCCACAAATGAGTGAGATCATGTGATATTTACCTTTCTCTGACTTACTTATTTCACTTAGCATAATGTTCTCCAGCTCACTATGTTTGTATTCTTTGATTTATAGAGGCAAATCATTAATTGGCTTTTAAACTAATAAAAACAAACATGTATATTTTTTAAATACCGTGGTATCCTTTCAGGATATATGCCTTAAAACCCTTACCTAAAAATGCATCCCGATGAAGGTAAAACATTGTTCCTCATATACAGTAAAGAATGTGCAATTATCTGATTTGCCAGCAGTGGACACTGTTACTCTAGCTATCACCACACAGTGACTAGGGAAAAGCCTGCTTAATATCTCAGGGAATGTCTGCTCTTTATTCCCTTAAATAAAGCAGGAGTCTTTAACATTGGTAACTATTCTGGGAAAATAGTAAAATAAATTTTAGTTAAAAATCGGTGTTATTCTTAGACACCCAAGAATTATTAAGAAATAAAAATTTACTTTACAAATATGGTTCATATGTGATGCTATTTTTTAAAATATATGGAACATAGCTATTAGCTTCAGATCATCCAATTATCATCACTCTCATGTGTATCTTATGCATCTACAAAAGATCTCTCTCCTAGAAAATGTTGATAATTGGTGTTAAGAAATATAACGACCTGCAATTGAAAATAAATAAGAAACACTAAACTGACCATCAGTGGCCCCAGTCCCAGTCCTGGGTTCTCAGGAGCTAGTTCTGAGATGCGAGGCAGATCATCAGTCCTCCCTGAGCCTGATCATCTCCTGCCTATAAAGGAACTACCTAAACTAGCAAATTGCTGGGGAATCCTACACTTATGTCTAGGATTCTCTGCCTCTCTCAGGACAAACTAGAGCAAAAAGCCACACTTCTATAATCAGATATGGGTGTTATTTGTTTAATCTCCATCCAGAAAAATGCCCTTATAAAACAGCTATTCTCTTTGTAATGAGGCCAGAAACATAAGCTCCAGCCCTCAGGGCAAGAATAATGGAAATAAACCTGCAGAGCTAATAAAAAGCAGGCAGTGGTCTCAAAAGAGAAAGCCACTTCCTCTCTGCTTTCTATCCTGACAGCAAGGAAGAGTATCTTGCACATAGAGTCTACTTTGTACTAAGAGTTTACTTTGCACTGGGTATTATTTTTATTCCCATTTTATAGATGAGAAAACTGAGGCACAGAAGATTAATATCTCATCCATGAATAGCAGCTAGTAAGTGCTAGATCTGACTCTTGAATCAAGGCAGTCTAACTGGAAAGTCTATGCCATTAAAGCTACTAGATTTACTAACTCTCAGTAAATACTCTGTATTTGTCCACTGCCATCTACTGCATTGTAAATTGCTTAGGAATAAGAAACAAGAGCAGCCTAGTGGAAAGACCGGTGGTTCTCAACTCTAGGTGATCTCCCACCCATATGGGACCTTTGGCAACACATGCAGACCTTTGTTGTCACCATGGAGGGAGACGTGCTACTGGGATCTAGTGGATAAAAGCCAGGGATGCTGCTACATATTCTATAATGCTCAGGAAAGCCCCTCGCATCAAAGAAATGCCCTGATCAAAATGTCAATGGTACCAGGTTGGGAAACACTAATCTAGAGTAAGAGAAGCTGGGTTTCAATCTTAGCTCTGCCACTTACCAGTGTATGAATGAGCCATTTGCTTAAGCTCCCTGAACCTCTCAGTCTTCTCCCTTAAAAATGATAAAACAACAACAACAAAATCTACCTGAAAAAATTGGTTATGGGAAGGACTGAATGCTTTTCTATTTTCAAAGACGGTGCCATATAGTAAAAAATTTGGAGGTTTTGGAGGCAAAGTAGTGGGAGTTCTTCCACCAACCCTCCAAGCCCCAGTTGTCTTCATCTGTTTTTAAAAAGAGGGGTTGGAAATTTCTACTCCACACAAATTTCCACAGGATTAAATGGGGGAATGCAAAGATTTTCTCATAATATTTGACACATAATATATCCCTAAAAGTTTAATTTCCACTCTTAGAAGTATGTATATGTTATTTTTGTCTGTCTAATATGCAAACAACACTCTCTACAAACCACATTCCTTTCTTCCCAAACCAAATCCAATTTTGTTTAGGTGCCTAGCCTCACCTCAGGCAGCCAAGTGCTTCAGGAAATGACTGTACCCCCAAATTCAGAAATGAGCTTCCATCGAATTGATCCAAGGTCAATTCAATGCACTTCACAAGTGACAGAATTAGCATCAGCCATGTGACCTAGTTCTGGCCAATAAACTCAGAGGACTCTGAGAACCTGGTTTACATTTCTAAATAGTCCCAGGAAGAGACAATCTCATTTCCCCTTTGGATGTTGCTTCTGTTTATGGAGCCAGGAACTGCTGTAGAGATTTTGCTACCAATTCTGCATATAACAGAACAGGGAAATGGGCAGATCAGAAGGGTGGAATTTGAGAACATAGTTGAACTACTGAGTCAGCCATGTGGCCTGCATTTACTTTGGACTTACAGCAATGTTTTTAAAAAAATGAATGTTCTTTTTGTTTAAGCTGGATTCAGACTGTCTGTAATCTGCAGTCAAAAATCATCCAAACTAATGCAAGTGGAGCCTGGGCCCCACCCTCTGTGCCACAGTGCACCTGCCTCACTGCCATTGCATAGGCTTCACCCCCTTTCCTGCAATAATCCTGTGTGGCCACCTAGTCTAACAGTCATTATATAATGGAAATGGAATAAAGCAAATAGTGAATGACTTTTTGCTCTTTTACTCAATCATTGGTTGCTTTTACATTATGGTAAAATATGTATAACATACAATTTACCACTTGAATCGTGTCTTGGCTGAATCATTTTTAAGTGAACAGTTCAACGGCATCCTATATAAGAAAAGCTTAATAGGCTAAGTGTTCAACCATTTGACCATTCGACCATTCGACTAGTCGCTATGACGTGCACTGACCACCAGGAGGCAGATGCTCCGACTGGTAGGTTAGCTTGCTGCTGGGGTCTGGCCGATCAGGACTGGGTGAGACAGGCCAGACATGCCCTGGAGCCAACCTCCTGCAGTCCCTCCCTGGCCTCTAAAATATTTCTTCTAATTAATTTCCTTTCAATGTGCACAAATCCGTGCACCGGGCCTCTAGTTAAGTATATTCACACCGTTGTCCAAACATCACCAGCATCTATCTCTAGAACTTTTTCAGCTTGCTGCCAGACAGCTAAAGGCATCTTAATCTACATGTTATTGCCTCCTACTGGCCAAACACCTGAACAGCCGGAGGCATTTCCTCAAATCTGACAATGGACTCTGTATACAAAACTTGACCCTTTGAAGTGTATATCTCTGCCTCACCTCAGGACAATTTGCGTTAATAAAAAGCATGGGGTCCTGAGACGAGGGGACCTTAGTTTCTTTAACTAGGCTCCTCTGACCCCCAAATGCCTTTTAAAATTATATTTAGTCTCTTGACTACTTAAGTTACACACAGCCCCTTTTCCAGATTGCTGAACCCTTCTAGATGCTGGAACAAGAACCCCGGCAGCCTGATGTCTGTTTTTATAGATAAAGTTTTATTAAAACAAGGCCATGCTCAATTATTTACATATTGTCTAAGGCTGTTTCTTATTATAGTACAGAATAGAGCAGTTATAACAGAGACCACATGCTTTCTGAAAAATAAAATGGAAAAAAAATAATTCAAATTCTATTCAATCAGTCTACTTTAAGCCCTTCCATAGTTTCCAATCACTGGAAAAGATGGAGCCATAGCTCCTTGGAACACCACCCGAACATCACCATTGGCCTTTACTCAATTTCAAGTGCATCACTTCTTCTAAGAAAGTTTTCCTTAGTCCTCAAAAATCTTTCCTAGCACAAACTAGTCCTATAATCTTTATTTAATTAATAAAGGTTTGGTTTTTGTTTTTACCTTTTTGTTACTATGTGTTTGAATGATTGCCTGAGCCTGCTGAAGGTGCCAGAGAGAAAGTACATGAATACTGTCAGGAACTGTTAATGGATTTCATCATCCCTAAGGTCCCCCAAATTCAGGACAGTCACTTAGAATTAATCTTTTAAAGATGGTTGGACTGCATATTTCTGCTAATTATCTTACATTTAATTTTGTGTTAAAATTATATTTTGTCCATATAGGTAATCAGTATAACATAATAGTGTTGATTCTATTTGGAGTTTCATTCATTTCCCTGAAAAGAAAACTATTGTATAATATTAGAAACAGAAATTAATAACATGCAACATAGATGCACTCATATGAAATACAGATCTGATAAAAATCTGTTCTACATATTACTTCCCATAAATAGCATGAGAGTGTCATTTATGGTTGTTAAAACACTACTATCTGATCTAGAGAGTTAACTTTTACAAATCTTTTTTTTACATTAAACCTAATGTGGCAATTATATATTATAACTAGAGGAAAAACTCTTTAGAGCACAGAGTTCTTAATCACTTAATGGTGAGATTCTCTAATAAAGTAATCCTAGAAATAATCTTTCTTTAAAATGAGTTGTCTCCAAAAATAAGAGTAATACGTAAAAGGCAATTTAATGGTGGGGAAAAAAAAGCCCTTTAAGATAGGACTTATCCCAGGTCAATTAAAGGGTATTAATTCAAATACCAATAAAAATGTTAAAGCTTTACTTTTAAAGGAAGGAAAACTCTGTTCAGAGGCAACAGTGTCCAAGTCTGCCACTTACACACACTTCCAATACTATTTCATAATTCCTCAACTCTAAGAGTTGTATTCGAGAGGTCCTTTAAATATACTTAAATTTAGCAATGATGTATAGCATGTCAAGATGAAGCAAAATTATGTGGTAATATCTTTGGATGGGTGATTATATATTATTATTTGAGTTTATTTTTTCTTATCAGTAGTTAATTTATTAATCATCAAAATGAATTTCAAAGTGTTGCACATTTCATTATGCAATATATAGCATGCCAAATGCATGTTGAGAATTAATGTTGTTAAACAATTCTGCAGGGATGACAGAGAAAGAGAATAGTGTGATAGAGAGAGGGGTGGGGGAGAGGGAGAGAAGAAAGAAAAGAAGTAACTGATGTGATTCATATAGCTGCATAACATTTTCACTATCAAAGGGGCAGACTTGTAGATCATTTAGATTTTTTCTAATGTAGTCAGCTTAATTACAAATGCAGATATTTCAATGAGTTCATTAGAAATATTAAATGAGTTCCCAATGCACAAAACTCATTAATAATAATGAACCAAATGTTAGAAGGGTTTTCTCTCTTTAAAAGGGGGGAGAAATAAAATAAGTTTGACACAAAATGTTCATGTTTGCAAAAGTTTTTGTAACTGATACAATCACCAAAACTTCCTAGAATAGGAAATATATCAACTCTAATTTGCCTTGAAGTTTTGAAATGAAAACACAATTTTCCCTCAACTTTACAACCGTGTTCTTTTTAACTCAATGTTCCATGCACTAACTCTAATGCAAGTGACTATGATGGTCTCATTTACAAGAATTTGAAGATATGTGAAAGAGAGGAGATTGATCTGCTTTCTCTTTTCTTTATGTGTATGTGAGAGTGGGGGGGCAATTACAGGAGTGATATGATAGACTACAAGATACTTGCACTGTTCCTAACTCATCAATGGTTACCTTACATTGAGATAATCTTACATTTAGATTAATATTTCTGTGCCTCAGTTGTCTCTTCTGCAATGTGGTCCAATTTTTTTAAAAGAGATGAATGTCAACATTTAGTCATCTTTTTACAAATGCTCAAACTTGTTGGTTCCCAAACTAGGTAATTTCCAGCCTGAGGATTTCACCAATATATGATTTGATATCATATCCTCAAATAATAAAAGGATTTAAATAAGATTTCCAATTTGGAATTCAATTGATAAATATGTGACCTTGTCCTCAGCGCAGTATGGTGCATCATCATCATTATTCATTTATCAGTGTTGTTCTTAATAACAGCTTTTATAACACAGGCCATTCTAATCCTTTTCAATCCTTTTTAAAATATATTTTATTGATTTCAGAGAGGAAGGGAGAGGGAGAGAGAGATAGAGACATCAATTATGAAAGAGAATCATTGATCGGCTGCCTCCTGCATGCCCCCAACTGGGGATTGAGCCCACAGCCCCGGGCATGTGCCCTGACCATGACCTCCTGGTTCAGAGGTCAACACTCAACCACTGAGATACACTGGTGAGGCTTCAGTCCTTCTTTAAATTTCTTAATACATCAAGGACAATAAAATTTCATATTAAATTTCTTTGAATCACCTATTAAATATTTGGCAATGACCAAAATATCAAATCTACTACTTACACCATAGAGTTTTCTAGATATATTAATAAAACTACTCAACTTTGATAACTTGTGCTTCATAAATTTGATACAATTTTTTAAAATTAAAACCTGTCAACATTTATAAGGTGCCTACTCTGATGAACATTGGATGATATTTTGTGCATATTTTATTCTTAAATTAAGCATGCAAACT
Organism: Myotis yumanensis; assembly: GCF_028538775.1. Classification (NCBI taxonomy): domain Eukaryota; kingdom Metazoa; phylum Chordata; class Mammalia; order Chiroptera; family Vespertilionidae; genus Myotis; species Myotis yumanensis. The sequence continues at coordinate 38,059,088 of NW_027223754.1, read as the reverse complement.
ATATATTATTATTATTCCACTTCATAAATAAGAAGATTAAGAATGAGAAGATAACTTGTAAGTACTAGGATTGAGACAGGCTTTTTGCTACAAATTCAATGTTAGATTGTCTGCTATATACTCTGTGTTCATCAGATGTTTCTCCTTATACACCATGAAGTTAGATTTTAAAGGCAAGCCTTCTCTAGGTTTTTCTTAAAACATTATTCCTCCTGTCTTCATAACTACCACTTTACCCCTTTTTATTCTCCTTTCTTTCTCCATTATCTGAAAGAACTAAGTACAAAGCAAAAAATAAATTTTGTTCTAAGTTGGTTTGTCTATGGCATAAGAGTAATAATTTAAATGATGAAATGACATAATTGGCAAAAACAAATTCTATGGTTGTTTCCATAGACAGTTAGAGTTGCTATTATGTCAACTATCTGCTGTCTTTTATTTCCTGACATGTCAAATAGCACTCAAGCTGTTTGGAGGAAACAGGATTCACATTGCCTCTGCCAGGTTTCCGGTCCCTGAGATTTGTGCAGTGCACACAAAGATAAGGTTCTCAGTGAAGTAGACAGAAGAATCTTAATGAAAACATGCAGATGAATCACTGTAATGGACAGTGTTCCATGTCACTTTGAGAAGTTTGTCATCATCTCAAAACTCTTTTTTCCTACCTTTACCAATCATGTTCCCCTAGATTGAAAACCATCTTTTCTTCAGATTCATCTATACAGAGTTTTTATATGCTCCTCACTTTTTTCTATTTATTTTTTTCTTTCTGATTCCACTAACTACACACAGTTGTCAACTCTCTCTACTCAATCAGGATGGTGGGCTGAGCACCCTGTGTGTCTGTTTAACCCAACAGGAAATCTGGGCACCATTCTGGTCCAGCAGAGAGGAATGGACTTGACAGCAAAGTGACAGACAAGTGTACCCTTGAACTTCAACGGGGTGATGTCATATTTACTCCTGTCATATTCCCCTTATCTAAATGCTCTTCTCACTGCTATAGGTGCCGTGAGATGTTGCTCGGCAAATTACTAGCTTGCTAGGTCTTACCTACCTAATAATATGAAATTTAGATCAAGACAGCTATTACCTCTGTCTATGTAGCAATCAGTAAAGACTAATTGAGTTTGAGTAAATAGCTAGAGAGTGCTCTAGTAATTTCTGTGTTTCAACGTTGTTTCCATTACATTACTGTGGGCTTGTTAGAAGACAGGCTTCTTCTAATTTCTTGAAGGAGCAGATAAAAGCAAGGCTAGATTAAGTTTTACTGCTCAGTGTTGAGCACTGAGAGCATTCCTATAGAACTGAATGTGCCATCTAATTATTAGGGAAGCAGATGATGTCAGACCCAATCTCTTTGTACTGTCGGGGCCCTGGGAAGGTTGTCCCAAGATATTCCACAAAGGTATGGACTATTTTTAACTAAAATCACCTGAGAAGCAGGCGGAGCAGGAAGAGCTCTATGACTCTTCTGTTCTAAAAGCAGAAAATAAATCACCTCCCAGCTCCCAGCTCCCAGCTCCTGGACTGAGAGACAACCTTATCACAAGACATCAAATCCAGAATAAAAAAGTGAGTATAAACAAACCTTGTAACACCTTTAGCAATTTACTACCGGAGCCCAAGCTTTGTGGAGATTCCTCACTAATGAGCACCCAAACCTTGCTTAGATTCCTTTCTAATGAGCACTAACTTTCTTTGTCCTGTCAATTTCTCACAAATGTATTGTTTCTTTGTCTAGAAACTACTAACAGGTGCATAATTTGAACATTTTTGAGCCTCATTTTATGATCTGGGTATTATATTTTGATTCTCTCCTACACCTGTATTAAAATTTGGTTTTCACCCAGATTGTGTTGCTCAGTGGTTGAGCCTCAACCCATGAACCAGGAGGTCATGGTTTGACTGCAGGTCAGAGTATAGACCTAGGTTACAGGCTCCATCCCCAGTAGGGGGCATGCATGAGGCAGCCAATCAATGCTTCTCTCTCATCATTGATGTTTCTCTCTCTCTCTCCTTTCCTCTCTCTGAAATGAATAAAAAACAATAAAAACAAACAACAAAACTTGATTTTTCTCTTGTTAATCTTTCTCCGTCATTTGAATAATTCTACCATCCAGAAGAACTTAATGGCAAAGGGGAAAGTTTTCCCATCCCTGACAGTACCACAGAAAGACTTGACTGGGCCTGACCTTGACCCAGCCTGACCATAAGTTGCTCTACTTAGTAACACGAAGTCAGTCTATAAATATTTATGGAGCATCAACAATGTATGAGGCACTGGGGAGGGATTAGCAGTAAAAAAAAAAGTAAGTTAAATTTAAGCTTGCATGAAACTAAAAGTGAGGATGTGAGACACTAATGGTTTCCAAACTTCTATTAACTATAGAGCACTTTCTTCAATAAACGGTTATCGGGAGTCTAATATATGAAACAGATACACTGAGCTATGCTCCCATGGCCCCTGTAGGGACTTGGCTGAGCAGTTTAGAACTGATTGAAACTGTGTATGTGTGCATATTCATAGGTGTGTTTGCAGATGCATAATCCATAAGACAAGTAAATTCTAAGTGTAACAAAACAGTGGTACAAATTCTAACAGCTGTGGAAGTACAGAGGCCGGAGCAAATAAGTACTGAGAGTGGCTATTGGGTTTCTCAGTTACATAACATTTGGCCTGAGTCTGGAAAAATTGCTTAGGATTCAAATGGATTTAGCCTTAAAGAAAAGTGGCTAAAGTAGGAGGAATAGAGTTAATCACCTTGGTCCCTATATCAATCACCCTTAACTCTCAAAATTGAATGTGAAATAAGGATTGTTTCCAAAATAAAAATGAGAGAGACACTTTTGCTGTGGTCTTTGTCAACCATTGAGCTAACATTTCTCAGTTCTTTCTTTTGGACAAAATGTCACTTGTCCTGAGGCATCTTACTTAGTGCTGATGAAGGCCTTTCCAGGTGGATGCTGTGGGCAGAGCTAGCAAACCAGATTAGCAAGCTCAAGTTCACTGCACCAAGATCATTTTCACTTTGGATGTCTAAAAATTGCAGCAATATTTCAAAGTTGTTTTCCACATCTTTCAGGCATGCCCTTGAACTACAAGGCAACTTCCTAGAAACTAGTCTACAGTACAGATAGTTTAGCTTCTAAAATGCTAATCTAATGTGGCTTCAATGGTCCTCATAGGTAGCAGATCCACACCTGACTATGCTTTATGGCCTGTTCTCTCAGCCACGGATAAGCTGCCTTCTTGTGAACTATAAAGGAATGAAATTCTTAAAATTACCAGTAAAAGAATTCATTCTACTGCCTCATGTCAATGAAATTAAAAATGGCTTAAATATTACAAAATATGTACATATTTAGATTTCAGTATATGTGCTCTAGTGACAGTGTTGCACGTGCATTACACACCAAATTCGAGTCTCTTTAAAAGAAAGATGAGACATGAGTGAGCAATATTGAGCAGAAACTATGTGGATAACTCATTTCACAGTATTTTCTGTGTTAAAAATTATTTTCATAGCATATGCATTTCTGAAATGACTGTTTCAGAATCAAGACCTTTTGCTCTCCAAATAACAGGAAAGACACACATGGATATTTGATGGAGCTACTTATTATGAAAGTTAACTTTTATTTGCTAACCGAATATTTACACCAAATTAAACCTCACATTAACATGTAAACCAAAGATAGCCACTTCCTACCTCTATCCATATAAAACAGAGGGCAAGAAGCAATTTTTGTATTTTCATTTTTGTTTTTCATTCAAGTACTTGGCAAATAGGTTCACTGGTGAAGACCCAGAGGGAAGAAATTCAGGAAGAAATTAAGTATAGTGTCTGTAATAATATTGTAACTTTATCATCTCAAATCACTGCATCTTTTCTTTGCAACCCCTGAAATTTATCTCCCTTAGGGAACAAGTCAATTCCACCAATTTCCCAGACATAAAAAAAAAAAAATTACATGAAAAAATCTCTACTCAGGTAAAGCGAATCGCCCATTGGTTCAAATATTCACATGATAAATTATGTTGTTAATATGAATACTGAAACTTAGGTATAGATCTTAACTGTTAATATCTCACTTTACACACACACACACACCTATGGTATTTCATACTGTTATTTAACACTTCCAATTTTAGATAACACTATCATGTTATAGTAGTGAATACTTTTTAAAGAAAATACAGTGAATTTGAGTTTTCCCAATAGCTATATAGGAAGCAATCATTCCATGAGGTGGGACGGACAAGGCCTAGGATTTATTGGGAGATTTGCAGTTTTCTGCTGGCTTCCCCATGCATGAGTCAGAGTCCCTCTGATCTAACCTTGAGTTCTCTACAAAATACAAACACCAAAGAAGACCAAACTGTATATCCCCTAGAGTTGATGAGATAAAAAGATAATATTCATGATGTGCTATTTAAACAATAAAACATCATGTAGAGTAACTATTAGAACTATTATTGGATTTACAAAAGGAGCCACAGTTGGTGGACTTTTAAAACAAAGATCCCTGATGCACTTATATTATTCAGTTCACCGCCCCCCTCCAAAAAAGAAAGAAAATATATTTTAACACTAACCTTCAAGACTACAAAGAAATAGGCTGTTGAGATGCTTCAAAAAAAATGGGGGAGGGGAAGAGATAAGATATTCTTCCTCTGTTCTTGTGGTCTCCCTCTGTGTTATAGATTTCATCATTTCATTTTAGAGGCAGAAAATTAGACTGTTGCTACAATGACATATAACTGGGATATTAATGAAGCCATAGCTAAATGTAATCAATATGTTCAAGATAATCAAGATAATATGTAGAACTATAATCAGGAATCTGCATCATGAATATGGATGGTCTCCAAACTCTAAAGAAGATATGGAACCCCAAGGAGGGACTATATGCCCTGTGTCTGCAATCAGGTACTCAAATCTGCAATTAGATCTGAGAAGTAAAATGCAAAACAAAATATAAACAAAAGAGATATGCATCATTTTCCCTTGAATGTCTAATTTCAAAACTTAAATTTGCTGTTTAAATGAAGTACCAAAGTAAGTGGATTTTACTATGGTTACCCTTTACTGGGCAAATAAGCAGAGATGAGAGTGAAAGAAGGACTAAAGAGAGGCCATATATGTTAGACAAAGGCAGGAGGAATGAGAAAAAAAGAGAACACAGAACCTTGGGAGAAACTGAATGAGAGCTGAGAGAGGGCTAAATAGTTGAAAAACTAAGAACAAAGACAAACTGAGCCTTGCTGCTCAACATGTGGCCCCCAGGCCAGCAGCACTGGCCTTGCTTGGTAACTTGTTAGAAACAGCAGCCTGGCATTATCCCACACGTGTTAGAAACACAGAAGCTGGAGTTACCAACAAACCAAATCAGAATGTACATTTTAACAAGATCTCCAGGAGACTCGCATGAAGTTTCTCATTTGAGAAACATTAGATCAGAACTATCCTTTTTGCTTGCTATGATTTAGAGTTCAGCCTTTTCTATCTCCTAGTTTCATAACCAGGTAACTGTTCCCCAGAGGCAATCTTTATGCATTTACCCAGGACTACAATTGTTGATATGCAAACACATATGAGACGCAATTCCAAAGTAAGATGTGTGGTATAGCTTAAGGAAATCAATTTCATTCCCTTAATATCCTATCATATGTGACTACATGTATGTTCCTAGGGGATCATTTTCCCTCCATCCATCTGACAATGACAAGAAAAAAAAATGACAAAGGGCATCAAATAGAAGTGCCAGATGGGTCCAAATTCATGAATTAAAATATAATAAATAACCCCATGCCTATGACAGATCTGTTAACGCTGAAAAACCACTCTCACCTGTAAAGTTGGCAATCCATAAAATAACATTCAGTTTCTGCTGCTTCACAAGCAACGCTCAAAATGAATTTAGAGGAGAGACATTCATCCATGATTGGCAGCACTAAATGTTGGCAAAGATTTTAGGATGTGAAGCATGAGGGAGTGCTAGTACCTGGTCAAACTGTGAAGTAATGTTACCACCCCTTTACTCTGCCTTTCCTTCTTCCGATCACACTCCGGAGTCCAAAGTCCTATGTGCTCCCGCCACCAGTACTACAATGACCCTGTTGTCCATTCTATCTGGTTGGGCCATCTCATTTTTTGTCCAGACTATTGCAAATGGTCTCTTGTCTCCACTCTTTCCATGCTGCACTTGCTGCATCCAGGGGAAATGAGGCCAGCAGGCATTAATTCTTAGCTCACAAGTCTTCAATGACTCTCACCACCTGCAGGGTATTATTATGTCTTTTTTAATGACCTGAAAATTTTTTAATGAGTGGAAATTTATTAAAAGGCAGAAAGTTACTATTATTTGTATTATTATCCTTTTGATGATGTTTTAAAGCTATAATCTTTTTTTTTTTTTGCTATTGTGAATAATGTTGCAATGAACATGGGAGTACAGATATCATCCCTTCCAGATAATGACTTCATTTCCTTTGGATATACACCCAAAAGTGGAATTGCTGGATCAAGAGAGTGGATCCTAAATGCTATCACCACACAATCACAAAAGTGATAATTATGTGACGGGATAGAGATATTAACTACCCTTATTGTGGTAATCATTCTGCAATACATACATGTATCAAATCATCATGTAAACCAAAAATCTACATGTAGTATATGTCAATAATGTCTCAATAAAGCTGGAAAAAAAGAAAGAAAATAAAAATCTTAAAAATGAAAAGGATTGAAGGAATGCCTAAGAAAATCATTCTAGAACTGTGAAAGTTCGGACAGTCAGTTTAAACTCATATCAATAGCTAACTAACTCAGTCTTTGAATAAGAACACCAAGCATCGACACAATGCTGCAATGCTTAATTATTTGAAAAATAGTAGGAAGCCAACATTTATGTGACATTCATTAGGTTGTTCACCAGCAGAGCATCTCAGTAGGTGGCCCTGGGCTTCCTGCAACAAAGTCACGTAGAATGAAACTTAAAATTCACATTTCCAATGTTTATTACAGACCTACTGAATTAGACAGAATAGTTGAGCCTCTTCTATTGAATAAGAATGTGTGAGAAGAATGTATGAGGGTGGGGTCTATTGAATCAAAATGCCAAAAGGTAATTTTAAAATAATAATACATTTATTTTTAGAGAGAGAGTTGGAGAGAGAGAGAGAGAGAGAGATCAATTTGTGGTTTCTTGTATGTGCCCTCATCAGGGATCCAACCTGAAACCCAGGAGTATCAGAATGATACTCTAACCAGCAAGGGCCAGTTATTTTTAATTACTCTCAGAAAATCTTTGTACATAATAAGTTTGAGAATGACTGTTCTATATTTTCCTTGACTGTGTTCATAGTAATTCCCTTTGGGCTATGTTAAAGGTAAAATTTTTGAGCTAAGTGTGTACCAATATAAGCTTGTACAGAACAGGCAAAGCATGATTATTTCAAGGTCATGTGGTGGGAGCTTTTATTTTGTGTGGGAGGAACCTCTGCTTATTCCTTCTCACAAATAACTGAAACAAATGGCAAGAAAAATAATGGAAACACTGGAAGTCATAAATAAGCAAGTCTGTTCCTTAAATGTTCTCCTTTCATAGACTCTAAATCAAGGGTGTTTCTTTAAAGATCCTGCACATGGACTTGTTTATGCACCTGTACTTCTTTTCTATGATATTATCTTCGAGGGCTGGGACCATGTCTTGCTCATGATGTCACTGGATCTCCTTTGAATCCTCCACAAAGTCTATCACATGTCACATTAAAAGCCACTAGACACAATAAATACCTGCTGCCTAGTTAGAAGACGGGAAATCTGATAAATACTCTTTCAATAAAAATTGAGCACATTGGTAACAGGAGATAACATTACCGTTTTCTGAATTTGAAGCTCACCTACCACTGTAGTGAAGATGATTCACTGGGTCAATGGCCATATTGTGAATCTGTAACTCTCTGCCTATTGTCTGCATTTTATTAGCTAAGACTGATGACCTGGAATGGAAACTATAATTGATTAAATACTACAACCAATTTCTGTTTCTCAAACAAGTGACAGTATAACACTAAGTAGATAAATATTGTCTCAGAAATGATGATAAATGAATATACGTGAGTAAAGGTGAAATTGTAATGTAATGGCTATGCCTAATTTATTAGGAGCATTGTCATAAATCTGACAAAAAGCCTGAAAAATACTTCTTGGATTTTTTTCCAACCTACCAAACTTTTACATAACATTTTAACTGTTATATGTATAAAATCCTATTTTTATAGAAACTACTGGACACACTATTTTTTAAATCAAAAAAGAAAACATTTAGGAAGGCCCCACAGCTCAAGATTTCTAGTATTTTTATATTAAGAATACCCAATGGCAAAAGAGTCAGAGAACACCACTGCTAAACTAAGTTTCCCCCATGGCTCCTTTATCTCTCTTCTCATTCATTCGATCTGCCATTGTCGATTGTAAATTTGGTTGATACTTCTATTATAGAGAAAGGGGAAATAGCAATATTAAAATATTTCTTCTAGTTAATTTCCTTTCAATGTGCATGAATTCATGCACCGAGCCACTAGTTGGTTAATAAAATTATATAGGTTTCAAGTATGCAATTCTATGATACATCATCTGCATATTATATTGTGTACCCACCACCCAAAGTCAAATTCTCTTTCATCACTATATATTTGACCCCCTTTACACTTTACCCTCCTTCTGCTCCTTCCCATCTTTCCCTTCTTCCCTCTGGTAACCGCCATACTGTTGTCTGTTGACCTCAAAGGCAAGTGAGGTAAAGGCAAAAATAAATGAATGAGGCTATATCAAACTAAAAAAGCTTCTGTACAACAAAGTAAGCATCAACAAAACATAAAGCAACCAGCCAAATGGAGAAGATATTTGAAAACAACACCTCTGATAAGGGATTAATTCAAAATATATTAAGAACTCACGTAATTCAACAACAAACATTCCAACTTAAAAATGGGCAGAGGACCTGAACAGACACTTCTCTCAAGAAGACATATAAATGGCCAACAGATATATGAAAAGGTGTTCAAAACTACCATGAGATACCACTGCACAAGTAATAGCATGTGTTGGAGAGGTTGTGGAGAAAAAGGAACACTCATTCACTGCTTTGGGGAATGTAAAATGGCACAGCCACTATAGAAAACAGTATTTAGGTTCCTGAAAACTTAAGAATAGAGTTACCATATTATCCAGCAACACCTCTTCTGGGTATCTACCCAAAAAAGTTTGAAAACATTAATTTGCGAAGATATATGCACCCCTATGTTCATTGTAGTATTATTCATGGTAGCCAAGGCATGGAAACAACCAAAGTGTCCTTGAATAGATGACTGCATAAAGAAGGCATGGTACATATATACAATCATAGCAATCTATACTAATAAAAGGGTAATATGCTAATTAGAGCAGACATCTTCCGGACGTCCATCTGGACAAAGCCACAGCAGCTGTGAGGCATGGGGCTCAGGCAGCTGTGTGCTCAGGCAGCCATGAGCCTGGCAGCTGTGAGGCCCAGGGCTCAGGCCTCACAGCTGTGGGGGCCAGCAGTGGCAGCAGCAGCAGGGTTATGGGGGAGGTGCCTTCCCCTGATCAGCCTGGTTGCCTCCCACAGAGGGAAGCCAGAGACAGCAGCAGTGATGGGGTGAATAGGGTGAATGGGGACGGTGCCTTCCCCTGATCAGCCCAGTCACCTCACACAGAGGGAGGCCAGACTATGTCTTAGGCCTGCTCCCCACAGAGCAGGCCTAAGCCATCAGTAGGACATCCCCTGAGGGCTCCCAGACTGTGAGAGGGGGCAGGCTGGGCTGAGGGACGCCCCCCTCCAGTGCACAAATTTTTGTGCACCAGGCCTCTAGTCTTATTCATAAAGTCTTTCCTTCAAAGTTTTTTGGGATTTTCTTTTGAGTAGGTAAGTCAAACCCAAGAATGATGGCATAGGGATACTTTTGCTGGAGGAGAGATTCAATTGTATTGAAAAATGTGGAGAGTGGCTACAGCATTTGGACAGGATCAAGCCTCGGACTGACGAGAGGGCATGTTCCTCTTGTGGCAAAGCCACATACAAGTCTCAGCTCGGAGGGCAAAGCCCTCCCAGCACAATTATAGCCAAAGGCTATGGTTGTATGTAAGCTTGACCTTACAGTCTGACCTTGTAGTCCTAGGTAGTTGAGGGATGTGGGCTGCAGGAGGTACAGCAAGTGCTGCCAAAACAAAGCTTGATAGAGTTCAGAGAATTGCAATAAGAGGAAAGAAGCAAGAACATTGTAAATATCTGGACCACTCCCTTGTTTTGCTTTGTGTGATCTGACTATAAAATAAAGATTCGGCTTACAGGTGGGGTCACTGTGCCCTCATCCAGGTGCAGTGATCCAACTGGCCCCAACTATATTCTCTTATCTGTTTTCTTTAATCCTTCACCACCCCTCCTCAGGTTCACTACTGGCCATGTTGGATGCTGTTCAGAGAAAGAGCAGATTTGACAAAGGGAATGATAAACTGGAGATCTGAAATTTATTTTCAGAAATGTTGTTAACTTGGTAGGAGGATTGCACAAATAACCCTTTAACACTGTAGCTTCTCTCCCTTTAAAGTGTAAAACTATCTTCACCTTTCTCATACATACTATCTGTAGTTGATGGGACACATCAGAAAATGCCCTTAATTTTCCTTTCCTTATTTCTGTTTCTAAAGTTCTAGAGAAAGCATTTAACCAGCTGGCTTGGTACATAATGTAAACTGAATAATACACACACATGTTTTAAAAAAGTTAGCCCCTTCCTCCAAGGTTGTAGTCATGGAAACCTTCTAATATCTTTAAATAAAATATAGACATTCTTTCAAAGGAAAACTGCAACATCATTTACAAAGAAAAATGCAGGTTGGCTTGGAAATATTCCCCTTTGCCACAGTAATTATTACTTCCCCTTGTATACCTGATAAAAAAGTCCCATTTTGGTGATGGAGGTTGTTTAGTCCATTTGCTAATTACTGTCATACTTGCCTCCTTATCTATTCATTTAAAATCTAAATTTTTATTTTTACTTATAATTATAAAAAAATTCCATGCAAAATAATTCATTGCAATCATTGAATACTGTGCTATTGACAACCCTAAAGTCTAGTTAATAAATCACCTATGCCTTGTTAATTCATTTTAATTTGTTATAGTACAGTGATGGCGAACCTATGACATGTGTGTCAGAGGTGACAAGCGAACTCATTTTTTTAAAAATATATTTTATTGATTTTTTACAGAGAGGAAGGGAGAGAAATAGAGAGCTAGAAACATCGATGAGAGAGAAACATCGATCAGCCGCCTTCTGCACTTCTCCCACTGGGGATGTGCCCGCAACCCAGGTACATGCCCTTGACCGGAATCGAACCCGGGACCCCTCAGTCCACAGGCTGACGCTCTATCCACTGAGCCAAACCGGTTTCAGCCGAACTCATTTTTTTGGTTGATTTTTCTTTGTTAAATGGCATTTAAATATATAAAATAAATATCAAAAATATAAATCTTTGTTTTACTATGGTTGCAAATATCAAAAAATTTCTATATGTGACCCGGCACCAGAGTTAAGTTAGGGTTTTTCAAAATGCTGACATGCCAAGCTCAAAAGGTTCGCCATCACTGTTATAGTATCTGCTATTCAACCAAAAGGGAATATCTCTATCCTTAGTCTGAGGCACACTCTCAGGACTCACATGTGTTTCATAATCTTGACAAGAACTTTCAGAATTGGGTACTGTTTTCTCCATTTTGTAGTAGAGGATGTTGAGGCTCAGAAAGGCTAAGTAACTTGTTCAAGGTCACATGGCTGACAAGTGTCAGAGCCAGACCCCCCCAGGACTGTTTGACTCGAAGTTTACTATGCAGCATGCCTCTAGACTGCAATCATACACACCGAGTATTTAAAGTTCATTAATATAAACTAGCTTTAATGACTGGGAAGTCCACACAAGAAACTGCAAAGCTGAATAACTACATTTGAAAATATCAACTACCATAAAACAATACACCTCAGTTATCTGAAACAGAGCCGCTTTGTTGCATGACTTCAGGGGGCACCAATACATCACATTCCCCAGGAAGGATCCCTCTTGGAGAACTGCACTCCACACCTAGCACAGTCATCCATGACAGCCCTGAGGATAAAGTCTTCCTGACTCACTGGTTAAAACACAGTCTCATTGTTAAGCAATTATACAGATTGATCCCAAATTGGTCTAAATGCTCAGTGACGGACTTCTTACCTTAGACCTAAACCCATCCATCACCTCATCACATTCCCTGGTCAACGTGGGCAAGTGAACTAAGATGATCAAATCACAGAAAGCTTCCTGAATTCTCCTCCCTCCTTTTCTTCTTCTGTCCCTCCTTCCCTTCTCTCCTCTCCCCTCCCCTTTCTTTTTCTTTCTTTCTTCCTCCTTCCCTCTTCCCTCCTTCCCTCTTCCTTCCTTCCTTCCTTCCTTCCATCTTTCCTTCCTTCCTTCCTTCCTTCCTTCCTCCCTTCCTTCCTTCCTTCCTTCCTCCCTCCCTCCCTCCCTCCCTCCCTTTCTCCCTTCCTCCCTCCCTCCTTCTCTCTCTCTTTCTCTTTCTTTCTTTTTCATTCTTGTTAATGTGATACTCTGTTTGAGCCGAATAAGAAAGCTGGTGATGCCAAAAACTTCTGACAGCAATCTTGCAAACAGAAACTGAACTAGCCTTGGAACAGAGCCCATATCACAGAAGGCATATTGGAAAAAAAGAGGAACAAGTAGACAAAAGCAAAACATGTTCCCCGCTATCATCTCAGAGCCACTGAATCAAGAGTGGACTTTAGCCCTAACCGTTTGGCTCAGTGGATAGAGCGTCAGCCTGCAGACTCAAGGGTGACTTGACATTTATGTGAGCCAATAAATCCCCATTTTTCATAAGTAAAATTGAGTTAGAATTTTCTTTAACTTACATACTTACTAAATCTTAAGATCAGCTAAATTAAATATCAGCTAGCTAAAAACTTTAGTAACAACCCAGCTCTCAAGTGGAAAAACTAGAATATAATTTTCCCTACAAGAAAGAAAATGCTAGTGAGCTAAAATTTCCATTTGAGAGAAAAAAGCAGCTAAGCCAGCTTTTGCTATAACTAATTTATGTTACTAGAGTAAAAAAGATTAACCTGCCATTCATCCCTCTTGCAAAAAGGGCGACTTAAACAGGTTAACAAAAATTGGGGTGCTTTGTGATGGGTTTAATTTATTCTGTTTAGTGCTACTGTCAAGCTGCAATAGGCAAACAACCCCTTTTAGTAGAGTTGCATTCTCCAAGCAAAACCCTGGCTGTCCTTATCTTGCTAATGGAGTTTTCCACTTACCTATAATCTGTGTAGAATGGGGATATTTGATGTGGCATTTTCTTGACATTCCTGTCCTACTATAATCACATTCTTTAATTATGTCTGCCTCGTCTGCATGGAAGAACTGAAGGCTCATCCTAGTTTCTCATTTTAATCATAAATCCATGAAACATGAAGTGTCACTAAATAGCATTCAGAAAACACTGTTATCAAAGACAATTCCCAAATGCTTTAGAAAGCCAAAGCAAACTATATTTTTTGAGGGGGATAAAAGAGGTCATTTGCATATGTGAAAAAAACATAAAGAGATGGCTCTTAAATACCAAATGAGCTTTCTAAGCATTAACATAGGATAAGGGCAAAGCCAGACTAGGAGGCATCTCTTAAATTATTCAACTGATAATATCATCTGAATTCATTAGGTATTTGTGGAAAATAATGATGATTCTAGTAAATGTCAGAATTAGTCTCAGAGTATCTCTGTTGAAATAAATGTAAATTACATCTGTGAGCCACTAAGAGGTAGTATAGTACTAGAAGCAAGACAGTACCTTTATAATGGATAAGTCTCCCTGGAGAAGTGCCCCACCTCCTTGTCCAAAGGCCAGCTTTTGCTATTTATATCACATCACATTTGTTACAAAATAATGTAGAGACTTTCCTAGAGAAATAGCCAATATGTGTGATGGACTTCTAAATGGTAGAAGCAGACACAGAGCTGAAGGACAGAACCAATAGCTTACAACCATGGGCAAATCCTCATATAAGAAAACACGTCAGCTCAAATCTTGTTTTCTTGAGCAGGAAATAAAAGGAAAGCATGACCAGCAAGGAGGGGTCGTGATTTGTTTAGGACCACGACCTTCCATAGTTAGACTTCCTAGCTCAAATCCTATCTGGGAGGATTGATAGCTCTATGGCCTTCAACAAGATACTGAACTGTTTAATGGTTCAGTTTTCTCAAGAATAAAAATAAAGATGGGGTTACAAGTGTGTACATGTGAAAGTATATCATATCTACTTGGCAGATGGGTTACAATCGACCATAAGAAAATTAATGTAAGTTGATTTATATTTTTTAAAAATAGTAGAAATGGGGAAAAAATAATATTTTGGGGGTAGTTATAAAAATTAAATAAATTCACATTTTAAATTGCTTCTTATTCTATTAAGTATTATCCATGTGTTTGGTAAATAAATAAATTAAAAAACAGAACAAACATTTACTATGACTTTTTACTGCAGTTTTACCATTTGCTTGCTTCCACAAATGGAAAAGGGATGAAAATATGATTTATTTAGTGAAACAGGTATTTCACTTCCTCTATCTCATTAAAGTCCCCTTAATAAATTTCACAATAGGCATTATTATTACTATTTTACAAAAGAAAAAAAAATGAGGATCATAGAGATTAAGTAACTCTGCCCAGTGCACTATAGTTTGCATTCCACGTCTCCATACCTTTGAAAGCTGGTGTGTTATGTTTGTTTGTTTGTATGCTTTTGCATTGCACAGCATTATATGTAGAAGTTGGAGTAGAATGGTGAAGATCTGAAACTGAAATAGCAAGAGGATAAATAAAATAAAGCAGATAAAGGTAAATATTAAATAGGCTAAAGGCAATAGAGGATAGTCTCTCATTTCTTTGGGCACAAAGTTAGGATGCCCCATAGATTAACGAAATAAACCCTTTTCAGTGGTTCTCAACCTTCCTAATGCCTCGACCCTTTAATACAGTTCCTCATGTTGTGGTGACCCCCAACCATAAAATTATTTTCATTGCTACTAATTTTGCTACTGTTATGAATCGTAATGTAAATATCTGATATGCTATATGTGTTTTCCGATGGTCGCGACCCACAGGTTGAGAACCGCTGCTTTACATAGAACTGGTTGATGCTGAAAAGGAGATGTCAAAAATAAAACAATATGGAAATTCACTTTGATGACAATGCAGAGCCATGTATTACAAGCCAAGGGTGACGTGGAACAGGAAAAAGCATCAGAAGAGCAGAGACTTCCAGTTTCCAATCTAAACCATCAGTCAACATTTAATTGTTGGTTGCAGAGAAAGCAGCTGCCCACCATCAGTAGCAAGTCAACCAATAACATTTTAAAGGACATTTTACTACCTAGAAGTGCCAAGACTCATAGTGTTATTGCTACTATTTATAAGGACTGAAAGGATTAATTACTTGTGAGTAAAGCCAGCTCATAACTCCTGGCATGCTGTAGGGGGAAAAACACACTGTTGTCTCGTAAACAGATAAATGTGTAATAAAGTCTGATTTAATTAAATAAGTTGGAAAAAAACAAAAGACAAGCTACTATTTCTAGTAATTTGTTACTCAAAAAATACTGCTGGAATAAAGGCTAATATATTTACTCTGACTTGCATGGATTTAGGGGTTAGTTTTGTAGTATTACTCAGACAAGAAACAGCAAGAAGACATTCTAAGGTTGGATAGCATCTGAGTGTTTCTGAAAGTCGCTGGATATATGAGAATGTAAAATAAGTCTATGGAAAGTGAAAAATAATAAAACTACACAATCAGAATGATTTTGATTTTTTGGAAAGCAGTTGATAAGAAAATAATTTCTATGTGTGTATTTATATTTGATTTGTCAAAATATTTCAGGGCCTTGAAAGAAATGGCTGTCTTCTCAAAAATATCTCTTATAGGCTCCAAAATATTCAAATAACTTGTTGCAATGGATTAAGTTATCATCTACAGAAAAGCCCCCTCCCCTCTCAAATGTCAACAACAATCAGAAAAGTTGAAAACATCAATATATAAACCTAATGTTACATATAAGTTTCAAACACAGGACAGGACTCAGAAGGAATGGGGTAGAGATAAATACCTTTTAGAACAAACCTATTCAGGACATGTGACAGAGATGGAAAATTCAGGTGGACTCTACCCAACACCCCAGTAAAGCAAGAACTGCAAAGTATAGGTTTGATAAAGATCAGAGGATGAAAAGCTCAGGAGAGAAAGTTGTAATAATGAAAAAGATATACTCAAAATTATGTTAGGCTGGGAAGAGAGAATATAAAGCAATTGATTCTCAAGGTTGGTTCATGTTGGGGCCATAAGGAGCCCATTAAAAATTAGGAAAATCCTTCAAAAGAAATACAAACTCCTCAGACTCTTGGCCAAAATGGCCAAGAAGGACAGAGATGGAACAAGTTAACCCTTCCATTAGCCAGAATAGCAAGAGATGCGCTGGTGAAAGGCATTAAGCCAAGTTAGCAATGCCAACCTTTGATGGAGCCCACCTGAAGTTCCACAGAATTAACTACTATGGTCATTTTTACTCCCTATTTGAGGGAATCTCAGAGAAGAAAAGATGGTTGAAAAGAAAAGAGGGGCCTTAGGTGTAGAGGAGGCTCCTTAGGCACTTAGTGTAGTCATTGGATGAAAGATGGAATGACAGAAATAGGTTAAAAGACTCAAACCCAGAGCTGTGCTAAGGGTTTCTGGGTAGACATCAATTACCTGGAGAATAAGACAAATTCCTCTAATTTCACCAGATAGTAGGATGACCATAAAGTTTAGCATTCAGAGAGAACCCTTTTGAGCAGGGTTGTTAGTAATGATTATGATGGGACAACAGATAGAAACAAAGTAGATTAACTCTTCGGATTCCAATGTTTATTTTATACAATTTTGCTATTATAGTTATAGAACACATCAAATATGTATTTCTAATTAAAAAACCATTTTCAAATTTTGTCTTTCCATTTTATTAATAGGTTTCTATCTAAAAGTATTTGTTTTCAAAATTAAATTTATCTTCAAAATATTAAGGTTTGGCACTACGAAAACATTTTAAAATGTGCTGAGACAATTACAAAAGAGAATTTCCAACAAGGTTTGAATACTGCAGTGTGCCAGAATAAGAGTGTGCACACCCTGCCACCCTGCAAAGTGATGAATTAAAATATAACATCTTTTATATGAGTGTCTAACTTGTTGAATATTCTCTAAAAAATAGATCACAACAATTCATAGATAATCTAAAAGTGCAAATTTGCATTTTAAATATGTTTGAGAGCTAGACATGCTAGATCTCAGAGAAACCTAAGGAATATGTTATAGAGACACAAAGCCTATTATTACTCATGCTATTTGAGATACGCTATGAATATAGTTGGCCTACACTGTCCCAGAGCAAAAAGAAAACCTGAATAAAGTAAAATCTGGCTTATTGTCTGATCTAAATACCCTATTTTGGTTGAATCTACAGAAGGACCTATTAAGTCATTTTACCCAAGTTAATCTTCCAGCAAGTAGATGGAAAAAATATTTTCCTGTATAAACCTGCATTATTTAAGAGACAGGATATACCTGACTTGTTCCAATGCAATAATGTTATGCAGAGCCACTCTACGCATGAACTTTCTACCTAAAAATTATGGGCTCCGTCAATCCAGATGCTCACACAAAAGCATATCAATCGATTATTTCCAACAGTTCATATGACTGGTGTTTGCAGTGTCTCTTTGGAGCTATAAATGTGATAAAGAGCCTTTCAGAAGTAACTTGTTAGGATGTAAATAAACTTTTGTGCAGCCACTTATTACCCATAATCATTTGTACCCGGTTATCCTTCCAAGCCAGCATCATTCAGTATTCCTGAAAAAGGAATTAACTTATAGCAAAAGGTTAGTTATGTATCTTTATACAAAAATTGTAAAACAGTCCACTAAACATTGAACTAT
Organism: Myotis yumanensis; assembly: GCF_028538775.1. Lineage (NCBI taxonomy): Eukaryota > Metazoa > Chordata > Mammalia > Chiroptera > Vespertilionidae > Myotis > Myotis yumanensis. Next base: position 38,040,974 of record NW_027223754.1, on the reverse strand, counting down.
TTGGGGGACATATGACATTCATTTATTATTAAAATATTTCCAATACTTTGTCATTGTAATTCAAGCCTTTGGCCAGTTCTCAAACACTCATTGAAAGCTACTTTTAAATACTTAAAATAAATATGGTCCTTACTAGGAATCCTATATAATAAAAGGGTAATATGCAAGTCGCTGTGATGTGCACTGACCACCAGGGGGCAGATGTTCTGACTGGTAGGTTAGCTTGCTGCTGGGGTCTAGCCTATCTGGACTGAGTGAGATGGGCCAGGCACATCCTGGAGCCCTCCCGCAGTCCCTCCCCGGCCCGATCATGCACCAGTGGGGTCCCTCAGCCTGGCCTGCGCCCTCTTGCAATCCAGGACCCCTTGGAGGGGCCCTTGGGGGATGTCGAAGAGCCGGTTTCAGCCCAATCCCACAGGCCACTCTCCTTGGGAGGGCGCCAGACACAGGGCTCATGGCTAGCGAGCGCTGCTGTGGCAGCGCGAGCCTCTCCCAATTGGGACTGATTGGGCAGGAGCCCGCGGCAGGCACAGTGGGGCCGGGATGAGCAGGAGTGGCAGGTAGTAGCTGCAGGTGGCATTGGACTGCAGGTTTCAGCCTGATCCCTGTAGGCCACCCAGAGGAACCCCACCCGTGCACAAATTCGTGTACTGGGCCTCTAGTAGGATAATAAAATCAGTAGTGAATGAAAAAAAACCCCACCACACTTTCATGTCTTTCATTATTAACTCTGGATCTACCCAAAAAAGTATAAATAGGAGGCCCAGTTAACTGCATATTATTTATCAATATAATAGAGATATTATCTATCAATATAATATAGATAATATATTCCTCCTCATGGCATCATTGCAGGGATTAAATAATGCATATAAAGTAACAAGCCCTCAAATCTATAATAATAAAAGTGTAATATGCTAATTAGACCGGATGTCCTTCCGGACATCCTTCCAGACGACCTTCAAGATGAAGCTGCGGTGCCGGGGCCGAGGCCTAGGCTGAGACAGCTGTGGCAGCGGAGGGGGGCCGAGGCAGCCGCCACGGTGGTGGGGGCCAGGCCCCTTGCACGAATTTCACGCATCAGGCCTCTAGTATATATAAATAACTGTTTTTTTATATTGCTTTCATAAAAGGCCATGGCACTGTGATGCTTTTCAGTTTTATATTTTTCTCCTAAGTATTTCACACTGAAAATGTGGAAGAAAATATATATAATATATTTTATATATGCCATTTTAGGAGTCATAAATTTTCTAAGAACCTGGCTAATTTAATATATTGTCTATTGTTACCATGAACATTAAAAAATATAGATAAACCATGTTTAAAAAACACTTTTTTCATCTATCTAGTTCCCAATTTCACGCTCTTCTATAAGATGGGGGATCTCATGAAATTGCTATTCTTTGAAAGGCATTCAGATATAAATGAATAAAATAGATTTTACTAAAACTCATTTCCAACTACAGTATTTAATAATATTTAAAGAAGGTATTCATTCAACTCTACATTATTTCATTATTATTTAACTCATGCTAACCTACATCACAGACCATCAGAATCACCGGCTCCTATGAAATGTAGCACTCGCATTGGCAGGGGCCTATTTTAGGAGGTACAAACATGAATTGAGAAACAAATCAAGACACAAAATGCACTGTGTTCATAAAAATGTAAGAAAAATTATGTTTTGGGGAAACAGGCCTGAATTGTGAAAATATTACAATTATATCTATGCAGATAGCATCACAGAATCTGGATAATTATAACAAGAAAAGCACAAAAATAGTCTTTTAAATATAAAGTTTTATGAAATTCTGTAGGCTATGGATTAAACTGTAATTTTATAGACTACAAAAGGCAAACACTTAAAATGTGAAAAAAATAGCTGTATCGATAAATCCTTTTAGTAATTATGAGTGTCTAAGAACTAACCATGAATTCAAGGATTTCGCACAACAACAAAATTATCTCAGAAATTTGCTTTAGAAAATAGCTTTGATCAGTTTACTTTTCATCAACCTCTAAAAGGATTTAACCCCGAATGGATGTTTAAGCTATGGAGAGAGACCCCAAATATACTAGCAATTTTTAAGTTAGCTTTAATTAAGTAAATTGATTGAATTCCCATGTGTGCATATGATTTATATTTAGAAAAATAAGAGTTACACTTATGTGTGTTTTATTATTTTCATACAACAAATTCTCATGTTAAATAGCTTTAAGAAAAAAAGTTTAACACATCCTCAAAAACATCTCTTGAACCTAGTATTACAATGATTACATTTTTAAATGCAGCAAAATCCCATTATTTTGGTACCTTGCTGTGTTTCACTGAATCATCAGCATTAATCATAGATGACATATTCCTAATGCATTAGTGCTGTCCTTCATGGTGTGAGAACATCTACCAGGGAAATAGCTTTTTCTTTGTTGGGGGAAAAAATCCATGGTTCAAATGAAAAAATCTGAAAGCATGTGTTTTTCATCTTTATCTCTAGGATTTTTTGCAGCTCAAAATGATCCTGTAAAATGCTATACATTGATTTTTGAACAGTTATTACTATTCAGTTCACAATAAAAATTACTCAAAACATAAGTTGAATAGGCACAGGGACTTTGGTGCACCTTAAAAAATTAAAGTAGAAGAAAGTGTATGCTGGGTTCTAATTTTCTCCAAAGTTTTGTCAGAATTGCTATTTATTAGGCTCTGGCATTTTCACCATGCCAAGTCTGCGAGGATGAGCAAGAGGCTCAACTTCTACACAACCAGTGGTTACATCCAGGATTCTTAATGACTGACCTATGTGCACACAGAAAAACAGAAAAATCCAATTTCAGGTTAAGAAATTAATTCCCCCACCTCCATCCCCCATGACTCCAATCTGTAAGGAAATTCTGTCAGCTCTACCTTCATAATATATCTAGGACTTAATCACTATCATCACTTCAACTGCTACTGACTTAATCCAAGCCATTTGCACCTCTGGTTTAGATTATTGTAAAGTTCTCTAACTACTGATCCTAATCCCACTCTGTCACACACAGGCTAGAACCATAAAAGAAATGCATACATAACAATATTGCTTGCTTAAGAGCCATAAGGAATTTTTTTAGTCGTTCCAGTTGTTACGCTTATGGTCCCTGGCCGTTTATTATATAGGATATTTTTTAGTTTACTGGGGTGACATTGGTTCACAACACCATACAGGTTTCAAGTGTACAATTCAAAAGAAAAAAAGCCTCATCTGCACATTGCATATTGTGCCCATCGCCCAAACAAAGTCTCTTTCTATCCCCATTTATCCTTCCTTTGCCCACCTCCACCTACCCCCGCCTTTCCCTCTAGCTATCACCACACTGTTATCTGTGCCCATGTTATATATGTGAGTATGTGTTTGCTTAATCCCTTCACCTTCTTTCATCCTGCCCCCAACCTCCCTCCCCTCTGGCAGCTGTCAGTCTGTTCCATGTTCCCATGCCTCTGTTTCTATTTTGTTCTTCATTTTATTTTGTTCATTAGATTCCACATATAAGTGAGATCATATGGCACATACTTGCCTTTCTCGGGCTGGTTTATTTCATTTAGCATAATACTCTTCAGGTCATCCATGCTGTTGCCACCGTCCTTTTTAGGGCTAAGTATTCCATTGTGTCACTGTACCTTGGATCTGACTTCCTAACGTCAGGCAAACCTTGAATTTTACTGATTGCTTGAGAAACACCCCTCACACAACTCTTTCAGTCTTACTACAGTGACTTGTCTTTTGTCAGTGATAAAATAATCTTTTGACAATCACTTAACCACTTCAAAGGTACTTTTTCTAAAGAGCTGTATCTACTTGAAAGAGTCAATGGGCTTTAAAATAACCAAGTACCTTACTGTCCTCTCTGGAATATTGCTATTTGTAAATTTCACTGTATTAAATACATTAAAATTTCCAAATTTAAATTTATAATTAATGAAAGTTCTAATGCACAAATAAAATTGTAAAGTGGATTTTTATGTCTTCCATCCTTATGTCCTTCCTACAGAACACTTATTCATCAGTTTTCATTTTTCTGAAAGATTATAGGAAAATTTTATAAATCTACTTCAATTATAAGGAAGTGTGATGCACATTTGATTTCCTACATTATAAATATTTAGTCAATTTCATAATGACTATTTTCTAACTCTATGAGATGGATAATTAACTCATTGGTGAAATTCTACAGTTATTTCTTTAATAAATAGAGCTTTCTTGAACCCTAAATACTAATGCATATGTGTTTTTGTGTATATAATTATATGCTTGTTGGTTTGAAGCTCAAAAATGCATCAGTTTGGTTCATTTTCCATATGTTCAGTGATATTTTTCAATGTTATAAATATGGTTTAGTCTTAAACTGCTTATTTTGTATTGGTTTCAGGTATACAAAGTGGTTAGTCTTAAACTGCTTGGTAAACAAGTAAGCCAGCCTTAGAGTTTTTCCCATGACAACCTTCATGAGATTTACCTGGGTTTTCTAGTAGGGAGCCTCTTATTAGATATTGCACTGCACTTACTATTTTTTCATCTTTTTGAACATCATCCTGAAATTATTTCACTGAGAAATTCTAACTATAAAATGTTGCCAAGTTCTCTCTATTACTCATCCCAAACATAAGCCACATTTATGATAAGATTAATAAATTAGCCCCTAAAAGAGCTCTGTCTCACAGTTTTGTTCTAACTTTTTATTTGAGAATAATTTTTCAAAATCACATGAGCTGCGGTGCTCATAAAACATTATGAGTCAAAGCTCAGAACACAAAGAAGAAACACTCAATTGATGTGTATGTCCACATCTCACAAATGGTGGCCTCACTCTGAGTAAGGCTGGCAAAGATAGAGCCTGAATGCTGCCTCTTCCTAATATGCAGATATAACCATTAACATAAAGTCTTCTTCACACAGGACCACAGGCAGCTGCTGCCAATTGATTGGGACTGGTTGACATGGTGATTCCTACTTGCTATCCCTGAGTTAGCACATTAATTCAGAGCTTAGCTGCACTGGCCTATGTGCTTAAGAAAAGGCATCCTTTATTTTTTACGTTTTTACTTTTATATTTTAATTAAAGTTTACATTCAATATTATTTTATATTCAAGTGTACATAGTGGTTAGACAACCATATACTTTAACAAGTGTTCCCCCTGATATTTCCAGCACCCATCTGGCACCATACATAGTTATCACAATATTATTGATTATATTCCCTGTGCTATACTTTACATCCCCATGACTATTTTGTAACTACCAATTTTATATCTTAACCTCTTCCCCTCTTTTGCACAGTTCTCCAACCCCCAGCCCCTCTGGCAACCACCAGTTCACTCTCTGTGTCTATGAGTCTGTTTCAATTTTGTCTGTTCGTTTATTTTGTTCTTTAGATTCTACATATAAGTGAAATCATAAGGTATTTGTCTTTCTCTGACTGACTTATTTCATTGAGCATAATACTTTTTCAAAGCTAAGTTAGGACGGGTGAATATAAAAAAATCTTATATGTTTACCTAGTTTGGGTTCTAATTAAATGCCTATTCATATTATACCTCGTAAGCATGCTAAAAGAACTTCTTTAGAGAGAAGGAAAATAATATAGGTGAGAAACTCAGATCTACATAAAGAAAGAGAATTGGGAAAGTAATAAGTGAAAGTAAAGGTAAATCTTTTTAATTTTTGTATCTTAATTATCTAGTAGATAAAAAGTTTGTTCAAATATTGCTAAAAACAATATATGAGGTGATTACAGCTTTGAATTTTAGTGACATGAGTGACAGCGATGTAATAATGAACAGGAAGGAGAGAGTGGGAATACTCTCAGTTACCTGTACTACGCATGAAGTGGTATAGTGTTATTTGAAGTGGATTAACATCTATTGTAAATATACACAGCAAATTCCTGGGCAACTATAAAAATGTTTTTAAAACATAAGTATAATTTATAAACAAAGAAAGGAGAGAAATGAATGTATATGAAAAGCTCAAATAAAACCTGGCTGGTATGGCTCAGTTGGTTGGAGCATAGTCCCATATACCAAAAGGTCTCGGGTTTGATTCCTGGTCAGAACACATACTTACTTTGTGGGTTCAATCCCTGGTCAGGACACACATGGGAGGCAACTGATCGATATTTCTCTTTCTCTCTCTCTCTCTCTCTCTCTCTCTCTCTCTCTCTCCCTCCCTCCCTCCATCTCTATAATCAATAAACATACCCTCTTGTGGAGATAAATAAATAAAGCCACTAAAGACAGTAAGAGTGGAAGGGGAAAAAGGAAATAAATCTATGAAAGATATTTTTGGAACATTTGGGGAAATATCAATAATGGGTTAGATATTAAATAATAATAAGGAATTATTTAATTTCTTACATGTGATAATGGTGTTGTGGTTACATGGGAATAAGACCTTATTCTAAGAAGATGCATGACAATATATTTAGAAATTAAATGTCATGTTGTAAAATTCCCTCCCAAATGATACAGCAAGTATGTGTGTGTGTGTGTGTGTGCGCGCGCGCGCGCGCACATATATATTTGTATACAAATAAGTGGGTAAAGAAAATAGAAGGAAGTTCCAATAACTGTTGAATCTAGGTGACAATTACATGTATTTAATGTATAGTCCCTTCAACCTGTATATTCAGAAAATTATTTAAAAATTTTAATGAATGGAAAATGAATAAATGAAAAATTGAATAATGAATGGAAAAAGTTAATGTCAGTATAGACTTCACAGCAAAAATCTTAATAAAAATCAAATTTTAACTTTTAATGTGTCTTTAAAGAATATCAAGGCAGAGAACTTATTATTGTCAATGAGATTGATGATTTCTGTTATTTAAATTTACAGATAACAAAATCTTTTTGTGTGTGATGTTGCTGCTTATTTTTCTGCTAATTTCTGGAAAAATTGATTTTAACCACAAGAGATCACTGAATCATTAGCTACCAGTTACTTAAACCCATAAATTATAAGTTGTGCAATTTCTACTTTACTTCCTAAGTAATATAATATAATTGTGCAATGAGAAGTAATCTGAGCCTTATAGGAACTACAGGAAATAAAGTATAGTATGTGAAATTAAAAAGAGCTAATAAACACATTTTGCTAAATTTACAATTATACCCTTTATTGGAAAGCATATTGTCCCTGAGTCAATATCCTAGTTATTTGAAAGATGGCTTGCATTTTATAGTACATTCTCACCATGATTAAAAGACCTGTTACAGCAGCACTATCATGAATTGTGTTATCTAATTAGACATGACACATTAATATATGACTAAATAATTGCAAGGCTCTTATAAACACCTATCTTTCTACCTTAAATTCTTTATGCTGGTATCTTAACCACAAGATAAAAAATATAATTACAGCAATTTGAAGAGAACATCTGCTACTTAAAGTAAGCATCATAATGTCTATTATCAACTGTCATGTGTAAGTGGTCATACAAATATCTGAAGGGTTGTAATTTTCTAAAAATTCGTTGAAAGTTCCATTTAGCGTTTTGCTTTTCATCATCCTTAGAAAAAATACATTTGCTTGTTGAGTTTTGCGTATGCTACTCAATTTTTCTCTAAACAGCATGACCCTAAACCAAAAAGAATCATATTCTAAGGGAAAGAAAAAAATTCTCAGGGAGTAGAAACATAGGAGTATGAATGTAATATGGTACAAGAAAAAGATCATAATTGTTTTCCAGCTTTGGTGGAACAGGAGTGTAGCAGTAAGTCAAATACTCTGCTCAAGGAAGAGCTAAATCATGTTTTTATTTTATAACATATATCATGTCAACTTCCAGTGCTTAATTAAATTCAGTTTAACAAGTTCTAAGAATTGGAGTGATGTAAAACTGGTTCCTCACTCTAAAATAGGTCATGATCTAATGAGAGATAACAGATCCATCAACACCTAACTGTAGTAGAAAGTACTAAATAGAAGTAAAACTAACCTGCCACAGTAGAGCAGAGAAGAGCAACCACTTTAGTTGGAAAACCAGGAATCCTGCATGGAGGAGTTGGTATTTGAGCAACACCTTGATGTGAAAGGGGTTTTGAAAACTATTAGAAAGGAGGGACAGCTTATTTGGGTTTTGAACTGGTATAAGTTGTAGGGGATGTGGGAAATGAGTTTGAAAAAAGTACTTTAGGGCAGATTATGGAGGGTCTTTATTTGGGAGCTGAATAGACTGGATTAGAGCATTTTTGTCAATGGAGAAACTTTCTGAGGAGGATTGTAATTAATAGCCATATTTTTGGCATCCAGCTTCAGTAGAAAAGTAGATGCTGAATTGGAGCAGACAACAGCTGGAGGCAGGGACTCTAGTTAGAATAATCCAAGTGAAACTATTAAGGTGGGGGGCGGGGGAGAGAAGGCCACAGAAGCATCCAGGAGACACAGCTGACATTCTCAAGCTAGACTGGAGGAAAGGGGATAAAGAAAAAAGATGAGATCAAAGGTAACACGAGATAACTTGGTTGAAATCTTGTGCTTGAAATAGCACAGAGAGAGGAGCAGATCTGAGAGTAAAGAACTTTGAGTTTTTTGAATTCATGTTGTAGCCACCCTCCACATCATGTTTGCAGGCAGATTAGAGATCAGTGGTCAATAAATAAAAGGCACCCCTGATGCTCCACATGACCTCTCTTAGATTTCCTTAATTCTTCTTTTCAAATGTATGAGTGACAAAAAAGAAAGTTTACAAAATTACTATTGCATGGAATAATTTCTTCCACCTCCCAAACGCAAACCAACAGAACCCACCAGCACCCTAATTATAAAACAATGCAGTGCATGTGTTTCTGATGCCCAGCACATTCCTGCTTCCAGGCATTGGTACCTGTAGTTCCATGCCCAGGTCACAATCAGGTAACTGCATGGTGCTCCCCCTCACTCCATCTAAATGCCTTCTGATCAGAGAGCTTATGCAGCCAGCTGAGTTAGCAGTGTTTCCCACCTCAAGCACTACTCATCCTTTTGATCACATTCTCAGTACTTCTTGGTACCTCTCACCACTAACCTTCACACTATATGCTACTCAAGACATTCATTTGATATGTGTTTATTGTCTGTGTTCCCCCAACAGAAACAAACTGTTCCATGAGAGCAGGACCTTTGTATTGCCCATTAGCTTCTAGAACAGTGCTCATTATGCAGTGGGTTCCAAATAAAAACTGAATGAACATTGCTTTCATTTTGGCCTAGGTGCTAGTTTCAGATTTCTCAAGATGATTAGTTACTACATGTGCAATTCTCAACAACTGCACATATCATAAGACAACCATGTCCTTTCTTAGTTACTAACTGTAAATAAAATTATTTTACTACACGTAATATTATTTCATTCACGGAGACAGCTGACTAGAAAGTCGTTTGGCATTTGCAGGGGTGGTTTTCAGACCTGAGCATGCCTCTGAATTGATTGTTGAAGCAGATTGCTGGCCTCAGGCCTAGAGATTCTGATTCATTGGATCTGGAGTGAGTCCAGCAAGCTCCCAAGTGATATTGCTGGCTAGGGGACCACACTTAGAGAAGCACTACATTAGCAGTAATTACATAATTGCAACAGAAGCATGAGAGAAGTCTACAGTCAGGGAGCTGAGATGTCCCAATGGTCTGGTGATAGAAGAGTAGGTCCCAAGGGGAACAGATGACTGCTCCTTTGTTCGCACAGCTTGCAGCTTTCTAACCTACTTTAAAAATACCTAGAAATCTATTTTTGCTTTCCTAATTGAATTAAAATGTTAAAAACTCCATTTCATTAAGTTGCATTATACTGCTAAAAAGAACTAAATTCATATCAAAAGAGCATTGAAGATATGATAGGAAACAATGGAAGTCATCATCAGAAGCAGAATGTACAGGACTTGTAGTTACTATCAAGACAACGTGAGGACAACAACAGAAACTGTCAGAAGATGTCTTGATGCAATTGTACACTACAAGGCCCTGGGGATCTCTTCACTAATGTGATCTCTTGGACTTTTATTGATTTCTGACCTAAAACCATACAGATTTTAATGATTGCAGAGGCATCTAAATAGAAGGATCGCATTGTGTATCATAGAAACCAGGCCACTTTTAAAAGAGAATGAGGTGCTATTAATTTCACTGGATTAATAGCTATCAAACAGGACTTTTGCAAGGGATTAAATAATCCTAGATAAGTGAGGAAATTGTATTAAATGAAATTTGGATAATGAAAGTGTGTTTATTGGTTGGTTTTTGTTTTACTATGTTGAAGGATTTCTGAACTTCATTTACAGTTACTATGCAAAACCTTCAGAAAGCCATATCTTTCATGCTCACACACTGCAATTCTTCAGACGTGCACACAGTTTACAGGTATATGCAGTTTGGTGTATGCATATGATCATGGTGCAACAGGAAGAAGTTTGGAGTTGGGCACAATGTAGTGTGTATCCCAGCTCTGCTGGGTTGCCCTGGACCTCTCTGGACCTTTGTTTCCTCAAGGGAGAGAGATGAACAGTATGACCTACCTCACAGAATTACCTACATAGGCAGCATGAACCACCTAGAGAGGGCCCACTCACTATAAAGTTTGGGCCTAGCAAATGGTCATTTCTTTTCCTTTTCCAAAATGTACCTAAGACAAAAACCTAACCTTACATTTCAAAGAGATTCATATCATTTATGACTCCAGTGAATGATTTCAACTGTGCTTCTCAGACTCTGGATAAGAAAACAAGGGGTAGGAGTGGAGAGAATTAGACTGGGCATAATTTAGAAAGCAACAATGAGAATACTTCAACTTTGTTACTAAGCAGTCACAATATTTAGTTCATAATTTGTCATTTTATTGAAGAAAAATCTGAGTTTTTAAATCTTCAGCAAAGGTGGCATGGATTTACAAGTTATGATAAATAGTAACAGAAAATAATACATAACTAGTTAAATTTCTGGGTAAGTTTCAAAAAACATTAAGCAAACCTAGCAGTGTGTAGAGTCATCGAGAGGCCAGGGTGCTGATGTGGCAAACAGATCACCCACAGTGGCACCTAACAGAAAAACTTTCTGCTTTTTAATGGCCTCTTTCTTTCATTATTCTATTAACTCATGGATTCTCTAAAAGTGCCAAACTAATTTACAAAGGAGTCTTCTTGGAATTCCATCAGCGTGCCATGTTACACAGCCAACTATTCTTCATATATTATCTTCAGTTACTTTGAATGTTAAAATGTCAGATTGAAAGAATCTGAGAGATAAACTAAGCCAAGACTCTAATTTTATAGATAAAGCGCCCAGAGTTGTGTAGTAATTTATCCAATTATACCGGTGGTCAGAGAAATAAATGCCAGGCCTGGAAGTCCATTGTCTTCAGGCTCCTGGCACTATGTTCCTTTCAGGGGATCACACTCCCTCTCCTCCACTTTAGCCATTAAAGTCCCACTCAAATCTCTATGGGTCTCTGAAACGATTACTTACTTTCTTAAAGGTCCCTCTTAAATAGCCTAGACAGCCAACAATAGGTATTTGCTAAATAAATTATGTAAAGTCTATTTTAAACCACAAACATATCATATTCTAGAATATTTCACAGCATGTGAAGATGTTTATGATATTTTGTTTAAAAATCAGGTTACAATATGACATATTTGTAAATGTAAAATGGCGTGTATGGAAGGTTACACATCAAAATATGAACAACCATTAACTCCAGGTGTTAATATCACAGGCAAATTTAGTGCCCTATTCATTCTGCAGTTTTCTATGCTTTCCATACTTTCATAAAGAATATGTATTATTTTGTAACTATAAAAGAGAAAAATGAACCAGCTGGATGGCAAGTAAATATTGCTGTATATAAATGCCCTGAGCCTTTTCTGGTCCTTTGTTCTTGGCTTGCTCCCTTTCTCCCTGACTATATTTTTTCCCATAGTTTCAGCCTTAATTCCTCTTGTATCTGCTCTCAATGTTTCTGCATACAAATGCTCATATTCATCTTCAGCTAACTCACAAACTGCATCCTGATCTTAGAGGAACACAGAGCTCTTTATGTACTCTCACAATTTGCCTGTGCTAGAACATTTCAATGGCAATGTCCTCTAATCAACTGAAATTATGAGAGGCTACGGCTGGAGATGAAGATTGAGAAGTCATCTATGTACAGAGAAATAGCAAAAGCCAAGAGAGCAGAAGCCAAGAAATTCTTAGAGCGCTGAGAGGTTGAAACAGATGTTCAAGGCTGCAGTTTAGGGAGAGAGATACTGTTTGCGGTTGGGATGAGGGACAGAGTCAGACAACAAAGAGAAACATCCACATAAAGCTATGTCATGAAACCAAGAAGAAAGATCAAGAATATTGAGTGCTGCTTCTCTATGTGGAGTAGCAGAATCAGGACAATTAAAGAGTAAGTTGAAAGCGTTTAAAAGGAACAATGGCTAGCCCGGCTGGCGTGACTCAGTGGTTGAGCAGACCTATGAACCAGGAGGCCATGGTTCTATTCCAGTCAGGGCACATGCCCGGGTTGCAGACTCAATCCCCAGTGGGGGCATGCAGGAGGCAGCTGATCAGTGATTCTCTCTCATCATCGATGTTTCTATTTCTCCCACTTTCTTCCTCTCTGAAATTAATAAAAAATATTTAAAAAAATAAATAAACGGAATGATGGCTAACACATTATTTTAATCATTTAAGGACATAGAAGAGCAATTCTTTGAAAGAACACACTGAAAAATTTCCATTGTGTTTTAGTACTAGAAATTAAGAAAATTATTCTAAGCATAAAACCTGGTCTTAGAAGAGGGATAAATCTAGGGAGAAAATTTAGGTGTAATGGATGGTCATCAAGAAAGCCTGATGACAGAAAAACCAGCAAGCATCAGGCTCAAAAGAAACCACATGGGGGAATCACAGAGATTCTAACACCAGGCACTTCATAGGAATAGTCTTTGGGGTAATAGAAGATTGTACCTCCCTCCACTCTCTAAGCCTCCATTGAAGGGCTCCAGATTGCTGAAATTATTTCTGTTACAATGGTCCTGACCTGTATTTGTTTATTTTGAACTATGACTACCTCCCAACCTTCATACCTCATGAGGATACAGCTAATTCTTTCCCTTCTATTTATGCCTTTACCTTTTTTTTTTTTTACCTTCTCTACCTTACCTTGACAATGAAAGTGTGGTTAATTACGGAAGATAGTTAAATCTTTTTTTCCTGGTAAGATTGAGATGCATTTTTAAAAACAAACCTGGATTTTAAAACAATTCAGTAATGTATTGCTGTAAATAAAATTTTTCTCTTGTAAGCATTCATAACTTGTTCCATGTAGAAGGGCTGTACCTTTAACTCATACGTGCAAGATTATTCTTGGCTGATATTAGTATTAATCTCTAAGTTCCCATGAAAAGCACCTAGAGCATAAAGGCAGCCTTTCTATTACAACCACAACAATTATTATGCCAACATTTGATGAGCATTTGCTATGTGTCAGATGATGTTTTAAACATACATACATTGACTCATTTAATTCTCACACAACCCTAAGAGGTAGTTGCTACCAATGCCCTCATTTGTAAAACCTGAAGGGAGAAAATTTAAACAACTCACTCAGGGTCACAGAGCCAGTAGATAAGAACTAGAAGTAGTCCTTGTCCATTGTTCACATACAAATAGATTGACAGTATAACTTCATTTTTATTCCTAAATTAAAGTCACAAATAGCTTTCCTAAAATATCAGACTAGAACTTAAACTTTTTATTATCTTAGCTATTGTTTCTTCGACTTTCTGTTTTCCTAATCAGCCTGTGAAATAGATTTGTAATGCTGTCTAACAGAAAAGGCCCAATCTATAAAGGCCACTTTCCCCACTCAACAAACTTATAAACTGCCTGTCATGTATCTCTCAGGCACTGTACCTGGTTTTGGGGATCAGTGATAAACTCAACCATCATGGACCCCACGTTGAAGAACTTAGTCTACTATCATAGGGCTTTCCAAATATTTTCACATCTGGGCACCCAGCAAAAAGGATAATATTTGTACTGGAGTAAAGAGATGAGTGTATGTGGAGCTGATGTTGACACCTCTCTGCTACCCAAGCTTTACAAGTACCTCTGAGGCTAAGGGATCAAATGAACCACACAGTGGTTATATCCCACTCCCATAGCAATAACTTTAGAATAAAGAATGCAGATAAATAGATATACTATAACATTGTAGGGGCCTAAGTCATAGGCTAGGGACATCATAAGAGATTAAAAAACCATTTAAAAGGGAAGCCTAATTCATTTCAGGAAAGTTCAGGAAATGACTGCCAAGGAAATAACATCTAAACTAAATACCAATGGATGGGTTTGCCAAGTGAATAAAGAGGAAAGGGAAGCCAGCTCCAGGAAAACAAGAGAGGAAGGGAAGCAATAAGATTCACTTTGAAGGACTTAAGGAACTTTGATGTGTGAGCTGCTGTGCTTAATGGTGTGCAGGGGAATAAGGAGATGAATTGACTCAGGAGTCATGTGCCTAGTTCTGTGGAAATATGCTGAGAACATTCACATTTTGAGACTATGAGCCACAATTTAAGCTTAGTTACATCAATGATGTTATAAGCAAGGGGCTGGTTTTTTTGTTGTAAAGGGTTGTCTTTCTTTGTTAATGTGGGCATGGGAGCAATTTACATAGAAAACACACCATATTGCGAAAAAAAAACCACTTGAAGGAGCAATGCACCTTTTAGTTTGCCAGCTTTCTTGTCCTTTCAAAAATGATAATTTCTAGCTGGGACTAACAGATTTGTTAAGTGCTTCCAATGCCCATGTTTAAAGTCAAAATAGACATTAAACTCAACAAGAAAACGGAAATCACCATCCTGTTATCAAACAAGTGGAGAATAGAGCTCAGCCCTTCAGTTCACTGTCTGGTGATTTTGTTATTGTCCCCTCCGTGTTCTCATTCCTTTCTCCAGAGAGTTCACTGTATTTTATCCCTACTAACAGAAGAGCTACCAAGTCGAATCCAGTGCAGTCAAGTCTCAGATTTTGTCAGGGAATTTGTAGCCCTTGCTTCTGCACTGACTGGCATTATTCAAGCAAAAAGTGTGTATATATATACATATATATATATATATATATATATATATATATATACATATATATATATGTATATATATATATATATATATATTTTTAAATAGTTACTTGTTCATCAAGTTGTTAGAGAAAGCATCCAGTGTCTTTAGCAAGGAGAAGGGGAATTAATAATAGGCTTACACTTGAAAAGGGACTAAATTATTCCAGGCACTTTCTATAATTCTGGTTTTGTTTGGGGAGACAAAAGAGATGACTCACTTTAGAATTTTATGTTGATATGACTCAACGCAGGCATACAAAATAGTTGTTTCATCAGATCAGATGTAAGCATGTCAGGCTTATCATCCTATACGGAGACCAAGGCCTGGCATAGCAGAAGTTTGAGCTGGAGCTGCCTTTTGGAACCAGTGATTCATCAGCCAAAGCCTTCTCTAAACCTCCATCATGATGCCTGTCATCTTTAGTGATGCTTCCCCTCCCTGACAATGTATCTCTAGAGTCATGGTCCCTCACAGCATTGATTAACCTGATTAACAGCTGAACCTGAGGTTATCTCATTCCTCCTTAAGGATCTTGGGTGATTGGCCTTTGGAGAAACAAGCATTTATATAAAGGCACCAATTCCTTTCCAAGCAAGAGGCTGTATTAGAATGTTAGGCAATGAGTGACATTTTGGCATTTGGACATTTGATTTCATCTATCCCTAGGATTTATTCTAAGGAAGCAATCCAAAATTTAAAACAAATTGGGCAAGTTTTGTATTGCTATCTATTTTCCACAGAGAGAATTTTTTAGTTCTTATCCCCATTTAGTGATGCTGTTATAAAAATCTCCACATAGACACACAATCAAGTGCAAATAATCCCAAGAAATGTTGGTTTTGCTTTTGAATTACAGCATTCTTCATGCAAACAGTAGCTTTTAAACATGCACAGAGCTTTCTCTGTTAATGTGGCTGGCCTCAGCTTCAAGGTTTTATTGCTTTTCATCTTTTTCTTTACACTTAGGAACAATATTAGTCTGCTGATCTTTCTAAAATGCTGTGTGCGTTTTTCTGGTTGTTTTTTTTTTAATTAAAAAAAATGTTTAATTTAAATTCTTTATTGTTTAAAGTATTACATGAGTCTCCGTTTTCCCCCCATTGACCTCTCCCCAGCCACTCCCACCCTCAGCACATGCCCGCAACCCCCTACTAGGGCAGTGTGCATCAGAACCTGCCCTCTCCAGATGACTTGGTTGAAAACAATATATACGAAGACAACCCCTAACTAAGAGTTTCAAGGCCAGCTGGAAAGGACATCAGGTAACACACCTTTCGATGGCCTCTCATCACTAATCAAACTTGAAGCATTCTGAGATATAAATTAATCTTAAAAACTAGCTTATAAAATACATTAATCACATATAATATTTAAAACAAATGTTAATCTTCCCTGAAAGATTATTCCTGTTATAATTTGTAATCAAGTTGGAGAAACGGATCAACTTTTAACTCTCTAATAAAAGTTTTAGGTAAAACTTTGTATAATCAAAGCCACAATTTTTATCATCTAGAAAAGGCATAAGAAACTTTTAAATTAATGACAGCTTTTTCCTGAACTTGCAGTTACATTAAGAGCTTGTATCAAATTTCCAATAATTACAAAAGGCACTATTATTTATCTATAAAATATAAATCAGCTAAAATGTGCATATTCAATTGTCTATTTAACTTCAATTAATTGAAACCCAATGAGTTAAGTACCAAATGTAGCCCAACTGAAATTTTCAACATGTAGGCCTTTTAATACCTGAAATAAGCCCAAATAAACAATCCAAAGCCTGGAAAAGAGCAAGGTCTGAAACATAAGTCACAAATCTCACCTCTGAGAGGTAGACAAATACCAATAGGTCAAAAATAAGTCAATTTCCTAGAAAAGTAAGATATGACACTTAAACAAGTTGTTATCTATCATTCCCATGCAGTTTTATAAGTTAGCACAAACTTTGGAGTTTATTTTAGAGAAAACAAAAGGAAATGAAAGAAGTAGGGTTCCATGATAATATCAGGTTTTACTCCCTCTGAATCACAAGATGGTCTAAACTGGATGTATAGTGTACAGCGATATATTCAGGTAAATTAAAGTGGCTATTAACAAGTTTCACGTTATGCCAAATGTGCCCAATAATCAAAGGGCAATGAATGCATTTATAATACAATGGAGATGTAAGAAATAAGATAAAAATAAAAGTGGGAAAACTGCAAAACTATGAACATGTTTCTGAAGTTAGAGTGAGAAAACATTAGGGACTTATCAAGAATGATTGGGGAGATGAGTGTCTTTGCTGCTCTGCCACTGTCCAGCAGGTAGTGACATTCAATGACTCAATGACTCTATCTTCCAAATAGCATTAGTCAAACTCTTCCCATCAATCAAATTGTGCTGCAGTGAAATGCCAGAGTTCATCTCTGTGAGAGTACATTCTGAATAGGGGAGAACTATGGAAATGCCTGTGATTTTGCTATTCTTTTCATAATAGTGGAAGGCAGTTCCTCCTGGTGATATATTTGAGTTAATAATGAACTAACTATAATGAATTTAGAAAGCTATAATTAATTCCTACTGCATTTCCAAGACATTCAATTATGTTTTAGGATAAACCAGAGCAGAGGAAGAAGGAAACCATGGAGTTGGGGTATAAAATGGTGAGCCTCAGATCCCATGAGGATCACCGGAGGGAAGAGATCTGACTACAGGATACAAGTGAATCATCCTGTCTCACTGCATCTGTTCTGGTAATTTAAGTAGAAATTACCACAAAAATAAAGAACATCACTTTTCTAGAAGTTTAGACATCTTCTAATTTTCATCTTATTAGATGATACTTTTATGACAACCAAAAGAAAAATATAGGAAAACTATATTACCAAATATCATCTAACTGAAGTATCTGAGCTGTGTAGGCAACCAGCTTCTGGGAACTCTGGCACAAATCTTTCTTACATGAAAGCTATGGAATAGTATTCTCATCTACCTGCCTTGAAAATATATTGATCCATTTTTCACTGCCCAGAGTTACTGAATTTCTTATTACTTCCCAAGTGAAGAAAGGCCTCTCCAAATCACTTGAACGTTATTAAACTCATTTCTGCTGAATGTTCGTTTGATGAATAGACATCGGTATTGAATGGTGCCATTCTGCACTTCCTGAGGCATTTTTGTATTTTTGGAGTTATATAAGTCTTGCCATTAAGCCATGCTTATAATAGGGCAGGTGCTAGAAAACCCTGACATCTTACACTAGGAAAGTATAATGATGCTGACCCTAATTCATTTAAGTGTCCCACTTTTAGGTTCACACACTAGGACGATAGACATCTTTTAAACAAACAAACAAACAAAAAATGATCGGTATATTTATCAGTTCTTTACATGTGATGATTTGATTATTTTGCTGAATAAAGAGAGTATGAATGTGGATGTAAATGTTAGTGTTTTATAGAATGTGAACAGACGTTCCCTGGAGTTTGTTATGGGAGCTAACCTACTTAATATAAACCAAACACATTTTAAATAGGGAGATTTAAGAGAGGGAACCAAGATGGCGGCATAAGGTATACACCTTTATGTGCTGCCTCTCACAACCACACCACAACTACAACTAAAAGACAAAACGGCTATCCTCCAGAACCACAGGAAAGCTGTCTGAGTGGAAGTTCTACATTTAGAAGGAAAAAAAAAAGCGCACTGAGACTGGGTAGGAGGTGCAGAGGCGCAGAAGAGTGGAGGTACAGAGGTGCACAAAACAGGCTGGCAACTGGGTGCGCTGTTTTTTTCAATCGGAAGGGAGACACAAGCTCCCGACGGCTCTAAACTCCAGTTTTTGGTGAGACTCTGGGGACCCAGACTCCTACGGAGAGAAACTGGACTCTCTGGCATCAGGTCGGAAAGAGAGGGTGGCTTTCTCGCAGAGGTGCTCGCAGGGATCATTGTTACTGCATGGGGGCACAGGATGCAGGGACGAGGAGATGCGGAGATGACTGACTGGCAGCCACTGCTGTTTGCTCCACCCTGGTGATTCCCTGAGACCCCACCCCACCCAATTTACAACCCCACCCAAGCTGTGCACAGCAGCTTTTGCATATGAATGGCCTGTCCTTTTGCAGCCTAACCTAACAAGCTGCAGCTGGGTCAGAGAGCTCCAAAACTTCCAAACCCCAAACAAAGAGGAGAAATCTGCAGATCTCCCTGTAGCTCCTGCTGGGTGGCCTCAGGCAGTGGCCAACTTTGCACCTCCTTGGAGATCCAGGAGCCAGTATACCTAGTGCTCAGTGTGAGACTATACCAGATTTCAACTCCTCACATCCATAAGTGACACACTCAAGAGGCAGACTCAGTGAGCACCAAAACCCCACTGAAGAAAGACCTGCCCCATAAGGGTGTCTCCAGCACAGCAGTTCTTCCATTATAGACATAGCGGGTCCTCATAGTCAATTGGCCTGGAGGTCAATTCCTCCCAGTGATACAAACAGCAATCAAGGCTTAACTACAACAAGACTGTGCACCCAGTCTACAAAGGGTGCACCAAGAGTGTCCACCTCAGGTGATTGGGGAGGCTGAGCCATTGAGCCCTATAGGACACCTACCAGACAAGGCCACTCTATCAACACAGGGAAGCAGCCAAAATGCAGAGACAAAGAAACATGTCACGAATGAAAGAAATGGAGGAAAGCAAACTACTGGATATAGAGTTCAAAACCACAGTTACAAGGTTACTCAAGAATCTTCTAGAAACCACGGAGGAACTTAGTGAGACCTCCAAGGAACTTAGTGAGACCTTCAAGGATCTTGATGAGAATGCTAAAAAAAATGGAAAAGGACCAGTCAGAAATTAAGCATTCACTGTATGAAATAAAGAATAATATACAGAAACTCAATAGTAGACTAGAGGATCCCAAGAATCAAATCAAAGATTTGAAATACGAGGAAGCAAATAAAACCCAACCAGAAAAGCAAAAAGAAAAAAGAATCCAAAAATATGAAGATAGCGTAAGGAGCCTCTGGGACAACTTCAAACGCACCAATATCCAAATTAGGGGGGTGCCAGAAGAAGAGAGAGAGCAAGATATTGAACAGATTAGGCTGATAGATAGACATTATTTTTATTGACTAAATACTATTCTATTCCACTGGTAAATTTTCTAGTCAATTAGCTATTATCAATTAGTTGAAATATGTGCTTTATGAGTTTAATATTCATGAGTTTGTGGTTTCACTGGGCCTAACAATAAATATATTTATAGTTATATCCATATACATGTTTCACATTATATCTTTGTGATATAATCTTGAAAACAAAATTTTGGTCAAAATACATGTTTTTTAAATATTTTATAGAGATTTCAAAATTGTCCTTCAAAAAGTCTCTGCCAACTTACATCAGCATTTGAGCTTTAACATTCTAGTTATATCTTGCTTTACCTTTCTAATACATTAATAATTCTAATAAAAGAGACAACTAGTTTGTAATTAAGTATACTATACATTGATTATGAAATTCCTAAAGGAAATAATCTAAAGAAACACTCTCTCTTTTTCTTTCCTTTCTTTCCTTTTATCTTATACATACACTGTATAAGATAAAAGCTTATTAGTCAAGTTTTCCAAAGCCAGACAGCAATGATACAAAGAACAATTCTTTAAAGAAATGTTGCCAAAATTGACCTCAACATATCATAATCCAAAAATTCTTACATTTTAAATGATGAAAAATATACCCAGACTAAAATGAGGGAAAGAGTCAAGTCATTCTACAATTAAGCAGCAGTCGAGTAGAGTAAAAGAAGGTGATATGACTGTTACCTCACGGTCCTATTTAGTTACTTTCGCACTTTAAATGAGCCAATTCTTTTACTAAGTATGTCAGTTTAGAAACAGAACATTCTCTCACAGTGGATTTATATTATATAACAGGTATGAAACAGAAAATAAAATTGATGTGAAGCCATTAAACCAAACAGTTAAAATGACAGCAGATGGCACCAGGCATGAAGGCAGAAGCCATTCCTACAAAGAAGGGAAGGAGCCTTTTATAAAGACAGATTTATTTATTTATTTATTTACATGGTAGGTGTCTATTAAACACTTTTTATGTTGCCAATGCAGAGTGGGGGCCTAAGGAGGCAATCATAGCTCAGTCTGGAAAATGCAAGGTTTTAAAATCAAGGAAGTCAGTGCAAAACTTGGTTTCACCACTTTACCAATCATAATACTTGCATATGTTAAAGTCTTTCAATTTAAGCTTTCTCCTTTGCTAAATAAAGATGGTAATAATGCTTTCCTTGCAGGAGTACTGTATTGCAGATAATATACTCAGGGTGGAATGGTGCCAGGTAGAACAGCATATTAGAGTGACAATCACTTGCTCAATTTCAATCATCCGTGGGCAGGGATGAAGGGTGAGAGAATGTGGAGAAAAGTACACTTAAGAAAATCTAAGTGGGTTTTTGTTCTCTTGACACTGCATATATAAATCAGAATATGCTAAATTTAAGCAGTTAATATACTTAGACCAGGTTTTCTATGTTTAATGCTGCCATTGTTCATTTTAGGGTATTATTTTAGTGATGCGCCCTTTCTGAGAAGCTGAGTCTCATCTCCAGGGGAATACAGTTTAAAGACTTGAAGACACTGTCTTTGTTATAATGCATTCATTTGGGAATCATTTAGAATGGCATTATAATAAAAACATTGTATTAATTGCTTAATTGTTCATTATATTCTCCTAAATACTGTTCAGAGAAAATTACTGTGGCGACGTACCTTGATCTTTCTCTCAAGACGTTTCCAATAAAATTCACCTAACACATAAAAATACCTTCACTTGCAAACCACATTCCTTCCCTCTTCTTAGCTTCTCAACACTCAAGAAAAAGACAAAATTTAGGTGTAGTTTTCTTGTGCTAAATGAATATGTAGCTGAGATATAGAGCTTGAAGAGCAGGCAAAAAAAAAAAAAAACTAACAAAAACCATGGACAAGTTTACTTCAGGATAATTTTTTACAAGATGTTTTGCCATCTAGATAGTGGCAATCCATAGAAAAGTGTTTCTGAAAAGACCACAGAAGTGCAAAGTCTTTGGGTGACAAGCTTACAGAGCATTTTCTGTGGTGATGTGACTGGGCACAATAATTCTATAAATACCCAGCTCCAGTTTGCCCATCTGCCTAGGAAATATTTTTCCTGCACCTGAGCTAAATGGAGAACTGCCTCACTAAAAAATGGATGGAGCAAATCATCCATCTTCAGCTGTCATTCGCAACTTTGCTCATGAATGATAATTCCTGACAATGTATTTATTTTCTTGCCACCAAAAATAAATATTGTTATTGAGATTTTTCTACGTTTAGCTTGGAAACCAAACCAGGAACAGGGGTAAAATAGTCATGATACCTTATACTGCTTTGAGGACACGTATCTCATTAAGCTTTGAACAGTCTTTAACCCCTTAATTAATTATCACTTCGTGGATCTAGTGACCTGACAATGCCCTATGGAACTGGATAGGAGACAAGGATGATGGGGGTGAGTACGAAAAAGGCCATTACATCAGGTACACATGGCCATGAATATTATAAAAATTAGAACTGCTCTATAATCATAATATTTCTCACTCTTTGTACTTGGGTTTGGAAAAAGACACTGAGGTCTTTGATGCTACATGACAAGTAGTTACTCTCATAATAATTTAGGTCTCTTCTCGGGGTTCTGTGGGACTTTTCTCTAGATTATTTTGACTGCATGTGGAGAGTTCGTACACACCCTTCTGCCAAAGCTAGTGATCTCAAGAGATAGTTGTGGTCACTGGCAGGGTATCACAAGACAAATACGAAGCAGTTGATAAGGCAGGCAGGATATATGATCAGGGTATTTCACAGTAGACTGGTGTTTACAGTGAAATAAAATTGTCCTAGGAGTAAATAAAATAAAACAAGTTATATAGATTTAAAATAAAGTCATGTGGTAACATTATAGCCCGGATTTTCAGAACTTGACAAGGTTAAGATGGTGAGAGAGAAGAGGAACCATTTTCAAGCTGGGGTTTGTGAGGATAAAGAGAAGCTTGTCCCTGGCACCACCTACCTCCCTATTTCCAGTCTCTTCATCCAGAGCCCAGTTCTGGCATCTTCATAACTATGCCTCTTCTAGGTACCCCATACCTTTTATTAAGCCAATCTGAATTTTAGTTTACATTTCCACTATTTTATTCGTCAAATATTTATTCATTCTCTACTTTGTGATAAATAGTAAAGACTTCTTCTTTGAAATCACCATAATAATATTCTAACCTATTAACTTATGTCACATCATCATAGGCCCAATAATTACAAACATTTGGATTCCAGGAGAATCATAGTGAAATAACAAGCTCAAAGACAATTACCTTTAAGACAATATGTACCACCAATTATACATTAATTGGCCTTCTCTATCATTGTTCTTATTCACAGAAGGCCTTAAAATAAATTATTTTGAGGGGAATTCCTGATAGGCTGTTTCTAAGTTTTTGACCCTAGATATGCTATTTGCACTGATTATCACATATTCCTTTGTGCACATCAAACATGGAAACTATATATATCCAGCTTATAAAGTCCATGTGGCATCAGGGCCTGGAGTATGGTGTGATGGAAATGCCATCTTCTAATTCTGTACTACTTTCCAAAGGACCTGAAGCAAAACTCTTAATAAAATTAAAAATTCAATGTATGCTAGTGCCTGAATTAAAACATATTTGACTAAGAAACACTGTTTGCCTTTTTTTCCCTATAGACGCTGATAATTGTCTTAGTTAAAGTTTATTTTTTCAGCTACAATAGCAATCTCAGCAAGTAGTGTGCCACCTTTTCAAAAAAATTACCAAAACAAATGGAAATATTCTCTCAAATCTAATACCTCATAATCCTCACAACAGATCTGTAAGAATATAAAACTATTAGTCCCCAGTCCAAAGCTCCCTTTGGAAGACATTTATATGGATTTTATTTTTCTCAATAAAATAAAATCCATTATTGTCATGAATAACAACTGTGACTTGAGTGACCAATGTAAGTTAAGGCATCATTTTAAGTATTTTAAATAAATTAATTCATTTAATCATAAAAAATGATCCCATGAGGTAGTTCAATTTTAATCCATATAGTTCCAATTTTAGAGTTGAGAAAATGAGGTTTAGTTAGGTTAAGGAAAACTCTATTCTCTTTTCCCACATCATCATGTGCATGGAAATATATTTAGACATTTTAACTAAACTGTTATTAAGATATTTGAAAAGGCTTTGAAAATTTAGACATAATGCAAAATAAGTATTTTAAAATTAATATGTTGAACAAGGCCACCTAGAATAAACAGGGAGTAATGTGTGAGAACTGAGAATAGTTACCTGCTACAGCTAATTTGCCTAGGAGTTTTCACTGTTGGACCAAAATCTATACAAATCCATGGACCCAAATATAGCATAACTTGTATTGCACAGGTTTGGGAACCAGATAACATAATGAATAATGTTTTCAAATATTGCAGCTCTTTTCAAATGTGGCACATCTGAATCAATTATGGAATTTATATAATCACAGACTCCCAGGTGACATTGTAGATCTGCTGAATCAGAACCTCCAAATATATAAATGAAATCCATAAAACTGAACATGTACGTTTTACAAATATTCACAATGAGTTTTATGCTCCAAGCGTAGGATATATATCATTATAATTTACCACATCCAACACACTTCCTTATGTACCAATTCTCTATAAATGCAAGATGCTAAGAGAATAAGACTCAGTTCTGACTCAATGAAGACATTTCACAAGACATTAGAACAATATGCCTCGCTTTGGAATTAGCCAACCTGACACAATCATGACAATTTTGAGAGAATAGTTAGTACATGAAACCTTATCCTTATATCCTAACCCCTCCAAGTCCTTCATCTTGAGGTCCAAGTGAATTAGAAACCACCCAAACTGTCTCAGAAAAGGACACTGGTCATTCATGCCCTACCACTCAGTATGGCATGCAAATTATTTCGGCTGCTCTATGATCTGAAGAATCTGGTTCACCTCTCCCTTTCCAGGTATGGCCACAACATCCCATGTGCCTGATTACCAACCTTCCCCTACTAGTCAAGACTTTCAGGAACCTGGGTTCCATTCAATAGAGTCTTTTGTGCCAGGCAACCCTGATTCCCATGAGAAATTATCATTCCATTTTTCCCTAATGGTCCTGCCTCTCCCTTGGAGACATTATAACTTGCTTGAATGATCATACATAGTAAGTTATAGAGCAGGTATTCAAATTCAAGTTTCTAGTTCTAAAGGTCATACTATTCCTACTTTTACAGCATAGTGATTAGATATTTCTCTCAAAAAATGAGCTGTTTTAAATAAGCCGGTAGCAGGGACCACTCAGCAGAATGCACTCTCTGAGCATGCTAGGAAGCCACAGCTCATCAGTGCAGAAATCAAACATGCCTGATTTATATACAAACACTGGTGACAAAATTGTCACAGCACACATGGTGACTTCACTGGCTTGGGACATTATCCAAAAAACAACCAACAAGCACTTCAAAGAGGAGGGCAGAGTACGGCTCTTGTGTTGCCTACCATGTGTGTCTTTCTTCAAAGCCAGTGGCCAGATCTACTTAGACCAGATGTTTTTATGTCTATTCATTCCTCATCCAATCTTAAGATCATTGTGAACTGTCATAAATAGGAACAGAAATAATCTCTATTTTAATATTTATTTTGAAAAATTAAGTGAAGAAGAAAACACAGGAAGCAGAGGATTGCATCTACTGATCATCATGTTACATCACAAATATGTTCTCTTACATTATGTTTAATCAAATGAACAAATAAATACATTTGAAAATGAAACAACTTGAGCCACTATAACATCACATATGTATATTGATATGAACTGCATCATTATAAATAACTTAGAGCTTAAGAAACATTAAAAATTTCTAATGCCCATTGTAGCTTTTCATTCTATGATTTTAACAAATCTAACCCAGAGCAGAAAACTAGAAAATATTTGACTGAGATTTTGTAAGAGAAAAACAATGGAAATTTTTGAAATGGTGTAATTTATGGAATAAAAATATTTCTTCTCTCCACTCTCATCATTTATCCATATCAACCAATAGCCAAATAGAAACAACTAACATTTTCTTTGGGAGTCACATCTATTTAATAATAATGATGGGAAAGCCTTTGGATTGTTCAGTTCATTAGATTATTTATCATATAGTATTAAGCCTCTGTTATGTCTTAGACTCAAGGATAAATGCTCAAAATAGAGGTGTAGACCAAGCATGTCAAACTCAAAGGCTAACAAGGTTTAAGTTTATGTGGGCTGCAAAAAAAAAAGCTTCAATTTTTATAGAAACTAAGGTTTATTTCGGTAAGAGCTATGTTGAATACAAAGGGCTGAAATAAAATGAGTAATCATTGACATAAAATAATAGAACATTTTAATAAAAATTAATATTATTAATATTTTTCTTGAATATTAACTTACCAGACACTGAATAACTACACAAATTAATAAGCATAATGCAAATAAACCTATTTTTCTTGTTATCCAAAAGTGAAATATTTCCTGTTGCGCACACCAAACAAGTCAGTCCAAGGCTAATGACGTGGCAATCGGCTGCTAAAATATTCACTGCTAGTATTAGTGAGAAATGGTGTGCCTGTGCATAAGGTGCATAAGGGAAATGAATGCAACACCATTACAGTAATCAGTCATTAGTGAACGTTGTAGTTCGTTATTAATAATTATGTATAACAGGATATTGTAAAAATTAAGTTACAAAATTGTTATTAAAATGTTTCTTATATACCGTTATATTGGCTGGGCCACAAAAATATTCGTTGTGGGCCACATGCGGCCTGCAGGCTGCAAGTTTGATATGTTTGGTGTAGACCAAAGAGACACGCTTTTTATCTTCATTGAGCTTACAATGTTGTGTGGGAAGAAGTCAATTAATGAATATATACTCATTAATTAATTTTTGTTAGAAGGTGAGAAAGAGGTGTATGTGTTAAGTACACAATATAATTTTTAGCAATACTAGATCAACTATATGAGAGATTTTCATTCATACTATCATTATTCATTGAGCTCCCAAATCCCTAAGAGAAAATAATAGAATTTAATAAAAAGATTATCTGTTCATCAATGAATAATTTGTTTTCAGACAAACTTACTGGAAACCAAGAAAGAAAAACACATCTTGACTTGGTAAAGTTTACTAAATGGTAAAAATTAATATGCTAAGCTAATCAATTTGCCTGGGTTTCAGAGGTCAGTGTCCCAGGGAAGACACACCACCACATAATCTCATGATGAGGTAAGGACACCAAGGGGGCAGTTTGTGTAGACATGGCTCTGAGCATCATCACTGTGAAAGAGCTGCAACCAATCAACCAATCTTAACAGAAAGGGCTGTCAAAGCACAAGGGAGAGCAGTTAGCTAGCCAAAGTCACCAGGCAATGAGGACTGAAATGAATGTCTTTAGGGAAAAGATTAACCTAAATTTCGTGGTCCCAGACAAGAAAGTGTCCTTAAGATCATTTCTGATCCCTTTTCTCTTTTTTGCAAAATTTTGAGCATTTCAAGGAGAGCTCTGGTATCCAACTTCAGGAAGGTATTCAGGAGGGCTGATCCCTATGTCACTATAATGTTACAGGTCAGTTTAAATGCTGGGGACTTTGGTGCAGCCTGAAGGAAAGGTGACTGTGGTAATAGCAGAAGCAAAAGTCCTCCAACTCCTCTATCCATGTCTCTCCTGGCACAGTAACTGTCTTGCATTTCCTTCCATAACAATCCAGGCTCCTCAAATTATTCTCAATTGAAAATATAAATGAACACTCTGTGTGGATTTTCATGGGATCACATTGCAATTTGGGCATTACAGGGGGAGATTAAGATCCACATTATACAGAAACGCACTAGATATCACTATCTCCATGTGAAACATGACTTAAGCACTTGGTGTTTGGCAACAGCTTTATAACATAAGCCAAAATAAAATTGGTTTCCATGCCTCCCATATAGTTACATAAAAATCACAAGTAGCAAAAATGTTCATGCTTTAGCTTATGGCTTACCAAGTAGTTATCATTGTCATATTATGTAACTACCCACAAAAAGAATATAAACTGGTTAATTTTCACCTCTTCTATACATTGATTTACATCTTTTATAACTGAGGGCCTGATTGTGAAAAAGACCCATTTCAAAGAATCATTTTTGCAGCGAACAATAAAATTAAATTGTGCTCCATTAGCATGAGGTGGGTATGGCTTGCAGTTGAACAATGCATTGGTCATCATGTATTCCTCACAATGAGATAAAAATTCTTATGCAGCGATGACACTTAAGGCTCAGAAATGCTAAGTAACTGGCCCACATTGTATAGCTAGCTTTGGGATTAGAACACAGATCTGAGTTACTATGAAGCCCCTTCTCTTCACTAAAAGTTATTACTCCTAATTTATTCATAATTTGCTAACAGTTGGCATATTCAACCCATATTATGAATTAGAAATGTAAATATTCTTCCAGATAAAAAAATTAGATTAATCTATATTTTTAATTTGATTAATTTATGGCTAAGATCTCAATAAAGATAAAATGAAAGCATAAAACAGAAGGAAAACAAATTATAGCGATGCCAGCATTCCCCATTTTGGAACTTTGAATAGTGTTGAGTCCATAAATGCTTCTCCAAGGATATTTAGAGATTTATTTCCTTAAGACTAAATTAGTATATACAACCCATGACAAATGTCAGATATTTATAGCTGAATCAATTCATATGGATATTGAGTAAAACATTTTGTAAAGGGATGAAACATTAAAGAATTATGATGATGTGGTTTCTATTCACTTGTTTATCAAGGTTTCTTAAGAGTAACAATAAAGTGAACAAAGTTTGATGTACATTTCTAAAATTACAAACCTGTTAATTAGCTTCCTGGGAATGGAATGATGAAAATAATAGGGGGGACACTTGAATTCATATCATCAATATAAAGGTTATAAATCTGCTACTCTTGATAGTCTAAATAAAGATGATGAGTGCCTGACTCCAAAACTCCTGGGGATCCACAGCTCCACACTGCCTTCACACTAAGCAGGTGGCAACGCAAGGACCCTGCCCACTGGGTGCTTATGCTCATGATGGAATAAAAATTACTGAAATTCAACTGTTTGCAGCCTTCCATCTCTCCTGCCCACTGGATATATTTGTTTGGCTTTATTCAGCCTCTTCCTTCTACTCTCTTCCAAAGAAGGCCCTGATTTGTCTGCCTAGTTGCTGCGTGCTCTGTGAATGAGAATCAAAGAGAAATAGAAAGAAAAAGAGGACAATAAATTGGGCAAAAGGATGAGGCCTGGTGGAATTATACATTTAAAAAACACTCCCAAGAAAGGAGAGAGAGCAGTCGCAGTGCATGAAGGCAGTCTGTGGGGAAGGAAAGTGGTAAGACCTTAAGATATTTTGAGAAACTGTATTTATTCCCTCCATGGTATTTGAGAGATTCCAGTATAGATCTTGAGTTAATATGAAATATGTATAGTTTTCATCTGCTGTGCTCCTTCTAGAGCTGCGCTGTGGGGGTCCCTGCCGTGTAGGATGTGCACAGGTTGTGGGGGAGCCGGGCATGGGGATGGACACTCTCCAGAGACAGTGTGCTCCTGCAGGGGTGCTCTGTGAATGCCACATAAAGAAGGCATCCCATGGAGGCAGAGATCCATGAGAAAAGCCCCAGGGGAGACAGCAGTAATCCCAGATGTGTCCTACTCATCCTCTCCTGGATGCTCACCTCCTACCAGTCAAGGTTTTATTCCCTGGGAGTGTCCCTTATGAAATCTACCCGAGGAGACGAATTGCTCAGAGGCCAGCTTTGGTCCAAGCCTCTTCAAAAGAAACAACCTAATGACAACATTCAAGACTTCACTTGACCCAAACCATGCATTTGCTTTCTGAAATTTCCTTTCCCTATAAAAATGCCATATAATAAGAAAATTCTTGAATACTCCACTCATAGATCTGAAAACCTAGAATCTTTTCCGTGAAAACAAATGCTAGTCTGCATAGTATCTTCTTGGTCATTGTTACGTTTTCAATGCATTTCAAACAGGCTCTGACTTATAGAATGTGTTGAATCACATCTAACTGAAACTAACCATGAAAAAATCATAAACTGTGCAAAACAGTAGCAAGATCATATAGCAGAATACAAAAGAAATAAACTACTTCTACAACTAGGAAGTGACTAGTTAGTAGGGCCACTTAACAAGAAAATGTTTAGATTGGACCAAATCCTAGGAGAAAGAGCACTGTATATTTTAACAGAATACTCAGTTTAACAGATACATCCAAATCAATATTTCAGCCTTCTTACCTACACACACACACACACACACACACACGCACACACACACACACGCACACACGCACACACGCACACGCGCACGCACACACGCACGCACACACACACACAGAGCCATTATGAAACTCAAAGGGGACTTAAAAGGCCTATACACTTAGGTTTGTCACTTCAACATAACCCTCTTTTGATTTGCAAAATCCCTTGCAGGGCAAGTTCTGAGCTGCCAGTGCTAAAATATACGCTCAAGAAAGGGAAAGAGAGCCTGGCCCCTAGGCTGTATTGGGATGCAATGTCTATTCAACAAGAACTCTCACTGGTTCTAAGGCATTTGCATCAATTTTAAGGTTTATGTGCATGGAATCATTTGGCTTTAGCAAAACAGACACTAAAACGATTTCACAATTGCAATGCAAAGCACTTGACATCACCATTCCTATCAACTCTGCTCACCCATGTGGAGATGTACAGTATGGGGAGGTGGGGCTGTATATTGCTGCGGGGAGGGGGGGGGGGGGCTCTGTACTGCTTGCCTGAGAAGCAAAATGCTGCATCTCAGGAGACAAGCCTCAAAAAGTGAGGCCCTTTAATCGGAGGAAAATACAAGCTTTGTTTTTGCTTGTGATCTCAACAGCTGTGCCTCCCTTCATTCTGGGATCGATGCAGTCTTTTATCTAACAGCAGGAAAGGAGGTGACTGTGTAATGTGTCAGCAGATACAAACGGAGAGAATGTTAATGCAGAGGCTACAACTCAATTTCCCTAGAGACTGTACCCTCCAGAAGCCCAGGACCCGACAGAATGAGATAGAGCTGGCGCAACAGACTGTGACAAGTCATCACATTACAAGTCAGCTGGAACCTCTGATGGAGTCATAGTGTTTTCTGGTTGCTGGGGGGAGAACAATGAATTAAAAGGCTCTTCAGAGTTAGAAGCATAGCTGTGAGGCAGGTGATTTGTACAGATGACTCCTTCATAATGCTGGCTGTTTAGGCAATCAGGGGATGGAGGTGGCAGCATTAGTCACGGAATCTAGACTTTCCATTTGTGAAATAAGGAAAACATCCTTCCTTTCTCCTGTCCATCCCTCTCACAGAAGAAATGACGGTTAGGCAAGTGAGGCCTTAGCCTTGAGCACTACATTTAAGAGGACGCCAAAACACTCAAAATGAGGATATTATTCTAGTACAATATTTTAAAATGAAAATCAATGCAAAAGTATTCATAATGAACAAAATACCACATTTTTTCATTAAAAAAAAACACAAGAGAATATGATCCCATTTTTGCATCACTCAACTCACCTGCCTTACCCTAGTCCTGATCCTGCTCTTCAAAGGGCTGTTCAGAGCATTAAATGGTGGATATGCCAGGAGGTTCTACAAAGGAAGAATACTATCGCCCTGGAGTACCTACTAAGGTCCATGCGTGAACCTACAAGCCTTTTTGTAAACAACATCCCATTGAATCCCTGTAACCTTTTGAGGTCACCATTATTGTTTTATTTTACAGATATTGGAACTAAGGTTCTCATAAGTCTCTGGGCTAGGATTTGAACCTTGAGTGTCCAACTCCATCTCCTGTGTCCTTTCCACCCTACAGTGCCATTACCCACTAATAACTAAACTTGTACTGAAACATGTTTGATGTGTTCTAAACACTTAAAATAATACAGAGAGGCCAGGCGGGGCACTCTAATGCCTGGGTTGATGGTTCAACAACTGAGTCCACACACACACACACACACACACACACCAAGAGCTCTATGCCCCAAGATATGAACCTGTCAGCAAAATCCATGTCAGAAATGAAATTCTGAGGATATTCAGTGGTGAAATCGGAGCTGGGTAGAGAAAGAGAAGGTAGAGGAGAGCGTATGGTCTCTTGTTGTTTGTTAACTTTTTCTTTCCTTTTGCAGCAATGTCTGGATGAAGATTGGTTCAAAGAAACCAGATAGCCTTGTTTAAATATTAAACTTCCAGGAAAGTCTCTCATCCTTCGTTCCAGTGTCCTGAAACACTTTCTAACACAGGTGGGCAATTTCCCGTCTAGTTCTCTACTAGGCTGGCTCTTGGATTCTAGAATGTATGTGTGTGAAGGGGCCCATGTGGCCCAGTAACAGGTGTGAGCACTGCTACCCAAGAGGCTGCCGATCTTAGCACCTGTGTTCTGAGAGCCAAGCCCGCAGGCTGTGCCTGGATAATTAGTAAATCAAATAGCTGCTCCTGGATCTGTGCCTAACATTTTCACAGGCATTGAAATGCTAACCTTCATTTCTCATTGCTAAAGCTACTGGAGAAGGAAGTTAGATTTTTGTTACAACATCTTGACTTTTTTTATTTTTTACCTCTTTGTAATTCTTAAAGTTCATTCATTTCAGTATCTTTCTGTTGAGTCAGGGAATCAATATTCTGCTCTCCACCAGTATCCTAGGTAAAAAGGGAAGTTGCTCTACACATAGAAATTTGCAAATTCTGACCTGAGAGACACCAGTAGGTCTTCTAGCTCTATAGTTCTGTGTTTATATTCTAGGAAAATACACTAAGAGCAAACATAGTGGAGGCAAAAACTGGAGCACATAGAGGGGAGAGAAATCAGAAAGAATTGCCTGGAGGAGAGAAAACCAAGTTAAGAGAAATCACTTATATTATAAATTCTGCAGAAGGATTATTAAATTTTAACAGAAGCAAAAGAGGAACAGTGGCCAGTCTGTAAGCTTAGCTAGGGATGTTGGGGTTAGGTAAATAGAGGGAGAGAGACTATTCTAGGTATAGCAGACACAAAACTGGGTTTAACAAGCTGTTCAGATAATTCATGCTCACTAAAGTTTGAAAACCACTGGACTCAAGCATAGTACCAATGCCTTTCTAAAAGATATTTCCATTAAATTATTTGGAGTGGGAAGTCAGGGAGCTTTAAGAAAAGGTAAGAGTATAACAAAAGTTCTTGGCAAATGAGAATGAGACGGGCCTTTTGCATACTCATTTCACAGATGTCCGTGGGAATGTGGTAAGCATGGCATGCCTCCCGCCGTTATGATGATTGGATGCAGAACTACTGACCTGTCCCAGAACTGAGACTCTGTAACCAAAAGGAGAAACAAAGGTTACCGCTAATTACTTGAGGGCACCCCTGAAGTGAGAGGAAGGGAAGGGGTGCAGATTCAGCTTAGGTTGAGTGTGGTGAGAAGAAGCAGTTTCGAAAACCCAAACAACACCTTAGCATGCTACTGGTAGCATTATCTGATGCTATAACAACATAAATTTATCACAAATGCCTAAAGAGATAAGGAGATAAGAACAAGAAGACATTAAAAGTTTGGGTCAAAGAGAGGAAAGAAGAGGAAGAAGAAGAAGCCGCCACCCTGGCCAGTTTGACTCAGTTATTAGAGTGTTGGCGGAGGACCAAGTGGTCTCAGTTCAATTCCAGGTCAAGGGCACATACCTAGGTTGCAAGTTTGATCCCTGGCCCTAGTCGGGGTTCTGCAGGAAGCAAACAATGGATGTATCCTCTCACATAGATGTTTCAATCTCTCTCTCTCTCTCCCTCTGTCCCCTCCAGTCTCTCTAAAAGTCAATGGACTACTATGCTGCTGTAAAAATAGAAGGAATTCTTACCATTTGCAACAGCATGAATCAGCGGTTCTCAACCTGTGGGTCACGACCCCTTTGGCGGTCGAACGACCCTTTCACAGGGGCTGCCTAAGTCCATCCTGCATATCAGATATTTACATTACGATTCATAACAGTAGCAGTATTACAGTTATGAAGTAGCAACGAAAATAATTTTATGGTTGGGTCACAACATGAGGAACTGTATTTAAAGGGCCAGAAGGTTGAGAACCACTGGCATAAATGGAACTGGAGAGCATTATGCTAAGCAAAATAAGCCAGTCAGAGAAAGATAAATATCACATGATCCCACTCATTTGTGGAATATAATGAACAACATAAATTGATAACCAAAAATAGAACCAGAAACATAGAAGCATGGAACAGACTGTCCAACCTATGAGGGCAGGCAGGAGTTGAGGGGGGAAGAGATCAATCAAAGAACTTGTATGCATGCATATGAGCATAACCAATGGACACAGACAGTAGGGGGGTGAGGGCATGTGCAGGGGGGTGGCAGTGGCTGGGAAGAAGTCAAGGGGGGGGGGAAGGGAGACTCATGTAATACTTTAAACAATAAAGAATTTAAATATTTTTAAAATTACAAAAAATAAATAAAATAAAAATTAATGGAGAAAATATCCTTGAGTAAGGATTCACATGAAAAAAGAGGAGGAATATGTTCTCATGATTCTATACTGAGCAGCAAACAATATAAATCCACTGGATCAAGTTATGGACTCCTACATTCAACTTCTGAGAACTGCAGAATTCTATTATCACAAACCCATCTGAGGGCAATGCAGAATATTAACTTGAAAAGTGAAAAAAGAATGCTAATATTTCCCCTCAAATTTAAATAATCTTGGGAAGATGAGATAGATGAAGAAAAGGAGACATCCTTCCCTTTTATCAATCACAAAATCTGAGAGCGAACACAACAAAATATACAGAGAAGCAAATTTCAGATTTCCAGAGGAGGTTACTCTCTGAATTCTATACACTCTACTTCATTCTGATGGGTGACTATGATTATCAGGCAGCATTTTGGAAAAATAATATTGTGGATCCCTCAATATTTGTTGGTCCCTTATTATTGCACATCAAAACAAAGGCTTCAAAGCTCTTTACTAATGTTCATTATATAATGTCCTACAGTCTTTCTCTATTGTATTAACTTTCTATTGTTGCTGTAATAAACTATCACACTTAGTCTTTTAAAACAACACAAATTTACCATCTCACAGTTCTATATATAAAGTCTGACACAGGTCTCAAATGGGCTAAAATCAAGGTGTCAGCAATGCTGTGTTCCTTTCTGGGGGCTCCTGGGGAGTCTGCTACCTTGCCCCTCCCAGCTTTTCATGGTCCCCGCATTCTTTGGCTCATGCCTCCTTCCTCCATCATCTAATCCAGGGCATTGCGCCTTTCTGTGACCTGTCCTCCAAAGTCACACTTGCCTTTCTCATCACAGTCAGGAAAGTTGTCCTCCTATAGAGACCCATGTGATTGGATGGAGCTACCTTAATATTACAGGGTAAACTCTCTATATCAAAGTCCTTAACTTAATTAAATCTACAAAGTCCTTTTTTGCATGGGAGGTAATATCCATAGGTTCACAGGTCCCATAGATTGGGGCATGAATATCTTAGTAGGCGAGGGATGGGGGAAGCACGTTGTTCAACTGACCACATAGATCTACTTTTATTCATAGTCAGTGAAATATTTAGGTATTATTTGTAATATCAGTAAAATGCTTTAAAGCCCCATTCCAAAATGTTTAAAATTTTAACTTCTTCAAGAATTTTATCCTAAAATTAAAAGTGTGATGTGTAAAGAGAGAGTATTCATCCAGAAATAGAACAGAATAAGAGAACACAGAAAATATTATAACTGCTCTAATGACCAACACTGAATAAGTAGCTAGTGTATACCCGAATCTCTCCTAGTCAAAAGTCAGTCATTTGGTAAACTGATTTAGAATAAAGACTTGCCCTAAAATGGCTACATAAAAACCAAATAAACAAAGTCAGTTGCATATCAACCACATTATAAACCAATATCCAAATGAATTGAGCTTCCTCATACATTTGTGCCCTCAGTGCTTGAATGATACCCCTGTTCATCCACTGCATAGCAAGTCACTCCTGAATAGTATAAAGGTCTCTTTTTTATATTGTGAAGGAAGGAATCTTCTTTCACATCAGTGAAGAAAAAATAATGCAAATGAGATAGAAACATGAGTAAAACTAATTTTTTGCACCAGTCCTGGAAGAGTGAGGCATAAAAGGACATAATCCAGGGTTGGAGAGACGATGCAGAAGCCAGCTGAGAACTTCTAGGCTGGAGACCCACAATATACCTTCATTATTTTGCATGACATGCTACAATATTCAAGTTCAGAAATACCCATTTTGAACTGTATGATCATAAATTCATACTAAAGTTAAATATTAATGGGTTTGGGTCAACCACCATTGAAAGATGTTTTAACTTCTTTCATTCCAAAATGGAAAAGGGATCCTATATAATAAAAGGCTAATATGCAAATCAACTGAATGGCTATGATGCACACTGACCACCAGAGGGCAAATACTTAATGCAGGAGCTGCCCTCTGGTGGTCAGTGTGCTCCCACAGGGGAAGCACTGCTCAGCCAGAAGCTGGGCTCACGGCTGACAAGTGCAGCAGTGGTGGCGGGAGCCTCTCCTGCCTCCATGGCAGCACTAAGGGTGTCCAACTGATGGCTTAGGCCCGCTCCCCACAGGGGACATCCTTTGAGGGCTCCGGGACTGAGAGAGGGTACAGGCTGGGCTGAGGGACCCCCCTGAGTGCACAAATTTCTTGCACCAAGCCTCTAGTAATAAATAAAAACAAAACAAAAAAAGGCCAAAGACCTTAACAAATGCCTCATCAAAAAAGGTATATAGGTGACAAGCCAATAAAAAGATGTTCCATATCATATATTATCAGGGAAATGTAACTTAGACAATAAGATACAACTATACACTTATTGGAATGGCCTAAATCCAGAAACTGACAACACCAAATGCTGACGAGGATGTGAAACAACAGGAACCCTCATTCATCGCTGGTGGCAATGCAAAATGCCACATTTACTCTGGAAGATAGATAGGCACTTTTTTTTAATAAAACTAAAATAATCTTACCATATGTTCCAGCAATCGTGTTCCTTGGTATTTATCCAAAGAAGTTGAAAACTTATGTGCACACAAAAACCTGCACACAGATGTTTATAAAAGCTTTATTCAAAATTGCCAAAACTTGGAAATAACCAAGATGTTCTTCATGTAGGTGAATGGATAAATGAACAGTAGTACATCCAAAAAAATGGAATATTGTTCAACAATAGTAAGAAAAGAGTTATTAAGCCATAAAAACGCATGGAAGAATCTTTAATGCATATCACTAAGAGAAAAAAGCTGATCTTAAAAAGCTACATACTGTTTCATTCAAACTATATAGCATTCTGAAAAAGGCAAAACTATGGAAATAGCAAAAAGATCAGTGTTTGACAGAGGTGAGGGAGGAGGAAGAGATGAACAGAAAGAACACAGAAGAATTTAGGGCAGTGAAACTATGCTGTATGATACCATAGCGGTATATACATTTGTTTAAATTCATAGAATATGCAACATCAAGATTGAACCCCAATGTAAATTATGGACTTTGAATTATTATGATGTTTCAGTGTAGAGTCACAGATTGAAACAAATGTACTACTTTGGTAGGGGAGGTTGTAGTGGTGGAGGTTATGCATGTGTTGGGGCAGGAAGTATATGGGAAACCTCTATTTCTTCCTCTCAATTTTGCAATAAACCTAAAAATGCTCTAAAAAAACAAAGTATTTTTTAAAGCTCGATTTTATTATTATTAACACGTCTTTACCCCATTTGAAATATAACAGAAAATCTGAACATCAGAGTATGCAAAGCATTGATTATTCGGTGTGCAGGGTTGTCTTCCACTTTAAAACACAATTTGAGGGAAGGGAGATCCTTAAACCTGCTAAAGGCCAGAATGCTTTCCAGTCTTCCTCTAACCAATGTCCAGACCTCCCCTGGGGGTGGCAGTGCCCCCCGAGAGAATCAGCCACCTAAGTGATGGTTTCTTCAGATTGCCACTTTCTACATGACTCCAAACCTTTCATCAGCACCCCCAATACAAGCCCCTAATTTTCTTCCCATTCTTCTCAAGTCCTATTACTTGAGAATATACATCTTAATACCCTGACAGGCCAACCACAGATGAACTAGGGACCTTATGTAGACACCCAACACAAAATGTATGATAAAAAATGAACATATGCAAGAAAAGCAAATTTCTCTTCACGAGTCATTTCCTTTAGCATAAACCATTTTTCTAAATTACCATATCAATTTTCACACATGAGTTCTGGTTCACCCATACCTAGGGCACGGTAAGAGCCAATATGTCAAATAAAGGATGATGATGAGTCAGTTCACATCTGCATGACAGCTAACACCAATGCGGGTTAAAATATGGCATCATTTAGTAGAACAGGCATTTCCATGCATGACACTGAATTGTAAAAATGTGCCAATTCATCTCATTGCCAATGAATTAGCACAAATTACTCATTCTTTCTCACTTGTTAGTCACTGTAGCCTAGCTCAGTGAATTTAGATTTTATTCCTTTGTGACCTTGTCTATTCTTACACTTAATATTAACTCTAAGAGGCATGTTTCATAGTAAGAACTCTCCACTTACAACAATAAATTCCAACAGGCCATGACTTGTGTCATTTTTGTGTCTGGTGATATAATCCAGAATTTCGAAGGGGGCCTGACATGTAATAGACACTTCTTTAAAAGTTTGGAATGAATGAATAAACAAATGAATACTGTGTCCACTATGTATGAATCATCATGATAAACAAAAAGGTAAAAACAAAAACAAAACCTCCCTGCTCTCATGGAACTCTCAGTCAACTGGGAAAATAAATATTAGTAACTAGAGGCCCAGTGCACAAAATTCATGTACTGGGGGTAGGGGGAGGGGTCCCTCAGCCTGGCCTGTGCCCTGTCATAGTGCGGGAGCCCTGTGAAAAATCACCCCAAAGAAGTAGTCCCCACCCACCCATCCGGAGCTCCTCGATGGACTGCCCCAAAGAGGTAGGCCGGAGCCAGGAGGCAGGACCCCCAGGATCCCTAGGCAGGCCTTGCCGTGAGAAGCCAGGAGGAGGTAGGACCCCCAGGCAGGCCTTGCCACGCGAATCTGGGGGACCCCCAGGCAGGCCTCTCTGCATGGAGCTGGGAGGAGGCGGGACCCCCAGGCAGGCTCTGTGCCGCACATGCAGTGTCAAGCTCAGCCCCGCCCACCTGCATGCACCTGCTGTGCGCGCAGCCATCTTGTGACGGCATGACGACCACTTAGGCTTTTATTAGTAAGGATGTGCATGCCAATATATGTTTGTGTATTTTTACAGGGTAATGTCAAATGCAGAGTACTAATATTTCCCATGGGTTAAAGAGACAGGACAAAATTCAATTCAAACTAAAGCAGTGTGTGTTACCCTCAGCACTCTTGACATTTGGGGCTGGACAATTCTTTGTTGCAGGGGTCTGTTTTGTGGATTATAGAAGGTTTAGGTTCACTCCTGGCCTCTCCTCAGTATAGGCCAGTGGTCAGCAAACTCATTAGTCAACAGAGCCAAATAACAGTACAACGATTGAAATTTCTTTTGAGAGCCAAATTTTTTAAACTTAAACTATATAGGTAGGTAGGGTACTCCTAAGGCTTAGGAAGATCCACACTCAAGGGGCCAAAGAGCCGCATGTGGCTCACGAGCCGCAGTTTGCCGACCACGGGTATAGGCCAGCAGCAAGCCTCCAGTTGTGACAACCAACAATTTCAGAGGTTTTAAAAAGAGGTTCCTCCAGAAGAGAAACATAAGTCTAAAGAACGTGTGTTTACCAGACAGAGGAAAGGAAGAGGAGAAAATCATGAGCTTCTGGATGAGAGCATCTGGACTCTATTTCTTTGCCTTCTGGCAAAATGCATAAAAAAATAAGTGCCTTTTAATTATATTGCCCTTATAACCTATGAAATCTATTCATGCACATGTGATCCATACAATAACCTTGTGGGAAAATAGGGTTGATATTTAATTCTTTAGACCAGTGGTTCTCAACCTTAGCTGCACATTAGAATCACCTGGGAATCTTTTTAAAATCCTGATTTCTGGACCTCATCCTCTGGAAATTCTGTTTTTTTGTTATGGGGTGGGGCCACAACATTAGTAACAAAGAAACAGAATTTCCAGATGATGAGGCCCAGAAATCAGGATTGATTTTAAAAAGATTCCTAGGTGATTCTAATGTGCAGCCAAGGTTGAGAACCACTGCTTTAGACAATAAAAACACAAAAGTAATCCAGAAAAATAAAATGACATGCCCAAGTTCCACCTGGGATTTTAGTTGTCTTTGTTCTCTTCAGAACATGTCTTTGATATTTATTTATGCCTCAACCACTCAGACTACTTATTCTTCCAATCTGCACCTGGCTGCATTAAGTCATGACTGTTTAATAACTTTCAACTAACAGGCTCTATCTATTCCACAATGTCTGCTCTATGTCAGACACTTGGCTAAATTCTGAGGCTAAACCTCTGAGAAAGAGGTTTCCTTTTAAAATGGCAAATGCTGGATAGTTTCTTGGAAGTGGCATTTTCCCATTAAAGGAATAAAAATAAAGTGAAAAAGAAGTTCTTATAACTCTAAAAGCAGGTATTGGGGAGAAATTTAAAAGAGAAGGAAGGCAGTTTTGGGCCCATAAAAACTGAGATACTCAAGTAAGGCCAGAGAGGAGCAAAGCAGGATAAAAACAAAGACCTGGCCAACAGAGTGACCCACAGGAGAAATGGGAGACTTGGTCAGGAACTAGGAAACCTGGCTTCTCCTTCCTGTTCCACTACTTAGGTGTTGACCTTAAGCAAGTCATTTAATCATTTTGACTCTGAACGTTCCCCTTCAGACTATTTCAGACTCTTAGGCCAGTTTAAATGGATTTGCAATGTACATTTCTCATGTGCTACCTACCTGCTAAGCTATTGTCACTGCTGCTGCACTGTCCTTGCACCAAAGCAAGGCAACTGGAAGGATCTCCAAGCCTATAGTATCCAGTTTTGTTAAGCTTCACACTGGGATGCTATGACTGTGTTATGTAAAAATGACACTGTAATGTGAAAACCTAAATGCAAGGCAGAGTGGCTTCAGCCAGCTGTGCCAATTGATCTTGAAAGGTATTTCCACAGGGGACACCTCCAGAACAGTTGTGTTTCCTCCAGAATCTCACCTGAGGTCAAGATCCAGAAGGCCAACTAATACCCCTGGTGACTCCCTGGGGAGCTGCAATTGAAGACACTCTCTAATTAGATTCTACACTTACACAGGTATCTCCCTCCCTGTCAGACTCTGCCCCAATTGCTAATTATCTAAGACAAGATTCCCTCTTTTTGCTCCTTCCCCCAATTGCAAAAACAAATTGAGAGGGGGGGCAGGGAGAGAGAGAGAGAGAGAGAAAGAGAGAGAGAGAGATTGAAACTATAAAAGCTGCTTTTATTAAGTAAATTATATGGATGTTCTACTTTTGGAAAGAAGAAAATGTGTAAATAAATTAATAGTAGTCGATAGAAACCTAAGCTGCATGTTCACAAAGTGGCAATTGATTTTCAGATTATTGATCCTGTTAAGAAAGCGAAGACTCCTCTTAACAACAACAAAATACATAGGCACCAAATTTTGTGTCACTTTCAGGGGATATGGAAATACTCCGAAGCACTGAGTTAAACCCAGTTTGTAACGTGCAGTCTTAAATTGACTACAACATTAATTATTTCCAAACCCATGAGTCCGCCAAGCTATTTCATTGTTGCATAAGTCACTTTCAGGAGGAGAATGTAACTTCAGATTCCTCTTCACTATTCAAGAAGAGAAAGGAAATGCATTGCTAGCTCCCTGACATCAAATGCCAAATAAATTATTTGAGCAGATACACAGAGATCCCTTTCAGTTGAATAAAAATATTGATGAGCAAAATATTCCAGGTCTACTGGAGAAATGTCATTGATGTGCTCTGACATCCCATAGTGGCCTGCAAATAGGGATGTCTTCTTATCATCATACTTGCACATGAACAGAACAGCAATAGCGACCACAATATGTGGCTGGAACCTCACTGACATTCCACAACCATGTCAGTTAAGGGGTTGTTTATTTGTTGTTTTTGTTTATCTGGTCATTTTGATGTTCGATCTGAGCAACTACAATGTTCCCTGGAGGATAAAATCCCAAGAATCATCTCAGATGCTCCTGATCAAGCACCTGGGTGAGCGCACCGGTAGACTGAGAATGTCACAACATCAACTAGGCATGCATCCCTTAGGAATGATTCAAGGGGAAATTGTGGTCTGATGAAAGGCTGTAACACGGACCTAAATATATGTAAATACACACAGAAGTTTCAATTCTCATTGTTTACCTGAAATAGATGTGCCTGATCTCTTCCACAAACATGACATTTTAGAATTTCATAAAGAGTGATGAAAATATGCAAAATGACACAAAAGACTGAAACAGGAGGACTCGGTTAAGATATCAAGAAACCATCAGCACAACTCATACTTCTGATGGTGGTTACTGTGCAGCACGGTGACATCCATTATGGAAATTTCTTTAAAAGCTAGAGAATAATGGAAAGGAGCATTCGGGGCAGGGCAGTGGGGGTAGAAAAGACAATAAATTGTTCATAGGGACCCACTAAAAGAAAGAATCACAAATTGTATGTGTCTGGTTAGTAATCACATGAATCCTACAATTTAGAGCAGTGTAATGTGAATGTTTCTTCCCCCTGATTCTGGTGGTATGCTTTAAATTGAATTAATACATTGCATGATTCAAATATACTATTCAGTCTGAAAACCTTTGCTCCTAAAACTCTAGGATAACCTGATTGGTAGCAATGTGGAAGCTACTATAGCATGTGGACCAAGCATGTCAAACTTGTGGCCCGCGGGGCGCATGTGGCCCACAACAAATATTTTTGCGACCCAGCTGATATAACGGTATGTAAGAAATGTTTTAATAAAAATTTCGTAATTTAATTTTTACAATATCCTGTTATACATAATTATTAATAACAAACTACAACGTTCGCTAATGACTGATTACTATAATCATGTTGCATTCATTTCCCTTATGTGCCTTACACGCAGGCACACCATTTCTCTCCATTAATACCAGCAGCAAATATTTTAGCAGCCGATTGCCACGTCATTAGTCTTGGACTGACTTGTTTGGTGTGCGCAGAGGAAATATTTCATTTTTGGAGAACAAGAAAAATAGGGTTTATCTGCATTACACTTATTAATTTGTGCAGTTATCCAGTGTATGGCAAGTTAATGTTCAAGAAAAAATATTAATTTTTATAAAAATGATCTATTATTTTATGTTAATGATTACTCACTTATTTCAGTCCTTTGTATTCAGCATGTCTCTGATCAAAATAAACCTCAGTTTCTATGAAAATTGAATCTTTTGTTTTTTTGCAGCCCACATAAACTTAAACCTTGTTTATTTGGCCCATGTTAGCCTTTGAGTTTGACATGCTTGATGTAGACAGTCATTCATGCAGAAGGACCCAGAGTCTGACAATCACATTGCATAAGGACAAGAAGACAAACTGAACAGCTAAGTTCCCTTCTAATGTGTCCTCATAAGCATGACACATAGAAATTAGTAAGTAACCAGTCTTCTCCCTTCCCATCAAGGGCCTCTGTTGATGTGCTGATTTCAGCTCTACAACCCCCAATCCACCCACAAGAAAAAAGGGATGCCTTTTAACCTTGCCCCAATCAAAACACCTGATTTTCCACTTATCCAACCTCTAACTCCTTCTTCCAAAGCTTCTCTCTAAACTCTAACTGATCTTTAAAGAGATATTCAGAATAAAATTATGAACATGAGGAAAGATACATCAATATAATAGAACTATAAACACTAAGGATTATGTTTAACTATATCCATGAATAAACATCAATATTTGTCCATAATGAGTAGGAAAATTGAATGCATATTGCCAGAAATATTTTTGAGTTTTATTAATATAAGAAACACAGAGTTGTTACTATTTTATAGAAATATGAATTAACTATAAACACAAAGAGCAGGAGAATGATAATGCAACAAATATGAAAAAATAGCAAAGATGCTCAGTGTGGGATTTTAGTCATCAAGCTTTACTTGACAATTTTACTCATTGTTGTGTTAAACTACTATTTTGCTTTCCTTGGTCCTCCCTCAAATGGCAGAATTAACAACTTGCAAGTATTATTTTTGATATCCAATTAAAGGCAAAATATTCTGA
Source organism: Myotis yumanensis (assembly GCF_028538775.1). Taxonomy (NCBI): domain Eukaryota; kingdom Metazoa; phylum Chordata; class Mammalia; order Chiroptera; family Vespertilionidae; genus Myotis; species Myotis yumanensis. Next base: position 37,996,422 of record NW_027223754.1, on the reverse strand, counting down.
AAAAGTTTATTAAACTTAATTTATCTCACCATCAGACAATTGTTGAAAAGCACAAGATTTGTATTGATAGATTGAAAGCCTTAATTTCTTTTCTACCATCATTAGTGAGGATTTTTCAAGATGAAAATGCATGGATTTACTGGACTGGAAACATGATTTTCACATCAATAAGTTATTCAAAATAAATGTTTCCTATCCTACTAATTCAGTCTCTCCATGACCAACATCACCTTATTTACTTCGGGAAAAAGTTTTAATTGGGCCACCAAACCATCTTATTAGATCGATCTTTTCGGGAGGTGTCAGGTTAGTGTTACATTTTAGCATAAAACCAATAAAAGTTTGTTGCTATATAGCTGCAATTTTCAATCATTTTTATCTCATGGCACATAAATTCATTACTAAAATTCTGTGGCCGATCTGATAAAAAAGATAGGTATAATTTTGATTCGTTCACCCTCTAGAGCAGCGGTTCTCAACCTTCCTAATGCCGTGACCCTTTAATACAGTTCCTCATGTTGTGGTGACCCCCCAATTTCATTGTTACAAATTGAACATAATTAAAGCATAGTGATTAATCACAAAAGCAATATGTAATTATATATGTGTTTTCCGATGGTCTTAGGCGACCCCTGTGAAAGGGTTGTTCGACCCCCAAAGGGGTCGCGACCCACATGTTGAGAACCACTGCTCTAGACAGTTATTATTGCATTGATTGTTGTCAATTTTTTATTTGACAATCTAAGGGAAAAGAGGTCAGTGCCCCTGACTAAATAGTCAGGTATTGCATGCTTTAAACATTCTTGTAGTGTACCAGTTGAAAATCACTGCTTTGTAGCATTCTAAGAACCAACACATGTAACTCCACATATGGATCAGAGAACTATATTCAGAATGCAAAACTCACTTATCAAAACAAGTATTATATATTCTTCTAGTTTGTAACCTAGATAAGAAGAAAATAAGACATTTAAATGAGAAATTTAGAAATAAAATACAGCTACAATTATGAATAATTATCATCCAAAAATTATTTGGATGGTTAACAGGCCCACATTTAAGCCACTTCTTTAGTAAACAAAATTAACCAGTTTATACCCAATCTCACCTCTCTCTCTCTCTCTCTCTTTCTCTCTCTCTCTCTCTCTCACACACACACACACATTTGGCCCTGTTACAATGTTTTATTTATTTTAAGAATAATTCATATGATAATGCAAGGTTGAAAGATTCTTATTATAATCATGTATTCTCTTGAGAGATATTTAGGGATATTCATTTTTATATCACTAGCCTGTTGACAGAATAAGGACTGAAATGTTTTAAACACCTTCACCTTCCCAAGTACTTTTGTCACCATTAAAAAAGAAAGTTCAATCCATGCTTTTTCTGTTGTTTATTTAGAAATATCCTTTGAAACAAGACTCTTAAACTAGAATTATTATTTTGGTTATTTAAAAAAGCAACTGATATAAAGTGGGGGTTTTTAAAGCAGTTTATCATGAATTATGAGAGTTTCTAATCCATGAAATGACCTACTATAGATTCATGTAATCAGAATTTTGGGGGTTGTTTTATTTTTTCAAAATAGCCTAGTACAAGCTGTTTAATGATATAGAAAAGTGGAAATTAAGCCTCTTATGTCGTATTCTGGCTCTGCCACTTCTAAACTGTTGTGGCCTTAGAAAAAATATTCAGTCTTTTTTTTTTCTCTTCTGAAAAATTGGAGTAACAATAAATACCTACACTACATGGTCGCTGTGAAAATATGAGATAGTGTATATGTGCAAAGCAATTAGCAGAGTGCCTGCTGTACTGTAGATTAGTACATGGTAACTGCCATTGTTTCACTGTATCTTCCATTATGGTTTCCCATGTTATATGCTCACAACACTGGGAGATAGAGTGTAACCTCCATATTCGACTTGAGCCACGTATAGCTTAGCTATTCAGTGACTTTCCTACTGTCACATAGGACTCCTCTGCAAGTCTTCTGATTCGAACTGCCGCTGTGCGTTCTCACTCCTCCTGCCTGGGCTACACTGCACCTGGGAGGTGTTGGCCAGGGAAAGTGATGTGCATCTGTGTGAGAAGGGGGTGGCCATGGCATTCGGCAACTAATCCAATGGGAAGACACAGCCAGGGATAATGGCATTGGCCACTGGAAACCCACAGTAACCAGAGCTAAGTCTGACTCTAGCAGTGAGGTTGTCCTCACTCAGGCACATTTACAATGTTCATTGGGCTTTTCTTTACTATGGAGGAAAAGCAGGTCTTTCCTATACATTGCTGTGGAGTCCAACTTAATTCCTCTGATACCATCCCACCAATTATTTAAATCTGAATAACTCCCTGCCCTAAAATAGCAATCTCTGACATTGCTGTTTCAGCTGATAATGAGAGAAATTTGTTTCAAAGAAAAGTAAAAAAAAATTAAGATACAAAATAAAAACATTAAAATATGTGTCTCCTGAGAAAACATCAATAGTTAGAACAAACTCAGTAAACCATATAAAAGAAAAATTTTGGAAGAAAGATGCAATATATACAAACTTGAGTAAATATTAATCTACACATGCCAGAAAATCCTCATAGACTATATATAATTTAAAATAAAAGGCACAAACTTTGACTTGTACAATCCAATTCCCTTTCCTTTATTGCCTTCCTTTAAACTCATTCTTTAGTTTAATGAATAACTGTGCTCTTTCTCCATCTCAATGAATCAGAAAATCCAATTTCTTATTGGCTCTAGAATCATTGTTCCAGGACATAGCATCCAGGCTAGACACATCATCTTAGGACCTCCCTGTCCATGCAAACCCTTCTTTCTGTTTTGAAGTCCAGATCATCAACATCTACTGTTTGCCTGCCTGATTGCTATGGTTTGAATTGTGTCACACACCCCAAGATTCATATGTTGAAGTCTTAACCCCTAACACTTCAGAACGTGACCTTATTTGGAAATTGGGTTGTGAGGGATGTAATTAAGATAAGGTCATAATGGAGGAGGGTGGGTCCCTAATCCATACGACTGGCATCTTTGTAGAAAGAAGAAATTTGGATACAGATACACACATAGAAAGAATGCCTTGTAAACATGAACTGAGTGATGGGGAGGGACACCTACAAGTCAAACCATAAGAAGCTAGGGGAGGCATAGAGCATGTTTTCCCTCACAGCCTCAGAGGGAACCATCCCTGCTGACACATTTCCAGCCTCCAGAGCTGTGAGAACATAGGTTTCTGTTGTTCAAGATCCCCATTTGTGGTATTCGGTTATGACAGCTCTCCTAGTAAAGTAGGACAAGGTGGTTGTCTCAAAAAGTTGCTCCCAGGACTTGGTATTGTGTTAAAAGCTATATAAATATAAGAAAAAAAAAACAAGGCAAAGCCCAATGCAGTGTATTTTCTTTCAAGGCTAAGTGGATGATCAGGTTACTCAAATGTATGAAGAGTAAAATAAATGAGCAATCTCTAGGGCATACTTATTCTTCCTTCTGAATCAGTATAACTCAATAGGTTAAGGCAGTGGTCGGCAAACTCATTAGTCAACAGAGCCAAATATCAACAGTACAACGATTGAAATTTCTTTTGAGAGCCAAATTTTTTAAACTTAAACTATATAGGTAGGTACATTGTCATTAACTTAATTAGGGTACTCCTAAGCTGGCCTTTGCTAAAAACGTCCTCAATCTGATTGAGGTATGTTCACTGAGGTCGACCCCTTCCAACTCTCCCATCCACACTCGTCTTGTATACTTGTTTCAGATAGACCAGCGTGGATGGGAGAGTTGGAAGGGGTCCACCTCAGGGAATGTACCTCAAAACAATGTACCTCCCCTGCACTGAGTATCCCGCGGCCCGCCTGTGCCACGTCTCCCATCGCCCGACTGACGGACACCCCCCACTTCTTCTAACACCACTTCTTCAAAATAGACTTGCCCAGGCCAAAAACCGACTTCCGCGCATGGGCCACGAAGTTTCAATCGCACTGTACATGCACGCCCGCACATGATATTTTGTGGTAGAGCCACACTCAAGGGGCCAAAGAGCCGCATGTGGCTCGCAAGCTGCGGTTTGCCAACCACTGGGTTAAGGAATTTATAAAACTAAAGGCTTTCTGGATCATATATATCAAACTTCCTTGGTGGGTGAGAGAAGATCTCAAAAGCAAAGAGAAAGAAATTTTGTTTATTTGGAACCACACTTCATGGTCATTATACCTGCAATCACCATAACTTGCTTAGTATGAATAGTCATAGCTGTCCTGCAGATACATTAAAATGTTGATTTGGGGTTACTTCCCAGTTCCTTCTGGTTATGTGTAATATAGCATATGGTAATATCCTATATAATAAAAGCCTAATATGCTAAGTGTCCAGTTGGCCAGTCATACGTTCAACCAATCAAAGCGTAATATGCTAATGATATGCTAAGGCCGCTCAACCGCTCGCTATGACATGCACTGACCACCAGGGGGCAGACAGTCGACTGGTCGACCAGTCGCTGTAACGTAACTGACCACCCAGGGGCAGATGCTCTGACTGATAGGTTAGCTTGCGGCTGGGGTCCGGCCAATTGGGACTGAGCAAGATAGGCCGGACACACCCTGGAGCCCTCCTGTGGTCCCTCCCCAGCTGGCCAACCTTCCGCGTCCCTCTCTGGCCCCAATCATGCACCGGTGGGGTCCCTCGACCTGGCCTGTGCCCTCTCGGAATCCGGGACCCTTTGGGGGATGTCAGAAAGCCAGTTTTGGCCCAATCCCGCAGGCCAGGCTGAGGAACCCCACTGGTGCACTAATTTGAGCACCAGGCCTCTACTACAGATATAATATGATAGATATCTAAGTTTTTTTAATCTAAATTTTAAAACATATCTTCTACTCCAAGGATTTTGAATAAGGGATTATGCATTTTATATTCTTTTAACATTCACCATCTCACACCAATAAAAGAAATCAATCAATAAATTCTTACTGGATATCTATTATGTAATAAATTTTGCAAAGAAGACATTTAATGCATCAGGGGAACTACTCTGTAAAGTACATGATTGTCTCATCACTTTGCTGTACATCTGAAACTAATACAGAATAATATTAAATGTATACTGTAATTAAAAAATAAGAAAATTTACCCCCCACACAAAAAGACAGAGCTTTAATTCATTGATAGTTTATAATCCAATTTAGATAATAAAAACATAAATCTGCTGAAAGAAAAGCTATGCTATAATAAATATCACAGATTATCCAAGATTAACTACCAAATTGAAGATGTCAAATCTTTCACTTCTCTATTCCTTGTCCCTGGAGGCATCATTCTTTCTCTCTGAGCAAGAAATTGCCTGAAAAATGCTCCTATACTAGGCAAACCCACTTCACACTTAAGAACAAAGTGTCTGTCACCCTAGGCAAATAAATTTATAAAACAGGTTATCAATTCAAAGGCAATGTTGAACTAAGTTTAACCAAGACTCATAATGGCCCTGCAGGGTTTAGTGCAAGCTTCCCAACCTCCACAACTCCCGCTATGAACCAATATTTATTCTAGCACTTTCTAAGTTCCAGATGCTTGCTCAGTGCCTTATAAATATTTAATCCTCACCTAGCCCTGAGGTATATGTACATTAGATTCATTTCCCAGAGGAAAAACTTCAGAAAAGTTAAGCAACACATACAAATGGCCTAGAAATTATAATTTGTGGCGTTGGGATTGGAAAATTAATTAAACAGCTGACTCACAAGTTTATACTTTTCCTACCAACTTCCCTCAAAGGTGACAGTCAGAGTGAATTATAGGGAAAGAGATAAAATTTCTTCTCTCATGGATACATGATCTAGTGGGGTAGGTAGAAAAGTAAATACTTATTTTAAAACAATATATTCTTAATTATGTGGAACTGCTCTCACATTGCACATTACAGTCTAGTATCTGTGGCCCCAACTACTAAAATCCCAGTAAAGCCCACATCCTATCACTAGAGCAATAAAAAATGCCCCACAAATGTTCAAAATGCCCTCCAAGGGCAGTGCCTCTGCTGTAAAGAACGGCTGGCCTCCCGGGTAGAGAAGAAGCATGTTAGCCCTTAGGATCTGGCTCTGGCCTTCCTCTTCAGCCTCCTCAACCTAAGAACTCTTCCTAGTTCCCTAAGAGGGTCACAGAGTCAGTCCATGGGCCTGAATGTCTTGTCTTCCTTTGCCTCCAAGAGGCTTACCATTTGTCCCCAACATTTAACATAGTACCTGGCACATGATTCTCACTCACCAAGCTGTAAAACATGAATAAAGAAGATTTCACTGCTCAAATTCCTTTAGACCACAGGCATGTGGGCAACATTGATTTAATGGCTGATACACATGTCTCCATAGTTATGGACATTTATTCTTGGTTGTTTTTTTGTTTTGTTTTTTTGTTTGTTTAAATATATTTTATTGATTTTTTACAGAGAGGAAGGGAGAGGGATAGAGAGTTAGAAACATTGATGAGAGAGAAACATCGATCAGCTGCCTCCAGCACACCCCCCACTGGGGATGTGCCCACAACCAAGGTACATGCCCTTGACCGGAATCAAACCTGGGACCCTTCAGTCCGCAGGCTGACACTCTATTTACTGAGCCAAACCGGCCAGGGCTACTCTTGGTTTTTATAGCATTCTTTGGAACAAGGCAAGACAGAAAAAACTAAACTTAAATCTGTTGTCACTTATGCAGGGAAATACTGAGCTTGTGTTTTTTTAAATGTCAGTTAAAGACTCAGATACACTTTGAGAAATAATAGTGAACCATGATATTAGAAGGCTGCAACTTTTGACCACAGCTTTTTGGTATGAGATTATCATATTGATAATTTTCTTACAAAAATAAATTTTTAAAAATCAGTGGACTTAGAAATTTTCTTCCCTGGAATTTTAGATAGACGTCTATAGTGGACATTTATAATGAATATCACTTGTGGAGTATACACTGAAATTACACTTAACTAAAAACCAGCCGTTTTGTAATATGAGGGAGAGGCTTATAGCCCTCGGCTTGGCCATCTCCCACGTAAGACCATGGATGAAGCATACTGAGCCACAGAATTATTCTCTGGATTAGAAAGAGTCCATTTTCTTAATGCCCTCCTCTCAGACCACCCTCATTGGTTAGTGTTAATCAGACAGACATTCTTTGTCCTCTTCTTGGCCTTTAGACTTTCCCTGGGGTTTTTCATCTTCTTTGATGGCATCAGCTGCTACCAGTCTCTGCTATTACCAAATATTTCTACATCCCATATCTTAGCATCCTGCTAGACATTGTACCTGGATGTCCCAACCCAGATTCAACTTCCGTGTCCGAAGCACCAATCACTGTGTTTCTCCTCTCTGCCACCCACCCCCGGCTCTTCCCACCACAGAGTAAGGTGTCACTCCTACACCGCCTAGGTAGTCACCAGTCATCCCTGCTTTTAACTCACCCCAACAGAAAACCAATCACCAATCCCATCGGTGTTACTTCCAAAGTATCTTCTGAAACCAGCTTCCCTTTCAGTTCCCGCACAGCCACCTTAGTTTTCGGTGCTCTTCATCTTCTAGTTGGATTACTGCACAGCCAGGTATGAGTTTCTCCCACTCCAGTCCCATATCCACACTACAGTCCCAGTTTTCTGCCTAAAAATAAAATCTGACCTTACCCACTTAAAGACTTGGCCAGTTCCTTTTTTTGTTTCTCACAGGTCAATGCCCCATTTGTAGCATACGAGGATCCAACCTAGATTTTTAGTCTTCTCTCCTACCTCATGCACATGTTTTTCTAGTTCTTTTGAAGTTTTAAAATAATTTCCAATATATGCTGAGTCCTTTTGGATTCTCTGCCTTTGCACATACTTTGCCTTGCACCCGAAGTGCCTTTCCCTGCTTCAGCGTGACGCAGATCAAACGTCATTTGCTTTCTGAAATGCTTATTGATTTGGCCCTGGAAGGACTAATCTCAATCTCAATCTCTCTCTCTCTCTCTCTCTCTCTCTCTCTCTCTCTCTCTCTCTCCCTTTCACAGTACTTCATTCATTCTCCAAATAGCAGTCAATGGGATCTTTTTGAAGCATAACTAAGATTACATGTGCCTGTTGAACACCTTGCAGTGGCTCTTTATCCTGCCTAGAATAAAATCTAATCTCCTTACCCAGTCCTACTGTAGAGTCTCCCTTAGAATGAGGCAGTGAGGCCTCTGCTCTGAGCCCCACCATTTAACACATCAAAAACACGCCGATGATTCATTTATTAAAGAACATGAGGGTGCCTCTGTCACTTGGGATCTGAAGTTTAGTGATGGCATAGCACACCCCAGGTGTGGCAGCCACAGTTCAAAGGCCAGGTCCAGACTACCTATTTTTGCAAATAAAACTTTTGGAACACAGCTGCATCCATTCATTTACATATTTTCTAAAGCTGCTTTTGCCCTACAACTAGTGAGTTAGTTGGGTAGCTGTTACAAATTCTTTGACTCAGAAAGCCTAAAGTATTTGGCCCTTTATAAAAAAATTTGCCAAACCCTGGCTCAGTCTATAACTCTGAACACCTGCTCTTGTGACTGCCAACATTCAGGCCCAAAGAAACAACTTCTCAACATGTGTTGACCTTTATCCTCAAAACAAAGGCTATTTTTTGTCCAAGTGGTGCAAAGGACTGTAGGTTATGCCACCACCACCATCAGTGACTGACGCTTCTTTGGGAGCCAAAGAAGATTTGAGCTGGTTAGATATAAAAAGAAACATTAATTGTCTTGTCAAATTATTCCTCTAAGTGAATATAGATGCAATTGATACTTAGATAACAAATAGTATTTCCCTAAAGTGCTAAGTGTCCATTTACTTCTCTTCATGTTCTCATTCGTGGTTCCAGAAGTACTCACAATTTAGCACATTCTATGTAACAGTCGTGAATGTCAGTCAAGAAAAATTTTGTAACATTAAAATATTTACTTTTGCCCTATCTCGCATTGCTCAGTGTTTAGAACATAGGCCCATGCACTGAAGGGTCTTGGGTTTGATTCCCACTCAAGGGCATGTACCTGGGTTGCAGGTTCAATCTGATCTATGGCCCCCAGCTGGGCGCATGGGGGAGGCAATCAATCAATGTGTCTCTCTCACATCGATGTTTCTCTGTCTTCTCTCTCTCTCTCTCTCTAACTCCCACTTCCACTCTATAAAATATATAGATACATATATTTATTTCTATCTTAAATTTGTATATAAATTGGTCTAGATATAACATATGAAGCATGATCTTAATTTTTTACCCTCATAACTATTTAACATTGAATACCAGCATTTTATTATATTTATAAAATACTAGAGGCCCGGTGCACGAAATTAGTGCAGGGGAGGGGTGTCCCTCAGCCCGGCCTGCACCCTCTTGCAATCTGGAACCGCTGGCTCCTAACTGCTTGCCTGCCTGCATGATTGCCCCTAACCACCTCTGTCTCTGCCCCCGCCATGGCGGCTTCGTGACAGAGGCACCCTCATGTTCTTTAATAAATGAATCATCGGCGTGTTTTTGATGTGTTAAATGGTGGGGCTCAGAGCAGAGGCCTCTGCATTCGGCTGTTTGGTCTAAGTAACATATTATGCTATTATTATTATAGATTATTATAGATAATAGTTATAAAACAAAAATGAATCTAATTATATATATATAATTGAATTAAATTTAAAACAAACAATTTTAACACGGATGTATTATAATCAGTATTTTCCACTGATTATAATGGGTAATTAGGAAAATTTTAGAAAATCAACTATTAGAAAATCAAGCTTAATTAGTGATTTTGCTAAAGTAAAAACACGAAAAATAAAATTTAAAGAGTAATAATAATTGTTTATAAATTATGAATGTTTTTACTATCTTATAAATATAAGATCACTAACCTATATACAGAACATCCAAAAATAGGCAATAATGAAATTTGGTCATTTTAAATCATTTGCTAACATTCAGTCACACAAATCTTAAGGTTATATGAGTATTTTAAAATCTTGTCTTTGTGAAGGTATATTTGTCACGGTAGAAGAAGGAAGCATAGTTCAGTCACAGCTAATGAGTTTGATCTACAATCTTAGCTCTTTAGACCTATGGCATATAAGTCTCCATTTGCACTCCTGCCTCAGGCCAGACAATTGGAAGGGGTGGCCCTGCCTACTGTGCTCAGTGCCTGGCTCCTGACCATCTCTGAGCCTGCTTCCTAGTTTCTTGCCACAATCCTAACTGCTTCCTCTTTGGAGCTTTGGCACTCTTGTTCCCTCTGCCAGAGATGTACCTATTAATGAGGCTGGTCTAATATGATATGCAGACCCCGGGTTAAGAGTCAGCCTCAGTTTTCTAGACCAACAACTTAAAGGGGCTCTCTAGATTCCCTAGCACATCGGTCTATGTTTTCCTCATAGAATCCTTGGCAACCTAATATCTCCTTATAACTTTATTAACTTAATGTCTGACTCCTCCAGATAGGATATAATTGGTATGAGAATAGGAACTTAGATCTACCTTTTAACACTGTATTCACAGTAACCAATACGGTATTTGAAACATTGGAGCATAAATATTTGTGGAGTAAATACCTATTTATAGCATGAATATTTATATTGTAACTATCTGTGGTTATAATTTTTCTCTTGGTTGACAAGAAGCTCTTAATGCAAAATTCATTGCTGACTCAAACATACTTACTGAGTAAATGAAGGAATAAGTAAATAGATAAATGATTAAATAAATTCATTAGTTATAAAGAGTATATTTCCAATTCAATTAATAAAGTATTTTAGACCTTGGGTTAAATTTTTTCAGCACCTTAGTTTCTCCATGTGCTAAATCTTATAATAACTCTCTCCCATCACAAAAAGTATTTTTGAGTTAATTTGTACAAGCCCGTAAAACTCCTCCACTGACAATCACGTAACCTTATTATTGTTGTGTCTCAGCCACCAGCTCAGAATGCCATTTGGCAAGAAAATGTTCAAAGCAGATGGACATGAAATATGTGAAGCTCTTCTTATTTTTATTAACACTCATACTAAAGAACATGAGCCTCTATAATCAAACAATACTGCAGGGAAGCTGCTGCTCCTGACAGCCACAGCCCCCACAACACAAACCCTGCTTCTATGAGTCTGATTGCTACTAACACAATCAGAGATTTTAGTCGAGTGCAGAAAAAGGGGACTGTTTCATTAACAATTTCCTGGCTTTCTAAGAACATCCTTGACAAATATATGGAAAATGAAAAACATGAAAATAAAATCTAGACAAACTCTCTTCACTTAGATGACATTTGTGTTTATTTTTCTCAATAACTCCAACTCATTTTTTATCAGATAACAGACTAAACGTTTGTCTGCATGTTGTTCTACCTTCTTAGAGGATAATTAACTGCTTCACTTGTCATCAGTGGATTTTATATTAGCTCATTAAGTTTAAAAAATATATAATTCTTTCTTTCAAAAAGTAAAATTGGTATCATATTATTTAAAAAGTAATGTATGTAGACATTAGAGAAAGCATAGAAAACAAAGCTATAACCTTCTCTCCACTCAGAGATTTGCCACTATTACATCTTAGAGCAGTGGTTCTCAACCTTGGCTGCACATTAGAATCACCTGGGAATCTTTTTAAAATCCTGATTTCTGGGCCTCATCCTCCGGAAATTTTGTTTCTTTTAGTATGGGGTGGGGCCACAACATTAGTAACAAAGAAACAGAATTTCCAGAGGATGAGGCCCAGAAATCTGGATTTTAAAAAGATTCCCAGGTGGTTCTAATGTGCAGCCAAGGTTGAGAACCACTGACTTAGAGTATCATTTCTAACACACACACACGTCTGTGCATTTTTTTCAAAGTAATACCATATGTAGGTTTTGTGATTTGTTCAGTTAAGGATGTCTATATCTGCTTTTCACTAAATCTCCTGTCATCTAGTACCCAATACTATTTGAAATGTCAGTTTGCCCCCAAATTTCTATTACTGCTGAGTTGTTTGAGTCAGGATCCAATGCAGGATCACACATTGTTTCTAGTTACCGTGACTTCTAAGTGCTTTTCTATGTAGAATAGTCACATTCCTTATGATAATGAACTGCTGAAGAGACCAGAAATTTATTCTCTCTTAACTCAGAAAAAAAAAAGGGATTTATGAAGATTGGTAACTATATTACCACAAGTATATCACTTCATTCCATCAAATTCTGATTAAATAACCAATAGGATTTCCCTGGATAAGGATTCTATGTGTTCTCAAAACTTAATGAGGGATGCTACTTTACATGCCAGAAACAATAAAGAATGTCTTCTAGACTTAGGATGGATTGAATGAGATGGAAGGGGAAGAAAATACCCTCTTAAAGTCTTTAATAACTAGAAGAAAGATACCGTGGTCCCATAACCCATTGGAGCTGGACATGGGACAGTCCTGAGCGCAGTACTGGCACCCAGTTTGGCATCTCCTGTGCAGTTGTAGACCAGTAGCCTTTAGAGTACACCAGTCACACTGGAGGACAGAGGACTCACTTCTGACATGAGTGCCCACATCAAGTAGAGCGCAAGGCATGCATCTCTGAAGGGAAAAAATTGTGGCTCAAAGGCTATACAAAAGCCAAATTGATGCATGGGAATGTAGTAAACACCAACATTCAAGAATATTTAATTACTTAGAAAATGCACCATCTAAGAGTATCCCTTAAATAATCCAGTTGATTATTTAAGAACAATAACAAATAAATTCAGTAAAAACAGAAAGAAGAAATCAGGTTATCAAGTATTGGTGGGAAAGATGAAAACAGTTAAGTATATATATATAAAAAAATCCTAACAAATGTTATAAACGGTGTTACAAAATTAATGCCTCACAATATTTTGATAGAGACCACCAATAATTTAAAAAATGTTTTTATAACATTAAAATAAATAATTAAGAAAGGAGAAATGAAAATTCAGCAAAAATCCCTGGTATTCCAAAAAGACAAAAAATTAGTGGGTTTTAGTCACTTTCACAGATGGATGATATATGGTTAAGATGTCTCTGAAACTTTTCATAACTACTAGTAATAATCGAATGCCTATCATGGCACATTGCATTTTCCAAACATGGTCACAACATTGTTTCCCATATGCTCTTCTACAACCTGGTGGGCTTCTGAGATTGCCTCAGCTAGAAGAATACGATGGACATGGCACTATGTAACTTCAAAGCTAGTCAATAGGCAATACTGTACGGTTCTGCCTGTCTCTCTCTTGGGCCACTGTTCTTGGAGAGCCACTACTCTGTGGAAAGGCCCAGGCCACATAGAGAGGTCACCTGTAGGTGTTCTGGCTGAATGCCCTGATGCGGTCCACCAGTACCTACTGCCAGACATAGAAGGGAAGAAGCATTTGAGAAACCTCTAGCCTGAGCCACTATTTGACTGACGGCAGCCTCCTGAAAACCCAAAGCCAGAGCCGCCTAGCTGAGAGGAGTCAACTCCCAGGATTGTGAGACATAATGGCAATCAACAGTTGTTGTATTTCATTCCACAGTGTTTGTGGTGGTTTGTTATGCAGCCACAGATAATTAAATAACAGCTAACAAAGAATCTCTGCATAAAATAAAATGGATAAGAAGCAGCTGAGAAACTAAATTACAGAAAACATAACTATAAATCAAAAACCAATAACACTGTTTTTACAATAGATACAAATGGTCTGAACATTCCTCATCAACTGGAAAAGATATTCAAGTTGTATTTAAAAATAGGAAATCCACTTACAGCTACCGATAAATCCTCTCCTTCCGCTACCCTCAAGTTTAAAAAGGTCAAAAATAAAAAATAATAAAATAATGTAATATGCATTAAACTCAAGAAGAAATAATTTGAGAAATTTGCTTTAAAGGTGTTTGTTATTATTGAACCAAAGAACTTCTGAGTCTATAATAAAACAATGTGCATTCCAAGAGTATAGAAATCAGTGTTTTCCAAACCTTCCTTACTATAAAATTATGCTCTTATTCACAGAATAGTATTCATGTGCTATAATATAGTAGAATGAATGACTGTTATAAACCAATTTTACTTTAAACACAGATGCAAATTATGTCAAATTAAATAAGTTAATATTGATATAGTCCTATTCATAACATCTAAAATTTTATACTAAAAATAGGTACTTCTGCTATAAGCAAGCAACATCACTCTTAATGTTAAAACATTATACACATTACCATTAAAATCATTTTAAAACATCTATTATCACTATTATTTTATTTTGATATAAAGATCAAAGCAATATAATAAAACAAGAGACAATGTAAGATGTACAGATTATCTGAAAAGAGGGATAAACTGATAAGAATTTGCAGATCACATACCTATATACTTTCAAAAATCCAAGAGAATTAACTGAAAAATAGAATTGATATATAGTACCAACAATTGTGATGGATTACTATGCAGGTACTAGAAATAATGTTTTTGAAGAATTTAGACATTTTCATTTAGGTAAAAAAAATATTAAGGTATTATAACTATTGTAATTACAAATTTCTTTTTCAAATACAAATTTAAAAATTAAAGGAAATAAAATTAATATTGATCTAGTTATAAAGTTATATAATTATAATTTTATTCTTTGTACTTTTTTGTGCTTCTATTTTTTAAAAGGAGCATACGCTACCAGTATAATCAGGTTTTTACTTTATTTTTATTAATACACATTTTAATTTGGCCCTTTATTATATCCAATAATCCCTAAATTTAGTGAAATCTCTGGTCCTTCCTTGATATTCTACTTATCTAACTATATACTTTAGATGGCCTTTTTCGAATCCTTAACTTTAGATATTATCTGAGTACTAATGACACATCCAAATATATTTAACTACCTATTAAATGTCTTCACTTAGTTGATGTGGTAGAACCTTATACAAATAATGTATGTCCAAAAGCAAAACCATTCGTCTTCTAGAAGTCATTCTTCTTTTCTAGAGTTAACTGTTTCAGCAATGGACATTTAATTTACCCAGGTGCTCAGACTCCCAAAGAATGTTGAAGAATTATATGATTTGAATGAATGGCGGCATTAGAGAAGAAATTATATTTGAGATGGGTCTCATAACTAAGGTATAACGAAATGTCAACCTAAAAAATGATTTACTCAGGAAAAATTAATATATCTTAGAGGTAAGTGTAAAAATTGAAGTAAGGCATGAAAAATTATCTATCTCTCTATATAGATAAATAGGAGATATATATATATATCCCTCTGATTTGATCATGAATTTACCAGATTATCAAGTAACTTAATGATAAACTATCAATCATTTTTAATCATTATCTATGGACATCTAATCTAATTAAAGAGCATTCAGACAGTTCTGTGTTCAACATATTAAAAGTAATTTTCCTGCTATAGATTTTGCATACAGGAATGTAGCTCTTTTCTTAACTAGATTTAAGATTTAACTAGTTAGGAATGTCAGTTGCACAAGAATACACTTAAGTAATACATTAAAATAACATTTGGCTTAAAATCTACTCTGACTTTAAGCCGGGGATTATTAGTGTATTACAAGTTCATACTTATTATCACAGTAGAATGCTCAGAATTTTAAACAGGAGACTAATTCAAAAGAGTTCATTTTAGTTTTAAAAAATTAAGTTTAGTTCAATGTCTAATAAGTGCCTTACCATGTACTTAAAATTCTTTATCGTTATTACTGTAGCATATGATTTGAGAACATCTTAAAAAGCTATTGCTTTTTCTGACATCTAATTTGAATCAGGTTCTTAATTTTCAACTGGAAACCAATTAGGCACTCAAAACAGAAGAACCATTGAAATGATCTTATTAATTACAGAGATATTTTACCAAAGACAGTCAGCAGTAAAGACACTGACATTTTTCACCATCAAATAGATTTTACTGTTTCAAGTTCATGTTTATAAAGATCCCATCAAAAAAGCTTATGAGGCCAAATTAATAATACAATGCTATCCCCTCCAATATGCTTTTTAATTTCCAAATGACACATTCAAATCACAGTTCCAAACTTTCTAGACAAAAACATTTCTCTTCACACACACTTCTCTCTTTATTCTTTTGAGTTCTAAGCCCCAGTGTCTTTCACTAATTATGGTCCAATTATTACTGGGTCCCAGCTATACTTTCATTAAACTTTCTCTTGAGTCTGCAGAATGCCTGCCTTTTCTTGGTCCAAGTGCTTATCACTTTGTATAAACTACTGCAAGAACCTCCAGGCTTCTGTTCCTCTCTTGTTCTTCCCCTCCACACCACCCTTAAATCATGAAATATGCCTACTCAAAAGCTGCATGGGTCCCCGTGATTTCAGGGGGGGGAAAGTGTATGTATATTCAAAGTTTTCCACAAGCTGACATTAACTTACCTTCTCACCATATCCCCACTGTTTCCCAGCAAAGGCTCTTGTTTCCCACTTCACTCCTTGACACTGTGCCTCCTGAGCATGCCTTAGCCTACTTTGAATTCACGTTTCCTCGGGTCTATAACAGAGGTTTGCACAAAACAAGCAAATGTATGGGAAGTTTCAATGTATTCCAAGTCATAGAATCAGCACATTTTTATGACGAAAAGGCCATTGGCAATTGGGTGGTTCAAGTCTCTCATACTATAAATACGAGTACTGATTTGCAGTGTAAGATAATTGAATAACTTGTACATTGCCATCCAGCCAGATTTTGGCAAATCAGTATCAGAATTCTTCTTCCCAGATAGCTAGGTTTTGCTTAATTCATGTTATGCAAATAATTTAGAAACATCACTAATGGTAATGAATAGATGAAATGACGTGATTTCTCTGCCCACTGAAACACTGATGACACCTTGTTCTCTCAATCCCTAATCCCCATATTTGAGCTACTGCATAGAAAATATTTCCATTTCGCAGTAAGAGCAAGATTTTGACAAAAGAATTGAATTATACCAGTGGGTTTCCATGAAATATAAGACAACTATGAAACATCTATTTAAATAAAACATATTTCTTAAACAGAATCTAGTTTCTCCTCTGTGGCATATAACATAAAGACCTATTTATAAAACCTGTCCTTGTAAATGATTCCATGAAGTCAAACAGCATACAAATGTTTACTCCAGTTAGTAACTTGTTCTCTAAGGACTGCATACGTATTGGCCAGAAAAATGAAACAAACAAGCAAGCAAACAAACAAACAAACAACTGATCAATGAAAAATTCTCGAAACAAATCTGAGGGAAAAAGCATATGTGATCAAATAACTTACAACTTTAATGTTAGAATAAGTAAGAGCTTACACCAACAACAAAACCAGTCCTGATTCCTCCCTAATAAACATCACAGAAGAAAAATCAAAAGCCAGGAGTATTTCCTGCCATGGAAGCTCTTGTGTGTAGATAGTAGGTGACAAAAGAACAGCAAAACAGTGAGAGAGAGAACCTGGTCAAGAGGGGAGGTTTCGATACAGTGTCTTTGCACATAAGCCAAGAGAAAACTACCAAATCAATTTTTTCCATTATCCACATAAGTCATACTAAAGTGTGTTTCGGGATAGTTTGGGGTTGATGATCATACACTCCAGCTACCTCCAGGAGATATTCAGTTTTAAATTACTGTAGTGATCTGATATATTACTTGCCATCTTTTTTACTTTCTACTGATGTCCCTCTGTTTGTAAAGCAAACTATTTGTTTCACCTTTCCACCCTCTTGATATGTTTTTTTTACAATCATAATGTCAAGATGCAAAAAACAGCAAACTCTCAACCTCAAAAGAAACAGTAAACTGAGATTCATCACTGTCTTCCTTGTGATGAATGCTATGAGCAATCTTCTCACATGTAATAGAAAGAGATCAATTTAGTTTCCCCTTTCTGCATTGCATCTTTGTACAACAATAGTAGATAACTAGATACAGCTACCTCCTATCTTTATTCGGTACGATAAACTATAGAAACATTCCTAGAAGTTATTAATAAAAGAAAAATTGACTTGTAAACACTAAAATAGAAGCTGATTAAAAAAACAAAGGATGGAGAGCAAGATGCCACTCTCAGAATTATAGGATTACTAAGGATTCATCAAGAATGGAAGCAATAATAAAAGCATATGAAAGAAATATTTCCTAACGAATAGAAGTTATTTACACATGGGGCTCTGAAAGTTCTAAACAAAATGGATAATATCTCCCTCACAAAATCTTGCTAGCATTGTTAATCAACTAATATAGAACAATGGAACAACACTGTACAGAGTTTTGAGGCAAAGCTTGTGTGACTAATTTTACATACAGTTGAGTTGCTTGAACGTGTGAGGAAAAAAGAAAGACATTTTTAGGTAAGTAAATACTGGGCAACATATCATTCACTTACACTTCTTGAAAAAAATTACCTGAAACCTTGCTCAGATAATAGAAAAATAGAAAAAAAGAATTTAAGGAATATGGAAACAAAAGTTGTAAACTGAGGTCTCAAAAGCAGTCTTACAGGAGAGCTAGTAATAAAAATGTGCAAGTTGGCTGGTGCAGGGCAATACACAGGAATCATATTTGTGGCAAAATGGAAATTAAAGTTATTGAAACACAAATGCTGAAAATATATCCTCTTCCTCCTTCTAGCCAGAGGGACACAACCATTTCTTGGCCTCTGATATGAAAGCGCAGTCCAGTTTCCTTTCATGGGCTCACATGCCTAACTTAGCAGTCTGCTTGAATATTCAGTGGATTTTTAACTCAGGAGCAACACTAGGCCCTGCAGAGTTTGCCCCAGTTTCCATCCATTAATTTCCCCTCTCAGGATGCATCATACCACATCCTTTACCATATACTGTAGTTCATGAAAAATTTGGTACCACCCTTGACAATGGTTAAAATAATGACAAATTCTGTTCTATTCCAGTACTAGTTAACAACGCCTAACATTTACACAACTGGATGACTCAGGCAAGAAATTAAAATTCATCCAACAAAACATATTTTCACTTTTTTAAGCTGCTTTATCAATGCATAGTAAATTACTATTTTTAGGAAAGCAATTTGGCATTAAGAGTCTCATATTTCCTTCATAACTCTGGCTTAGTAATTCCATATAAAGACACTCACACTAAGGAAATAATCAGACCCATGAAAAATGTATAATACATATTAATGTTCATTGTGGTACATAATTTAGAGAATTAAAAGTCACTAAAATGGCATAAAAACATAAAAATTAAATTCATTTTAATAGTCCATATGCTAGAATAGTATACAACCATCAAAATCATGTTTTCAAAAATAGTTGAATAATGGGGAAATTCTCATAATAAAATGTTAAGAGAAAAAAGTGTATGTACAGAATGGTTTTCATTATATAAACACATATATCAAAATCACCATCATGGTTTATCTTTGAGTCATGATTTGATAGAATAATTTGAATCTACCTATTTTTTATATTCTTAGATATACTATAATGCGTGTAGCCACCTTCCATAATTATAGATTATCTTTATTTTGTGGGTAGATATATCATTCATTCATTCATTAATTCATTCATTCATCTTTTGGGTTTCTCTTGGTTTCTCCAGGCTAGAGAAGCTGAAGTGCACTCACATTATATCTTGTGTCCACTCAAGTAGGAGGGCCAGAGAAAATATCGGACACCCATTAAAATTTGGATTGCAAATGAACAATGAATACTTTTTAGTGTAAATATGTCCCAGATGATTTCCTGGCAACCCTATCAAGATAGCATCTCCCAGACTTGAAGAGGGTCTTGATGGTGAGAAGACTCACTGATTTTATATTTTCATAACAAAGCTTGATGTGAATTCTATCAGGTATGTTCAGCTCCCCTATAGATGGAACACTGGTGTGCAGGAGACAGCAGTGGATAGTGGATCCAGGGCTGTACCAACTCCCTGGTCATCCAGCCACTGCAATTCTAAGTGGCCTAGAGGCAGGCTGAGGACCCAGCCTCTCTGAGTATATATAGTTCCTGTCAGCAGGGCACAGGATCAGCCTCCTTGCATGTGAATCAGCTGCATCTTACCAGTACAGCGGGACCATGACACACTGGAGACATTGGGACTGTGCTTAGGTCATGGCTCTAACAGTGATGGGGTGGTACTGAGGGCAGGGAAGAGACCCAATAGCCTCTGGTAACTGAAAACTTAGTGATGCTCAAGATTTCTCTTAGACAAGTTGGAATGAGGGGTGCCCAATCAAGCCTGAGAATATTCCTCGTGGGCTGCAGAGCATGGAGTTGAGTCCTGAACAGAAAACCAGTGATTGTGTTGGTTGATCTCTACTTGCTCTCTCTCAACACACCCACCAGTTATTTCTACTCTTTCTGCTCTTCTCTGTGCCCACGTGGGGGTGTGGTAAGATCCCTACAATTGTAGCATCTGGGCTTCTTTGGCCTTTGGCTTCTAGCTAGGTTTGTCCAATGGTGGACAGATGAAGGAGACAATACAGTAGAACAGAGAGATTGGGGTGTTTCTTCCCCTGCTATCTCTGGCCATAGTTTTGGCAGTGGCTGCTTTCCTCCAAGGCTCCCATTTCTACCAGATGCACCGTCTGTGTAGCTCCAGCTGTCACCAGCCTCTGGTAACATCACTTTCCAGGCCTAATGGTTAGAGGCTCCTCACTTTTGCTGCTCCATGGGTGTTTCCCATCCCATGTTTTTCCCCTCAACACTGTCCACACCTCTGCAGACCTGATGTACATCAATGAGCTTCAAAGTCATAGCAGAGTGGGATTTTGTTCCCTGTTCAGAGCATGAGTGAGACACTCATAAAAACATAAAACATCCCCATTGAGGCCTTGATCTAAAGGGGGATTTTCCAGAGCCAAGAAAAGACCCTGGTGAGAATTTTCTCCAAAGGCAGGACACTTATTTGTATTACCCTTATCTCCCTCAACAAGACCTAAGACAAAGTTTTCCCAAAGAAGAATAGGCCAGTAACAAATAACCATTCTTTATTATCCCCAGCTCTAAACATGCATTTCAAGAGGGAAAATGTCTTTCTTTTTTAATGAACTCTCTATCTGGGGAATATTCTTCTAGACTATGACTCACAGATATTGACATCTAAGGGGGGAAAAACATTCTCTCAAGTCTTGAATACCTAATATGAGGCAAACATTGTGTTAGGCTCTGAAAACACAACTGTAAATAAGGCAAACTTAGTTCACACATTCAAGAAACTTATAGCTCAGAGGAAACACCAATATGTAAACATACAATTGTAATACCAGGTGATGTGTAGAATCTGTACTGCAATGCAGGATTCTACTGGACTCTTATAAAGATATCTGGCTCAACTAAGTAGGTATCAGGAAAGGCTTCTCATCCAAGATGAGATATAGAAGATGAACAGAAGTGATCCAATTTTACAGGAGAATAATATTTAAGACTATGAACAGATTCGTGTTCATAAAGGCTCAGCAGTCCAGGAGAATGTGGCCCAGTCTAGAGTGTTAAAGCTGGAAGAATAGTGTGCCATGAAGTTAGAAACTCCTATGAGATGCATTCAGAACTTGAAGTTTATTCTGTGATCAAGGAGGAGCTATCAAAGAGTTGTAAGCAAGAACATGACATGATCACATTCACCTTTTAGGAAGAGTTCTTCAGCCAGGGTAACAATGAAGAAGAGGCAAAATTGAAGTCTATGAAACTTGTAGTTAGAATCCAAAGAGATGTGTGAACCACGGGAAATAACAGTGAGAATGAAAATAGAAAATAAGTATCACTACAGAAATATTTAGGAAGGAAACCCGACAGACTCGGTAGTTCTTTGGATACCACTGGATCTGGGTAGCGGTCAGACCTGACCCTACTCTTCTCCTGCTCCTTCATCTTCACCAACGGTCACCTAGAGAGCTCTTGGATGGTTCATCTTTGTGTCTGTTCTCCAGAGACACACATGGACTGTGCCACTGGTTCATGTCTTGTCATGCTGTCTTGTCTGTTAAGGTGTTCCTTCTTTAGCACTTAGTATATTTCAAAAATCACTGCTTATAATCTATGCTTTTTCTGCAGAATGAAAAACAATTCAATCTGAACTTTCAAGGAGCCATAGAAAGAGGGGATTAACATGCTTTCTTTCCCAAAGCAAATCATATTAAAGATAAAAGTAAATTACTCATTGATCTATTCAATAAACAAAATATTAAGAGTATATTATATGTCAGGAACTGTTCTTGGTGCTGGTGGCACAGCAGTGAGAAAAACAGTCTGTTCCACGGAGAAACAAATGACCTAGATATATATCTAGATATATATATGATCTAGATATGTATATATAACATTTCAAGATGTGACAAGCCAATATATAATGTGTCAAGTAGTGATAAGAGGAGAGGTGCTGCTATAGAGTACTACGGAAAACCTCATTGTGAAGGTGACATTTGAATAGAGACCTAATGGAAGTGACAGGAAATATACAGATATCTTGGGGGAGAACAGTCTGGAAACAGAATCAATAAGTGGTAGCATGTATGAGAAATGGCCAGAAGATCATTATAGCTGGAGCAGAGTGAGCAAGAGGGAGAAGACTAGGAGAAACAGTAGATGGGTGGGAAGGGAGCTGACCATAAGGACTTTGGGTCCTTCCTGCTCTTAATAACTCGGGAAGCCATTCGAGTGTTTTGAATAGAGGTATGACACCATCTGACACCAACAGACTCCAGCTGGTATCTGGACAGAGACTAGACTGAGGAAGGACAAGGTGGAAGCAAAAAGACCAGTTAGAAAGCTTTGGCAATAATCCAGAAGATGATGCTATCATGGCCTGGAGTTCTCTCAATGGAGGTAGTGAGAAGTTGACATTCTGGTTATGTTCTGAAGAAGTGTCACAGACTTTTCTGAAAAAACCAAGGTGAGGTGAGAGAGAGAGAGAGAGAGAGAGAGAGAGAGAGAGAGAGGTCAGGAGGATTCCCAGGTTTGAAGCTGCTCTCATATTAGACAGGTCTTTTAGACAAGTCTGCTGGGACCTTCCTCAATTCCTCCAAATATGCTTTCTCGCCTCTGACTGCTGCTTCCTCTAGTAGCCATCCATTTTCTTCTCTTTCAAGACTAGCTGATTTAAAACATCATGCTTTCAAGTCTCAATCCAATCTCATTGCAAAATTCAACCATCTGCACTCTAAATGCATACAATGTTTGGGAAGCCTAAGCTATTTTTAAAGGTGTTATAAGTGATTAAGACCTACAAGGATAAATGTTGGTGTTTGTCTTCACAGCTCTTTTCCTCCCTCTCAAGCTAATAGATACAGCAGAATGGGGAATCGGCGTGGCTCCAGGAGAATTCATCATATTCTATAGGTAATGATCTCATTTACCCACTTTTTTTTTAAAAGTTCATTTGCTAGATATATCATATTATGTCACTGAAACAAAAAGCGAATAAAACTTGCTTCTTCATATAAATCCAGGAAGCAGAAAGCATCAGGAGGCCTCCTAGGGAATTAACTAGGCAACCAAGTTCAGAGAGGACCTAACTGTCCTTCAGCTCCAAGGAAATGACTCATTCCTTTGGGAGATGGATGCTCTAATGAATTTATTCTGCCAAAAACCTTCTTTTCACTTTCTAGGACCATTAAAAACATTTGAAAGAGAAGACTGAAGTAGCAGGAGGAAAATGGTAACTCATGTAAAAAACAAACAGATGGGAAAAAAACTAAATTAATGTATAGGATGAAAAAGGCCCCTCATGCTATTTAGCTTAAAGACAAGTTGTTGCCTCTATTCCCCATCATTTAGCCAAAGCATAATCCTTAACCCAGTCAGAAAAGAAACTTGCTTCCTCTTGCTTTTTGGTACCTATAGAGGTCCATTGATTCTTTGAAGTTCTTAATGTAGAGGCCTGACATGTTTAAGTATGCATCAGGTAAAACAACAAAACTCTGATTATAGAATTTAGGCATCAACCAATGAGGGAGAATTTTTAAAATCTCTAAAGGAATACCAGTGAATCTCTAAAACCTCTTACATTTTACTTTATCTTCATCTCAACTCAACATTCTTCAGCTCTGTGAGACTGCTCATCCCAAGAATCCCACTGACATTTGTTGAAATACTCCCAGTGTTATTTTTCTAACATCTTTCACTGAATGAAACTTTTCTCCTTTTGTTCCTTTTCCATTATGACATATTAATGTGAATACATGCTCAAGTTCTATTTTTTATAACTTGAACATTCTCACATAATTATCATAACTTATATAAGTTATCTATATATCTTAAAGACTTTTACTTATTTACATTGTTATGAATTCATCCCTTTGTCTTCCATATGAAACTATAAACTCTTTAAATGTAGGGATAATATCTGACTGCTTAAATGTGTCAAAAGTATGAGGTAATGTTATATTGACTTACATATTCATTGTAAACATGAATGTTAAGAATTATAAAAACAAACTAGGAGTTTCCAACTGTAAAATTATAATGCCTCAGATTTAGTATCTGTAAATTGAATCATATGTACAGCAGTATTTTATTTCAACTAAAATCTCTAAAATAACATTTGTTTTTTTTAAGTTAGATATAATTATTTAAGCAACTACAACAAACAGAGAAACCAAAAATTCCATATCTGACTGTTTGAATTTATCCATTCTATTACTACTCTACAGGGACTATAAATTACCACTAAGAAATTGATGGTATAAGTCCAAAATGGAAAAAGCAAAATTAAGACCATAACATTTTGTCAACAGCACCCTAAAGATTATTCTCTCTAACCTCCTGAAGCACATTCCTACTTCTCTACCTCTCCTTATTCCAGTAACTGCCCTAATTTTTCATATAACTCATGTCCCATCTCGAACAAAAATGGGAAGCAAAGGCTTAGGACATTCTCTCATCCTAGAATGCACTTTCCTCATGCCCACAAGGTGAACCCCCACAGGCCCTCCAAATGTTTATTTTTATGTTTATTTGTAATTTCCCCACACATTCCCCAAACCTTGCTCTGCTCCATTTTTTTCCTTTGCATTCTTCATCTTTTTTAACATACTTTATACTTTTCTTATTTATTGTGATTATTCTTGACCAACTAGAATATAAATTTCATATTAGTAGGATATTTTGATGTATTTTGGTCTCACAGATATATCCCTAGTACCAAGAATTAGTTGTCAGTATTTTAAAAAAGAAAAATTAATTAATGAAAGAACATCTTTTTTATTTCTCCTATTCAACTTTCCTACTAACAAGGCATTCCTAGTTCTACATTTTCCTTTTATTTTCTAACAGACATTCAGGGAGAAAAAAATTATAAACTGGTAATTAAAATTACTTGTGTTACCTGCTGATCATTTTAAGATAGGGCATAAAACTAAGGCCAGCTCTGAAACTTGGAGATAAATATCATAATAATGGTATGAGTTATATATAATCAGAGGAAGCAGGAAGTTTTTGAGGCAATCACAGAAATAAAAGGCAACAGGAAGGCTTTGAAGACATATGCCCCAGATACCTTACCATCAAAATCAGCATAAGAGAAATGCATTTCGTAGGAGCCCCTCCTTGCTCAGGTATGAATCTCTCATTAGCATGCTAAATAGATTGCTTTTTAAGTGAAATGATTACAACAGTCCTTACTACAAAGAGCTAAACTGTCAGAAATGGCTCCCCAAAACACTCAATATTGATTATCAATGCCTCCTACTATCACAATTTTTGGTCATTATTCTTTAAATGGAAAGTCCCAATACTTATCCATTAACTACTTAAAAGTTTCATAAGAAATTCCATTGACCAAATATGAAACAAAGCAAAGTTTATCAGAGGAAATTAAAAAGTAGTATGATTGGCCTTAACCTCTATCACATTTCCTCTGCACACTCTGTGCCAGACACTCTCTATAAACATTTTTTGATCAGTAAAATAACTGAGCTACCATTTATTGAGCTCCTGTATGTACTAAGCACTGTGATGGATCCAAATTCATTTAATCTGAAAACAGTCCTAACATGGAGGCTCCTTTTGCCCTTAATCCTTCTACTGATTAGGGCTAGAGAAACGATTTGGTCTAAGTGTTGCAATTTACAATTATATATGTTATTTTTCTAATCACCTTATTGTTTCTGTTAGAATCAATGGGGTGATGCCAGTCCATTTTCTAATTAATTATTAAGAGGAGAGCTTTGATGGAATTGACAGTGACTATGACAATATTTAGGAATGGAAGATAGAAAATGTTGTAATTTGATATCCAAAACAAGAATGAGTTCGCTAGTTTCTCTCACAATATATCACCCTGGGGAATTAATAATTTATTTTTACTAAGGTGAGAGTAAATGTCTCAGGTGGAATAAAAAGCTTGGGTACTTAGAGACCTGTGCAATGAGACCAACCGCCTTTCTCTTTGGCTACTGGAAGGTCAGTGACAATAAAACAGAATTTCCTCAAATGAACCTGAACCTTGAGGTTGAAAATCACTCTATCTCACATATGGAGGAAAAGAAGACATGGTAAGAACAGAGATAGGAAAGCATCTTAGATTTCTATTCCTGGAATTTTCTTTTCAGTAGCTGTCTTGAAAATGTAGCTCTATTAAGTTAAAACTAAAAAGAAATGGTTGTTTAGTATGTGTTTACTATCAAGGTCTCTAAAGCAAAGAGAAGGGCAGGCTGCTATCTTGAAAACCCGTTTAGAGATTATTCAACAGTTGGAAAGGTCCTCACTATGGAGTTTTGCTAAATGACAAGTTTGATTAAAAGCTGCAGACAATGCTTTTCTTAAACCTAATTTTCATGGGCTGTAGTTGATGTCAACTTTAAATGCAATTTTCTAGTTAAATTCAACTCCAATTAAATATAGACTTAGAGTTGAGACGTACTTCAGACCTTACTTCATCAAATCTCTTCATTTTGCAGATGAGAATGTGACTTTCTCAAGAAAATTAAACAACAAAAAAAGCAAATCTGTATTTTAAAAATTCTCAAGCTTTGAATCTCATATATGCTAGCATTGCTGTATATTTTTTCCTTTCCTCCTATTCTGATTTCAAGTCCAAATCATTGATTCAGTCTGATTGAAATTCAAATGTACACTTGTAACTATCTTTCAGATCACTTGACAAACATAAAGCTATACATTAACTTTTTAAAGTTTCCAGAGTTACACAGGGTGAGTAAAGGCAGCTTAGCTTAGACTGAAGGTGGTCTGACAACATGGGGTGAGCTGAGAAGCACAACACTACCCTGAAGACTTCCCTTGCTGACCTTCTGCCTTACCTGGAAGTTCCTCTATGAGCCTAATTTATAGGATCTGTGGCAGAAAAGCCAGTCTTTACGAGGCAAATGTGTCGTTTTCAGGAGGAGCAAAGGGATCCAAAAATAGCCTGCCAAAATTTAGTTCATCAGATTAGTTAGCTCAAGAAATAGGACACAGGCTGGTAGAGCTTGATGGGATGGGAGCTGGAAAAGGCCATGTGCATTTCTGGAGATGATATACTGTGTGGGTCCTAATGTGCAGGGACCTGTGTGACTGGAAGTGGCATGCAGCCATGACTAGGTGAAGCATCAAAGGAGAAGAACTAGTACAATTTAAGGACTTCCTAGCAGTGTGACCTGGGGCATTTTTCCTCATGTCTACTTTGCCTGCACATAGTGAAAATTAGAGATTGCTACTCTAACACAGGGTCTGACACAAAGCAGGTAGAATGCAAAAATGTATTATAAGTTGTCATTGTTGTATCTGCTCCACAACTTCTCTGCACCAGATACTAGACTAAGCATTGTGCACACAATTCATTTAATACTCACAACAACCATTTTACAATGGAAATGGAAACTTTAGAAACAGGTAGAGAAGATGATATTGATACAGATGTTTGTCTGATTTCAAATCCCATGGCTTTTCTACTTCTCCATATGTATGCAAAAAATAATATTGATAATTAACTTTACATAAGAGGAGCTAAGGCACAGAGGAGGCTGGGTCACATGCCCAAAAGTCATACTTCAGTGAGTAAGTTTTCCATTTTCACTTGTTTTCTCTTCTTTATGACAAACAGCTAACACAGGTACTCAACTGTCAATCTGAAATGAGCCAGAGATTAAGTTTCTGCTGATATTTTGCCAATTTTTAGAAATGCTACATATTAATAAAGGCTAGACTTACTGTCAAGTAGGGAGAAACAACCAAAATGGTAAATTTGATAATCAGAGAGAATTGTATTAATAAAAATAGATCTCAAAGTGTGGTATATATACATACCATGAATTTGAAAACATGTTAGTGTTAAAATGTACAACTTTTGTAACTTAGAAAGTTAATGAAATTATGTCATCAAATGGAATATTCTTTTAATCCTCAATGCATGAAATAATATTTAGATCATAAATGCATAGTTTCACTCTTTATGGTAGAGATATTTCACTATATTTCCTTCTTGAGAAATTAAAGTCAGTCTATGATATATTTTGACATATACAATTAAATAATAAAAATATAGTTTCACTGGAAAAATGTATAGATTTAAATTTCTATAATAGAACATGTAGAAACATATCTTAATTAAATGATTTTCTTTCAAATTTGTACACTTTATGTTAAAAGAGACATATATCATAAAACTTTTCTAACTAATATTGTAGAAAATTCGTACTATAGGTCAGGTAAAAAAGATAAGTGCTTCATGTATAAACTCATATAACCCTCACAATTACCTTATAAAGTGGATACAGGTTTTTCCCCTAAATTTTCTCGCTTAGGAAACTGAGCTTTAATCAGAATTTGGACTTGAGGCAGCATGATGTCAAAGATTAGGCCTCCATAGCAGGCTAATGGTCAAACCTCTTCTGTTTGTATTCTGACTATTGAAAATATTATTTATCTTCCTTAATAGAGAATTCAGAATATGATCTTAATTTTAGAGTGAGGTGTTCAAGAGTGTAGGGAAAATTGAGTGCCAAGGTAATATATTTTAAATATTCCTCCACATTCCTTTGAGGACAGTGAGATAGTGTATCCTTTTATGCTCACAACCAAATTGTATTCTATCATAATTGTATCCACTCTAATAGGTGAAGGAGAAATTGTTTAGCCTATATGTAAAAATGGAAGGTAATTTCTGCGAATGTATTATTTTCTATCCAGAAGAGGGCACTGGCAGACATTCAACCCAATATCTGATATTTTGGGAAGAGGAAAGCAAAGTTTAAATATAATAAATGCATATTTCAGCAAGATGTGCTTCCTTTCATGCCCTGCAATGCGACTATAAGGACATGGATATATCTGAATAAAATTATGTTTCAAAAACTGACGATAGCGGATAGCCAGTTTAGCAGCCAGCATAAGAATGCAATTCTAGTCAGGGTTACTGCCTGAAGGTTTCACATTTTCCCCAAGTTTTACTTTCAAGGAAGTTTACATTTAGCATTCACTTACAAAAGCCCTTTCTATCCACAATGACACAGTATTATGTAAGGCGGCTATGAACAAATGTTCATTATGATACTGTTTTCAAAAATGATTCTGCTTTACCTAAACTTAGAAGACATAGAACTAGAAACAATGGTAGTTTTGATCAGTCTGATTTCCTGAGTGGCTGAGACACATAACTGCTTCAGTTCATTTTAATTACTGGCTTTGTCTGCTAAGTAATTCTTTTCTGCACTACACAGATATGAAAGCACTCTTCTTTGTGTCCAAGGCTTATACTTGAAACTCTCTGGGAATAAATGTCATTCTTATGGCCTTATCTCATTTTCTCTGGTGTTGTGAAATTCCATTTTCCACACTTGAACCTTAAAATGACAGGAGATTCTGTTAAAGAATCATCTTCTAGTGTTGGGTGATTAACTTTACTATGTACATCTAGCCTTCTAGAAAAATTAGATAATGCACTCAAGGTCAACATGGATCAACTTGAAAATCATCATTCCAATAAAAATTCTTATCAATATATTCATATATATTCAACATACATTTACTGATATTCTAACAAGCATCAGGCATTCATATTATGGATTTATTGAATCTTTCAATTAATTACTGTCCATGAGTCTGTCAAGTTTGCACTGCTTGCAAAAATAACCCCTCACATGCCAGGCTAGTGTGGCTCGGTGGTTGAGTGTCAACCCATGAACCAAGAGGTTACTGGTTTGATTCCTGGTCAGGGCACATGCCAAGGCTATGGGCTCAATCCCCAATAGGGGGCATGCAGGAGGCAGCTGATCAATGATTCTTTATCATCGTTGATGTTTCTATCTCTCCCCCTTACTCCCTCTCTAAAAAATAAAATAACCCTGATAGATAATGACATTTTTGTCCTGTCTTACTACTGGAAAGCAGAGTGGAAAGGGTAATTATAAATTATAAGAAATAGGCAGAGCGAACTTGGGATCTCTCACTCACTAGCTGTGTAGTCTGTCACAACTCTCAAGGTCTTTATGGTCAGTTTCTACATCTATAAAACATGGATGATATTTACTACTTAGAAAGTGTTGTGGGTAAGTGTACTGTGTTTATAACTTGTAGCAGAGTGTCTAACTGCTGTAGAAGTTCAACAACTGGTAACGATGGTTTTTGAATATGATTTTCATAAAAACCCCAGGCCCTGACTGCAATTCCACCACTAAAATGACTTAAAAGTAGCCGCAGGATATGCCATTTCCTCCATGGACGTGCATAGCCTTTAGAAGTAGCACTAAAGAACCAGGGACAACCAGAATGACACTGGGATTCCCATTCCCATTAATGCATGCCTCACTCCACGAACAGTATGTAACTGTGAGATGGTGCCTTTGATGTAGTCAAATCCTAAAAGCACACGCAGTCCTTTTCGTATTCAAGCCTTGTAGCTGATATCAGATGGCCCTGCCACTCTGAGTTGGTGAGGAGCCGACAGTCAAAACTCTAAATGTATATTATACCAAGTCAGGGGCTCTCAATACTGTCAGACTCAATATCCACTTTTGATAACAAATATTTTATGTCTCCTTTGCTATTTAGAAATGAAATTAACTGCCTCTAATAAATCAATGTACTGTGTTAATTGTAATATAAAAGAATAATAGAAAACTAATACATAAAAATATATATATATACATATATATTTCATGCATTATAGTATGTTTATATGTATTTATATTTATATAGACTTACATGCATAATAAAATGAAAATGGCCAGGTACAAGTATACTAGATGACATGGTTATATAAGTTTGGATTTAGGAAATGTGCCAGTTACTTATTCATTGTCTCTCAGCTCCAAACTTACTCTCTCCCATGCTCTACTTCCTGATGCTGGGCCTGGGACCCTGCACACCCCATTTCTGCTTTGCCTAGCTTCTCCCTGTCAGCATCTGCCACTAGGGGCACTGCAGACTTCAAAGCTGGGGGAGGAACAGGAAACTTGCTCCATCCCTCCACTTTCAAGGATCCTCCAGGCTGCTTCTGGCTTCTGTGCGCCTTGCCCTGCAATGCTTCACCACCTTGGCAGCAACAGACCTTTTCCTGGCAGCATTTGAATACAGTTTGCGGTTTTGTCCAACACTTGGAAAAGCAGCTTTATCAGACTCTGCCTCCCCAGACACCAGCCAGCCACTGTTTCTCCTTCAGAGGCCTGGATCCCATTCAGGCCCCTCCTCTGAGCTCAGACACTAAGCACTAGGCACCTTGCCTTCCTCCCTAGAGGTCTGAGAGGCTGAGTTTGAGCTTCACAGGGTCTTGCCTCCAAGTTCCTAAGTGTTTCCCTTTGTTCCATCACCTCTGGCAGTGGTAGTAGCTGCTTCCTGAAGTTGCTACTTGCATGATACCTTAGGGTTTCTTTTTTACTTTTTAAAGTTCTAAACTGACAGCTGATTGCTAATTCAGAATTCTTTGAAATTTCTCTGTTCAAATTGGTGATGTCATTTCTCTATACTGACTCAACTCTGACATCTACTGAAGATAACTTTTTTATTTGAGCATTTAAAATAAGGAGTGAAACGTGTGTTTATATCTACACAGAAAATGATCATAAATACAACTGCTGCTGATGCTGACATGAGGATGACACGTTGGTGATTGAAACACCACCAGAAGCATTGCTACTGATGACACCACTTTCCAAACTGATGAGCCACTGAGCAAAACAAACTATGACCCCCCCTGATTTATAGTGCAGTTTATTCCTGGGACGTTCATCACATTCAGTAAAATGGTGAGAGAATACTTTGTGCTTACATGTGAAACGCAGTCATCGGAGATGAGACCAGTTGGCAGTGCAGGACAGCCACGCATTGCTGTATTTCTCACGACTCTGACTCCTGAACCCTGACCAGTGCACTTCTCCCCAAACTGCCCACAACCTCTAAAAACACCTCTGGGAGTAATACCACCTCTGTGGCAAACCAACAAAATGAAATAACAGGCAGGTGAGGCCACTTCCTTTACAGAGTGAACTGAGGGGCAAGCCACCCATTGGCTTTCCACATGGATAGAACCTCCCCTCAGATTTCTTTCCATTTGACAAAAGTCTGATTGAAATGAAGAATTTTTCTAGGAGAGATAAAATAGTAAAATAAATTATTTACTACCTACAAACATATTTTAAAATCAATATGTCAATCAAAAAAAGAAAAACTAATACCTAATAGTAATATAACACTAATTTATGTTAATGCTATATTATAATATACAAATGCCTTGGCACAACTACATTGGATCCTGAGAGTGAATATGATAATCAGTCTAGTTGTGCTGGGGGGCCTTAACTCAGGACACCAGAAAGGTTATTATGGTTTGAGAAGAAAGAGGGAAAAGAAAGATGATAATAATAGTTCAAAATCGTGGCATAGATGTTATATAGCAAAAGTATTATGAATAAGGGGTCAGCATGAAAGCATAAGGCTAAGTTGGGGAGCCCTAAAAATGCAGATGGAGTTGGGTAAGAGCTCAGTACACGTCTATTTTCACTCTGGAAATCTATTAATGTGGACATAAATATATATGGAGAGAGAGAGTGAACAAATTACACATATATTTCTACTTATTTGACATGAATGAGACATTGTCTTTTTTGTATCAGATTGAACTTTGTTAGAGTCGGGATACATCAGTTTGCATATCCAGTATATCAAATATAACAAAGAGGAGTTATTAGGGTAAATTAGAAATAACTGTGGATTTTAGCAAAGGTTAGCTCCAGAAATATCTGTAAATCTAGTAATGAATGACAAGTTATAGAGGAGTAGTTGTCAACTGAAAGAAACAAATGTATAAAAGGTTAAACTTCTGTCCAGTTATCAGTAGAGATAACTAATGGTAAAGTTCTAACTTCATTTAGACACTAAGTGAAGATTAATGGTGAAGAATGGTGATCAGTGGACTCAATAAGCAAAGAACAGTCCTGATTTATGCCTGTCATCCTGGTGTTCATTAATTTTCATTCAAAAAGACAACCACCACCAAAACATAAAAATTAAAAAGACCTGGATGATGGTCACCTTGCTGAAAAACTTAAAAGAATGAAGTTTGATAAGAACACGTAATATTCATTAAAAACCTAATAGGAGCAAGGGACTATACTCCCAGCTTTCCATCTGTGAATTTACTTACTCATTGGAACAACCAAGCATGGAGGTACACTTACCCTGTTTTCCATCCCAGGACTCTGAGTGACTTGGAGAGACTCTGTACATGACTTTTCCAAGGACATGCAGTTTCCAACTGTCAGAAGATTCCAACCCACAGCTATTTAGACTTTAAACTGCTACTTGACAAGCCTGAACTATTCTTTTTGAGCAAAGGGTGGGAGCAAAAGACAACTAACCAGAAAAATACAGATTTCTTAGGCAGCCAAGAAGGGAAGAAACTGGACCAAGTATAAGCCAGGACCTTGTTTGAATAATGAGAAACTTTAAAAAAAACTAAGAAATCATCCATGAGATGCAGACTAAAATTTATGTCCACCACCAGTGTCTACAATGGCCTCTTTGTATAGAGGCAGTCACCTCTGAGTACATAGAGTCTGTTCTCCTAGAAACCCCATGCCTGTAGTAAATGGCATCTATCTGCCTCAGGCAAACAACCAAAGGGCATCATTTTTTTTAACTGACTATGGGACTGGTTCATAAGAACAAAAAAAAAGCTATGTTCTTGAAAAGATTCCTCCCATGTGGCTAGTTACCACAAAATGCCTTAGACTAACTTTTGTTGCTTTGCAATTCTGACCATGTTAAACTGCAGGTGGTCAGCTTATTCCTTTCACAATATAGTCATGCGTTGCCTGTTCTAAGCTGCATAAAGATTTAGCTCAGAAAGATTCAGAATCGAGCATTTTCCTAAATTTCCATAGATGGTTAGAGACTTAGAAACATACCATCACTTGGTGCATCTGTCTAAGATGAATAATTTTCTAATATGCTGCTAGACAAATTTATAGTGAGTTTAATAAATACTTTTGTCTACTTCATCATAGTCTCAGAGCAGATATATTTATCATGTCTCCTTTGAATAAGCAGCAAAACAGACTTGGCTGACATTTTGTCATATTCTTTATGATCCAAGATATTAAGAACCCAATATCTTAGGCCAACCCAGTAGCGCTCAGATGCCCAATGATAGCACTGGAGCTGAGGGCCAAACTATTGACATCAAAAACTCCCTGTGGTATGTAAAATGATTGAAAGGGTTTACCACCTTCCATTTCCAAATCACCAACAGCGCCTCCTTCACAGGGAACTGCGTTTGTCTTAGAGCACATCTGTCAAACAATACTCCAAGGAGCGTTTGAAGCCACTCTGTGTGAACAGAGCAGAGGCGATGGGAGAATAACAACCACCTTGTGTGTAAAGCTCACTACTGACTGAGGTCTATGTCCCAACCGTGAGCTCAAAGCCCTGCTCCCCCGTCACAATGAGCAGTCAACCAAAAGAAAACTGCTGAAGATTAGCCCAACTCTGGGAGACCAGCTACTTCCTTTAGTGCGTTCCAAACTGCATCGTGGAGTCATGTGTTAACCCTCTGTCTTCAGGCCAAGGACTGACTCCATCTCCAGCATTTCCTGTCCTTTCGCAAATGGACCTGCCCTAATTCTGCACACTTGATGAAACTGCCCTGAAACTCCACTAGCTGGCCCTGTGTGTCTTCATCAGCAGCAAATAAGGGCTTTCTTTCTGCATCACGCACCCAGGGTTCTGTATGCAGAAAGCAAGAGGACCGTCACCAATTTGCTTCTTTATTTAATAACCCATTTCTGGAAAGACACATCTCTGGACATTCAAATTTAAGAGTGATAATATGGCTGATATATCCAGATGTAACATCTAAATACAGGTTTCCCCTGCTATTTAACACTGGAGTGTTCCTGTGAAAACTTTCCTAAGCCGAAGTGAAGAAGGAATCACCGAGGACATATCTTGCTGTGAATGCATGAATCTGGATAAAGCACAGATGCTCGCAGACACAGTTCAGAGATACAGTGGCTCGATGCTGAGATGGCTTCACAGGGAAGGAGCTTGGCGGGGCCACTCTCACTACTCCCGGGTGCCTGCTACAGGGCCTCTACAAACAAACACTGAGTGCGATTTTTGCTTTTTTCATAAAAGTAAGATTCTTCTTGGAATTTCTTTCTGTTAGCACCAACAGGTACTAATGTAGGTCTTCGGTAAATTGAAGTTGCCTAAAGCAAGCTTTTGAAAAGCAGGGTATTCCTGTAATCTCCTAAACTTTGTTTCTTACAAAGAATCTATTATGGTTAATCCTAACCCAGCCGTGGGCAAACTACGGCCCGCGGGCCGGATCCGGCCCGTTTGAAATGAATAAAACTAAAAAAAAAAAAAAAAGACCGTACCTTTTTATGTAATGATGTTTACTTTGAATTTATATTAGTTCACACCAACACTCCATCCATGCTTTTGTTCCGGCCCTCCGGTCCAGTTTAAGAACCCATTGTGGCCCTCGAGTCAAAAAGTTTGCCCACCCCTGCCTAACCCCACCCTGACCTGCTGGGGGAGAATTTACATTTTTACAAGGTCTCCAGGTGGCTGACATGCACTTAAAGTTGGAGAAGCACTGCATTAGGAGACTTTTAGGTTCTTATCTGCCCTGCCATAGGCTCTTCCTCCCATTCTCAGCCACAGGACAACACAGATGTCACTGATCATCTCAGAATGAAAAATCATTAGCTCCTCAAAGTCCTTCTGCATTATCAGGATCCAAGGACATTTGCCCAGGTCATCCAGCAAGTTAGTGACAAAGGCTGAGGTTCAATCTCATTTCTCCAACTCCCTACTGTAGGGATCGTCCCATTTATCACGTTACTTTTGTTGTTTGCCATCCCTGCAGCTCCTCCTCACACTAAGCCTCCTCCCCCAAAATAAAAGTCATCAAGCAGGGATGACCAAAGTGAACACTGTAGTACAATACATTTATCTTCAGTCTACTCAAGCACTAGGTTCCTTTGGTTCCATTCTTTCCCCTAAACCAGTCATTGGCAGCATTATCATCATTCTACTCAGTGGTCAGCAAACTGTGGCCCCTTGAGTATGGCTCTTCCACAAAATACCACTGTGGGCGCGCACATACAGTGCGAGTGAAACTTTGTGGCCACACTCAAGGGGCCAAATGCCGCATGTGGCTCGCGAGCCGCAGTTTGCCGACCACTGATTCTACTCACCAACAAAATTTCACCATGAGCTAAGATCTGGACTTGTACTGAGGTTGCAAAGGAGTTTCAATATAACAATGAAAGTATTTGCAACCAACATCTATTAAACAAGCAGAACTTGGCAGGCACTGAGCTAAGCACCTTAACTATTTAATCCTCACAATATCTCCATAATCATAACTCATAAGAGTAGTGGATTTTATGTTTATTACAGTTCACAGGCAGGAAAACTGAAGGTAAAATGCTGCAGTAACTTGCCCTGGGTCCCACAATTAGCAGCACTTATTCAACTACCCCTGGCTTGAAGGGACTTATAATTTAAGAGTTCTGTTTCCCAAAAGCATTTGCATTCTAGCAACATTAAAAACCCTAAGATAAAGAATGCGGTTTCAGCGGCCACCAGCTTTGGCCCCAGAAAGCATAAGCCCTGCAATAGTGCCCTATTTACAAACTCAAAGGGATATTTAGATATTAAGTCAAGAATTAAACACATTTCCAGAATCCAAATTAGGTTACAAGCAAGGATTGTGTCTAAAATCCAAGTCCAGGGTATGTGCAAGATATAATTTATGCAAGGAAAATATCTATTTTCTACTGTAAGAAGGTTCTACTTCGCCAAACTGTTACCATGCTGTTTTGATTGAGAGGACATTTGCTAAGCAACTTAGGAAAATGAGGCTAGTTGGCTCCTTTCTTAATGCCAATTAAGTAATGATTGTATCCCGAAGGTGCTGTGTTATGATATGCTGCTGAAGGTTAGAATTCCACATTTTAACTGAAAATAAAGTATTTTTCCATTGCTTCAGGCAAAGTCTTTATTTGTTTTTCCAAGAGAAAAGAATAAAATTTCTGCCACTATTAAGTAGGTCTAGAGAAATAATTAGGTATTTTCCCCTGATCATTTAATTGACCATAGTTGACCTCTATGGGAGGCAATTAAATTTTTTTAAGGAGGAACCACTGACCTATTTTATGTCATTTACATGCCTCCCAATATTTGACAAGATGGTGAAAAAGAATCTAGTTTCATTATAGGCGTTTATAAAGCCTTAATTGCTAAAAATTCTAAAACATTTACAGGCATTTTTATCACTGATAATCACTAGCTTCAATGGAGAGGTTTTCTGCATTATTGGAGAGTAGATTTCTTAAAGTATGAAATATTACAATGTTAAATACAGCTAACTGGGACATGAAGACTGTTTCATTTATTTTGTTTTTCCAACAGGGCTTGGCTGACAATGTTCTTGCAATATATTCAATGATCCAGAACCAGTAGTTTCTTAAATGGAAAATATTAAATGGGAACTGCTTGTCAATTTGTAAACTCAAACTCAATTTTCAGAGCATTTCAGTGCACTCAGCCAGATGAGTTAGGTAGTCAGAATATCATGAGAAACTGGATTAAACACAGATTGTGTTTAATTTTAAATGATCAATGTAATTATTTATTAATAATTGTGAGTGCCAACATATATTGCCACATATTATAATCAATATTTTGCTTATTCAATAAACATTCATTGAAGATTGGGATAAGTTCCAGACTATAGTAGATACATTGATTACAGGGTCTCTACTTATAATATTTTACATTCAAACAGATGAACAGATTTTGACATTGGATCACAAGATTACTGCTGAAAAGCAGCTAAAAAAATGGTTCAGGCCTGGCCAGCATGGCTCAGTGGTTGAATGTCAACATATCAACCAGGAGGTCATGGTTTGATTCCCAGTCAGGGTACCTGCCTGGGCTGTGGGCTCGATCCCCAGTGCGGGACATGCAAGGAGGCAGATGATCAATGATTCTCTCTCATCATTGGTGTTCACTCCTATTATCCATTATGGTTCTTCAAATTTCATTCTCTCCCTCTCCCTTCTTCTCTGACATCAATACAAATATATCTTTTAAAAGTTGTCCAGCTTCAAAAAAATACTTTTTAGAGAAATACAAATTCCTTTATAAGAAACATTTAACTGGAATATTTTTCTGTTCAGTGAACCAACTTAGCATGGAGTGACACAAGATAAATCAATTTGCATGTACCACTAAGATTATAAAAGATCTAACATTAAATCACTCTTAATAACTGAAAAAGCTTTATCCCTAAAGAACACGATCACAAGGTAAATAGTTGTATAGAAACATTTCTATTTGTGTTCATAAATAGTAGCTTCACATATTTCCAACAGGACTGGTTTAATAGAAAATACGCCCCTGTGCTTTCTTAACATAAAGTACTTTCTTTATGTTTTAAAGTAAAACAGTTAACTGTGTACTGATTTCATCTTTATCTATACTAAAAACATATTCTGTTCAAGTAAATATCAGTCATGAGTGAGGCAAGTGAATCAGGTGACCCAGGCCTGCACAGAGCCATTTCAAGAAGCTTATGGTGTGGACTATTCCAGAGTGAAAGCAACACACATTAATGTCCTGTTAATTTTCTCTTTTGATTAAGCTCTGGTATGCCTTGTAATACATAATTTTGGAACTCTGGGAATTTTTATTCACTTCTGAACTTCAGTTTGGTGAAATGAAGCTTTTCAAAAAATTGGTTACTATAAGAGATTTGACAGTACAAGGTGGCATTGCCTTGTAGTGTATGCAGCATAATCAGGTATGTGTACCCCTAGGCATACACACAAACACTTCCCAAGGTGCTCATGCATCAATGGTTTAAGCCTTTAAGGGAATCAGGTTCAACATCCTTAGCACCACTGGGAACTCTTTTCTAAAATTCTTCTGCCTGAAACACTACCTGTCTTGGCGGTCTCATTCACACTCCTAATCTGTTTGCCTGCCATTGCTTCCTCCAATTCAGAGGAAAAGCATACCTCTCACTGACCAGGAATCTTACTGTGGCGCATTGCCCAGCAGTGGAAAATCTGGTCAAGAGGCAATAAAGCCCAGCTGATGTGGCTCAGTGGTTGAGCGTCGAACTATGAACCAGGAGTTTGGTCACGCACGGTTCAATTCCCAGTGAGGGCACATGCCGGGTTGCAGGCTCGATCCCCAGTGTGGGGCATGTAGGAGGCAGGTGTGCAGGAGGCAGCTGATCAGTGATTCTCTATCATTTATATTTCTATATCTCTCTTTCTCCCTTCCTCTCTGAAATCAATAAAAAATATTTTTTAAGGCAGTTAAGAATAGTGGTGTTATCAAAGTCTCCTATGCCCCTTTCCTCTGCCCCCCCCCCCCGCCCCCGCCCATCTCAAGAATAGATGGGTATCTAAAACATTTAGTTTTTCTATGTACCAAAAAATTCTATTTACCAATAAATAACAAAAATTTTGAAAATGGGATTCTATTTTGATTCATTGTTTACTACTACTACTTATAATGAGAACCAGTGCAGAGGAAAATTATAATCCTTTGAACCTTGCCAAATCCTCCCTCCAGATTTTTAATTCAGTTTTAATTTGTAATCATATTCTGTTGCTGTGTACTATATGCTATAGGCTGTTGAATATTTGAGTAGAAATATTTGCTTATATTAATCTATACACTCTTGTATTTTTCTATGAAAATGTTCTTAAGTGTATAAATGTATATACCCAAATACTCCTATAAAATTTAGGAGTATGTCTTTGAATTGAGAGTGGGAATATAAGGGAACCACTAACACAGCTAATGAAGTATAAATGCCATCAAGCTCCTAATCAAAGGTCTGTCTCTTCTGCATACAGGCAACTAAACATGAAATTCAAGATGTCTAACAAGTAATACTATCAGTATAGCTTATTGGAGGTGGGGGGCATCTAAGAAATCTGTTTTCTGCCAAGGGAACTTTATTTTGTCACTTAAAAGTTATGATTCAATTGAATGATATCATATGTAAATTGACTGAGACAAAATAAGAAACCATTAATGACTAAAATATTATTTGTAATTGCAACCATTCCACAGCTAGATTAAAGTCGTGAGTTTTCTCCTGGGATATGTTTGCATTTAAAAGCAACAGATTAAAAAGCAATTTATTTCAATCACAAGCTCACCCAAGCAAAATCTCATCCAACACACTGAGGACTTCTTACGTATTCTTAAGTTTTCTACTTTCCCAAAAGTATATCAATCAGGGTGTTATCTTTACATCAGCCCACGAATGAATAACAGGACTGCTGATCCTGGTTGGTGTTCACTCCTATTATCCATTATGGCTCTTCAAACTTCCTTCATTCTCTTGAAAGTCTCACCACATCCCTTCCCTTGACCTTTTCTCTTGGATAATTCTGACAGTAAGCCCCTAGATCTCGTCTGTCCACACCCACTTTCTCCACTTTTTTTTTTTAATTAAATCTTTATTGTTCAGATTACATTTGTTCCTCTTCCCCCCCCCCATAACTCCCCTCCTCCCAGTTCCTGCCCCACCCTCCGCCCTCACTCCCCACCCACTGTCCTCATCCATAGGTGCACGATTTTTGTCCAGTCTCTTCCCGCATCTCCCATTCCCCTTTCCCCCCCAAGAATAGTCAGTCCATTCCCTTTCTATGTCCCTGATTCATTATAATCACCAGTTCATTCTGTACATCAGATTATTTATTCACTTGATTCTTAGATTCACTTGTTGATAGATGCATGTTTGTTGTTCACAATTTGTATCTTTACCTTTTTCTTCTTCCTCTTCTTAAAGGATACCTTTCAGCATTTCGTATAATACTGGTTTAGTGGTGATGAACTCCTTTAGCTTTTCCTTATCTGGGAAGCTCTTTATCTGACCTTCAATTCTGAATGATAGCTTTGCTGGATAAAGTACTCTTGGTTGTAGGTTCTTGGTATTCAGCACTTTGAATATTTCTTGCCATTCCCTTCTGGTCTGCAAAGTTTCTGTTGAGAAATCAGCTGACAGTCGTATGGGTATTCCCTTGTAGGTAATTGAGTCTCTTTCTCTTGCTGCTTTTAAGATTCTCTCTTTGTCTTTTGCTCTTGGCATTTTAATGATGATGTGTCTTGGTGTGGTCCTCTTTGGATTCCTTTTGTTTGGGGTTCTCTGCGCTTCTTGGACCTGTAAGTCCATTTCTTTCACCAGGTGGGGGAAGTTTTCTGCCATTATTTCTTCAAATAGGTTTTCAATATCTTGCTGTCTCTCATCTTCTGGCACTCCTATTATTCTGATATTAGTCTGCTTGAAGCTGTCCCAGAGGCTCCTTACACTATCTTCACACTTTCGGATTCTTTTTTCATTTTGCTTTTCCAGTTGGGTGTTTTTTGCTTTCAAATCTTTGGTTTGATTCTTGTGCTCCTCTGGTCTGCTATTGGGTATAATATTCTTTATTTCAGTCCGTGTATGCTTACTTTCTAATTTCTTTATCGTAGCATCAAGGGTCTCATTAGTTTTCGTGAGGCTCTGCTCAAGTTTATTGCAAGCCCTCAAAATTGCGATTTTTAGCTCCATATCCTCCATTTCTGTCATGTTTTTTTGTCTCCGCATCTTTTATGCTTTCTTGGTGCACCCCTTGTGGTCTTTGTGCACAGTCTTGTTCTCATTAAGCCTTAATTGTTGTAGTTAATACTAGAGGGATTTGACCACCAGGCCGACTGGCTGTGGGAATCAGCTGTGGGAAAACTTCAGTCCTCTGGGGAGGTGCTAATCTAGCCTTTGCCTGAGGCTATCCGGCAAATGGCTCTGCGCAGGGCTAGGGCGGGGCGGGATCAACAGGGCGGGTGGAGGGAGCAGCTATGGCTGCTCTCAGTCCATCCCCAGGGGCTCTGCCTCTCTGTCCCAGCAACCGCTGCAAACCTCGGAGGGACCGTAGCCATACAGTCCTGCTTCTCCCGTTTGAGTCTGGGTCCCTAGAGACTCGCCCGGATCTGTAGCCCAGAGTCTGAGACTCCCTCTTGATTGAAAATGACAACCGCGCCCTCAGCCACCAGCCCGCTTTGCGCGCGCACCACCATTACCTTTAAATTTTCCACACTGCGCCTCTTCTGAGCCTCGTAATGCTGTTGTTTTTCCTTCTAGTTGAAGAGTCTCTCCTCAGCCAGCCTTCCTGTGGTTCTGGTTGATGTCCGTTCCGTCTTTTAGTTGTATTTTTGAAGTGGCTGTTTGTGGCTGCAGTCTCCGGTGTTTACCTATGCCGCCATCTTCGATTCCCACTTTCTCCACTTTTACAGATATGATGATAGCAGAAGTATTTCACCTTATGTGGTAAATCTTTCCATATAGTCACTAGAAAAAGCCACTTTTACCTTTTAACCGACTTCCCTTCAAGATTTCCAGCCTTCACTTTATTGTTAAATCCAATGCATATTTTTCAGTCCTTATGAACCTTGACTATTTTTAGATAGCATGCTGAAAATCAAAGTAACTTTTTATAAGCATTTTGGTGACAATAGTTTTAGTTATATCCCCTCTGGCAAGAGATGAGCAACTTGGCTTTGGAAAGACTATTAAATTATTTTGAATTAAACATTTTTAATAATAATAACAGCAAGTATGGATTAATCACTTAAATGCCCCAAGATCGCTTTTAAATATTTCATATTTATTAGTGGATCTGACCACCAAATAATTCTGTGAGATAGGTATTAATATATTTTTTCAATTTTACATAAGATAAAGAGAAAGTTTAATTAAATTGCTCAAGTCTATAGAGGCAGCAAGAGTTCAAACTCAGATTCCTTGACTCCAGAATCTACCCTACTACCCATCAAATGATGCTGAGTCACCCATAAAATTCACTTGACCAGAATGCTTCATGCCACCAAGTGATTGGGATTTGGTTCTAAAGTCTGCAGCATTTTTTTTAAATGTATATACAGAAGATGATGATGATGAAGGTGAAGAAGGAGGAGGAGAAGGAAGAAGAAAGATGAAAAAAGAAATAAAGATATAAAGAAATGGAAGGAAGGAAGGAAGGAAGGAAGGAAGGAAGGAAGGAAGGAAGGGAAGGAGGGAGGGAGGGAGGGAGGGAGGGAGGGAAGGAGGGAGGAGAGGGGAGGGGAGGGGAGGAGAGGGGAGGGGAGGAGAGGGGAGGGGAGGGGAGGGGAGGGGAGGGGAAGTAGAATGGGCAAGTCTGGTAAAAATAAACTAATTAAGAAGATACCTCCATGTCAAGTAGCTTACCAATAAGTATACTGAAACCAAAGAACAGGAAGATTAAAGGACTTGTTGAAGATCAAAAAATCAGGTCTGTAACAGTTTTCTAGGTCATATGCAGCCGACCATGCCTGCTACTAGATTGAGAAGAAGCTGCATTTTCCTTTTAAGCACTTTGCTAAGTAAAATTACAAAGATGGCAGGAGGAAGAATGAAAAGTTAATCAATAATAAAATAAAGGTAGAAAATGAACTTTTGTTTAAGAAAAAGACTAGAGAAAAGCATTAGAGCGATTCATTAAAATGCATATAATGCAGCTGATACA
This sequence comes from Myotis yumanensis, assembly GCF_028538775.1. Taxonomy (NCBI): domain Eukaryota; kingdom Metazoa; phylum Chordata; class Mammalia; order Chiroptera; family Vespertilionidae; genus Myotis; species Myotis yumanensis. Next base: position 37,952,452 of record NW_027223754.1, on the reverse strand, counting down.
GGAATTTAGCCCAGAGAGGAAGATTAAGTAAAAATTGATTTTTCTTGAGAGACACCGATATTCAGCACATCAAGAAGTAAAGAAGGAAATGATAATAATTTTTTTAAACCCAGATGATCAAAGCTTTGCTCTTTTTCAAATTCAAACAATCTGAGCTTTCAAAGCCCTATTTTTCCTCCACCCCCATTACTTTTCTGTGTTCTTATCACTCCACATTTTTAAGGAGTTTTTGAACTACATGCAGCTGATGTCAGTGGTTTTTGATAAGTCTCATTCCCCGTCCCCACCCCCAACCAGATTTTAAACTCTTTGCATACTGAGACTTGGTGTTAGATTTATTTTTAAAGAGCTCCTGCAAGTCTGAGCACATAAAAGGCATGAAACAATAACAATAACAACAGTCATTTGTGTGAATTAAATAATTTAAAGTAGAAGTGTTCATGGACCTAAAAACATACCCATAAGTGACCTTAGTCAATAGAAATACTGCTCTGTTTATGATCATTCAACATTTCTCCAGGACACAAAGTACCTTCAAAGTTAGGCAGACTTGCATGTGGATAAAAGATACTCTCTGGCCGAATTCTCCAAAATCCAAGGAATAGCAGTGGGGTAGGGATAAGAAAAAATGGTGACATGAAAAGCAAGAATGAGAGCTGTTCACCTCAGGTAAATTCTAGGGAACAAGGTATGCATCATAAAAAAGAGGGAAGAACAGACAGTAGTATTAACAATCACTAAAAATTAAAATTGAAAGTATTAACTGGGTTACTAAAAAAGAAACCTGAAAAATTACTGTAGGCTGTGAAATGAAGATCTGGGACAAAAGATGGTCTAGGTAAAAGTAATTGATAGAGTGGAAAATTAGGTGGAGTTTTTTTAAATAAAATTAATTTTGACCACCAAGATGGAAATAATGTTGAGGTAGAGCCATATTGGGGTTCTGTTATAGCAAAAGTAGAAAACAATGGAATATTTATCTATTAAATTATGGGAGAAGGTAATTTTCTATACTAATAATTGTTAGTTGAAATCGAAAAGATTTAAAGCAAAAAGGAAATCAGACTCCTCTTTTGCGTAGAACAGACCAGTATACAATCGCATCTAGAAGCACTCTGAGTTGGTCACCTGTCCAATCCTCTGATCTGCTAGAAAGATTCTTGCCTCTTCTTATCCAAGAGTTGCAGGGCTAGCACATACCTTACACCAATCCAAGCTTTCCAATATTTACCTTTTGTCCTTTTTTATTTTCTGTATTTATATGTGTTCATAAAAAAAAATCTTTTGGCATCCATTTTAGCCAAAGAAGATTATGATGGTAATAATATTACCTTTAGCCTCTTTTTCTCTATATATTTAAAAATAATAATTCCTTTACTCTTTACTCTTAGAAATACTATTCTATTACTTTAGTATTCAGAACATGCCTCAGCTTGTCCAGGTTATCTTTTTGAAGTTTAGCAAACTACATAAAATCCCAATAATTCAAAGTAGAAAAAAATAGCAATATTTTCCATCAGATGTTGCGACTGTTTTCAGTTTACCTCTTTTTAAAATTTTAAACTGTTGACTGCTTCTTCTTTTGGTAAACTAAACTCTCAGATATTATTGTTTAATATATAATCTTGATCAAACTTACCCCATATTGCATTCCTAATAATTTACTTGCCAAGGTTGTCATGCTAGTTCTCTAGTTTATTAGTCAATTGATTTCTTTTTTCTAAAAACAGCAAAGCTTTATCAACTTTTCTTGTTATGTATGCATTCATATTATGAAAATATTACATTCTCATTGTAAAAATGTTAGAAAAGTATAAGAAAGTCACAATTCCTCATCCTACAGATAGCCATTGTTATGGATCATTCTGTTATGGATGCTTATTTAGAATTGGAGCTCTACCTCTCAAAGAGTGATAGGTAAAACACTTCACTTGTGAAAACTTGTCATTGAATTGTTATAGGTAGAAAGAAAATGTTGGCTCATAATACCTGTTGATGTATGAGTGTCTCCATCAGCCACTGGATACTAACCATTCTGGCTCTGGGTTCTGCTCTAAAGATCTGTAGTTTGATACAACTTATCATAACATACCACCTTCAAGATATGTAGTTTGACATAACTACCTCTAGGAAAGCTCCTCTGACTCCCATGGCCTAGAGATCTGTGCTCTTGTTGCCCATGACTCGATCCCTACTATTGGTGACCTGACCATCTCTGCCAAGAACTGAGGCTGCTTGAGAACATGAACTGAGGTTTTGTGCAGCATAGTGTTGTGCTTATTGTAGAAGTTTAATAAACATAAATAATAAATTAAAATTATGTCATTTGTATCCAATACAACTTTCATTATTAACCACAATCACAATCCATAATCAATCAGAAAGACTCATTTCAGTAGAATGCAAGAATTGCTCTTCCCTGTCTGGTCTGCTCACCTTCTCAGACATATGGTCAGTTCATTCCCACTCTCATGATCTTGCTTATGTTATCTGGCCTATATTAGATTCTTTTCTCAAAACCATCACAATATCCAGATCCCAATTTCTAAATGAAACCTTGGTCAAATACTACAATACACATTAATCTCAGACTCCAAATTCCTATAGTATTTAGGCCACAGATTGCTAATTTATGTGTTGCTGTTTTTTCTGATCTTCAAACATATTGTAATCCTACATCTTATTTTGTCTTTCTTCCAGTATTTAAGACAGAATTAAATTCTTAGCCTCACTAGTAGTCACAGAAACATATATTACAACAAGAAAATAATAAAATAATACATTGGAACCATCAAAATGATAGACTTTAGAAAGTTCAATATTATCAACTGTTAATAAAAATACCAGGCATCAAGAATTTTTATGTATGTGTGTATATAAATTCTGGATGTAAAATTAGCAGGATTTATGAAATTAAGAATTTTTTTTTTTTTTGGCCTTAAGATATAGCAATCTTACCCCTGGATATATATCCCAGATATATTCTCACAAATTTCATCAGAGACATGAATGAAAATGTTTACCATGGCCTTTTATGTGGTAATAGGAACTTGTAGATAGAACAGTAGAATATTCTGGAAGAACAGTAGAATATACTGGAAGCCCACTTTAGAACAGTAGGCGGCAGAGAGCAGCAACATGATAAGACTTTCAAAACAGAACATGAAAAAAAAAGACAAAAATTTATAGCACAATACTACTTTAATAAATTTAAAACATATACACACAAAACATTACATATTGGTGTATTTAAGAACAGTTGATGTGTATATTAGCAGAAAATAGTAACTAAATAGATAGGTAGATTAAATAAATTAGATAGATGCTAGATATATAAATTATATATATATACTGTACTAGATAGGTATCAGATAGATGATAGATAGATAGATAGATAGATAGATAGATAGATAGATAGGTGACCTTACAAAGACTATTTTTAAATATAGAGCTATTAAATTTGAAGCCTGATGAACTCAATCTGAGATCCAAATCAAAGGTGATGATGAACAGATGTAGATACAAAAACTCTAGGACTTTATTTAAGAGATATAAGTTATTTTCTGTCCCCCAAGATGGTTTATTTTTTACTAAAAATAGCATTACTTGCCTTTATTTGAATTTAAAAATGACCAATGAAATGTTTTGTAAAACTGTTTGAAAAGACTTTCAGGTGTTTTGTTGACCCAAATACATTTCCATTTGAGCAGTTGCATTTGTCCCTGAAAACATAGTCAGCAGGGAGCTTTGAAGCATCTGCTATCAAAACCATCAAAAGAGAAGGCCTTTCATATTCCATGTCCTACAATTACATTGAAATGCATTGCTGACCATTCGCTTTTACCCTCAACACATTTATTTTCATCAACAATTTCCCACAAGCATAGTACCATACTATTTTAATGTGAGTTTTATTTTTAAGTAATTGTTTTTATTTGTGATTCTATAGCTGCACTGCTTTTAATCTGATAAACTATTCCAAATAGCTCTTTGTTCAAAATTATTATATAAAATTTAGAATAACATGACCAGTTTGGAATTGTTTCTCCTAGTTAGTCAAGTATGTATAGAAAAGTTTGTTTACACTTCAAAGAAAAAAAAAAGAATCAGATTTACAAGGTCTTACTAAAGTGGACTATAATTTAGACCATGCCAAATCAGTTTTCTTATATACATATTAAAGTATATAATATATATATACACACACACACACACACTGAGTGGCCAGATTATTATGACCGGCCAGATTATTATGACTACCCCATCAGAACAATGAAGTGAATTAATTATGCAAATAATAATAATAATAATTATAATAAAACCTTGAGAGTATTTGCTTAGGAAGTTTTCAATATTCAGTATTTTTGGAAGTGTCAATGAAGTACTGATGGGGTGGTCATAATAATCTGGCTGGTCATAATCATCTGGCCACTCAGTGTATATCCACTATACTATGGAAGACTATATGTGACAATATATGGTATATATTACTCTTCTATAGAGAAAAATATATAAAGTAAGAGACTTTAGAAATTGAGAAAGTAGCATTTCCCCAAAAGAGAGAAAAAAATAATTCTAATCTATCAATCATGATTCACTAAGTTGAAAATTTAGTTAAAATAGTCCCATCATTTCTTGACCAATTAATTGTTAACCAACACTTGACTTAAAAGAGACAGGCTTAATTAGTTAACAGCTTTATTGGGCCTCATTAAAAAAGCACGTGTTTAACTTCTGTATGTCATGAACACAGAATAGCCTGGCACAGTGCAGAGGGAGTGGACTGTTTACATGTTTCCTTACTATCAATTATGGGATAGTGAACACAACATGCTTTCTTTAATTTCTTTCTGAAAAATATACAATTAGCAAATATCTGAAGCATCAAAAAATAAAAGCAATGAATGAATCAAGCTCTGGATTATTTCAGTCCTGTTTTCCATGCCACCTCACTCTTTCCAGTGGGAAAGAAGATCCCCAGCCAACATCACTTGACCAGACCTGTGAAATTTTCTTGAATGTGCTCAAGAAAATGACACAAACATATATCTGCCACGTCCAGATAATCAAGTAAAGTAGACAGAAAAGCAGTCCCTATGACTGGCATATGCACACAGGCACACATATATTACTCCCAAGGAACTTAGTAATTAAAGTAATCAAGGGCATCAAATATTATTTAACCTGTCTTATGATTTATGCCTTTGCACATGACAGAGTTAACAGTCTTAATCACCTTGGCGTAGAAATTGTGAGGACAAACTCACAGTGTAACCTGGCAAAGAGGTTTCCTCTCCAATGACAAGTTGGTCTAATTAATAGTGGCTGTTTGGGGAACCATGCTGAAACGCAACAAGATAAAGTCAAGAATGTTCCTTAATAATGACTGAAATGGAAGTCAAAATTTATGATTTGTGGTTATCTTTTTACAAAGTTGTTTAAATTAAGGCTTTTTATTTTTTATCTTTTTTAACCTTTAATGTTGAATTATTACATATGTCCCCTTTTTTCTCCCATTAACCCCTCCAGCCCATCCCAGCTCCCTGCCCCGGGCTTTCACCACCTAATTGGCCGTGTCCATGGGTTATGTATATATACATACAAGGTCTTTGGTTGACAAGGTCTTCCACCCACCCACCCTCCGCCTTCCCTCTGATATTCCGCACTCTGTTCCATTAAATCAAATGGAAAAAACCTCCATTGGTACAACTATTTCCTAGATATATCTAAATTCTAAAATGCAAACCATTTCAATGAATCCATGGGCCAAGTTTCTCTGAACTAACAATCACAGAAGGAATTTCTTAGAAACTGTTTCTACACAGGCTAAAAAAGTATGACAATTGTTTCCTCTTAGAATCTTTGCTTCTATCAGATTCAACAGAGATCTGGTATCAAGCCACTTATCTAAAACTAAGACCACTTGCACTATGAAAAAGCTCAATGGCATTTAGTTTCTACATGTCATATAGACAAATAGCAGGTTTGCAGGAAAGCAATTACAACAGAACTTGATCTGAGCTATATTCTTAATTTTCATTAAAAAATTCTTTAACTGGTTGGGGTGTTTTTTTTTTATTAAGACTAGCATAAAGGGTAATATAAAAATGGGTAAGATAGTAGGATTTGGGATGGCAGTTCCATAATGAAATCTATGATATTTACAAAACTGCCTGGAAACAGTACTTCTCTATATGTGGAATTTGAAGTTCAATCCCAGTGGAATTTTAAATAAGACTTTTGCTCTAGTTCTTTTCCTCTTATTTCAATGGATCTCAATGCATTTGCTTTGCAGAGCTGTGTTCCCTGAAAGAAGTAAAATCTCCAAAAGGGAAATATATCACATTACGACCCATATCTCTAGCCAACAAGAGTCTTTTAATACTCCATTACATACCAGTTTACATCCTAACAATAAAAATAGTACTAATATCTGGAATGCAACTTATTTATTATGCACTTATTAGATCATGCAATCCTAACAGCAACCCTATTAAGTAGAAATTATTATAATCATCATTACCTCTATTTTATAGATGTGGAAACTGAATTACAGAAAGTTCAAATATCATGTCCAAGATCACATTAAGTGGCAGAGCTGAAGGCTGAAATCAGGTAGTCTCATTACAAGTTTGATCTCATGATTGTTACACTAACTAATCTGCCTCATTTATTAACCAACAACCCCACACACATACACACACACAGAATATAGTCAACTCCAATACACCCACTACATTGCTTTAAAAATGAGCCCTCTTATCCAAAAAACTTTAATTTCAAAAAGCACTATAGCAACCAGAATGGTTCTGCTGGAAGTAGTTCTCCTAGGATCAACACAGACAGCAAGCCTAGCTTTAAAGCAGCCCACAGATTAAATAAATACATTTTGAGTAAGAAAGAAAAATAAACTGAGATTGAGCACATGAAATAATCCAATAAAAATGACTAATATTAATATGAAAAATTTATTGTGTCCAGTTAGGGGGAAAAAGCCAAAAAAAGTAACATATCCTTTCCCGTGATTATTACCTTAACTAGCTCATATATATTTGGCTTATTCCTGATAAAAACAAAATAACGGATGCTAGCATGGTGCCACTGCTTCTCTGAGCTGTATACAGCCGCGTGATCATTCCTCCAGCACCCACTGTCTATCTGACACTCTTAAATAAACTAAATTTTTACACTGTTTTTCTGATTATCGCAATGTAATTATGTTGAAGCAGCCTCATTTCAGACTTCTATCTCTCTTGGCAACCAAATCTAGATAAATGACAAAGGTTAAAAGTCAAAATTTATGACTAAACAGTGTTTTCTATCTTCACAAACTGTCATCATATCCTCTAGAGACACACTCTGGATAAACAAATTATTTGAGCAAGAATATATGGAGGCTGCATGCTCACAGATGTCTAGAATTTAGACTACTGCATTATAATAAATAATATGCAACCAAAGTATTTGTTCATAGGCTTGGTGTGTCCTGGATAAGTTCTTGGGAAGAAATTGACTTACGTTGGGTGTAACCCCACTTGTTCTGGACTGTCAACATCCCAAATTTGTAGGAGGATGCGTACATACCAGTTGTTGTTCACTCTCCTGACATAGTTGTTAATAGCTCCTTATTCACTCTCAAATATCTTGATTTAGTGAATGAATTGCATAGTCATCATACATCAGTATCCTTCAAGTCTGATGATATAAACCTTGAAAACTGAACACATATTTTACTATGATGTTATTGTCTTGTTAGGGCCATAGGCTGGGTACCACCCATCAGGTGGGTTGAGACTTTGAAAGGAATGGATGGTCTCGTTGTCAGTCAATGAAAGATGTGAGTTCTGGAATAAGACATGTTAACACAGGAGATTGGCTTTAAGCTAGGGTAACAAGGACAAAAAGTACTTAACCTGGGATTCATATTTCAGATTGACCCAGACAATGAAGTATTATTGAGATGTCATTATGGGGGAAAGTGAACTGTCCCTTGCCACATGGAGGAGAGTCCAAAGGTGAGAAAGGAGACATGATAAAACAAAACCTGTCCTCATTATCACAAGACATCTCCATAGTTTCTCATTGCTAGTTGCAATGTGGGAATTCAGAACCTACATGTTCACTTGGCAAAAACAGTGGAGAGCCAGGTGCCTGACATACAACACCAGTGTGGCAACAGCAGGAGTGGTCAAAGGTGGAGGGCTGGGTACTTTCTGAGGCATCAAACCCTCTAGTGTTTCATTACCTGAGGCAGCCCTCTAGTGGCCTGAGCAGGACCAAGGAGAAGACATTTGTCCCTGAATGGAGTAGTGGGACTTACTGAAATGGAAACTAATTTCTAGAAATCAGGAGTATAAATCCAAGAATGGCTTGTGACACTATATGAAGCATAGTTATTGTGAACCATAGGAACTGTTCACAAATGGTAAGCAGCTTACATGAATGACTGTAATTGGTGGTGTTTTTATACAACTAAAGCACTTTTTAATTTTTAAATTCTTACTTTGTAATTGTTCCAGGATCCAGGATCAAATTTAAAACTCACAATCTTACTGTATACCACATGCTTTTTAATTATTTATCACTACATACATTGTAAGACAAAAATCATGGTTCTCATTGCCCTGTACTCTGTATAATTAATTCCCTTTCCATCTGTGTAATGCACTCAAATAACCCCTGTGGCCTTTTTTGAAGGCAAAGGCAGATACTACTATCAAGATAGGAAGTCCCCGAGGTCAACACACCTGAGTGTGAATCTTGGTTTTTCCAACTGGAACTTAGAGAAGTTCAAAAGCTTGTAACTCCTATGAGTCTCAGTTTCCTCATCTATAAAATGGGAAAAAACACCTACCTGGTAGAGTTAGTGTGAAGATTAGAGATAAAATATGTTAAATGCTTAGTAAAGTCATTGAAAAATGGTAAGGTTATATGGCTAATCCAGAGAAGTTGTCCCCATCATTACCTGGTATGTCCCAGAAGCTCTGCCCCATGGATGACTGCTTGATTACTGTTAAGGGGAGGCAAAAGAATCCTAGTTAACTATGAAAGGATCGAACCAAGAACAGACTCTTAATTTACAGAGTCAGAGGGTACTTGGGCAGAGCAGTAAGACGACCCAAAGCAGTCAGTTACAGGAGGAAAGACTGGGAAGTCTCTGTGTCACAAATGTTTCCACAGCAGGTTGGTGCTCAGAACTGGCCAGCTATTGGAACTAATTCACCCATCAGTCTCTCAGCCTGGTAGCCTGCTAACAACTGAGCCGTAGGTAAGCATGGCATACCTTCCAAGAATGTCTCATAAGCGTAATTGTTTCAATCTACTGTCACTGTCTTGTACTGAATTTAGCGGAGTGAAATTTTCACACAAATTTTATTATATGCATATCTTAAGCAACATCAGTTTTAAGGTGGTAGCTTTAGGCCAAAATCCTTAAGATCCTCTGAACTGATCACTTATCCAGGTTTGATGCTTTGGTAGAAAACTGTGACAGAGTAGAAATATTTATAAACAGTTCAGCTTCTTATTAGCTGTATGATCTTGGGCAAACTCTCTAACTTTGCTCTTTTATAATAAGGATAATAATGGAGGCCTTGCAAAGTTGTAAAAACTAAAACTTATTATAAATAAAATGATTATATATCATCTGGCATATATACACAATAAACATTGCTAATATGTTTCACTAAAACTTATCAATGTTCTATGTACTAGACACATACTTATTGTTGGATCAGTTCAGAGGTAAAAGAAGTATGCCCTCAACCAACCCAAATATTTTTATACTTTTCCTCCTCTCCTTTCCAAAATTACTTGGGGAAAAAAAGACAAAGTTTACCATTCCACAATTTTAAAAATAAAAGGCTTAAAAATTAGCTGGAAGAGGTAACATATTATAACAAACGAACTCCAGTGTGCTTGTAATTTAGTATTGCATAGTCTTAGTAAGGGAGAGTGAGAAAGCAATAATACTATCGCTATTTAAATAAGAGGGTTGGGGTGCTTTTAATTAGGAGTGAAGAGGCAGAAATTGGACTTCATAAACCTCTGTAATGAACATGCAACACATCATAATTTTGTGAGGGTCACTGCCTGCTACTTTAGCAGAAACTATGCCTCCAATTTCTCTCTTTGCTCAATCTATAAAATGGTATGAGAGAAAATTTGAGAAGAAAAATTTGACAGTATATCCTGTAGTATTATATTAGTTTGGTGAAAAGTGATAGAAACCAAATTTGAATTTAAATTTACCTAAGCACAACGAAGATTTTATTGGATTATAAAATCCAAGGATAGATTAAAAACAGGAACAAAAGTTATAGGGATATGAAAAGGGCAGATAGCTGGATCCCAGTAGAAGTAGAAATCAGGAATATATCTTTGACTTACCATCTGTTACTAAAATTTAGCAATTAATATGGCCACCATTGTTTCCGTATGTTTTAGTGTCTCCTATACTAGACATACACTAGCGCCCTTTCTCAGTTCTAGTTTCAAAAACCCTAGGAGAGGATTCTTACTGGCTTGGTTTGAATAAAGAGTCCATTCCTATAATCAGTTTGGGCATGTAAGAAAATGGATGTTTCAGATGAAGGCAGCGGCAATTTCAGGGAGAGGAAAAAGAACAGGGTATCAATATAGTAGAAGTTTAGCAGAGCCATGATGCCAGTATCTACTTCTATATAGATAGAAAATTTCTAAGAGAGTCCACTCTTGCTATGTGAAACAAGAAAGTTTTCTTTTCCATGCAGTTCTTTCAAGATAATCATCAATACAAAAATAAGACACAGGTTATGGATTAATGCAACAACTTAGAAGAGTTTTTCATAAAGTGAATTCTTAGAAGAAAACATGCATTTGGAAAATGTGCTAACTTTTACTCAAAGAATCACAGAATTTTGCTGAACAAATGAACCATAAAAATCATGAGAAAATATACTTTTGTGAATTAAGATCTTTCTCTAGCTAAATGGTGGTTTATTTTTTCAATACATAATTTTGATGCATTTTGAAAATATATCAAACTCAATTACATAAGATTTTTTTCTCTAAGTGTGTGTATGGGTAACATTATTCAATTATTTAGATGCTGAATCATTATGTACTGAAAGAAAAAGTCAGAGTTCTCTAACTTACTGAAAAAATTTATGCATCTACCACTAGAGGGCACAAATAAGGCTGTTTTCTGCGGAAAGGGGTTTTGAAAATGACAAAATTCCATTATTTAGAATAGTGTCTGAATGAAGATATGTAGATATTGCATGTTTTCTTTAAATGTGAAAAAGAAAAATCAAAATATACCCACATTTAACCATGAACCATTTTTTTTTCTGTTCTCTCCCCCTCTCCCAACCCCCACCCCCACCCCAAAAAATTCATATATGAGGAGAATAAGAAATATTTCTGGTTCATAAAATTTTAGACGTACAAAGTTATGGAAGTTAAATTATTATCAAAGAATAAGCTAACATAAAAATACTGTTAACAGCAACATGGCAAAAATGCCATAATTTGGCAAAACTATTTATAGTTGTTTAAACCACACTTAGAATCTTTGGAGTAATTCTCGCCTAAAATCAGCACAGTTCACAAAACCGATTCTAAATCTTGTAACTATCAGGTATACATTGAATATCTTCTTAGCAAATGCAGCACTATGGTAAAAATAGGATATGATTTGGTTGCTTATCTTCACACAATAACATGCTTGAGTCAGACTTGTAGGATACTTTCATTCTTCACCAATTGTTTTACTCATTTAAAAAAAAAAAAAAGTAAGAAAAACATCTTCCCCAGAAAAGGCAAATGCTCCCAAATCTTGTCACCCTGGGTGCCTCACAAATACTAATAACTATGGTAAGGTTTGATGCCTCCTATTACTTTGGGGTATTCTACAGGGAAGAAGAATATTCTAGAACTAATTATTCTACTAGAAATAAAAACAGAACAAACTGAGCACAAAGTTTGCTGAGATGTTTTTAAGGTAGAAAAAGGATAGCAAGGTAAATGGTCATAATGATGTGAATTCAATGATGAAAAAAAATGCCTCAATGAATTGCATAAAAATAGCAGGTTGGTAGTTTCTATGACTTTTATATCAAGATTTCCCCCCCGTTATGTTTCAAATTGCTAATTCGAGAATGTCTCCAATATAGATTGCCTTCATCTTATTGAAATTTATCTACAACACCAATTTTCAAGGTTATAAATGAGTTAGAGATTTTCATAGAATTGCTCAGTTTAGTCCCCTCTGATGTTTCCTTCTAAAACAGCATTGTTTTAATTTTCCATGCCACAAGCAACAAACCTTATACCCTGTGAAAACGTTTTCCTCTACTCAAACCCTGTTCCTTTTTGCACTCCAGATTTTGTCACTTCCCTCCTGATGCCAACCTGAGATTCCACCATGGCTCATTTCTATAATAGGGACAGGTCCACAGGAAATGTTGATTATGATACAGGTACACAGTTATCCTCCCATTGACACGCATCCACATAGAACTAAGTATGCTTATTCTGAAACAGCTTGTCTACAAATCACAGCCCCAGGGTAGAGTTTCTTCCACCAAATACTTTCAAATGCTTTGTCCTATAGGATTTCTTGGTATTGATGAATTTCAGAGGTATGAGGAGAGGGGCGCAACCTGCTGCTATGTGACAGAAGTACTATTACTCTTCCTACAAAGACTTTGATATTTGCCATTTAATACACAAATATCACACACACACACACACACACACACCAGGCTATATATATATATATATATATATATATATATATACACACACACATCTATAATGTTAATAATGATGCATTATATATAAACAATATATGTTAATATATTAGTAATTTATATGTAAATGTATGTATCTACTCTATATTTATATCTCTATATGTATTTAACATCAACAAACCTTCAAGGAAACAGAGAGGGCATGGCAAACATTTTGAAACCTATCATGACCATCTACTAAAATATAACCAAGCCACTTCCCTCAAGAAAAAAACAACAACACTCTTGTTTTTCATTTTACACATTAGTATTATAAGAAACTGACCCACTGAAGAGATAAAAAGCAGCTTATACAGGCCCAGTAGTTTCTGGATCTGAAAACCAATTTTAAGTAAATAGTTGAACTTTAACCCATGTTTCTACTAACTTGATATAGTCATATTGACTTCAAAATTATTTTTAAACCCCAAAGAAACTGTGTTTAAGAGATTCCCATCCCCAAAAAGCATGACAAAAATTGATTCTCTTTTGGGTGCAATGGATTTCATGTGGAGGGAAAGTCTAAGTATTCATGTTATGGTGAAGTTTAGGAAGATTCTGGAAAAACAAGCGGAGGCAGGACTTAGTACCTAATTTCCCTAAACAGTCCCACAGCAAGGAGAAGAATGAGACATGAGGACTTCTGATAGACAGCAGAGATGCCCATGGAAAATCCAGCTGGCAGGGGGTAGCTTGATTCCTTCCAGAGCATTAGGTCAATACCAGCTCCGTCTTGGCTGTCACACCTGCAGCCTCTGAGTTTATAAATTTCATAGTATTATCTAGGTTCTCTAAGACAGCAATGTTTATTATTAAATAGTTTCCTGCAAAGTGTAAGTGTTATAAATTATCATAGAAATGCCCTCAAGTCTTAAAACCCAAACATCATGCATCATGCAACTTACAATTAAGGAATAAAATAATATGAATGTATTATGTCACAACTTAGTCTCTGGTGGGTTCTATTGCATCCATCATTCTCCATGGTTTCTTTTTAAAACAGTTGATTACATGAGAATACATATTTTTCTGCCTTGAACTGGTTTTGTTTGTTTGTTATGATATGTAAAATGATGAAAGCGGCATTTTTACTATAAACGTATGACATCTATACATCTTATGATAGCTATTGATAAAACAAATGTGAAAAGGGTCCATATTTACAAAAAAATTTTAAATACTTAGTCTTCCTTCTATCTCTCCAGTTTATTTCTGTCTTGTATCTTAGCTGTAGAGAATTGAAAAATCCTGAATCATTCAGGTAGTTGTAAATTGTAATAGCTTTTTTTTCAAAGAGTTTGCCTTGTAAACAGAATAGTCTTCTATTATACTGATCCAGTAGCCTCTGAGAAGACTAATAGGAAAATTTTAATCTATAAATTGAATAATTATAGTATCATTTGATATAATTCTTTATCATCTGCTATGGAACTGAATGTTTGTGTCACCCCAAATTTTATATATTGAAGCCATAACCTCCAATGTTACAGTAGTTCAAGGCCTTTGGGAGGCAATTAGAGCTAGATGAAGTCATGAGGGTGATGCTATCATGATGAGATTAGTGTCTTTACAAAGAGGAACGCCAGAGAGCTAACATGTGTTCTCTCTTTCTCTCTATCTATCTATCTATCTATCTATCTATCTATCTATCTATCTATCCTTGCCATGTGCGCTCACAGTGAGAAGTCAGCAATCAGCTAGCTCTGCAAGCCAAGAAGAGGACCCTCACCAGAATCCAACTATGTTAGATTCTGAGACTTTCAGCCACCAAAACTGTGGAAAAAATTAATCTTGGTTATTTAAACCACTAAGTCTATGGCATGTGTTACAGAATCCCTAGTAGACTAATAAATCATCATAAAGAAAAAAGACAAGTCTCTAAAACCATAAATATGCACCCGGCCATCTAAATTACAATGATCTCATAATGTGTACATGGACTATGACACTAAGTGCTAAGGCTTGTCCAGCATTTGATTCAGCAACTTATACATATACTATAGTAGCAATTGTGCCATATTACACATATAACATGGGTAAGCCTAAGTCAAGGTAAGTGAGAGCAACATTAACCACAGCCTATCAGAAAATCAATTATATGCTGTTATGTCTTGTGGGGAAGCATGGGACTTGGTTGGAATTCCATAAGGAGGATTCTCCAAAAGGTCAGGGGCCTCTGGAGGGACGTTGCTAAAGGCAGCAGCCCCTACTGTGACTTTTACAAATAAGTCCGGTGTTTTGCTAGAATCTCTATGTTCAGTCTTTAAGACCCAACCTTGTAGAAGCATGTGTTTTCTCAAGGATACTTATCCTGATGATTGTAACTAGAGGTTAATTTTAGTTCAAGCTGTTGTTACAATAAAAGCCTAAGGAGGCAGGCAATCTAGGCTATTTGCTCCTAAAGCAAAACAGCCCCTTAGCCTCTCTTTCACAGAAATGTGTGTCAGAGTAATCTATTCATCCGTCGCTCAGGGTCTGCTGGTCAGCCCTGGCAATATTTGAAGTCATTTTTAAGAGTTTTGCCCCCCAAAATGATTTCAGTATTAGCACAAGTTGGTAAGCTCCAATATGTTAAAATAGGATACTATTTGATATTAGTGTGATATTTATTATAGTTTTCAGTAGATTTTTAAGATATGCTTCAAAATAAATTAAAATGTAGTAATAGCAGAATCTCTAAAGCATCTCTTCAGAATTATACTATTTCTTGAAGCACAATTTGAATACCCTTAGATGAAATGATAAATATTGCCTTTTATGATCAGTGGATGACCAATATGGGATGATACCAATTTCCATTTCCACTATTCTCTGGCCATCTAAGTATCCTAGCTAAGCCACATGTATTTGTAAGTGCAGCATTCTTCAACAAATTCTAATAATACTTTCTAATTTGAGTACAATTCGCAATTCATCACAGTTTGCCCTCTATTCTTGATATCATGCAACTCAAAGCTTAAGGAACCAACATCAAAAGTAAAAGTATTTCAAACAATTCTCATCTAAATGAGCATCACACAAATATAAAAAAACACAGATTCTAAAAATAGCTAAATCAGAAAAATTAAACCATTTTGATGAGCATTGGTAACATCGATCTATCATCTATTTTAAGTAAAATGAATATGGATTATCAAGTAACTCTCCAATAAACACATGATACAAAAATTCCAGAATTAACATTTTCAGATTTTATGTTATTTGACTAGTGTGACAAATGATCTTGGTTGCCAACAGCCATTATTTCATTTCTTCAATTCTAACAGAACCTCAATTATGTTCAAGGTATTGTGGGTAGAAGTATGAATTGTACCACCAGAGGAGAAGGAACCCTCACTAGTGCTACTATGTGAACCCTAATTAAGGTAAGACAACCTGATCATTGTTTTTCCTTGACAATGACTGATTTAGGAATATGCAAGAGATACAATTCTGGCCAACGCATTATATAAGTTCAACTGGGATTGTAGTGGGGCGGGTAGTGCTTTGGACATTGCTGGGTGACATCTGGACCTGCTGCAGCCATCTTACCATCATGAGGCAAAAATGGTGGGAAAACGGTAGTGACCGCCATTGTGGCAGAGTGGAAAAATAAAAAAATAGATCCTAGTTAAATGTCATTGAACTAGTGAATTTACCAAGTTTAGAACTTCTGTACCTCCAGACTTATTTATATTTAAGTCAATTTTAGTTGGATTTTCTTATTTTTCATTTTAAAAATATTTTAAATAATATGACCCATGTATATTCAAAATAAATACTCTTCAGTAGATCATTTATAACTCTTAATAACATTCTTTATACTTCAGAGCCACTGTAGTTTTTTCATGATACTCATGAATTGCAGAAGTGATATACCTTCTCCCAAGAGCTAAATAAGGCTACAAACCACCTCTGGAGTCATTGGTACATTAATAAAATTAACCCTTGTATTGGTTACGCTAATGCATTTTGGAACAAGAAATCCTGCCAAAAGGGAAAGAGAGTATTTAGAGAAGTATATAAACATAATTTTACTTGAGTACAAGAGATATGAAATCCATTTAGAGTAAAAGAAACAAACCAGAAAACATCCTTGCAAAAAGCATTCCTATTTATTTTCTAATAATGTTCTACTTAGACTCCAAAGATTCTGCATTAGGAAAAAACAGTGAGTATATCATGAAACAGTAAGTACAACCTAGCACTCTGATAAGCAAAGCAAATTACTGAAATCAATTACTCAAGAACTCTCATACCCTCCAAGTCTTGTTGCGTTTTTTGTGAGTCATAAAACATCCTGGTTGCTTATCCAAAGTTACTTCACATTGACTGTCAATGTCAATGGGGAAAGAGAGTGGTTTTTTTTTCTGTTTCATTTTACCCTTTACAGTGAAATGTGTAATTTATATGCAGTACATGGTAGCTTAGATTGATTAAATAGCTCTTGATAGGGCTTTGAAGAATTAACTACCTAACGAAGGTGAGTGTTGATTTTGGTGGTTGCCCAGGCATTTTGTGGGCTGAGCACAAAAGTCATATTAATTCTAAAATAAACATAAATATGGCATGAGAGCACTACATGTCCATTGACTCATTCAGAAAGGTGGACCCTTTTCTATGCTTGCTATGGCCTAGAGCAGTGGTTGGCAAACCACAGCTTGCAAGCCACATGTGGCTCTTTGGCCCCTTGAGTGTGGCTCTTCCACAAAATACCACATGCGGGCGCGCACGTACAGTGTGATTGAAACTTCGTCGCCCATGCGCAGAAGTCGGTTTTCAGAAAGGAGATAGACGAAACAAGTATACAAGACGAGTGTGGATGGGAGAGTTGGAAGGGGTCGACCTCAGCGAACGTACCTCAATCAGGTTGAGGACGTTTTTAGCAAAGGCCAGCTTAGGAGTACCCTAATTAAGTTAATAACAATGTACCTACCTATATAGTTTAAGTTTAAAAAATTTGGCTCTCAAAAGAAATTTCAATCGTTGTATGTTGATATTTGGCTCTGTTGACTAATGAGTTTGCCGACCACTGGCCTAGAGGACACAAATACAGCAATATTTCATTAATTCCCTAATTCATCCAACAAATACTTTAGAGACTGCCTCTATGACAGAATTATAAAAGAATAAATATTGTAGCTAGAAAATACCTTTACTGAGCTCTTTATAAGTGAGAAAATGGAGGCCCAACAAGGAGAAGTAATTTACATCAGTACAGCATTTAGTGGCAAAATCAGAACTCCATTCTAACCTTCTCACCTCCCAGGCCACTGCTCTTTCAACCACACCATGTTGCTTATACCAGTACGATAATAAAAATCCTGCAAATCACTGCCTGTGTTCAACTTCACCAAGCAAGGGCATGTGCTTCACATTAGAAGAATGAAATATTTTTCCAAGCCAGTCCTAATGGTCTGACTCATTCATGAAGAGCATTAATGAAAATGGACTGTGCAAATGCAGCGAAGAACGTCACATAAAATAACAGCAGCCATGAAGGGAAAGAACACAGTCCAATGTGCTGCTGAAACTTAATTATCAATCCTTGGCTTCATTTTAGCTTTTGCCAGTGGTTGTGGCTTGAACTCTGACATCAAAAGTGTCACCAGTGGTGCATACGAACCAAAGCTGAACTGACAAATAAATAGCACCATAGCAACTCCCTAGAATGAATTATGGTATCAACTTAGTGACCCTGTTTTGTTGAATTATTTTAGATCACGCTTAGGCAAGTATCTATTGGAAAAAAATGTACTCATGTCCAGTCAAGACTCTTTAATAGCAGATGGATAAAATAACAATCAGAGTGATGAGACTGACCCAATGTATATATGTATATACTTATTTTTTTAAAAAATATGGAATGCTTCATGAATTTGTGCGTGATCCTTGCGCAGGGCCATGCTAATCTTCTCTATATCATTCCAATTTTAGTATATGTGCTGCCGAAGTGAGCACTATGCATATACTTATTGTGCAAGCTATTTATTCAGTAGGTCCACTGGTTAGGGCAGTGATTCCCAAAGTGGGCGCTACCGCCCCCTGGTAGGCGCTGCAGCGATCCAAGGGGGCGGTGATGGCCACAGGTGCATTTGGGGGCGATGAGTAACTGCTATTAAAATTTTTTAAAAAATTGATTTCCAGGGGCTGAGTAATATTTTTTCTGGAAAGGGTGCAGTAGGCCAAATAAGTTTGGGAACCACTGGGTTAGGGTGTGTTATATATATATAAATAAATAAGACAGGGCCTGCTTTCAAGGAACTTTTGTGACAAATGGAGAAAGACAAATACACAGACATTTCATTACTAAACAGACATTTCATTACCACCATAATATGTGGTAAGTACTATGACAATGCATTAATTTGAAAGATTACCAACAGGACAGCTTTTAAAAATCACTTCTCATTATCAAAAATATCACTCTTTTGTAATGATCATTGGTCTACCTACTTAAGACTTTTAAAATATAAATATTCCAGCACAGTATCCTAGAGTCTTGGCACTGAGGGGGGCTCATCTGCATGGTTCCCTGAAAGTGCAGGGGTTGGAAAGAGGCTGAAAAGACTAAGAAGAAGGCAAACTTCACTGAATTTAGCTTTCTGTCAGTGACTTTGTGCTCACCCAGTAGGAAGATTTTGTGTGCCAAAACTGCTTCTCTTGTTGAATAGTGAAGAAACTGTGCATGTGTTAGTCTATTATGTATGCTAGACCACGCCTTTAGAGAATTGCTGTGGCACATACACAATATAAGTAATAATTATTCTTCAAAATTTGGCAAGTGCCCAACATGCAGCAATTTTGCCATACCTGGAAGGTATGTGACTTTTAGTAAAATCTTTATTTAATAAATCTGAACTGAAATGTTTTTCCAAGCATAGAGCCTCCAAGGCTAAAATGGATAATGTGTTAATGGTCCCTGAATCAAAAATGAAAGTTTTACTCTATGTAAAAAGCTCATTTATCTTCTGTTCAGTTACTTTCTAAAATCTTATACATAAGGTCAACTTAATTTTGAGGGAAAAACAAATCATTTTAAAACTTCAAAGGGAGAATTTGATAGAGTAATAAATTATTTTTACAGGAAAAATATAAAATTTAATTCTCGTACTGATTATAAACAAGAAGAATTTTTATCTGAATTTTATATTATATAGTTTTTCAATGTAATTATAATTTTTCAATGAAAAATGAAAGAATCATAATAACATATAGAGTGGGGGCTCAAGCTTGTGTTAGGAATAGAGTTTTAGAGAAAAGTTTCATAAGGCATAATTTGCTCGACATGCTATACATTCTATTTTCATGACAATACTTTGAACAAATAAACACGTATTGGTTATTTGGAATAGATTCGAAATTGAAATCTAGATGGTGAGGCTCTTTGTGTGCACTGACAGACATATACCTTAAAGGCACAGTAGTGTCACACATGCACAAACACACTTTTATATATATTAGGATGTGAATAAATTGATCATGGAGATACAGAAAAGTGTAGCTTATTATCAAAAATTTCTCAAATTTATTAAGTAGCTATTATGGATCAGGATATGTGCTCAATGCTTTACTAGATTATCTCACTGATTATAAAAATGTAATTTGGTCCAAAAAGAAATGTCTAAAGTATCATGTCATTATTTTAAATAAATGATTTCCAAATATATGTTTTAAAGATGTATTGGTATAAAATAATGTCTCCTATGGTGGATTCTAAGAAACACTCATTTTCTTTGACTACTAATAGGTATCATTTTTAAAAAATAGACACAATGATGATTAATTTTAACTATCAATTTGACTGGGCTAAGAGATGCCCAGATAGCCCTAAAAGGTTTGGCTCAGTGGATAGAGCGTCAGCCTGTGAACTCAAGGGTCCCAGGTTCGATTCCGGTCAAGGGCATGTACCTTTGCTGCGGGCACATCCCAGTAGGGAGTGTGCAGGAGGCAGCTGATCGATGTTTCTCTCTCATCGATGTTTCTAACTATCGCTCTCCCTTCCTCTCTGTAAAAACTCAATAAAATATATTTTTTTAAAAAAAGATGCCCAGAGAGCTGATAAAACATTATTTTGGGGTGTCTGTTTGAGGATGTTTCCAGAAGAGATTAGCATTTGAGTCAGGAGACAGAGCAAAGCATTCTGTTCTTACCAATATGGGCTGCATCATCTAATTCAGGGGTCCTCAAACTACGGCCCGCGGGCCACATGCAAATACAAATATTGTATTTGTTCCCGTTTTGTTTTTTTACTTCAAAATAAGATATGTGCAGTGTGCATAGGAATTTGTTCATAGTTTTTTTTAAAACTATAGTCCGGCCCTCCAATGGTCTGAGGGACAGTGAACTGGCCCCCTTTTTAAAAAGTTTGAGGACCCCTGATCTAATCCATTGCAGGCCCTAAATAGAACAAATAGAAAAAGGAAGGGAGAATCTCCCCCCCCCCCCCCCCCCCCCCGCTCTCTCTCTCTCTGAGTTGGGACATCCTTCTTCTCCTACCATTGGGACATCAGAGTTCCTGGTTCTTAGGCATTTGAACTCTAGGACTTATACCAGGGCTCCACCTACCCAACCTCTCCCCTTCCCCAGCCCCACACCATTGCCTCTCTTGGTTCTCAGACCTTCAGTTTCAGACTGATTTATACCACTGCTTTCCTGCTTCTCCAGCTTGCAGACAGTATATGGTGAGATTTCTCAGTCTTCAATTGCATGAGCCATTTCCCACAATAAATTTCCTCTTATACATCTATATATAGCCTAATGGTTCACCTCAAAAGAACACTAATACAGATGGCAAATAAGTTTAAGAAAGGATAAGGCAAAGCAATTCAAACACGACTTTCATCATAGCACTTCTTAAAGCCTTTATTATTCAACTACCTGTGGAACTCTGCAAGAGAGACATTGCAGACCCTGACTCCATGCTCAGGCCAAAGTGCACCCTACATTGTAAAGCATCTCCCCAACACTGTGTTCTGCAGAGAACCCTGTGGGAAACATTAATACAGAAACTCAAAATGCAACGCATGTCAGTGTCAGGTGGGAGAGCCATGCTCCAGAAGGACATTAGATTTGAAATGTGTTTAAAAGGAGACTTTCAATTTGATTGATAGATAGAGGGAGAGGGGAATGATGGGGGTGGATGGAATGTCAAATTGCCTGGCAGCACAAGGTAAATAGATGGAGATAAGAAGGGAAAAGCAGGCCAGGTCCCATCAGGAAAGGCCTTGAAAATCAAGTTAAGGGATGGAGAAATAAAGGGAGCCCTACTCTGCTGTGTTTGCTCCTCTTTCCTTCACTGGGGATAACGGAAAATCACGGGCACCTGTCTACTGCCTCTGTTTAGTCATGATAAAAAGCATAGGCCTCTTACTTTACTAAAAAGAAGTTTGAAAACTGAGTCAGAGACAAAAATCATCAGAGTTACACACGTAAAAGAACTGGTCTCATTGAGATGTAAGCACTGGTACATCTTAGAATGTGAATTAAAGGGAAAAGCTGCCCTGGATTAAGCAGCATAGGATGATGGAAAGATCAGTGAGTGACCAGGGAATGGAGAAATTTGTTCTAGTCCTGAATCAACCTTCTGGGTGACGGTAGACAAGTCCTTGAACATCAATGAACCTCACAGGGCTCATCAGTAAAAGGTCGATGTGGCTGGATGGTCTATTGTCTTACGGCATCCTTATAGTCTATGTTCTCTAAAGCTTAATGTTTCCTTGTTTTTCTAATAGCAGCAGTAAATACTGTGGTATGAAGTGTGGAAGATAATACCTATATGGAAGACAGGCTACAATGTAAGTAATTAACAATACAATTCAAATTGTTCCATTATTTCGCTTACATAGAGCTACTTGTACACTGGCTTCTTCATGTGTCTACCATTCTCACCTCTAATCTTCCAAGTCACACTCTCCCTCCATGCTTTGTGGTCATACTTGCCCCATTACTCCCGCTTCCTCTTGCCTCCCTTGACTATGACAAGTCAAGAAATAAGGCAGTAAGGAAGAGTGAAAGCTCTGAGTGGGGAGGAGAACTAAAGGGCATTTTTCCTCCAAATGTTGGCATCAGCCTGCTCATCTCATTTTTACATTCTTCTCGGAGAGTCCTAAAAGCATAATTTCCTTCATCTAGACCAATTGTTTTCAACTATGGGTAACTTTCCCCACCAGGAGACATTCTGCAATGTCTGGAGATATTTCTGGTTGTCACAGATGGAGGAAAGAGATACTACTGGCATCTTGTAGGTGGACCAGGGATGTTGCTAACCACCCTGCAAAGCACAGGATAGCCCCCACAACAAGTAATTATTCAGCCCCAAGTGTCAGTAGTGACAAGGCTGAGAAACTCTGCCTACCTGAGTTTGCTGTTTGCTGACTATAGGAAAAAGGGTGCATTAGCAGTAGGTAACAGAATTGTGGGTACTAGCCTTTTTCTATTACTTGAGCTCTTTTGCATCTTAAAATATTTTTCAATGAATTTATATTACTTTTACTTTTTTCCCTACTATGTAGTAAAGAAGAGAAAGAAATGCTATTGAAAAAGTCCATTGTTTTTGAGGGCTTTTTAAAATAATAGAACACCAAGAGTCAGATGATCATGAGGCTAATTTCCAAGATCTTTGATTCCTTTCCACTGTGCTGAGCTATAATTCATGGACCAATCTCTAAATCCAAATGGAAGTGGAAGCTGTGGGGTCATGTTGATTATGTGCTTCTGGGGGCCCAATTCATCCAGAGCAAGGCTTTGAACCCCATTTTCTCACCTTTGCTGGGGACCCTCCCACCATCTTAAGCCTCATTTGAAAAGTCAAGAAAAATATGAGGAATTTAGCATCCATACTAATGTTAAATCATATGCCTAAGATGAGCTGAGCTTAAAATGCCTCCAGTTCTACTTTTACCTTCAACGGAAGGGTCCACATATAATAATGACTCACATTGTTATATAACACTTATATAACATTGACAATTATATAACTGCCATTTACACAGTGCTGTTTTCATAGCCATTAGCTCGCCTGTTTCTCACAACAATCTTATAATACATTATTAGCCCATTTTACCAGTGAGACAACATCCAGAAAGTTTAAGGTCACACAGCTCACAGAGTCTTTAAACAAATCCCGATTTCCAAGTGGCTACTTGTTCACAATGCCCAACATAAATCATGAAAGTTCTGATAGTATTTACAATATTCTATCATACTCCATACTCAGGGTCACAAATGCTGGTTTTCTACCCCTGAAAATGAAAATGCGGGTTTTCTTCACCAAAGCTAGGTTAGTGTTACTGCTGCCAACCTTTCATCACTTCATTGGAACTTTAAGATGTAGCCAAGCTCCTAAACACCATGGCCAAGGCTCTGGTCACTACTTGTCTTAGTTTGCTAGAGCTGCCATAACAAAGCACCACAGGCTTAAACAACAGAAGTTGATTTTCTTACAATCAAGAGGCTGAAAGTCCAAGATCAAGGTGTCTTCTTCTGAAGCTTGGAGTGTGTCATCTTCTCCCTGTGTCCTCACACTATCTCCGCTCTGCATGTTGGTGTCCTAATCTGCTCTTATTAAGGTCAGCAATCATACTGCATTAGGACCTGCCCTACTTGCCTCATTTTGACTTAATTTCTCTTTAAGGAAATTTCCTCCAAATACAGTCACACCCTGAAGCACGAGTGTTTAGGAATTCAACACATAAATTTTGGAGAAATGCAATTCAGCCCATAACACTGGTGCCAGGGAATTTTTTAGAGCTAAAAATAGTCCACAAACTTATACATACCACAATATTTCAACCATTCGCCTATAAATAGCTAAAACCTCAGTTCCAAAATAGAGCTTTGCAGAGTTATGCCATGTTCTGCTTTCACCTATAATTGTTTTAATCGGTTAAAAAAAAAAATACCTAAACAGTGCACTTCATTCTTAGAGCTTAGCTTTGTGCAGTGATGTGGAAAATGTATTGACAAGTTAATCTACTAATGCTTCAAGTTCTGCTGAACATTTAATTTTAAAAGATGTGAGGGGGCTGTTCAAGAGGTCTGTTTTTGGCTGCTTGGGAAACCACCTTTTGCCTTTCTATGTGACTTCACTCTCCCTCCTACACCTGCACCGTTGCAGTCCCAGGTCCTTGCTAATATCAGCTTCAGAGGGCTTGCTGTGAGCGGTCCATGCTCTCCTTTTTTCTAGGTGCATTAACCTGAAGGTCTCCTATGTAATGAAGTGATTAACTGAATTTGGAATTATCTCAAATAAGACAAAGCCTTTCAAAATATACCTGACCTGACATTTTCTCAAATTGTGAGAAAGGCTGGAAGAGAGACAAAGAACAGCGTAGAAAAGGGAACTGCCAAGTAGTGCTGCTCTGTGAATAGAGAATGAAAAAGAACTAGAATTTTATCTGTAAATTCTCCCTGACATACATATCTGTTTTTCTCGGGAGGCAGGGTGGGGGGTGATGTTGTCAATTGATCTACACAACAACAACACATTACAGAAATAGAAGGAACTTGGTGCTTGGGTCATTAAATCTGATTATATGCCCAAATCTGCCTATGCTTCTTGCATGCCCTTGGGCAAATTACTAACTTCTTTCATATTTACTTTTTCATATACAGAAGAGGGGTTAATCATCTCAGTACTGCTTATTTTATAGGCTTTGTATGGAGCAACGAAGGTAGAGTGTGTGACGTCAATGTAAGCTATCACTATTTTGAAAAGAATTTTGACTAGTAATATATTTCAGCTAAGAGTTCATTTTCTACAACTTTCTACTTATTTTCTGGATGACAAATTCTATTCTAAGGAGTTAAACATATACCACAATATTTTAACCATTAGTCCAACTCCAAATGTGGCCTAAATTTAAGTGAAGGTTGTGTTTTCAAATAGAACGGTAGGTATATCTGATACTCTTTTAAGGAACAAATTTACCACTATGTAGATTAGGATTCTCAATCTTGTAATGGCTTCCATTTTTCTTCCCACTGAAGATACTGGGAAGGTGGGGGCCTGGGGGAGAGGGCATTAACACAACTTTGTACAGAAAAACACACAAAATAACCTATTTTTCCTTCCTTTAGTTAGAAATTCATCTAATCTCAGAGAATGATAAAGAAGAAAAAATCATAAATAATCTTACAAGGAACTATAACAACTAGTGCTTAATAACTCCTTACGATGTCCAGGCACTGTGTTAAACATTTATAAACATTGCCTTATTTAATCCCCAGAAAAATCCTTTGAGGTAGGCATTGTTCTTCTACCTGTTCTAGCTCCGAGGAAATAAAACTTATGTTTAAAGAGGTAACAATCAAAGGTGGGATTTGTCTTGACATCCTGCTTTTAGCTCTTGCATTATATGGTTTCCATGAAGAATAACAAGAATGTGATTCTTATTATTAACAGTTAAATCTTTGAGATCAAATAGTGGCTCCATTTCAAGAATTCTAAAATTGCTTTT
Organism: Myotis yumanensis; assembly: GCF_028538775.1. NCBI lineage: Eukaryota > Metazoa > Chordata > Mammalia > Chiroptera > Vespertilionidae > Myotis > Myotis yumanensis. Next base: position 37,926,240 of record NW_027223754.1, on the reverse strand, counting down.
GAGACTCTACAGGTTGATTTATAATTTTTATATTGTGAATCAGTTAGTAGACTGGCAAATTACTGTGAATTATTTAATTTCCATCAACATTGTATTATTTCCCATTATGAACAAAATTCATGGAGTTCACACATATGTTTCCATATGAACATATGAAAAACTAGCCATAATATGGAATAGAATATGGTAAATGTAATAATTTGTGATAAAAACAACTATTATCAAGGCATAAAATAAGGCACTAAATGAATGTAACATTGTCAAGGAAAACTTCATGGTGTTGGCATTTTAGCTGGGCCTCAAAGGAGAAATTGATTTTCTCCAAATGAGGAGAAGGGGTAGCAGGAAGAACATAACATCAGTATAGAGTACAGAACTGAGAGATGGTTGATATGATTCCTTAGTAATTATAGTTTAGAAAGTTTCCAAAAGAAAATCACAATTCTCCTCCATTATTCTTGAATGGGTTCTCAGAAAACCAAGCTTAAAATGAAATAATGAAATTTTGTATCTTCAGAAGACATATCAACAATAAAATCAAAGATATAGCTCATTTTTCATTTCTCTCTTACAGCACCCATCAAATTTTAGCATACTGATATTATTATTTCTTTATGAAATTTTTACTTATTTATCTTTGTACACCAAGCACCCTGCATGGTACCTGACCCACAGTAGAATTTAATACACATTTGATTAATTAAGTGCCAACTGCTCCATATTGGCTGAATTTCTATTAAGGCTTCATTTCCTCTTTTAAATTTGTAATGTAAGAAATCTTACAATTAAAAGTTTTCTCTATCAGACACCAAGAAAATTACTAGTTGGCACCGGCTTATGGAACTGTCTCATCTCTTAAAAGATTTTATATTTTCTTCATCAACACTCCTAAAAATATGCTATGTCAAATCCTCCTTTCAGATGGGGTAGAATATTTGGTCATTAAAACTTAGTCCAGGCCAATTTAAAACTTAAGTCTCATCTCCAATCAAAGCTTTCCTTCTCCCTGCACAGAATGCTCTGCTCATGGCACACCCACTTCCTCATCACTCCTCTAGGCTCCAAAACTTGGGCTCCGAGAAGGGAAGGAAGAATAGGTACATATTTATTTTTCTCCTTATCAGTCCTTGCAGGCAATCGAGGGAAACACACGTGTAAGTCCTCTGAGAGGCGCCCCATGAACAGTTCCCTGATGTGGGAGTCCTGGTGCCTCCCAGTATCCTCCACTCTTCTTCAGATCCTGCCACATATGGTTCGCCCACTCTTCCTTGATGGTATCATCTCTTCTTCCCAGGACATCCCCTAGATACTGTCAGAGCAAGATGCTCAAGCTCAGCTAAGTGCCATACCACCAAGTTCACCCCCAGGATAGTTAGCATGGAAATGAATGAATGAGTGAATGATATTGCTCACGCTGGACACTGATTTCTATTTTATTAAGAAAAAGCATAATCTCGCATTTATTTCTTCATCCTAAAGGTAAATTGTTGTGGTTCAAGAAACATTAGAGAGAAATATATGTATTAGAGAGAAAGGAAGGAAGTGGGAGAGAGACAGAAAAGCATCGATATGAGAAACACTGATTGGTTGCCTTCTGTACATGCCCCAACCAGGGACTGAACCCGCAACCCAGGTGTATGTCCTGACCAGAAATCAAAATGGCCACCTTTCAGTGCACAGGGTGACCCTCAACCAACCGAGCCACTCAGGCCAGGCTAAGAGCATATCTGGTATTTTAATACTATCTATAACTTAGAATCTAAACGCAAAAGCAAAATGAAACAAGGACAATCCAATGCATCTAAGACATTTCGTTACAGGCAGCTTTAAGAATGTGATCTCTTGGCTTATAAGAGATACTAAGAGAAGGGACTAGAACCAGTTTCAGGTTTCTTAACTAGGAGCTAAGCAAAAGCTAGTTAGTAGCACATTTTAGCTATTCAAACAGTGTTGTTTTAAATAGCAATTCAAGTTTCAGCAAGCACAGAATCTCTTGGTCAGAGGCGAACAATGCCTGCTATTTGGGGCATTTCGCAATAAATTATAAGAATGGGTCACAAAAATACATTTACTGGAAAGCAATTGAAGAAAAGTCTTTTAGAAAAACAGATTTTTGGTGAAAGCAGCCATAAGCTATTCTGGTCTTTGGCATTATGAAGCCCATAAAGCAGATTTCCAAAGCAATTAATATAAATGAACATTATATTAAAAAATCAATTCTTTTATATGAAATCCAAGAAGAGAGAGGCTAATATCTAATCTTATGAATGAGCACTTTGCGTCATTAAAATTATCACAAAGGCTGAAACCGAAAGAGTCTATCAAGTATTAATTATATTTCATGCACCAATGGACAGGTGCCCTGAGCTTGGACTAAAACCAATAAAGTTTCTGGCATCTCCAAAAGTAACATGAGACTTCATTATGTGTTAATTGAGAGTGAAGCTTAATTTAAAATGGAAATAATAGGGAGTAATTATCTGGGAAGCAATAGCTACAGTTCCTATGGAGGGATTCATAGAACTTTCCCTGAATAAATGAAACATTTTCTTTTCTTTTTTAAAAAAGCTCACCAAACACACAGCCAAAACGCCCAATAATGTAAATACTTTTAAATGTTTTTCTGCCCAATGCCACAAATAACCTTTTACACATAAATTCTATCTGTGATGACAATCAAGAGCATACTGGGTAGTTTATGTGTATTATACCCATTCTGCTTTAACTTTATCGATTATCCTCTAGCACAGAGCGCCAGAGAAGGAATTTTGCTATTCACCGTCCTTAGATAAAAGCTATACTAAGCATGTGCTGTGAAGACACCATTCTGGGCACCACGCTAATAAAGATGAGTAGTGTCAGGGCTCTGACTGAGGGACTTTAGAGCAAGTGGGAGGACAACTATGTAAACCCATGAATACTGCCAGTTTAAGAAATGCTACCTAACAGGAAGTGTGGACCGTATCTTATGGAAGCACTGGTGAGGGTGCAAATTTCTCTGCAGGGCTGCTGGCCATAATTCTCAGAGGTCATTTTGGGCTAGCTCTCTGCAGGGTGGCTACCAGGGATAAGTATTCCAGTAGGTGACTGGCTGGTTCCAAAGACTGGAGATTTGTGGCAAAAAACCATAGGGTGTACAGTGGGAACATGACCAACACGAGGCTTGATTGTGAAGATTCACAAACACTAGGCTTTAGGATTTTCATATACAAAATAGGGAGCTTTCCAGGGCCTTTGCATACAATGAGGAAATGATCCAATTTGTGCCCCGGAAAACATTCTGGAGGCTACCTAAAAGATAGGCTGTAGCAGGGAGAAATGCAGAGAGATGGGTTAATGAAGCTATTCTGGGGAAAATGTTGGAAGCCTAGCAAACATCTGATGTCCCCCATGTAGAAGAATAATACGTTTCCTCCCTGTTGACCCCAGCAGTGGGCAGATGATTTGCTTTGGACAATAAAATGTTCCTTGTCACTGACAGGCAGACATTTCAAGAGACTGATCAGCAGCCGAGGCCCTGGATGGAGCCATGGAGTACAAATCATGAACAAGAAGTAAGTCTCTGTCTCTGTATGCCACTGAGATTTGTTCATAGTCTAGCCTCCTCAACCCCAAAACAACAGACATTTTATTTCTCTTATACTTATGTCGTGCAAAGCACTGCTCACAATTGATTAATAAATATTTATTGGAAATCTACTTGAATGTTAGATACTGTGCTTTCTGCCAATAAGTTTTCAACCGTAGAGAGTCTACAATCATGGTAGGAAGAATTGACTTTAAACAGAACAATATCTTTGGGAATTCAGAAATCCCTACGACCAGGATGGGGTGGGTCATGAGTGGCTGGTTTCCATCAGGGTGGAATGTGAATAGGGAAAAATGAAGAGAGCAGGCAATAAACATCAGGATGGGGACCAGGAAGAGGGAAAAGTTATATGGTCAAAGGCAAGAAAGAGAAAATGTGTAAACCATCTTTGGGATAGAAGAAGCAGACCATTTCTAACAATTGATAATAATTGATATTGATTCTGTCCAATACGTTGGCTGGTGCTAGAGTCCAGCTATAATACTTTAACATTTCCTCAGTTGCACTAGCCATGATTCAAGCGCTTTTTAGTCACATGTCACTAATGCCATACCGACACAGTACATCCACCATCACTGAAAGTTATATTGGGCAGCCCTGGCCTAGGAGAAGTGAGATATAAAATAAAAATACAAAACGAGAGTCCTTGAATGCCAAGATAATGTTTAATTTAACTTCAAAAGTTTAAAATGTGAAAAGGGCAGTGACAATATAAAAATAATTGAAAGAGTAGCAAGATGGGAGAATATATAGGAGACAAGGCTGGAGAGAGAGAGAGAGAGAGAGAGAGAGAGAGAGAGAGAGAGAGAGAGAGAAGGGGTTTTAGCAGCAACCTAGAAATGAATAACCAGGAGCTAGAACATAATGTGAGGGTAAGAATAAAAACAAAAGAATACTATTCTTATTATTTGCCAATTCTGTATATGCAGATGTACTCACTCACTAAAATTATTTGTAACCCTCAACATCAATACTTTCTATACTTTCATGGTCATTGGGAGACATGTGCGGACTGGAGAAAAATGAGTCCGCCAATGGCTGTGCACATTCCCAGCTGAGATTCAACTTCACTTTCTTGTTTCAGCTCATATTGTGAACAAGTGTCCTTTCTGTGGTCTATGTGGCCTCATGTTTCTGCATTTTTGTTCTTTTGTTGGTGATTCACTGTTGCAAATTGCCCCCAAGTGCAGTTCTGGAGTGCTGTCTAGTGTTCCTAAGTGAGAGAAAGCTGTAATGTACCTTACAGAGAAAACAGCTGTGTTAGATAAGCTTGGTTCAAGTGTAAGTTATAGCAGCAATTTTCAACCTTTTTCGTCTCATGGCACACAGAAACTAATTACTAAAATTCTGCAGCACGCCAAAATATATATATTTTTTTGCTGATCTGAAAAAATAGGTGTAGTTTTGATTCATTCCCACCGGACAGCTACTGTTGTGCTGGTTGTTGTCATTTTTTAAAATTTGACAATCAAAGGGAAAAGGGGTCAGTGTCCCTAACTAAATAGTCAGGCATGGCATGTTTTTAAAATTCTTGCCACAGCACACTGGGTGAAAATCGCTAGTTATGGTATTGTTGCCCATGATTGCAATGTTAATTAATCAATATTTATTAAATAAGGTATCTTTAAAAAAAAAAAAAGCCACCCATAACTAAATTTCCCAGCATGCCTACTCAAACTACTTTCTTTAAATCTACTACTACTGCTTTTTTGGCCCCAGGAAGCAAAATACGGATTTTAGTTACTAAAGAGGCTTACATGAACTAATGTATCAAAACAGTAAAGCAAATTGAGAAGATGATGCGTGGTAGTCACTTACAACTAAGAGGTGTGTTCCTATGTACCAGGCTGGAAGTACTCAAGATTCAAATTTGGGTCGCAACAATAATACACATTACCATATATCATGGGACATTGAAATCACATTCAAAATGCATGGTAGTCAGCAATTTAATTCCCCAAAAGCTAAGGGTCTTGTGTATACCATACTTAGAAAGCAATTATCTATCCCTTATTCCACAAGAAGATTTCAATTATATGTACCACATTTTCAAGTTTACAGAAGCTTATATTTTAAGATATCAACTATATTGACCTCTTACTCAGCTATTAGCACATACAATAAAGGTTAAGCTGGTCCACTTCACCTTCAATCACAATTCTCAGGGAACTGCCATCCATATGTCCTTACCTTTGACATTATTGCTAATTTTGACACAGCTTGGCTATGCTCTGAGTAAAGATAAGGTGTGTGTTTTGTTCTTTTTTTATGTGACCCAATTTTCCACAGCATACTATTTTTCCTTTTGTAGAATTAGAGGCTTCAGCTCTAAAAATCAATGCTACTCTCTCCTATGAGAATTATACTGCACCCAAAGGAACTTGTGCAAAATCAAAGTGTTTAATGTGGCAGTGGAAACATTCATAACTGAAAATCAAACTGAATAATGAAGAGCTACCACCCGATTGCTGCACTAAGATAACCCAGATCAGTGACAGAAAACACGGGAAATGAGATATATTTGCTTTCGTTAGAAAAAGCATCTGCCTTCATTATTGGGGGGTGGGGGGGTATATAAAAGAGAACCAGAAACTGCTTTCATTTTATTATTTTTAGAAGCAATGGGCATATATTTGATAAGCCTTCCAAAGTGTGGGGGGTAATATAACATCAATGCAATTACAGCAATCCTTTTCTTGGGACTAAATGGTGGGTTTTAAAGCACAGCTACCCTTTGATTAATGTGGCAAAACAGTCTGTAGAAAATGAAAAGTACTTTTACAAAGTTGTATGAATGCAATGCACATACCACGATAATAACCGAATTCCTTATTTTGACCTTCTAATAAACCATAGACACAAATATCATTTCTTTAAAATACATTGAGTGGAGGGGGTCAACAGGGGATAAAAGGGGGACATCTGTAATATTTTCAACAATAAAGATAAATTTTTCCCTCAGACCCAAGGCTGTCAGGATACTCTCCTTTCACCTCTGACAATGACTGAGGGCATCAACAAAATCACATATTTGCTTAAGACAGACCCTTGCTCTCCACAGCTGAGCCAGGGTAAGGAGGATTCAAGATGAACAAAGGGAGGTCAACCAAATCCAGTGAACATATGTCAGAGAGCCTTTGGAGAGAAATGGAGGCGGTTCCCAGGAGAGAGTAACCCCTGGACAAATGTCTACTCCCTTCCTGGCTGTTTGAGTCAACAACACACAAGAAAGATTTACTCTATGCTAAGGAAGATCCAGAGAAGTGTATGCTCTGATCCTTGAGCTTAAGCTACTAGAATATAGTTAAGGAGAAAAACAGAGATTCAGAGTCAGTTAGATGCTCAATTATACCTTGAACAATGCAGACAGGAGAAAAAATACATACTCACAGTTTACTCCCTTACCTCTCTGAGACTGAGAGTACTGCTCTATCATTCATTCCAGATCTTTGGATTTGGATTTCAGGAAGATGTGTAATCTTCAGGCAACTACATTACACAAGCAATGCATCTAAGCCAGCAAGCCTACTCTCATCACAGCTTGGCTCTTTCTCAACCTCATTTGTGGAGCTTCTTTGTCCTTATTTTTGCTTCACAGTATTTTCCTCATGTCTTCAGCCCAACAGCTCTCACTTCCTACTCTGTTTCCAGTCTCCCAATCACCCTTTCTGCCCCACACTTGGTCACCCGGGGACACCTGTCCTGAGACACCTGTCCTTGGTCCGGCAGCGAGTTTCACTCAGGCCCCTGAGGAGAGAACTTGGACCAGATCATCCGACCAAGTTTTACATGTGTTTCTTAACTGAACCAAGTGCAAAGGAAATAATAAGCCCCAAATGGGAAGTTATGAAAGGAGAGCACTCGTCATTAAGCATCATCCCATTAGACATTCCAGAAAGCGAAAGTAATAACAACAAAAGCTCCTTTGCAGGGAAAAAGAGATAATTCAATTCTTTAAAGTTTTATTACCAAATTTGCAAATTCACTCTGCTGCGCACAGATGTGCAAATAAAATGTATATATAATTACTAGTAAAATAAAACATAAAGATTAAATATATGTATTTCTAAACATGTATAGTTAAAATAAATTATATATAAAATACATTTTAAAATATATTTATTTTAAATACAAATAACTTTCTTGTCTTTATATAGTTAAAATATAGTTCCCTTGTTTCCTATTAACTGATTTAACCCTGCTTTTCAAACCCTAATAAAAAGTAACCTAATGGTTTAAACTGTATCCCAGCCAAGAAGAGGAAGTCCTCTCAGATGCTCAGCTTCACTGTGGAAGCTTCAGAGGGGCATGTCCAGTAGAACTCTGCAGTGATGGATATGTTCCAGACTTGCATCATACAACACCATACCCATTAGATTTAATGTGGCTACTGAGCTCATAAAGTGTGGCTAGTGAGACTAAGGAGTGGATTCTAATTTTAATTTAAATGTATTAGGCCACGTGTGGCTATTGACTGCTAAATGGAACAGCACAGCTATAGGACCTAAATGTCCCTGTGGGTGTGCGGCTGATGCAATGTCATAAAGTTGGGGAGGAGCAAAATCCTTGTCCCCATTTATCCTACAACAGTGGGCTGGGCCAGAAGCAGGCTGGGGCTTGCCACCACCCCTTCTTTGGCATATTCTCCTCTATCACCGAGCATTCCTTAATGCTCTATGATATAGTTGGCTCCTGGTAAGTTAAAAGAAGTGGTAAGGATATTTAGATCAGAATTTACTTTTTTGATAAACCCTGGATTTCATGTCTATTACCTTGATGAGGAAACAAAAATTCTATTATAAGAAATATTGGCTCATGTTTTTTCTTCTTCTTCCCATTGTTGTTGTTTTTGTCTCCTTCCTCTCATTCTATACCAATACTACTATTTGTGCCCTCTACCCAAGCAAATGCGGTCATGGTCTAACTTGAGCATAAAGCCACTTACAGACAAATACAGCATAAGAAGCACAGTATGATTTTCTAAATATATCTTCTATCATAATAATATTTATTTTATAATCAGTTCAGTAAAAGACTTACACTGACCAAAAACATAAGGCAACCTCTGTTATCATTAAATTATAGGTGGACCAAGAAGTTCCTTAATAATTGTTTGGAAAACAAAACAAAGAACTTTCAGTGACATTCAGCTTCTTGGTATTACATTCTTCCACACCATGGAAACCCAAGGGAAGCCTTTTGGAATGGCAGGAAGTAATGTATTATTACTCTTCCAAGCTCTTCATAGCTATTGCACATCTGCATCTTGTAATACTTGTTCTATTCTAACTTGTGGATTATCTGCATTTACATTATAAACAACTTCTGTTGAAAAAGGCTTCATGTGAATAACTCACAGAGCATAGTGAATTACAAAAAAATTTTATTGAAATCAATAAATCAATACAAGTGAACAAACTGAACTAACAAGCAAAATAAAGAAAGAAGACAGACTCATACATAGAGAGCAGGCTGACAGCTATGTATGGGGTTGGGGTGGGAGCAAGTGCTGGGGATGTGGAGGGATTGAGCAAAAGAGAAAAAAGAAAGAGAACTCATGGGCATGGACAACAGTGTGGTGATTGCAGGGAGGGGGGCAGGGTATAGGGGAGATAAATGGTGATGGAAATAAAGAAAACATTAACAATGAAAAACTTCAAATGCATGCAAGAATTTTAACAAATAATTGTTTTTCTTAAAGCTATTTTAATAAAATATAAAACTAGAGGATGATATCAATTTACAGCATGCTATACCTTAAAAGTACGCATAAACTGGGGATATAAATGTATAATATTTGAAGCAATGTGGACATGGGCATTTTTAAAAATACTTGCACAAAGATGTAATGTATTTCAGATCAGTGTTTTACACATACTGTCCCAGTAGCTGTCTTAAAAGAGGTAAAATCAGCTTTAAGACACTACTTCCCAAGAACAGCAATGGAACAATGATTGAGTTGATGAATAAATGATTGCATGGTGAAGCATTCGAGAAAGAGATCTGCTAATAGTGTCTTCAAGAAATCAGGCAATTAACCACTTAAATTCATAAGAAATGACAAATAATAATATAGATTTTAATATTGGATTCTTCAGCTAGGAATAAAAGAAATTTTCTTACTTCAAGTTAATTTTTCCTTATTTGAAAAATCTTTCCAGGGAGAGACCAAAAATCTAACCTTCATTTTTAGCATACGAATAAGCAGAATAAGCAGAATATCTTTCATTTTTCATTTTAATCTTGCTAAAAAATATTTAACTATTTGTATAAAATGAATAAAATAATTTAAGCAACAAGTAGTTTTGCAAAAGTTGCTTACTTTATTCTGAAAATTATGTATTGCTGAATTTTAAAAAATATCCATATTGAAAATAATTTATGTTGCCAGTTAGTGAAACATTTTAATGAGTCTTAAAAAGCACCACAAGATATCACCATCTATTGATAACTAGACATTGTCAACCTTCCAATTACTCCTTAGTAAATAAAAACACAAACTCTCAGTTTTCTACTTTGGGTTTTTGTTTTTGTTTTTTTGGTTTTTGCTGTACTGTATATTTCAAAAGATTTCAAAATAAATTTTGCAAAGAATTATCACCATATATTTACCTTTTTTACTTAAATGTATATGTTTCTAAAACATTATGATAAAATACTTATATCCAATTTCAGGAAAAAAAATGTAAATATTGAGTCAATTCTTATAAATTTGTTCTATTCAAATAACCTCCCCAGCCTAGTTAGGCATGATCTTCCTTCAATACTGTTTTCATCAGGGTGCCCATGAGTATAGACCCTGAGAAGGCTGTTGGAGGTTGGGGCAGGGTGGACACAGGAATAGGAAGGTTATATTGTAAGAGATAAAATTGAGACATTTTGATAAAGAAAAAAAGGAGAGATGAGGGTAGTGTCTAGTCCAGTAACATGGTAACATAGATTCACACTCCCCTGGTACCTGAATTTGAATCAGCTGGAGAACTTTGGTCAGTTATTCTGAAAAACTATTCTCTTGTTTAGTCTTCCTGACACTCTGCCCTTGAATCACCTCATGTCTTAAGGACGCTCTGCGGTGGCAGCCCTGCTAGCTCAGCATCTCTTCACACCTCTCTCGATGTGTTTAACCCTCACCGAAGAGTGTCAGTCTGACAGGACCTTATTTGTTCACACAAAACAGACATTTTCTCCACCAATACACTTGTACTTTTTGCCTGGAGCTAGAGATCAGCTTGCAAATATGTAGCAAAATTAGAGAGGCACATCTCAGTGACCTAGCACATAAACTGGAAGTGCCATCAGGCAAGTTTCTTTTCTTACTCAGGTCAGTTACCCAGCACAAGTGATACTTAACATATTTACCAACAGGTAGACACAGAAATCAAACATCTTCTGCTGGCCATGAAGTACCAGAACAGCCCAACAAGGGCAGATCAGCCACACATGAACCCTGGACAATATTTCATCAACTTGAATCTCCTTAATTCAGAGCATCCTACAACTCAAAATAAAGCATAAATTGGGAATAAAAACGTAATATTTGAGGCAACATAAACATGGGTTTTTTAAGTACTTGCACAAATCTATAATGTATTAATTGTCACCTCATTTTTAAATCAGTGCTTATCATGTGTTGTTTCTGTTTCAGTCTTAACAAAGGAAGAGTCAGCTATGAGAAGAACAGCAATGGAACAATACCTGAGGTGATGAGTGAATGACTGCATGGTGAAGCATGTACAGGTACTTGGGTCTACTTAGCCCAAATCCAAAGCATGCCCATTGGTTCTTATTAAGGGGTGTGATCCAGTGGGAAATATGTTTTTATGGAGCTTGGAGTTCAATAATAAAACAAACTTATATGAAAGATTCAAATTTTCCATAAAATGAATGCACTGTCCATTCACTGACAGTATAGAGAGGATAGTGAGACCTTGAGTCTAGGTAGCCGGCTCCCTCGGAAAGCCCCGCACTGTCTGATAGGACATTGAATGATGCCAAATGGCTTCAGTCCTTTGTCCTTTCTCCAGGTTCCTGGAGTGTCTGTCATCCTCTAGACTGCAAACTCCTCATTTTACTGAAAAATTAATACAATGTTCAATTCTTTTCTGAAGGAAAGTCACTAGCTTTTTTAGTTAATCTTTGCCACAGGGACTTGACTTTTCTGAAATATCATTATGTTTCTGCATTGCCTCTTCTTTCCAGTTTTGCATCTGCTGATGTTTGTGCAGCAAATCTATCCAAACCTGTTTTGTCAGCAAGTTATTTGCAGGAAAAAATGCAAAATTCTCAATGTCTGCTTGAGTGATTTCTCAAGATCCTGATGGTTCATTAATATCCCACATTCATGCGAAGGGGAGTCTATCACCAAGAGCTAGTCAAGGCAAGAATGACAGAAGAAATGATAAAGAAAAAAAGCTTCTTGCCAAAACCGGTTTGGCTCGGTGGAAGGAGCGTCAGCCTGCGGACTGAAGGGTCCCAGGTTCGATTCCGGTCAAGGGCATGTACCTGGGTTGCGGGCACATCTCCAGTGGGAGATGTGCGGGAGGCAGCTGGTCGATGTTTCTCTCTCATCGATGTTTCTAACTCTCTATTTCTCTCCCTTCCCCTCTGTAAAAAATCAATAAAATATATTAAAAAAAAAAAAGAAAAAAAGCTTCCATCTTAGAAAAAAGATGCCATTCATTTAATAATTTCTACATGAAAGTTAGTATTATTATACTTATTTAAATATGTTATTAAAGAAAATAGATAAATATTTAATCATATCCCCAATAAGCATATATGAAAATAACACAAACCATGATATTGGTCCATCACTTACACCACCAACTCTTGTCTCTCAGGTCATGCCCTGTGCTTCCCTTGACAGTACATATCATACATCACACGGACATCCTAGGTCAGCAATCGCTCAACATCATACCTTTATCTCCAGCAAAAACATAGGACCGAAGCGTCCTTGACCAGCTTCTCTGGCTTCCCTGATATCTTGACTGACCCAGTCCCTCCCCGAGCACAGAGTCCTGACTTCTGGAATGTGTGAAGCCCAACACCACAGTTCTGCTTAGGTTGATGAGAGAGCCAAGTGAGGATTGTGGAAAGGCAGCAACTGCCAATGGGGATTACAGAGACACTACTGTGGATCAGAAGGTTGGAGAACCAAAATTCTGCAAACCAAATCATACTCTCCCAGAGTGTAAAACATTGCTGCAATGGCTACTGTAAACTGACTTTGAGTCACCAATTCTAATGAAATCCCTACTTCTCCAGTGTAACTACTAAATACTCACCCATTACTTTTCAAACTTCAGTTTTAAAGTGCATTGGCCAATATCATTTAAATTCAAATGCAAATATTTTATCTAATTCACTTTTTGTAAACATAAAACTATGTATCCCTTGGGGACTTGCTATTTTGTCAACAACAAACAGTGATGAGGAAGAAATACCAAGGAAACCATGTTGGAGAAGGATACTAAAAAAGAAATAGAGAAGAAAGGAAAGCTAAAAGAAATCCCAAATGTAGCCAAAGAATGAAATTCAGTAATGCAGCCTATGGCAACAATGCGACCACATGTCAAACAGCAGAGAAGAGGGGATGTAACATGAACTCCCCACTCTCTCTTGGTTTACAGCAAGTGGTAAAGAAATAGGAATACCCTGGACAAATATCCAGTTTGCCTTGAGAATCCGTGCAGTCCCGGCGACTGCCTCCTCTGCCACCCAGCATGCTTCTGATCCCCACAAAGGTGCTGATGATTGCCTACCCTCCCTCTCCGGCAGGCTTCCTTCAGTCCTGGTTCAGGTGTTTCTGTGACAAGCCAGGGTCTCTCACCTATCTAATATATGCTTAATGATTAGAGGACTACCTAATCTTAAAATAGCTCTCGACTTCTACATTTCTTAACACATCTGTTTATTGATAAGGGGCACTGTACTAGTATCACTACCATCACCACACTACTACTACTGTTACTACTCTCAAACTACCACAATTAATAATGATAATAATAAAGCAAAGAGCACTTATATAATGTTTACACATGCCAGGCTCTCTCTTAAACACTATATACCCACATGCTATCTCAATACCCATTTCACAGAGAAGTAAATCAAGTCTTAAAGAGGTTATGTGACCTGCTAGGCAATAGTAGATCACAGATTTAAACCCATGCAGTCTGGCTCCAAAGACCATGTTCTTTATCACTATTTTGTCATAACTCATAAAGCTAAATAATAAATTTAAAAGAGTCCAAATATAAAATTAAATTTTTGAAGAATATAATTCCTCCCTCAAGAAAGACTTATGAATGGGATTGGTTCATTTCTTTGTCATGTGGATTCTAAATTATATTCGCCCATTAACCTTGATCAGATTTATAAATATAATCATTTCATTTGTTTACCTAATATTTCCCATCCAAATTAGACCTCCCTAACTTCACATTTTATTACTAATGCAAATAAAAATAATAAATATGTTTTTAGTAAAAGGTTATAGAATTTCCATGGAAATCTGTTGAGAGGAAGGTTATATAATATTGACTTCCAAGGCAGAACCAAGGGCTAGACAGCTAAATGTCAACAGATATAGTAATTTCCTTATTTGGAAAACACACTATTTGAAATTGATGATGTTTTCCTTTTGACAGTATACACATTAATTAGGATTGTTTACCATCATTTCCATACTGCAATTCTGCTAAAATATTAAAGGTTTTGAACACCAAATAGAATTAGCTATTTTATATAAGATATACACGCTTTTATGAATTAGGTAGTTTTTTTCCTAAGTGAACAGTCTAGTCATATTATCCTGCTTTCTAGTAATTGCCTAGGAAGAATGTGTGTAATATATGAAATTCTGAATTATACATACTAGCCTGGAGAAATACAGGGGTTGATAAAGTAGGTTTACAGTTGTGAGTATGTGAAATTCAGTTTATCCTTGTATTGTTATTCATTTAGTAATTATTCTATTTATTATTATTATTATTATTATTACTATTATTAACCTATTTGTGCCCCACCACTGTATTCACAGGTGTAGGATATTAGCATTCCTTTGAAATAAATCAATAATAAATATTAAGCATCCTAAATTTGGAAACTTTCCTCAAACTACTCAAAAGGGTCCGTTTTACTATGTGATCATTCCCACATATGTATCCCAGCCGGACTAGGTCTAGAATTTCTAATATATTTTTAAAATCAATTTTATCATTACACTAAATGGTATTTTTAGTAACACACTCATAGTTTTTAGTCTAAATAATATTTTGTTTAAAGTAAGAGCAAATAGAGTCTGCTAACCAAGTGCAATTCTACCTGTTTTTGTATGACTCATAGCTCAGAATGGTTTTTCCAGATTTACAATCAATTTGATGATGCAAAAGACTAATTTTAAATCCCAATTAAATCACATGTAATCTTCCAAGGAAAATAATTTTAATGTTCTTATCAGTAGGTGAGGCAGACAGAATAATGGTCTCACAAAATGTCCATGCCCTCATTACAGAACCTATGAATATTTTTCTTTACAAAATAAACGGAAATTGGCAGATGTAAGTAAGGTAATGGACTGTTATGGGTTGAATCACATCCAGAAAAAGATAAGTTTAATCCCTATTACCTATAAATGTGATCTTATTTGGAAATAGGGTCTTTGCAGATGTAATCAAGATAAGATGTGGTCATTAGAGTGAGACCTAGTCCATAGAACTGGTGCCCTCATGACACAATAAAAGAGACAGAGACACACAGGGAGAACACCATCTGATAACAAAAGCAGATATGGAAATGATGCAGCTACGAAGCAAGGAACACCAAGGACTGATGGTCACCACCAGAAGCTAAGAAGAGGCAAGGAAGGATTCTATGTAGAGGCTCAAAGGGAACATGACCCTGCTGACAACTTGATTTTGGAATTTTAGCCTCCAGTACTGTGAGAGAATAACGGTTTTCAACCACCCATTTGTGATACTTTGTTACAGGAACCCCAGGAAACCAACTCATGGACCTGGTATGAGAAGATGCATTATTCAGGTGGAACCAACATAATCATATGGATCCTTAAGAGTGGAAAACCATTCTAGGCTTTGGTAAGAAGAAAAAAAATGTGACAACAGAAGCAGAGTTAGAGACATGCTATGCTGCTGGTGTTGGAGATAGAGGAAGGGGGCTATGAGCTAAAGAATGCAGGCAACTTCTAGAAGCTGGAAAAAGCAAGGAAACACCTACAGTAAAGCCTCCAGAAGGAACACAACCCTGCCAACACCTTGGTTTCAGCCCAGTGAGACCTGTGTTGGACTTCTGACTTCTAGAACAGTAGGAAAATACATTTGTATTGCTTAAGCCACCAAGTTTTTGATAATTTGTTATGGCTGCAATAGAAAACTGATACAATGATATTATATTATAAAAATTATTTTACTCAATTATCATTATTATTGTTATTATTTGAACTTCATAAAATTTTGTGAAACTTTGTGTTCTCTCTTGTTATGTAAGTACCTACATAATGTCTTCGATTTATCATTTTGGCCCACAAAGCCTAAAATATTCTCTATCTGGCTCTGTACAAAGTTTGCTGACCCCTAGTTTTCAGTGTTAGCAAGTTTCAAGTTTCTTAAAAGATGAATAAAATATAGATCTTACATTGTTCAATATTTCTTGTTAAATAGTGTACTGAAGTTCAGATTAGAGATGCAGATTTATGGTATAGAGTTGCATAATTGTAGACCTCAAAAAGAATTAGAAGAAACATATTCCCTGTTACTATAAGATATTCTTTTTGTTGTTGTTAATCCTCACCCACGGATATTTTTTCCATTGACTTTTAGAGAGAGTGGAAGGGAAGGAGAAGGGGAAGAGAGAGAGTAAGAGTAAGAGTAAGAGTAAGAGAAAGAGAAAGAGAAAGAGAAAGAGAAAGAGAAAGAGAAAGAGAAAGAGAAAGAGAAAGAGAAAGAGAAAGAGAAAGAGAAATATTGATGTGAGAGAGACACATCTATTGGTTGCCTCCTGCACATGCCCCAAAAGGGCCAGGGATCGAACCTGCAACCCAGGTACATGCCCTTGACAGGGAATCAGAGCCATAACCCTTCAGTGCGCAGGCCAACACTCTAACCATTTAGCGGCACTGGCCAAGGCAACTATAGTTATTCATTTTTAAAATTCATTTGTGCAGTTTGTAATGTGCCATCATAGTGCAATTGGCACAGCAAGCATGTGAGTCAAAGGTCAGCATACTCACTTCTCTTTCCAGAGACACATGCAAGCCCATTTGACCGAGAGAAATGGATAGATAACACTATTTCTGCCCACATGTAGTTTTGTAGTAGCACTGGCGGGATGCAAACACTATATAAAAGCCATGTGTTTTATAGGAATGTGCAAGACTGGGAAAGTAAATATTTTCCTCTTTGAATAATGAGACTCAGCATTAATATGATCATAATTCTTTCCCCTAAGGATTGCTTCAGAATCCAGAAATTATGAGTTAGATAACCAGTAAATTTAAATAAAACACTATTTTTACTTATTAATCATCTATTCAGAGAGTTCAAAACTTACTCATCTTAATCACATTATTTGGAACTTGATAGCCTCATTTTGAAGAACTGGGAGAAAGCATAAATAGATTGCTGAAGACAGGCTGAGTCATTAAGAAAGGGTTGATAAGCACTGTCAGTTTGTCCCTGCCCTACAGACTAGTGAACCCTGCTTTCATTTGAGAGACGATAAGCTAAAGAAAAAGCTTTTTTCATTCAGTAATAACAAATAGTTGTTAGTGCCCACCATGTGCTGGGAACAGGAAACCCAGACTTGCCCCTGCCCCTCAATGAACTCAGCCATTTGCTGGCAGAACAGAAGGTGCATTTGACATTTGCTCCCTCCCTCCTCACCTCATCCCACACAAACCCACCCCACATGGGATGGTCTGAGTACCACCTTAGCAGAGAACAGGCACAAGCACATATTTCCCCACCCATTACCAGACAGTTCAGGAAATACAGCAGAGAGGCCATGCATGGATTACAGATCAGTCAGACGCAGATTCAAATTCACTCTCCTTATTAGCTATGTGACAGTGAGAAAATGGCCCAACACAGGCGAGCTACAGTTTCCTAGAGCTCAGAGGTAAAATAAGGATCACAGCAATCTACGGTGTTGCGTTCAGGACTGACTGAAAGCACATGGGAGCCCAGTTGGCTTAGCATAGGTGTTCAGTAAAATCTAACCACCATGAACGTCTTTGAAGGAGCTAAAGTAAATGTAAAAAATAATAATAATAACAATGCTTCGTTCTCACTAACTAGGTTTCTGTCTCAAAGGGGCCCCTGCTGTATGCATAGGCACTTTATATGCACACATGGTAGAACTGTCCTGGATGGTGAAAATATGTAACGGAAAGGCAGAATGGCACTTTAGACAACCTGGAACAAAGGCAAAATATTGACGTCTATTTCCATAGCCTCATGTAAGCCTACTAATCCCAGAATACCACCAGGCTGCCAAAGATTTTAAATTGAGGAGAGAACAAAATGGTGAGGAAAATGCATGGAAAAAAGAAAGGGAACAAGTAAAAAGGAAGGGTGAGAGGAGCAATAAAGACAGGTATGAAGCATTTCGGCACATGCTATTAATTACCCAAGAGATCGTGGTCCACTCCCTAAACTCACATGTATAATGTGGCTACACATCCAGCTAGACTCTTATGTATAGTGAGGAGTTGAATCATGCTCAATTAGGCTCTCAAGCTCTATGATTGAAATAATTCTATCTTTCTGAGGTAGATGGTGATAAAAAGATGGAGAAGATGATTTAGACCAAGCATGTCAAACTCGCGACCCATAAGGTCGCATGTGGCCCACAATGAATATTTTTGCAACCCAGCCAATATAACAGTATGTAAGAAACATTTCAATAAAAATTTTGTAACTTAATTTTTATAATATCCTGTTATACATAAATATTAATAATGAACTACAATGTTCGCTAATGTCTGATTACTATAATCGTGTTGCATTCATTTCCCTTACGCACACACACCATTTCTCTCCACTAATACTAGCAGCGAATATTTTAGCAGCTGATTGCCACATCATTGGTCTTGGACTGACTTGTTTGGGGTGCGCAACAGGAAATATTTCGCTGTTGGAGAACAAGAAAAATAGGTTTATTTGCATTATGCTTATTAATTTGTGCAGTTATTTAGTATCTGGTAGGTTAATGTTCAAGAAAAAATATTAATTTTTATTAAAATGTTCTATTATTTTATGTTAACGATTACTCATTTATTTTAGTCCTTTGTATTCAGCATGTATCTATCGAAATAAACCTACATTTCTATGAAAATTGAAGCTTTTGTTTTTTTGCAGCCCACATACTCTTAAACCTTGTTTATTTGGCCTGTGTTAGCCTTTGAGTTTGATATGCTTGATTTAGACAGTATTCAAAAGGAGAAGAAAATGGCTAGCAAGTATGAGCAAAACAAATGGTCTATATTTTTTAATAATACAAATTAAATCAATGCAATACAATGTTTCCCTATCAAATGAACAAAGAATTATCAAGAATATTAATGCAGATGAGAGCCAAGTGAATTAGATACATTCAGACATTGATAACGGAAGTAAAAATTGGGAAGAATGTAAAAAGCAATTGGTGATACTTGTCAAAATAATTTAGAATGTTTCTATCTTTTGACCTCCTTTTCTTAGAAACTACCATAAGGTAGTTATGAGAAGATAAGCCAAAGTGCCCACAAAAAGTTACGTACAGAAGTGCAGTACAATAGTGAAAAAATGAATATCTCTCAAGTGCTCAATATTAGGATGCTTTATAAAGCCACATTATATCCATATGATGGAGAACTTTGTAGTCATTAACCAGTTAACTGCCACGCATCCAAAATGGAAACCATCCCCACACGCCATGATATTTTGAATTTAATTTAAAAAATCAATTTGCAATGAATATTATAATATATATATATATATATATATATATATATCACAATTCGGGTGCTCTTGAATATTTTCAGCTGAAAATTCTCACGAAAAATGATTTTAAAGTTGGTCAGGACTGCCACTTAGGGAAAACATTTTTTTTTATAGACACGTTTGGCGTGTGGGGAAGGTCTACTGCTTGCGTCTACAGATGCTTATGGCGTACAATGGGTTAAAAATGAAGGCTTTTCAATAACATTAAAAATGCCAAGAAAGAAAGCATATGTTCTCACATAAGCTAAAAATGTATTGATATAAATACATCAAGAAATTATTATTGCTGGAATTAAGAACACATATATTCTGATTCTTCATGTTTTTCCAAATTTTCTACAAGTATACACATTAGCTTTAAGCTCAGAAAGAACATAAAGCTGAATTAATTACCATAATAAAAAAAGATAAAAGGAAACAATGAAAGATAAGAGTTTGACAATTTTTTGAAATCGTTAATATGGAGTTACCCCTATGTCTTAACAATTACACTCCAAGTTTACACCCAAGATTATAAAAAACACTAGAGGCCCGGTGCACAAAAATTTGTGCACTCGGGGGGCCAGCCTGTGCCTTCTCGCAGTCTGGGACCCCTCGGGGGATGACCACCTGCTGGCTTAGGCCTGCTCCCCAGGGGATTGGGCCTAAGTTGGCAATCAGACATCCCTCTGGCAGCCCGGCAGCCCTCGGGGGATGTCCACTTGCCAGCGAGGAGCAGGCCTAAGCTGCAGTCAGACATCCTTAGTGCTGCTGAGGAGGCAGGAGAGGCTCCCACCACCACCGCTGTACTGGCAGCCATCAGCATGGCTTGTGGCTGAGCAGAGCTCCCCCCTGTGGGAGCGCACCGACCATCAGAGGGCAGCACCTGCATTGAGCATCTGCCTCCTGGTGGTCAATGTGTGTCATAGTGACCAGTCATTCCTAGTCTTTCTGCTGTTAGGGTCAGTTTGCATATTACCCTTTTACTATATAGGAAAGAGGCCTGGTGCATGGGTTGGGGCCGGCTGGTTTGCTCTGAAGAGTGTCCCGGATCAGGGTGGGGGTCCCGCTGGGGTGCCTGGCCAGCCTGGGTGAGGGGCTGATGGGTGTTTGCAGCTGGTCACACCCCCTTCAGGGTGGGGGTCCCCACTGGGGTGCCTGGCCAGCCTGGATGAAGGGCTGATGGCTGTTTTCAGGCTGGCCAAACCCCCTTTAGGGTGGGGGTCCTCACTGGGGTGCTTGGCCAGTCTGGGTGAGGGGCTGAGGGCCGTTTTCAGGCTGGCCGGCGACTGAAGCTCCCAGCCTCTCCTTTTTTTCCTTTTTTTTTTTAATTCTGGGATTTATTTACCTTCTATAATTGAAACTTTGTTGCCGTCACTGGCACTGAGAGCCGGGCTCCTGCTTGCTCCAGCTCTGAGGCCACGGCCTGCTGAAAGCAGGTATCTGGGGTTTGTTTAGCTTCTTAATTGAAACTTTGTTGCCGTCACTGAAACTAAGAGCCGGGCTCCTGCTCGCTCCAGCTCTCTGGCCATGGCCTGCTGAAAGCAGGTATCTGGGGTTTGTTTAGCTACTATAATTGAAACTTTGTTGCTTTCGGAGCTCAGAGCCGGGCCGCGACAGGCGGGGAACCTTGGCTTCCTCCATCACTGGAGCAAGCAAGCCTCCTGCTCGCTTCAGCTGCGTGGCTGCCGGCCGTCATCTTGGTTGGGTTAATTTGCATATCTCGCTGATTAGCCAATGGGAGGCGTAGCAAAGGTACGGTCAATTTCCACGTTTGTCTATTATTAGATAGGATATGTCCACACAAAACTTGTATATAAATGGCTATAGCAGCATCATTAATGATAAAGTATAGAATATGGGGAAGATGGCGGCATAGGTAAATGCCTGTACTCGCCACCTCCCACAACCGCATCAAAATTACAACTAAAATACAGAACAACCATCATCTAGAACCATTGGAAAGCTGGCTGAATGGAAGTCCTACAACTAGAGAAGTAAAGAAAAAGCACACTGAGACTGACAGGAGATGCAGAGGTGCGGAGGCTTGGAACGGGCTGATCTGGCCCCTATGTGTTCCACTTTGTTAATCAGGAAGGAGATCATTGCTGTGGAGGTCTCCCAGAGGATGAAGGGGTCCCTGCCCCATACCAGAAGCCCAGTCCAGGGTCCCAGAGTTGGGAAAAGAAGTCCCTAGGGAAATAAGAACTACAGGCTGTAAAAACCAGTGTGGATTGGGGTTCAGTGACACAGAAGCTTCTGGAGACCCAGCTGTTCCTCTTAAAAGGCCAGCACCACGAACTGAACTTATAAGGTCCTGCTTCCTCTGAACTCCAGCACCAGGGTGAGGCTCTGTGGAACACAGACACATATGAGGAGGAACTGCATTGTCTGGTATCAGGGCAGGAACTTGGAGGTGGCTTTCTCCCAGACTGAGGTGCTCACAGAGATCATTGTTCCTATGCTGGGACCTCCCCAGTTGCAGGACTGACTGGCAGCCATTTCTGTTTGCTGTGCCCTAAGACGCCAACTCATCCAATTTACAACCCCACCCAGTATGTGAGCAGCAGCTTTTGCATATGAATGGCTTGCCCTTGCTCAGTCTAAAGTCTCTCAACCAAGCTGCAGCTGGATCAGGGAGCCCCAGACTAATCAATAAAAGGTTCAGGACCCGGCACCAGCACCAGCCTTTCTTGCTTCATAGCTGGGCCTTATCTGGGCACTTCCAAACCCAATACAAAGAGGAGGAATCTGCATATCTCTCTGTAGTTCCTGCTGGGTGGCCCCAGGCAGTGGCTGACTTTGCACCTCCCTAAATACCCAAGAGCCAGTATACTCAGGGGTCAGTGTCAGACCATACTGGATTACAATGCTACACATCCATAAGCACCACACTCAAGGGGCAGACTCAGAGAGCACCAAAGCCCCACTGAAGCAAGTCCTGCTCCATGGGGGGTGTCTCCTACACAGCATCTCTCCCACTGTAGTCTCAGCTGGTCCTCACAGGCAATTGGCCTGGAAGTCAATTCCTCCAATAGCAATCAAGCCTCAACTACAACAAGACTGTGTTCATAGCCCACAAAGGGGTGCACCTAGAGGGTCCAGTTTAGGAGACTGGGCCCTATAGAACACCTACTACACAAAGCCATTCTATCAACTCAAGGAGACATAGCAGCTCTACCCAATACATAAAAACAAACATAGGGAAAAAAGCTAAAATGCAGAGACAAAGAAACATGTCACAAATGAAAGAAAGCAAATTACTGGATATAGAGTACAAAACCACAGTTATAAGGTTACTCAAGAATCTTTTAGAAACCTCCAAAAAAATGAAAAAGGACCAGTCAGAAATTAAGCATATACTGACTGAAATAAAGAATAATATACAGAGATTCAACAGTAGTGTAGAGGATTCTGAGAATCAAATCAACGATTTTGAAATATGAGGAAGCAAAAAACACCCAACCAGAAGAGCAAAAGAAAAAAAAATCCAAAAATATGAAGATAGTGTAAGGAGCCTCTGAGACAACTTCAAGTGTACCAACATCTGAATTATGGGGGTGCCAGAAGAAAAGAGAGACAGCAAGATATTGAAAACCTATTTGAAGAAATAATGACAGAAAACTTCCCTTACCTGGTGAAAGAAATAGACTTATAAGTCCAGGAAGCACAGAGATCCCCAAACAAGAAGACCACACCAAGACACATCATAATTAAAATGCCAAGGGCAAAAGACAAAGAGAGAATTTTCAAAGCAGCAAGAGAAAAACAGTTAGTTACCTACAAGGGAGTGCCCAAACGACTGTCAGCTGATTTCTCAACAGAAACTATGCAGGTCAGAAGGAGTGGCAAGAAATATTCAAAACCATGAAAAGCAAGGACCTACAACCAAGACTACTCTACCCACCAAAGATATCATTTAGAATTGAAGGTCAGATAAAGAGCTTCACAGACAAGAAAAAGCTAAAGGAGTTAATCACCACCAAACAGTATTATATGAAATGTTGAAGGGTATTCTTTAAGAAGAGGAAGAAGAAAAAGATAAAAAATATGAACAAAATGGCAACAAATACATACCTAACAACAACTGGCTCTAAAAATTAAAGAATAAAAAATCTAATGAACAGAATAAACTGTGAATAAAATAGAATTAGAGGCATGGAAAAGGAACAGACTGACAATTCTCAGAGGGAAGGGGATGGGGGAGGCGGGAAGCAATTAAACAAAGATCTTAAATGCATATATGCCTTACCTACAGACAATAAGGTGGTGAAGGCCTAGGGCAGGGAGGGAACCGGGTGGAGGGGGACAATGTGGGGAAAAAAGAGGAACATATGTGATAATCTCAACAATAAAGGTTTTTTTAAAAAGGATAAAGTATAGAAAAAACACACAAATGTCTGTCAATTGAAGAATAGCTAAACAAAATGTAGCATATCCATACAATGCAAAACTTCTCAGCCATTAAAGAAATAAAGTCCTGATACATGCTACAATATGGATGAACTTGAAAACATTATGCAAAGTGGAAGAAAGCAAACAGAAAAGATCACATATTGCATGATTCCATTAACATGCAATGTCTACTGTAGGCAAATGCAGAAGGTAGCATTCATTGTTGACATGGGCTGTGGGGGAAACAAGGGAACAAAGAGTGACTGCTAATGAGAAAGGGTTTCTTTTTTGGAATGACAAAAATGTATGGAATTAGGATGTTTGCATAACTGAATATAGTAAATGCCACTAAATCAAATGCTTTTAATAGGATGAATTTTATGATATGTAATTTATACACTAGTAAAAAAAATGGGAGGAATTGAAAGACTGATTGATAAAAAGAAAAAGAAGTGATTTGTTTTGTTGGAAAAAATGTGTTTTATAATGACTTTA
Source organism: Myotis yumanensis (assembly GCF_028538775.1). Classification (NCBI taxonomy): domain Eukaryota; kingdom Metazoa; phylum Chordata; class Mammalia; order Chiroptera; family Vespertilionidae; genus Myotis; species Myotis yumanensis. The sequence goes on along the minus strand of NW_027223754.1, from coordinate 37,901,781 downwards.
GGAACATAAATATGAAATAATAATAGTAATGACCATAGTTAAAATTAGATAACCTTCACAAAAATCCTATGAAGCAGATACTATTTTTACCCCTGACTTTCAAGATAAGAAAATCAAGTTTATGGTGACAAGGAAACCTGCAAAAAATTACCCAACAGGGAAAAAAGCAGCAAAAAATAGAATTCAATCCCAGATCCTTTGGTTTCCTGGCCACCAGCAGGGATAATGCCCCTGCTGAGACCACATTTTCCTGGTACAAACAGACAAGTAGACAAATAGTAGCCATCTAATAACAGAAGTCTCAATGGAGAGAGCTTTGGTAAAGGAAGGGGGACAACACAAAGGATAACCTCAAATTCCCCAGGCAGAAAGGACAAGAACATTCCTTTCAGATGACCAGCGGAACTGAAGTCCTACAACCAGGATTTCAGATATTTTCTTGATGCCTTTTGACATCTGCTCTCCCTCTCTACTACCTTAATTTCCTGCACCCTCCAGACACACACACACACACACACACACACACACACACACACATACACAGGAGCATGGCATGGGCAATTTAGATATTAGCTGAGCTTCTCTTTATATATAAAAGCCTAAGCAACCAAATGACAGAACAACTGGTCGACCGGTCGCTATGACTCACATTGACTACCAGGGGGCAGACATTCAATGCAGGAGCTGCCCTTGGTGGTCAGTGCGCTCCCACAGCCAACCTCCCACGGGCCCTACCCCCAGCCGGCCAACCTCCCATGGCCCTTCCCCGTGGCCAACCTCCTGCCGCCCCAATCAGCTGGGATTGCTGGCCAGGCCAAGGGACCCCTCACCCGTGCAGAAATTCGTGCACTGGGCCTCTAGTAACTATAGAATTAGCTACTTCTAAGATGGCCTGGTTTGTTACTCAGATGAGTTTAAAGGCTGTGCTTATATACTTGAATACAGGCCTTTAGGTTCAAGTGTATCTCCTAAACATTGAACTCTTCAAGTTCTTGTTTGAAAAGAGTTCATTTAAATTCATTCTGCACACAATTATTAGTAGCCTATGCATTATACTACCATCCCTACCCTGAACAAAATATGTGTAAACAGCTGTTAATCAAATAAAAGAAACAGCACCAAGAACATACAAAGGCCACTGTCTCATACACAGAAAGAACAACATCACATTTGGATAATGATTTCTCTGATTAAATTTGTTGCAGACAGACAGAGAATGGAATTAGATCAGCAGTGAGTTCACAGTGTAGCATTAACAATGAGAAAAGAATTGAATCCACAAATGTCACTATGGAGAGAGGAAGCAGGATGCATATGTCGTCTCTTAATAGATTAATTATGATAAACTAAATAGCATGTTCAGAAAGTTTATGAGATTGGCAAGTAATGTTTTGGTAAGGTCATTATAAACCATTCAATGGCTATGATGATGATAATTTACAGCCGTGACAATTGTCTAGACAAGAGAATTAAGACCTTACTGGTTCCAATTTTAATTTGAAGCAAAGCTAACCATATCATATTAAGTGTCCTGGTCTTGTGGCCTCCAGCCACTGGCTGCAAATGTTAAACTCATTTGCTGTTTTTGCCCAGAACAGCTCACAGGAGGGAGCAAGGGCAGGAAGAAAAAAAACTGAGTCAATTGTGAAGAAACTTGGATTCAAGCAAAAAGATTTAGGAAAGGAAAAAGATCCTTTTCTGCACGGCAATGCTATCCAAACAGTGGAGTACTCAGATTGCTGTGGTGGAGGACAGCCCATAATCAGCCTCTGGTTGGGTTGAGTAAGGGATTACTCTGAAAAGAGTCCACAACTGAGCATACTCTGCTTCTCCTGCTCTTACAACATAAACACAAAATATAACACATGAATTTCTTCTAGAGAGGGTGACCTAATCATTGTTAATAATTCGAAGAGAGGATATTTCAGGTATGTGGGCCTTTCTGCTTTCACCGACATTATATTCTATTGGCAGCTGCCTATTCCTCAAATTGCCTTTGGGAAGCCATAGTTAGAATGAACTGGAAAATGTAGCTGGGGGTGGTAATTTTAGTTCCTCCCTCGGAAGACCAGAGAAGATTTCTGCTCCACCCGACAAATTCTATATCCTTTTGGACTTTTAAAATATTGCTCCTGGAATTGACTGTCATTTAAATATTGAGAGGAAAATCTGCCACGGCGATTTGATTATTCAAGTTCTTTAAAAATCATTAAAATCCTGACCCTGTGGGAGGAGAGGAGCTTTCCTACTATTTGATGTTGTCCTCATACAGTCGATGACACACCTAATAGACATCCTCAGCCTTCCCATAGGGCTTAAACGTTGATTTCACTGAACAAGTGGAAAGCACTTCTTCTTTGCAAAACTTCTAATTTGAAGTCACCTCCATACAGGCCCACATGATTCTCCTAAGTCTAAATGTTGCAACAGTGACAAATATCTTTTTATCTCAACTGAAGGAACTGGCTCGAAAACATGAAAAACTGTTATCCTACAACAACGTACCTCTAAAGATGTGTAAGCTGTGTAGGTGGTTCTTAGTTTTATTATCTTTTTCATGAGTCACTAATATTGCAGCATGGGAGGAATAATCCATATAAATGAAAATAGATCTTGTCCACAGAGAAGGCAGGTATTGGTTGCTTATTAGTAAAAACAGTCTAGTGCCTTGGTTTGATAGAGCATTGTTCCTTGAAGGAATTCAAACATTCTCGTGCAAAATGTCATCTTTTAAAAATCTCACCTCTTACTCTGGCCAGGTCGCTCAGTTAGTTAGAGCATTGTCCCGATAAGCCAAGGCTGCAGGTTTGATCCCCACGGTCAGGGCACATACAAAAATCAACCAATGAATGCATAAATAAGTGGAACAATAAATCTCTCTCTCTCAATATCTCTCTCTCTCTCTCTCTCTCTCTCTCTCTCTCTCTCTCCAAATACATATCTAACAGTTAATGAGTGTTTACTAAATGCTAGGTATGGGGTTGAGATTAGCCTTATGTGGACTATTTCAGTAATCATCAAAACAAACCAATCAAGCAGGAACAATTATGACTTGGGGAAGATAAACAACTTGTCCAGGTCACAAAACTAGGGGTCAAAGGGGTCCTTATTATCCAGCCTTCTTTTAATCACCTTTTCTCATTGCTACAAAAGTCCTATATCTCACCTCTCTGACTCCATTCCACATACAGTCCCCCCTAAATTTCCTAAGTGTTGGTTTCATCCTGTACTATGTTATAGTCACTCATGTAGTCCAATCCTTCAGAAAAAAATCTAAACTCCATGTTCAGACCCCATGTTCAGACCCCATGTACGGAAACAACAGATCATACTACTTCCATTCAAAGCACTGAGTAAAATTCTTCTTTCACAATATGTCACCTTCCAAACCTTACTGCGCACTCCTCGCCCTGTCTGAGGTTCCCTTTCCTTCTGAAATGTCCAAGGTTCTTTTCATGCCCCACTTTCTCCAGGTAAGCCTTCCACAGCATTTACCGGTTATACTATGTTTGGGGAACTCATCATTATACTGGTTTAAGAAAAGAATTTATGCTTCAATAGAAAGGCCAGAGAGCTTAGAATCCAGAGACCTGTGCTGAAATTCTAGTTTTACTTGCAACTTTACTTAATATCATGTAGCCTCAAGGTTTACGTCTATGATGTGGAGACATTACTCTGTATCACAGAGTTGCTATAAGGATTAAATAACATTATAAATACACACAAATACACATATGTATATGTACAGACATATAGACAAATAAATATATGAATGTTTATAGAGAAATAATTTCATACGTGTATGTTTCATTTAATCCTTATACAATATTTATACACAAATATATGTACATGTAATTTTGTACTCACATATAATAGCTTGAAAACTATAAAATTATCTGAAGAGGTAAAAAAGCATTACTGTATCTTAACTGGTATATATTTCCTCAAGTAGATTTTGGGTTTCTAGAGAGTAGCAACTTTTTATTGATTTCCTTCTCAGGTTATAACATAGTACTATACAACATAAAGAATACTCAGCAAATACTTGAAGAAGAATTTTTCTAAGACCCCTAGGGAAAATCCATTATTCCCACACTATACATTAGAAAAATGTAAAGGATAGAGAAACACATCAGTGACCAGTCAACTATTCTGCAGCAAATGCACAATTCCTAATTATCACTGGAGATATTTTCCTCAACCAGGCTGCTCTGTCAACGCTTTATTGGACGAATCGGACTTAATTTCTACTAATGACATTCAGAGAATATACTCACTGTTAGTGGTAAGCACCAAGTGGGTGGAGTGTCAACTACATTTGGATGGTGCTTCTGCAATTCAAAACAACACTGACAACTTGAAGTTGTGAGCAGATATAAACAACAGCATTGAGAAGACCACACATTTTTTTTAAAAAAAAGATCAATGTCTTCTTTATCAAGTTTAAAATGAAAATGCTAAAATTTAAGATCTGGTAACAATGTCTCCATGGTACTAAATATTATTTAGGAACCTGTAAATCCATCTCTACTTTAAGATCCCACGATTTGACAAGCATCGAGAACATAAAGAAGGTTAGGAGAGAATAAGAAACATACCTAATGGATTAGTATACTCTATCAGCACACAGGGAAAAAAAAAATAACCTAATTATACCCCACAAAAGCAGCTACCATCTTTTTCATATCCCCCACAAGATTTACAAATTCCTTAAGAATACAGTTTGACTGAAAAAAATTATCTGAGGCACAACACTGCGATCTTAATTCTTCTGTTGTATCACTGGAGACCTTTTACAGGACAGACCACAAAATTTCTTTTGAACACATGCATCTGATTCTTGAGCAAGAGTTTATAGGATGCTAAATCTTGGATGGTCCAGAGGTTCCATGATGAATGTTGAGCATGATTCATATGACAAAATGGAAAAGATAGTGGTGAAAAATGTTTTAAAAATAATAAGCTGGCACAGTTGTGATCCTGAAGCTGAAGAGAATACTGGGGGGGACAAATTTCCAAAGAGAGGAAAAAATCAAAACCTGAAGAGCAGCATTTCCCTTTTCCTGTCACTGGTGACAGACAACATGAACAGCTGGGCCTCCCATAAGCCAGTGTATTGAGTAAAGTTATCGTGGTCCCTGTAACATAAGGTTGGCCCAAAGAGCCTCTAAGTATGCAGACATTGACTAGTAAGGGCAGTGCTGAAGTTGACAGCACTTGTACTCGTTCACCTCCAAGAACAGGAGTGTTATTAGCAAAAAGCAAAATGATACCTCATACCATAGAGTTCTGGGATGAGCAACGGATGAGCGAGGGTGATAGCCAGAGGGCAGAGGAGCAATTTACAAGACTTCTTGAATCATCACTAGTCTGTTGTTAATATTACAGGGAAAGCATTCTTTTTTATGTCAGACTATATTCTGCTGTATTGGGAAAAAATCACTTTTAGTTGTTTTTCAGAATTAAACTTTATCATCCTAGCAGTTTGGCTACTGCTGACTTTATAAGCTCCCTAGTGAAGGCAAACTCATCTTAGAAAAAGGTCTGACCCTGCTGTTTTTAGAGTTACTGTTTTTCACTTTTAATTGCAGACCCACAAAAACATTTGCAGAGACATGCTATCCTTCAGCTGTAGACAATTTAGCAAAATCTCCATTTCTAAACTCATGTCATTACTCTGACCACCAGCAACAAAAGGGTTTAGAGTCAGAATACTGAAATGCTGATTTTTTTTTTTCATGCTTTGTCCAAAATCATGTGAGAGGTGAAGAATGGGGAAAGGAATTCACAGGTCTCTTTATCACAGCTGTGAAAGCAGTACTGACCCAAATGTTATACCATGCCTACCCCACCCCACCCTTGAAATTCCTTCAATCTCCATATAGATAACTAACAACCAGATAAGGATTTCCCTAAGTGAGTTCAAGACTGAGATAGAACAGGTAAGATAGGAGACCCTATTCCAGCATACTTATGAAGAGCTGTGACCAAAATAATCCAAAGCATGGGGCAAATTCTACTTCCCTTTGACATTATAATAAGGCTTGTATTTTTCCTTTGTTTTGATAGCAGATTTGCCTTCTGAGCTATACTTTGCTTAAGCAAATACTATAATCAATCAGTTTGCATTCTCCAAAAACATATCAACAGCTAGTGCAGTGAGGTAGCTTCTCAAAGGGCTGAGTGGTGACAATAGAGAGTCTGCTTTTTAAATATATACTTATAAATCTCAAATTGGATGATATATGCAATGCAAAATTTTGGCATAGTTTTTATAAGGAAAAATTAAATCCTGAATAATTCTGAGAAAATATCAAAGCAACCCTGTCATTCCCTCTGGAGGGAAGCACTGAGTGGCTCTCTCTTTTCGTATACTCAAATTAAATTTTAGTAACATTCACCTATTAAATCTTTGAAAATACATAACATAATTAACTGTTTTTCATAAAGAATGAGACCAATGTAAGAACATTAGCAGAACCAAATTATATTATAATTTGAATCTAGAAGTATCAAATAAGGGATGCTGCTGTTTAAAAAGTAAAATTCTATTGAAACAGTTAATTTTAAACACTTTTCCACTTTGCTTTTAAGTGAACTTCATGGAGTCTAATTTTCTCTTGCGGAACTAGGTTGCAATTTTTTTTCCTCCCAATTAACAGAGTTTTGACACCAATTTGCAAATACAATTTAACTCAGTGAGACCATTTTCCCTTCCCCCACCATTAAAGTTTGACTGTGCAATTGAAAACTGCTTTAATTTTTACCTACTGTGCACTTTTCATTTAATTAGATAAGTGACTTCTGCAAGAACAACTAGCTTAACTATGCTCAGTGGAAAAGACCATATAGTCAGGTACTGTAAGTGGGTATAAGTTCTCCAGTCTTGCAGAACATGGATTTCCATAGTATGCACCTATTAAAACTTTTCAATTAGAGCAGGGAAAATTGAATCCAGGGCAGCAATAGCCAAAAGTGTGATGACTCAGCTTGCAAATTCAGTCAGGTTCCATAAGACCGAGGTAAAGCTGGGAGGTAGGTAGCTAGGCACTCTGCCCCTCGGACTTGCTTCAGCCAAGCTGTCACACTACCTCATGGTTGCCCCAAACCAGCTCTTTCTTAGCCCACTTAGTGCCATTTTCCCAGGAGACATGCCCCCTGCCCTCCTCACTCCCCTGCCTACCATCTCAAACATCTCATATGAACTGAGAAACCTCACTTCCACCACCTCTGTGTGCCACACCTCATTTTAGTGGTCAAGGAAATACAGGAATATAGTAGGTTGATTTTGTACCTCAGAGAAAAACTGATGCAAATCAGATTGGAAGTATTTGCCTTCTCTGCAGACACTACCTCCAGTGCCCTCATGAAGACAGTAACCAAATAGCTTTCTTCCCTCCTGCTTATGGAGCCAGCAAACACTAAGAGAAGAAGGCCTTGGGCATGAGCCAATGGTGTATGTGATTGGATGTGTGCACACAAGTGCACGTGTGTTAACTCGAGTGAGTTATATAACCTCTGTGAATCTTGTTTTTCCAACTATCCAATGGGGATTATTTCTAATAGCAACCGTACAGGATTGATGGAAGGACTAAATAAAATGGTGCATGTGAAATGCTTAATAGGAAACAAGGCACACAAAAATAAAAATTCTCAATTGAAACTATTATCCCCAAAATGAGGGAGGTGGGTTCCAAGTTATTTTATTAACCACCCCACTCCACACCTAAAAAAAGAGAAAATCAAAATACCTGGAAAACATTTGGTCTTAAAAAAAAATAACAACGACATTTTAACAATTTTTACAAAATTGCTCCTTAAGAAAGAAAAGAGAGCCAGTTTTTATAAAAATTAGATAGTGTTTATGGACCTAGAAAGGCTCTCAAATGGATGTTTTGAAGGTGAAAATCAAGTATATAGCCCAGCCGGTGTGGCTCCGTGATTGAGCGTCAACTCATGAACCAGGAGGTCATGGTTCGATACCAGGTCAGGGCACATGCACAGGTTTTGGACTCGATCCCCAGTAGAGGGTGTGCAGGAGGCAGTTGATCAATGATTATTTCTCATCATTGATGTGTGTCTCTATCCCTCTCCCTTCCTCTCTCTAAAATCAACACAGATATATATTTTTAAAATCAAGTATATATAAGATTCTTTAAAATGTTTTTGATGAAACAATGTTTGAAATCATCTAATCCAACCTTGCATTTTTTAAATTACAACGGTGACATTCAAAGAGGTTAAATGACCTGCTCATAACCACATGGTGAATCGTAGTCTTTCTTACCCAGTGAAAGAAGAAGCTGGTTGTTCTGTCAGGACTACTTTCCACTAACAGCACTGAATCGAAAAAGCTATAGATTACAGATTTAACAAAATTTTCTTGCAGGGGGTGGGGGGGGCGGGGGGGGGTTGTACTTTTCCTGTGGGATTGTGCTTTTGGTTTATGAAGAAGAAAAATGTGTTTTTGTGTTGTTTTTTCTTGGGACTCTAACTTCATTAAAACTTTAATTTCCAAGGTAAGTTCCAAGGTTAAAATAGCATTTGAAAAACAAAACAAAAAAAGTAATCCTTCCTCATTCAGCTGAGTCCACACACAGCCCTTGAGAAGCAGTGCTGGTGGGAAGTGGGCAGGGGAAGATGGGAGCCCCGCACTCAGATGGTTCTCCTTTGTCGTCTAGCATGAAGCCGGAAGCCAATGCTGGCAAATACTCTGAGACCCTGCAATGGGATAAGACCCAAATCAAAGAATGTGTATTAAAAATAAAATCCCTGGTTGTTCAAAGGTGTCTGTGCTGTTTGTGCTGCTGTTCTATTTCCTAATTCTCATATCCCTGGCATCAGAGCACATGCCATCATTCTTCCATAAAAACAGTAATTAAGGCTTTTAAAAACATACATATTAGCAGAGCACACACTCCTATCAGTTTATCTTGAGAATATCATAAATATCATGTACACAACAGATGGAAATGGCATAAACAGCAAAATTCTGCATTATTCATGAACTGTAGTGAGCTTTTCCCTCGGCTCCATGCGGCTGAGGAATATGTGTATGTGTGTAAATGTCCCCTGTTAAAAACCAAGTCTTTAACAACAACGTAGTTTATATTGAGGCATTTTTAATTTGAGGAATATTAAATTATTAAATTTGAGTATGTTACCCTACCTCTCACACCAGAATGAAAACACATCATCTAAAAGGCATCGCCAAAATATTTTTTGGCTCATTAGGAAAATATAAAGGAGTCACGTTTTCAACAGTATCTTCCACTAAACATCTCTATATATAAAGAACCAGGGTCCATAACATCCAAAACGACCAGACGGACGACCAAACACCAGGATAGGGAGCTGAGGGAGTGGGAGCTGTGGACCCAAATAACCAGAGGACCAGTCCGGCTCTCACGGTGTGGTGGGGCAGGACTGCGGAGGCTGAGGAGCCACGAGGGGTGGGGGGGGTGGGGGGGTGGGGGGGCTGTTAGCGTAGAGCTTCCCGGGGTGGCTGAGACGAAGGAGCATCGCGGGCCGAGGCGGCAAGCATGAAGCATCCTGGGGCTGCTGAGGTGGAAGAGCGGCGTGGCGCAGGGGCGGCTGAGGCCAAGGAGTTTTGCCGGGTGGGGATGGCTGAGGCCGAGGAGCCTCGCAAGGGGCTGTGAGCGTGGAGGTTCACGGGGCAGGGGCCACGGAGGTGGAGGAGTGACGCTGGGCAGCGGACATGGCCCTGATTGCAGCTAGGCCTAGGGACCCCGCATGATTTAACCGTGTGCTGGGCCTCTAGTAGCTATATAATACCACAAAAAAAGATACCACCAAATATGATCACAGTTAGTGAAGTAAGTTCACTATATTATTTCCACCCAAAATAGAGTGATTTTTTTTCTCCCTTCTGTAGAACCACAATTTGAAGTGTAAGTTAATGAATGGGTGTTTTCCCGTGGGTTTCCTGAGAACAGATTCAGAGGGAGAAAGGCATATGGGGCTCAAGCCCCCAGGAATATACCTGCAAGGATGTGAAAAAGCCAGGACTGGGAAGAATGAAAATCAAGACTCAACACAGTTACTCTGGAAGCCTCCAGCCAATTCTACAGGGAGCTGTGGAGCTAGGATGACCCTGCAGATTTGTCCCCAGCTGAAGCCAGGCTTTGCACCTCTGTACCAGCCAGACACTGCCTGAAGCTCTGCAGGCTTAACCTTGGGCCAGGCAGCTCCCAGTAGCCGAGGGTAATTGCCAATGAGAGGTACAGTGGTGAGCTATCAGTGACCCATGTTGCCAGCATTTCTTGGGGTTGGTACTTCTGACCTCACAAAGGCACCTAAAAAGAATAGTATAGCATTGTCTACAAAGTTGATTTTTCATTGTAGTAAGCACCATCAAGTCAAATTTCAAACCATAACAATATTGATTCAAACTTTAAGATCTATGATAGATTAAGGATGTCTAGTCAATGAAAAACAAGCATCTATCAAACAAGAGAAAATAAGCAATTTTTAAAATAAATGAAGGGAAGAGAGGAAAGATAGGTAAATCTTTTTTATCAACCCATTTATATAAGTGTTCTCAGCACTTAAAACTAAAATTAAAATGGAATTTATACTGAATCTTTTCTCATTCTAGCACTAGTAATATTCACCCAAGATACATGAACTAATTAAGCTTTTTTAAAGGCTCATACATTTTATTCCCATGCATTTTAATATAATTTTAATGATGCTTAATAATCATCAAATCTATAAATTTTATTGTTTTGATCAATGATTCTTATGAGAACCCAATACACAAAAAAACTTTTTATATAAATATTTTTATTACAAGACATATAAAAGGATGATTAATAAAAGACTTTCAAGAATAGATATATTACTTTAAGTTCTGTGAGGAAAGTTAAATGGAAATAGGAGTCCCAGGAGGAAAGAAATTGATGGAAAATTTCCATATGTCAAAGAACTTTTCATGTGGGTGATTAACAAATAAATGTAGTTTCCCGATATGATGATTACCCTGAAAAAAGAAATGTTATACTTTTTAAAAATATATATCGATTTCAGAGAGGAAGGGAGAGGGAGAGATAGAAACATCAATGATGAGACAGAATCATTGATTGGTTGCCTCCTGCATGCCCCACACTGGGGATCGAGCCCGAAACCCAGGCATGTGCCCTGACCAGGAATCAAACCGTTACCTCCTGGTTCATAGGTTGACGCTCAACCACTGAGCCACACCAGCCAGATGAAATGCTTAACTTTTAACATGAAAATACTTAACATACATTAAAATGACCTATTTTGCAGCTATGATATAAAATTTAGTTTTCATTGTAAAATGTGCAATTAACAGATTTTCAAACCTTTTTGTGGTGAGCAGTTTGAAAGCAATGAATTTTAAAGAGCATCTATTTTAAAGTCCCTCCTGACTCATAGCTACTCATAATTGTAAATTGTGTATTTCCCCAACGTCCTGAAACTATTGCCCATGTAGCACCTCAGAACTACCAACAGAAACATGTTTAATTTAATGTCAAGGAAGCATCTTAAGAATCCTATTCGGCACAGTAAAAGATTGAAAACTGATCACATTTAAAACAATCTAGGGGAAACTGTCACTGGAAAGTGAGGGCTTTGGAAGGTAGAGAAAAATCCAGCTGGAAAAAATCAAGAAGGCCCAAATAGTGCATTGTGTTGAGCCAAAGCGATCATACTCAGCTTCTCAACCACACTGTACTCCCAATTCAGTGCTTTCTATTGTAGTCAGACCACTCTTGCCTTAGAAGGCAGAGAACTTCTTGGGACAGAAATTAAGACTCCTCTAAGTAATCTCACCATTGGTAAATGCAACCTCCAATCCTGGCTACCTTTGTTCATTTAATTTTTTTATTTTACTGTCCTTCCTTCCTTTTATCTTCTCCTCCTCCTCCCTCTTGTCCTGCTTCTCTTCCTCTCATCTTTTCTTTCTCTGTCTCTGTCTCTCTGTTTAAAGACCCCTATCTCAATAAAAAGAAGAAAATTATGATTATAATGCAAAAGTGAGCAATGTGAACATCAGTCATTATTTTGCCAACAGGAAAGACAGACTGGCCAAAATAACTTTATGAGGAGAAAGAGTAAATTAATGACATACCCTGATAAGTCTCTTAGATCCTTATATTTACCTATTCCTCAAAAAAAAAAAAAATTACATATAAACAAATGTGCATGTGATTGACCATGCCCCCCAGGCTTACCTAATAAAACATTTTAAAGAATGCCTTGGCCTATTTATTGCAAACCTGCTTGTTTACCACATTCTAATCAGAATTTTTATGTTAATATGATGCCTTTAAATTTCCCATCCAAGATTATTTTGGTGTCTGCTATTTACCTTGAAACTAATCCGATCTTTTTTCCCTGCTTGGTACCTCTTTTGCCTCTTGGATACAGCAAATCCAGGCTGGAACCCTGCGTGTCAGGCACCTGCTGGGCCCGGACATAGCACGCCTCAGAAGTACACTTTAAAATTTAATTTTGTTCAAGCATTTTTCAATGAAATGTCATTCCTCTTTTAAACTCTAATGCTAGAAGATTTTAAGATTGGCAACGTTACGTAGGACTTTATTCTTACCCCAGAATAACGTACCAAACGAAGCCGAGGACCTGGAACAGAAGCATCTCAGGTGGCGAGCAGTGAGGGGCGCACTTTAGACTGATTTTCATAAAAAGGACTTCAAGGTTGAGACTTACTTTTGTTAATACTGTTTCTTAGTTCAATTTGATGTGCATATAATTTTGCCCTATTTTACCTCTTTCAAGCCTAAATTCCTGTTCTATTAATTAAGTCAAATGCTCTGACTTAGTTAAATTTCCCTTTCACAATTGCTCAGATGTCTTCTAAGAGAGCAGTGAGAGCCCCTTTACTAACAGATTTTCTTTTATTAGAGGATATTCAGGAGTGAGAAGACAGTCCCAATTCCAATCCCATAACGGGTTCCATAATGAGCCTTCCAAAGGAATCAGCTTTTTGTGCATTTTATTGCATATCAGTTTCCACGGACTTTCTTCTCAGCAATTTCAGGCCTCCTCCCAAACATTTGGTGGTGTTTATTTAATATCATGCATTTGTCCTAAACCTCTAATGTAGGCCAGAAGCAAATGGAGAGAGAGTCTCAACCTCGAGCATCAGGCAAATTCATTGCACACAGTCAGTCTGGAATGCAATACCCCAGAAACTTACTAAAGGGAGCTTAAAGCATCCTGGAGCTTGGATCCTTCTACCCACTGCCCTACCCCCCTCGGCCCCCCGAGCTATGCACTCCTTGGGGGGCACTCTTCACCTGATTTGAGGTTATTTCAGCATGAGCCTTTCTCTACCACCAGACCTTTAAGCTTCCTGAGATCACAAGCCATATTTTTCTTCTCTTTCTCTTGACTAATTTATAGCTATAAGTGACTTACTCTGAGCACAATTTTGAAAATATTCATTGAATGAAGAAAACTGGATGATTCTGCCATCCTTATCAGGTTAACAAGAACTAATCACAAGATTGATCATTGGCGGGGGGACTATCTTCCTCTTCAAAATGAGCAGATACCCTAAAAAGTATGGGTATCTCAATACCTATTAGTGTAGTTGAAGCATGATGGTCTTGCACTAGGTGCTGTGGAGCAAAGCTTTTTGCAAGCTCTGCTCAGGTAGGAGTCTTCATTATAACCAGGCAGTCTGCTGACACTAAATCCAAATAAAGTCTGAAACTCCTCTTCCCCCCTATGGTGTGAAACACCAGTAGCTTTCAACGAAAGGGACAGAAAGTAAGCTGAATGCTGCCAGCTGTCAAGCTTTCTTTATATGTATTGTTGTAACTGCCACTTTTAAAATTATTCAACACCTTGAAGGAAATAGTGACAAAGATGGAGATTTCTTAGAAAAGAGCTTGAAAGCAGCCTGTTAACTGGCAATTCATGCCTGCAGCCAGCGTTCACCCAGTCTGTTCTGCAGTGTAAGGATCAGTGTACATTAAATAAAGTGAACTGCCCAAGGAATCCTGCCATTACCTTTTTTTACAAATAGCATAAATATTAACAGAGTTTTAGTTCTTTTTAATTAAAGGGTACTGTATTTTAATACAGTGATTGATACATGGAAGTGTTTAGAACCTTGTACTTAGAAAATATCATTATTCCCCCTAGACCATTACTTTCACTTGTAGATTTCAAAGCACTTTGCATTTCTCCAACTAGTGGCAGGGCTGAGAATAGGATCAAAATATTTAAATAGTAGGTGAAAGAAATGTTCTGGAGCATATATATCAAGGTGATATTTTAAGGGTATGTCAATAGATCCATCTATAGGTCTTTAAAGTTAAGAATATACTAGACTAAAGGTATGTCAATCTTTTTTATCTTTTCAAAGAACCAGCTCTTGGTTTCATTGATCTTTTGTATTTTTGTAGACTCTACTCTGTTTATGGTATTTTTCTAATTTTTATTATTTCCTTCTACTCGATTTGGGCTTTACTGTCCTTTTTCTAGTAACTTTAAGTGCAAAATTAGATTGTTTATTTGAGATTTTTCTTGTTTCTTGAGGTAGGCCTATAATGCTATGAATTTTGCTCTTACCACTGCTTTCACTGTGTCCCATAGGTTTTGGGTTGTTGTGTTCTCATTTTCATTTGTTTCAAAGTGTCTTTTGATTTTTTTTTCTTTATCTCATTGTTAACCTTGAACTCGTTGTTAACCCATGGATCGGGTGATATATTATAGAATTGTATACTTGAAACCTATATTTTATTAACCAATGTCACTATAATAAATTCAATGAAAAATTAATAATAAAAAGAATATATTGGAGTAGCTGCCGAGAAATCAAGGACCAAAGGAAAAAGTTCTTAAGAAACCCTGAAAGATTGTACATTTTAATAATTAATGTTATTGTCGATGTTAAGGAAAAAAGCAATAAATTAGAAGGATGACATTAATGATTTAGAAGAAGTACACTCAACAATTTAAATGGAATCATTCTTTAATCTCCTTTCTCAATAAGCAACTTAAACAGCATCTGTTTCTGACTGCCAGACAGTCAAACCAACTTGGAAAAACCTCCTCTCTCTACTCCAGGCACAAAATAAATCTTCAGGTAGTCAAGCTTCCTTAGACTGTACTAATGAAGAATAGCCCATTATTCTTCCCATCTCTATAATTATAAGGGATTTCTGTCTTTGGTACCAATAGACATTGTTTAGAATGGCCGTGCCTCGGAAATGAGGGAATACTGATGCTGCCTTTTGCCTAAGAAAGCCTGCAGGTGAGATTTCAGATCATTACTTAAGAGTCAAGTCCTATGAAAGAACATGGCCCTCCTCTGAAATGACTGACCAGTTGGGAAACAAACATTGAGTCCATACTGCAGAATGCTCTTTAGTCTTGACTTAACCTTTGCTTTCCCTCTCTTGAACTACACTGCATAACTTGTAATTTTGACTTAATTGCCCTCAGCAATAGTAACAATATCATTGTCTCCTTGGGAAGACCCTTCCATTTTCTTCATTTGCTCATCAATTCCCTTTCTTTCCCATTAGTTTCTTATAATCAAATAATAAAGTGCCGTCGTTAGAAAAGGGTCTGTTTATTTTGAAGCAATGCTTGTGAGTCATTTCACTGTCTTATTCTTTTTTAAAAATTATATTTTAAATTTATTTTAATAATAGTTAACATGAAATATTATATTAGTTTCAGGTATACAACATAGTGATTCAACATTTATATACCTTATGAAGTGATCACCATAATTAGTCTAGTAACCATCTGTCACCATACAGTTATTTATTATTGACTATATTCCTTATGCTGTACATTACATCCCATGACTTACTTTGCAACTGTAAATTTTTGCTT
This sequence comes from Myotis yumanensis, assembly GCF_028538775.1. Classification (NCBI taxonomy): domain Eukaryota; kingdom Metazoa; phylum Chordata; class Mammalia; order Chiroptera; family Vespertilionidae; genus Myotis; species Myotis yumanensis. Next base: position 37,885,917 of record NW_027223754.1, on the reverse strand, counting down.
CTTAATACTCTTTGTTTTTATTTTTAATGTGAGGATTTGACCCACTATTTAAGATTCAGAAGCTTCAAAAATGTTACTTTTTCTTTTTTGGGATATGTCATTGGGTAACCCCAAGATGGATTCAGTCTTCTATGAAATATGGGAGCAAATTGGTCATCACACAGTAAACATGACAAAAATAGTCACGAAGTAAGTTTACCCTCAGAGTCCCACTCCCTGAATATCATTTAGTTCCAGCCTTCAGCACTCCCTATGGAAGTCAGGTAATCATTTGGAATGGTCTCCTCACACCACATTGTTAATAAGTTCATTATTTACAGTTTACATTTCTAAATAAGAGGCTCTCAACTGGAAGTGTCCCTGCCTCCTTGCCCCCAGAGAATATCTGGCTACTGGTGGAGACACTTCTGATTGTCACAACTTGGGGACTGCTAATGGCATAGGGCAGTGGTCGGCAAACCGCGGCTCGCGAGCCACATGCGGCTCTTTGGCCCCTTGAGTGTGGCTCTTCCACAAAATACCACATGCGGGCACGCACGTACAGTGCGATTGAAACTTCGTGGCCCATGCACAGAAGTCGGTTTTCAGAAAGGAGACAGATGAAACAAGTATACAAGACGAGTGTGGATGGGAGAGTTGGAAGGGGTTGACCTCAGCGAACTTACCTCAGTCAGATTGAGGATGTTTTTAGCAAAGGCCAGCTTAGGAGTACACTAATTAAGTTAATAACAATGTACCTACCTATATAGTTTAAGTTTAAAAAATTTGGCTCTCAAAAGAAATTTTAATCGTTGTACTGTTGATATTTGGCTCTGTTGACTAATGAGTTTGCCGACCACTGGCATAGGGGGTAGTGACTACAGATGCTGCTACACATCCATAGTGCACAAGACAGCCACTCCCCCCCCCAAAAAAAATTATCTGGCCCAAAATATCAATAGCATTAAGGCTGAAAAAGCCTGTTTTAGATATATGCTCTTGAATGCCTTGTTCATATTTGGTGAGGAAAGACTTTTTACTCATCAGCCTAAAGCATTCCCATAAGTCCTGAAAGAACTCACCTATAAATAAATGAGTGGGAAACAGATATACTCTTTTGGTGGAAAATGAATTTCACCACCCACATTCTGTGAAGGAAAAGCATATCACCATTCACTCTTCTAGGAACATTAAATTGAAATTTTCATAATTTACTTCTTTTGGGTTCATATGCAAATTATAATGCACTAAAAATGAAACACATTGACAGGTTATTGTTCCTACTGCTCTGGTCCAGCTGCACAGAACTAATGCTGAGGAATCCCAGAGCAGGAAAGGGCATCAGACAGGGTCAGCCTGTTCTGTGCGCCTGGGTGCATCGGCATCCCTTGAGTGTTGAGTTAGACAGACTGATAATATAACACATGTACTTGACATTTGCTGATTTGGCTTCAGCTTTTTAAAATAGTATTTTAAGAAGAAGCTAGCACTGCTTTTGCTCTTGTATTTTTCCTTTGTACTTCTTAAAAATAAAATATAAATGCAACATGTACTTCAGGCACATTGGCTCAGAAGTCTGAAAAGGTAGAAAAAACTCTGCTAGATAGCCAGTGTTCTCAAATACAAATCATTTCCAGTCCCCATGGCTGCATCAAGCCTTTCTAGTGTGTTATATTTTATTCTAACATCCAGATTAAACCACCACACATTTCTATTAGCTCTGAGCCCTTTCCCCATGGCCAGCAACATATTTTTCATCCATGCTACCATTTGTGTATTTATAGACCATTTATATAATTCTGATTAGAACATTTTGTATTGTTCTTGAGATGGTAAGCTTTTCAAAAGTGAACTGTGACTTTTTTAATCATCTGAAATTCTTTTTTTTTTTCAAGCACAGGGTTATATATACAATACTCAACACATGTTGGTTGATAATTTCTATTGCTGAGTAGAAAGGGAATAGAGAGGTTATGTACATTATTTTAGCTACATGCCTCCTCTTCTTAAAGCACTGTTCTTATTCATGGTTTGAGTTTGAATTGACATTGTAATGTTTAAGTGCCCAAGACAGTTGGAAAGAGAGGAACAAATGTCAGAGATGGAGGTGTGGATTCCACATAGGCCCAGATATGTGAACTTAAGCACAACAGAAGATGAGCTGAGCAGAAGAATATTTACGGAAAGGAGCTAAGAGACTAAATGGAGCATAAAGTTAAGTGGTAGGAGGAAGAAAAACCTAAAATCTATGCAAGCTTGACAGGAGAAAAAAGAGGTATTCACATCACTTGGAGATACAAAGTGTTCTCAGGTGCTATCAGGCCAATCTTTTAATACAAAGCCTAAATCTATGACGTGCCTCATTCCAGGCTCTCAGCATAGCTTGGAGAGAAAGTATGATGCAGTTGAGGAAAACAACCATTGAACTTGACAAAATGGGCTGCTAGGACTACACCACCTGTCAGCTGGATGACCTCAAACAAGTCACTTCAAACTCCTCATAACCTACTCCCTCATCTTTGAAATGGGGACAATCATGATTACATAACAGAGTTGAGGTAACATATATAAAGAATTGGATGCATTAGAAAATGTTATGTGAAAGATTTTATCATCACATCAAACAGAGAAAACATTTTAGCATTAACAATGCAAAACTGAATTATAAACATTCTTAATCCAATGGCAATTTAAAACTTCATGGGCTAACCACTAATTCCCAGAGGAGAAAACTTGTTGGTCTCTGAAGACAACTTTAGAGCACTACACTAAATTCTAAGATTAAAAAACAAACAAAAACTGTTTTACTGCTATTTCTCCCCAGAGAAGAAACACAAAGTACTCTTAACACCTTCATAGCAGGACATTTCTGTTCTAAAGGAAACAGGAGTCCTTTACAGAATTTCCAAGCCCAACATCAGTGTTACATCCATTGTGCAGAGAATACCTCAATTGATTACTAGCCAAAATTATTTTATGTGTTAAAAAATATTTGCTTAAAACAGTGATGGCGAACCTTTTGAGCTCGGCGTGTCAGCATTTTGAAAAACCCTAACTTAACTCTGGTGTCGTGTCACATATAGAAATTTTTTGATATTTGCAACCATAGTAAAACAAAGACTTATATTTTTGATATTTATTTCATATATTTAAATGCCATTTTACAAAGAAAAATCAACCAAAAAAATGAGTTCGCGTGTCAGCTCTGACACGCGTGTCATAGGTTCGCCATCACTGGCTTAAAATGAGGTAAGTAGACATTTCAATACTCAGGAAATAGCATTTCATTCTATCAGTATCAAATAAAAGCCTACTCTTTCTGTTGAAATGAGAATTTAAATTCCTGGAATAGTGACAAACATGAAAATCAGGGAAAGAAAATATTGACTTAAGAAAATAAAGATAATTCATAAGTAAATCAAAAGTCAACTCCCCATCCCCCTCACACAGCTCCGCAGACAAAGCAACATGCAACCAGCCGCAGTGAGTTCAAGGTCCTTGCAAAGCCTTACAAGTTGGGACAGCTTCAGATGAAGTGCCACAACTAGTGACCTGCGGCTGGTGGGGATGGAGAACCATGCTCATTAGAGGAAGCTGTGAAAACCAGGAGGACTGAGGATAAGGCTCAGGACCAGCACAACCCAATCACGATTATGAAGAGCTAGTCAATATTGCAGAATAAAAAATAATGTTTACAAATTAGCACTTAACATGGCTTAGAAAACTCTCCTCGGGATCAAAATTCTGACCCTATTTCAACAAAGTCCTTTCTAACATTCACGTCTTCCACTTTTTAGTAGCACAGTCTCCTTTTGGACCTTTGTCAACTCCAGCTCTGACCAACTCTGCAAGCGCAGTATTGATTCCTAGAAGAAATCAATCCCAGCATGAAATAAGGTCTTTCATCAAAACCCCATTTTTCTCCTCAATGCCAGAGCTCTGCAGGAATAAAATACACAGATCACAAACAGGAATTTCTTTCCTTCCGATCTGTTCAGCAAGTATAACTGAGAGTCAGAGCTCTGGCCACATCAGAATGGCCCTGGACCAAGAGACAGAGGGCTACAAAGCCCACGCCTGACCTGAGTGCTTGGTGGAGGATACTTGGGCATGGGAATTAGAATTAGAAGTCAGAGTGCAATTTTTGGTTTGGAATTTGTGACTGGAAAGTGTGTAAGTCCTGGTTGAATTTTAAAGAGTTTAGAATCGTCTGTGTAGTGCAAGAAAACTTAAAGGAAAGGAAATATGATATATTAAGGGGAAAATCCCATCACTCAGAGCTTACATTTATTTCTTTATTTAAAAGGCATCAAATTAAGCTAGAGTGCTAATTATCTTCAATTGTATCTTTTTCTTTCCCCCTGCATCCACAGCACAAACTACCTCCTTCCTTCCATCCAACACAGCCATCTTTGTGTGTTTGCATAAAATAATATAGTGGCATTAAGCAAACATGAGTGTATACATGAGTATGCAGAAATATAAACATGTAGAATGTTTTATTTAATAAAACTAAGGTTAGATCTTTTCAATTAAGAGCAAATTCATGATTAACTCATTTGTCATGCCTGCATAATATTCCAGTTTCTCTTCTGTTTTAAACTCTCCCTTGCTCAAAAGAGGTATACAGATTAGATAAAAGATCATTTTTCTCTACGGTGCTTGTTGTTCAGTATTGCTTTACAGACCGTCCATTCCCAGCACCTCAGCAGTCTTCTCATGGCCTATTTACATGGAGGCATATTCCCTCACAGGGACTCCTGGGGCTGCTCCCTCCACACATAGGCTATACCAGAGACAGGAGGAGGAATTCTTAACTTAGACCCTATGCTATTCGTGCTTTCCTAGTTTTCTACAGTCAAGTGAGATTCTTCCATTTCAAATCTTGTAAAAGTTGCTTGTAGAGTTGAACCTTCTGAACTTGTTGTGGAAATTGGTTTGAAACTTGAATACATAATGTCTCCAATCATGAAAGAAAACATAATATGCTTCAGGTAAGAATTTATGTTTACTTTTTAACTTCCTCCTGGAACTGGAAGGCTGGATTAGCATTTGAGAGAGTTATAGTCAGCTGTTGAAATTGATACTAAAATGCCCTCAATTTATATATCTCAATCCCCAACTCACAACTCACAGCTCTGAAGTCTATAAAATATCTCCAACATAATGATCAGAATAAAGTCAATAATGGCAATTAAAAAGCAAAAGACTTCCATTTATCTAAATCTGAGCCAATTTTCAGATCTTCTCAATAAATATTTAGTCACCAAACCTAACCCTAGGACAAAACTTGTACTTTATAGTTTGGGTATATCTCAATTTAATCTTGTTAACAATGGTATTAATATAAATAATAATCATATAAATGTATCACTTTGGAAAAGTTACCTTACATTTTTCTTTCTTTTTTTAAATATATTTTATTGATTTTTTACAGAGAGGAAGGGAGAGGGATAGAGAGTTAGAAACATCGATGAGAGGGAAACATCGATCAGCCGCCTCCTGCACACCTCCTACTGGGATGTGCTGTAACCAAGGTACATGCCCTTGACCTTTCAGTCCACAGGCCGACACTCTATCCACTGAGCCAAACCAGTTAGGGCTACCTTACATTTTTCATTTTCCCTTCCATAAAATCTAAAAGTTGGGTGAGAATCAAATTTATAATTTTTTTTCACATTTAGTCTTTTTTTAATTCTAAACTAAACTTCGGAGATCATATGACCCAACTCTGCATAAAGATGTTCATAACTAAGAAGAGGTACTTAACCTTATTTTAGTAATTCTCCTAACAAAAATAAGTGGCTATACTTGTCATTGAGAAGATAAATAAAGGAGTTATACAATTTAGAGCCCAGATCAATTGTAAATGAACCTCATTTTCAGTTATCAGCAATTAAAATCTAGATCCATACAAAAAATCCAACATTGGATATTTTGGATAATCATGCCTAAAACAGATGCAGAAATTTAAGGAAGAGAGTTAATTATCCAGCATTTCAAGACGTTAAATATATTTTTACTTATGATATTTGTGAAAATACAATTCAAGTCCCTAGATATGGTTACCTAATGCACAAGAGTAAAACTTTTGATCATGTTCTTGTTCTAAAACACAGCAGAATTTTTCAAGTTATTATATACATTTTTCAAAAGCACATTTTGATGGTTGATGTAACTTGGCACCAAGAGGCACTTCACACAATGTTCGCAGCTAAGATTTACTAACGTGTTTCCCTACTGAATTCACGGCATGTGCACATTCCACAGCATGAGAATATACATGTTAACATCATGATTTATTCATGAAGGAAGAGCTCCAAGCTGAAACTTGCAAGCTGGTCTCAGCTCAGCCCCTCTTAAGCCACATAATCTTGGACAAATCACTTAATCTGCCTGACACTCCTCTCTCTGTCCCTCTATAAAATAAGGAAGTACATATGGGTATTGAGAGAACAGCTGTAAAAATGAAGACATTTTATGAGTACTGTGTAAATGGGTTATGGCAACATAATACTAGAAGGAGAACAGACATACAGTTGAGTCTTTAGTCTCCAATGTCCAACTAACTCTAGATACCCAAGTGGTGCAAAATAGTTAAACAACAGAATTTTTACAAACACATCCATATGATTTTTAGCAAATTGCATTATGGAGACAATTATTATTAGAAAAGAACTAGACTTGAAGATCAAGTAATTTTTGATGGAAATTTTATGAAATAAATCAGAACTTGCAATCATCTAATGAACCCAAACCTACCAATACACAGGAGGAATATTAAACTCATGAAAACGTAGTTCTTTCAAGAACACTGAGAACAAGTGAGAACAAGTAAGTTTGTTTAAGAGGCCAACTCTAAACCTGTTGCCTACCACTGCTCTAGGACTGAAGGAATCCTAAAGGAACAAGCTAGATCCTTGTCCTTAAAGAGCTAAAAATCTAACATACAAAACTCATAACATTGCTGATTTCCCAACTCGACTACAAGTTTCTTGAAGGTAGAATGTTTGTCCTTTGTTTTTATATGCACACTACTAATTAGAACATTTTGGGAATCTAATAAACAACCGTTGGCTAATAGTCTATTCTAACCACTAAACTGTGTAGGCAATATGAATTTTTATTACTGGTTTGGAATTAAATAAGAGCCAGGAATGATCTGTCTTTATCTTAAGCTATAACACTTCCGGTACTCAACCGCACTGCTACAATTACAAAGGTTATTTGTACACTGTCAAACCCTCCCCACTCTATACCAATAAGTCTTCAGAATAGGAAGCTGAGTTACACTTTGAGCACAGAACACAGTAAAATGCTTGTCAGTAACATAAGCGTGTAATATTTGCTGAATTCATTAAGTGCTATTCCCTGGGTCCCCCTAGGACTTTTTCACTGTCATTACACCACTTATACCATATTATACTCAGTTTAGATATGTCATTCCTCCAATTAGATTGCTAGATCTGTTTGCAGGGTTTATGTTCTATTCAGCACCATATTTCATAGTTCCAGGGCAGTTTCTGGTACACATGATCAACAAATACTTGTTCAACAAAGTATACAACTTCAAAAGTAGGAAGCATTGTTTAAAAGCCTTCTGCCCACTTAAGAAAGTCTGACCAATGGTTTGCCAGCTCCAGCTTAAATACCCGCGGCAGCCATAACCTCCTGAGGCAGCCCGGTAGTTCCACAGAAGAGTGGCCCTAGTATTTACAAACTCTCCTCTAGGCTAAAAGCATTTTCCTTGTATGTTCTGTCTGTGGTTCTAACTCTTTATTCAGAGAAAGGTGAATAGCTTGTTCTACTACTTCTAGCCTATGTCCTTTTGGAATATAGGTCAGCAATCCTGTCTCATTCAGGACGTTTCTTCCCCAGGGTATGCGTCCTGTTTCCCTTGAGTAATCCTTGTGGTATGTGGTCTCTGGATCAATGACCAGCCTAATCATTCTCTCCAAACACTCCTCCAATTTATGTCCTTCTTGAGATTCAGCATCAGATAGGAACACAGTCCTCTAAGGTACTGATTACATACCAAGATCCATTATAGCACAAGTCCTCCATTAACACAGCCCAAGACCCTCCTTAGGATAAAAATGAAGGAAATAGAGTTAAATCACATTTGTGGAGACTATTTAGAAATCAGCTTTCAGTAGGCTTCTTTCATCATCTATTGGGTTGCTGTCTGGGTCAATTAAACTCTCCTGGAATATGCCAGCTTCCACTTCGTTGAAAACCTCATTTTCTACTTTTCCAAATATAGCTTTCAAGTTTTCTAGAAAAAAAACAACAACACCCTTTAAAAATGCTAACACCGCACACTCACATCTGTGCCAAACTTTGGTATCGGTGATGATAAGGGTGTATGTAAGACCACTTTACTAAAAGTTGTAGTCTGTGATTCAGTGCAAGCACCGTCAGTGACTAGATCCAGACAGATATTTGGCTGGAAAAGAGGGCAGTACATAGAGATGGGAGCTTGTCAATGCAAGAGTGACAACTGTCATAGCTACTGGAGATACAAAAGGGACCCAAATTATCAGTAATTTTTATATCTTCCAAGTAAACCTACTTTCAGTGCTATCCCTGCCACCAAGACACTCTTGACAGTTGTGTGGTTTAAATATTATTTAAGAAAGACTAGAATTTTCTTAGAACCTCTCTTATCTAAATGTGATATGATAATTTTACTCTGCTTTTTTATCTGCACAGTGGCAGTCATCTATTATGGTCCACTGCTTTCAAAAGAGTTTTACCCTATTTTTTAAACATTTTTAAATCACCAGGCTTACCCTATCTTTTTAATCTACTGTCATAATTTATATGTATCCTGTTTCAATCTCCGTCAACATCTATCCTACATATTCTCCTATAGTTCACTAGCAAAACATCTAAAATGTACTACTTTAGAATACGTTATATTATTTTTTTATTTTTAATTCTGTTGTAAATGATGGAATAGCATAATGGCAATGAGAACTTGCATTGAGCTACAGCTGTTAGGACAGTGAGAGGTGAATTTCCACAGGCTCTGAAAGGACACTTTGATTTTTATCACATGGCTTTTGTTTTCATATAAACAAAACTAATAAAATGTTATCAAAATTATTTTCATCTTGTAAATTCCATCAGAAAAACATGGAATATATAATTTCTATCTCCCAAAATGTTTTCATGCATTAGTGCACATTCAAGCATTCCTTAGTTTGAAAGATGCTCTGTCCTGTATCATTGTCAGACTCTAGACAGCTCGCAAAGTAAGATCAGATTAAAGGTTATTAGCATTATGGAAATATTATTTCATAATCACTCCTATGATTGTATCTCTATAGCAAATCTCTTTTTCTAAATAAGAAATTATTGTAATTGTACTGTGTTGAGGGTTATCAGGGTACTAACTCTTTCGTGCAACATTATATGATACACATTGGTTGCCATGGTGAATTAATGGATTCCATTTATCATTTTTACAGGTTGTCCTAGAATAAAGAGAAGGCAGCATTCAGGGTCCTTTCCAACTGAAACTGAGACAATAATAACAATAATAATTTTTAAAGGCAGCATTTCTAGATAGTAACTTTGTGTTATATATACCTAAATAGGTTATAAATTATTAGATAAGCTGCTGTAAGTATCCTCACACCACTGAGTCTAACCATCAAATATGAGACATGATACAACTACTCAAACATTAGCTATAGTTTTATCCCTTTGAGTAAATACTTTGATGATCAATTATTATGGCTACCTTAGAAGATGCCATAGAGAGAAAATGTTTTAGCTCAATTTTGGCAAGTTTTCCATCTCCAAGTGATTATTTTTTGTGGTATGTTCTATGTCTTCCGTTGCTAAGAATTGATCAGTTACAGATCCTATTGTTTCCCACTCTCCCAATGTCCATTTAAAGAAGTAAAAATCTCTTTAAAGCATTTTCAACTAAGTTAGTGCTTTAGTACTTCAACTTGGTCCTTTATGCTGAGCAGCAAATATTTACTCTCTTACTGATTCCCTTTCTTCACAGAAATGTTTCAAACCTCTTCCTGCTCCCAAGTCTAAATTCAGCCCCCAATGCCCAGCAGAATATCTGGCTCTTACCTCCCTGAGGACAAAGAAGCCCTTCTAAACGTAACAGACTTTCCTCCACATTAGCACACTTCCCAACTCAACCTGCCTTTCCTCTTGACTTAGGAAGCCTTCCTCAGCCCATGAATAAGCCTTTCGACCCTTAGCAGCTTCCTTCAACTCTGCTTCCCTAAAATCCCCAGAACTTCACTGTCCAGCAGTTCAAGGTTGTAATACTACGTATAGCAACTGCTGCCTACATTTTTTACTATGCACTCATTCAAGGATAGATCAGATATGTGGGCACCCTGGACCAGCTAATAATTTCAAGCCCTGACAAATCATTATTTTACTTTTCTTTATTTTATGATCTTCAGAGATAATCGTTCTCTATTAATTCAAACTGCATGCCTCTCTGTCAGTTCAAAATAAAAGATTTATTTCATGCACTAAATCTGCACTAATGTTAACTGATTTAGAATTGTCTTTCATTTTGCATGTTTTAAATTACCTCTATTTAGATAATATTAGTCTCTCCGGGTATACACTAAAGAGAGCGGTAAAATACTGATTAAAAACTGATTTCAAAACATTTATCACTTTTTCCTTGCAGGTCAGCATTTGTTTGATTACAGAACTTACAAATTATTGCTAGCAAGTTGAGCAACTGTGACAGACAGACATGTTTATCTACCTATCTTCAAGGGCAGATCTGCCAAGTCATTCTTCCATGTACTGCTCAAATGTCTAGTTTTCAGTAACCTCCCCTCCAGCCAGAATTAATTATTTGGGGTGTTTGCTATGTACTATATCTTTATACTGTGTCTTCCTCTACTACCTTGCAATCTCTTTGAGGGCGGAAATAATAACTTATATATTTTCCTCTCTCCTGCCCTGCCACACCAATAGCTAGAACAATGTCAGACATGTAGTTGATACTAATTTTTGGCAAACACATCATAAATTTGTGGTCACCATAAAAAGCAGTCTACATCACACAAATATATCCAAGGTCAGTCATACATCTGCTTCTAAGACAAAAGTTTTACTAATCCTTGTCTATTTATAAAATTATTTATACTCTGCCTCCCCAAAAGGACTTACTCCAACCTAGAATAATAGATATAGGTAATGTAGAAACATTAAGTATTTAAAAAACATAAAAGTCTATACATACAGAGACTAGACTGATGGATGCCAGAGGGAAGAGGAGTTAGGTGGGTAAAAAGGTAAAGGTATTAGAAGTCCTGCTTGGTAGTTACAAAGTAGTCACAGGGATGTAAAATAAAGCACAGGGAATATAGTCAAGGACATTGGAATAACTATGTACAGTGCCAGTTGGGTACCTGAAATACCCGAGGACCACTTTGTAAAGTATATGATTATCTAACCATTATGCTCTATATCTGAAACCAATACAAGACAATGTTAAATTCAAACTGTAATTGAAAAAAACAATTAAAATAAAAGTAAGAGTCATCAGTGAAGGGGATGTGAGAATCTAGGATTCTGCCCATTGTGTTCTCAGAGAAACAGGTGGGGGCCTTCTCCTCCTGAGTGCCATTCACTCAGACACACAAACCATCTGGCACCTGAGCCACGTGGACCACCCGCCTTTGTTTTACATCACATATAACATGCACCACATTTGACTCACAGACATTTCCAGATTTCTTTATTTGAAATATGTTCACAAGGGAAGCTTTGCATGTGACACTCTCTGTTGCTTATTGAGTAACAGCCAGCTTTTCTTATTGAGTGTTTATGTTGACCAACATTCATTTTCATATTTACTAACTGTAAAATGACAAAATGGAAACATTTTGTTGTTTTCTCATGGCAGTTTTTCCTATTTCGATGATTTGTTTTCACTGGAAATGAGTGATGTTAACTTTATCCTACTATATTTATCCTCATGTATGTTGGACAATTTTACTTCTTTACCAACACAAATGTGTTTTCTAGTTGTTCACCAGCAGCTTAAAAATTAAGATTCTAATCAACCAAAGAACTTGTAAACATAACCAATGGACACAGACACGAGGGGGTGAGGGCACGAGCAGAGGGGTGGGGGGCAATGGAGGGGTAAGGACACATATGTAATACCTTAATCAATAAAGAAAAAATACAAAAAAAATTAAAATTCTAATCCATATGGCAGGGGGCACCATTTAGGAAATGGTGAAGGTAAAACAAATAGAATTCTAAACCACTCAGTCTAAATATCTTCCCTTCTACCCTGACACTGATGGTGGTTAAATTTACTCAGATGTATTTATTGAATGATTTATGTTATTAAAAAACGTTAAGACTAGAATTGCCTAATTAATACTTACTATTTTGCTGGGATTGCAGAGTATCTATCTATCTATCTATCTATCTACCTACCTACCACCTACCTACCTATCTATCTAACCTCCATTAATCAATCCATCATATTCTATCATCTTAACAATACCTATATTGATTGATCTTTCTTTATGCACCAGGTCCTCTGCAATGTTTTTTGCTAATGTGATTCAATTTCATCCTTAAATTAACTCAGTAATACATTAGCTATTATAACTCCCATCTTACAGATATGAAAACTAAGACTTAGACAAGAAAACTCTCATGACCATACAATAAATATGTTCTAGTGCTGGGATTTTTGCTTAAGGTTTTAGTTTGCACTCAACAGCTCTGTTCTACTGCCTTCTAAACATAGCATACCTCTGTCCTATGCAAGCTGAATATTAAATTATAAAACCTCCTCCTCCGTCATTAAGTATATTTTTAAAAATAGTTTCAAATATATTTGGGTTGATTTAAAACTAATATTCTCAAAAACTTGATACTGAATTTTATCTCTCACTGACTTCCTTCTTATATTTATTTTTTTAAATTAAATTCATGGGTTACATAAGATTATATAGGTTTCAAGTGCAAACTTCTATGATACATAACCTGTATATTGCATTGTGGAAGAATCAACATTGTTAAAATGTTCAAATTACCTAAATAAATATACAGATTTAATTCAATCCCTATCAAAATCCCAATAACATTTTTTAAAGAAATAGAACAAAAAAATGAGATTTGTATGGAACCACAAAATACCCCAAACAATCCTGAGAAAAAAGAACAAAGTCAGAAGTATCACACTCCTTGACTTCAAATTAAACTACAAAGTGAAGATAATCAAAACAGCATTGTATTGTCAGAAAAACAAGACACACAGACCAATGGAACAGAATTGAGAGCCAAAAAAAAACCAAAAACCCTACATGTGTATGGGCAAATAATTTTTGACAAAGAAGCCAAAAATATATTGTGGGGAAAGAATAGCCTCTTAAATAAATGCTGCTGGGAAAATTGGAAAGCCACATGCAAAAGAATGAAACTAGAATACTGTTTGTCCCCACATATAAAAATTAACTCAAAATGGACCAAGACCTAATTATAAGACATGAAACAGTATATTTCATAGACGAAAACATATGTACTAAACTTATGGACCTTCATTTTAGAGACTATTTTATGAATTTGACCCCAAAGACAAGCGAAGTAAAACCAAAAATAAATGAATCGGACTATATAAAATTAAAAAGCTTCTGCACAGCAAAAGAAACCCCCAACAAAACAAAAAGGCACCAACCAAATGGGAGATGATATTTACAAACAACAGCACCAATAAAGGGTAATATCCAAAATATATAAAGAATTTACACAACTCAACACCAAACAAGCAAACAATTCAATTTAAAATATAGGCAGAGGACCTGAACAGGCACTTCTCCCAAGAAAACATACAAATGGCCAACAGATATATGAAAAGATGTTCAACTTCATTGGCTATTATAGAAATGAAAATCAAAACTACAATGAGATACCACCTCACACCTTTTAGAATGGCTATTATCAACAGATAAGTAATAATTGGTGCTCGAGAAGTTATGGAGAAAAAGAAACCCTCACTTACTGCTGGTAGGAATGTAGTAAACTGGTACAGCTACTATGAAAAACTGGATGGAGGCTCCTCAAAAATTTAAGAATAGTTACATACGATCTAGCAACCACTCTTCTGGGTATCTACTTGAAAATTTTGAAAACACTTATTCACAAAGATAGATGCATCTCCATGTTCTTTGCAGCACTATTCGTGGTGCCCAAGCTAATGGGTCAAGACATAGAAACAACCAAAGCATACTTTCATAAATGATTGACTAAAGAAGATGCGTGAGGCAAAAGTATGTTTACAGTTATTCATATGAAAAATAACACAATAATTGATAGGTAATAATACAAGAATAAATTCTATGTTTCATGTACTCACAACTGTAAATCTACTTTTTCCCCACCCTGTACAATGGAATACTACTCAGCCGTAAGAAAAGATGAAATACTGCCTTTTGGGACAACATGGATGGACCTTGAGAATATCATATACTAAGCAAAATAACTCATATCCCTTTGTGTCTTAACCTTACTTCTATTTTTAGGGAGAGAAAAAAGCTTGCTTCTCTTGGTTCCACCTTGAATGGATGTATATCCCAGATGAGGCTGCCAGAGATCAACTTGTCCTGAAGCCTAGAAGGCCAGGAACAGATGCTGCTTGCAAGTTCTCACTCCCAGCAAGCTTGGTGGATTTTATGGATATTCTTTGTTTGCTAGAGACAAAAATCTTACACAATGATATCAAGTTCTATTGTACTTATTTCATTCAGATCACACAACCAACAACAGTATTAGTACCTGATGTTTATTTAACACTGACATTATGCATGGCTTCACATAGGGAATTTCACATGACTTTTACACCTTCATCCCCAAGACAAGCTAATGGGTCAGAAATGACTATTATCCCCATTTCATTGGTGAAGTGAGGCTAAAAAAGGAGATAATGTAAAGAGGATATCAACTGCTATGTTTTTAATTCCTATGTAGTTTCCTCCATCCCACTATATCTTGGTAATGGTAGGTATAAAAGATACTAAAACTGACAGGCCACTGTCTTTTCCTGAAAATTCACTGCTCTCTTGGCTTGGAAGATACCATGCCCCAGTGCTCCTGTGCTCTCTTCAGTTATCCTTCTCAGAATCCTTTTCTGGATTCTCTTTCCCTATCCAAACTTAGGGTTTCTCAGGACATGGTTACAATGTAATAAAAGAGGCTCTGCTCTTCCCTCACCTGAATGTGTGGGCTGCTAACAGCCATGATAGGAGACTTAGGGCTAAGTAAAGAGGAGGATGTTGAATACTCAATTTGCAGGTGAAAGTTGGGTTCTGACAGGGGACGGATAAGTGGTAAGCATGGGGTAACTTGATTGAATATGGGGTAACTTGATTGAATATGCTGTGAAGGGCTTTATCACAAGAGAAAAACACTGATTAGCTTTCAATTATCCAGTAAGTATTTGTTTATATAACGATTCCAAGAGTTGTGCTAATCACCAATAAATCAAGATTATTGAAACATAACCTTTGTCTTTAAAAACACTCACAGTCTAACAGAGGGTAGAATCAAGTAAACACATAATTACAAGTCAAAATAGAAAGAGTCTTATAACAGAGTTCTTAGAAAGATCTAATGGGGGCAGAAAGGAAAGAGTGGTTAATTCACATGGACTCCCTGGTCCCAGTCAGTCCAACCCCACACTGATGGGAAGTAGGTCTCAGGAAGCTCCATGGAGAAGACTCAAAGGGAGCTGGTAGGCAGTAACTGGTGGAAATGGAGAGGGGAGTGTACTTGGTTACTATTTATATTATTGTGTTAATTATTCCAAAAAGAAGTTATATTGGTTATTCCTGAAAGCCTCTAACTTCTAAGTTATGAGTGAGCAGATGGAAGCAATCAGTGCATTTATTTGCAATCTGCCATAATACTTATAGAGAGCACTGAAAAATGCAATAATATAAGCTGAAGCTTATTAAATAAATGTATAGAGATAGCTGAAGCCAGATTTTATAAACGTCTTACTAATATTCAAACCTAATGGGGGCGAGGGGGTTAATTCTTAATCACCCAGTGAAAAAACATACTTAAAAAGTTAAAGTGACTTCCTCAAGATCTCAGAGGTCTTAAGTGATGAGGCTGAATCTGACCTTGGGCATCTTGGTTCAAAATATATTCTTTCCACTATTCTTTTCTTCTGCAATGTCATATTTTGACTTCTGCCAATCCATTGAACCAAGTTGCCACTAAACATATTTGTCTCTTTCTTCCTCTCTCAGATAAAGGTTTAATATATTGTAGAATGTAAGAATTTCAAGCCAGAGCAGAAGGCAGAGTTGGAGTTGGAGGGTGGGGTTGATATCTCCACAGACAGAAGTAAAGAACTGTAAGGGATGATGCTTGACATTTATAACACAGATATCCTAATTATGATGCTTTGCAATTATACTGTTTCTTAAAAATTCATTAACAAACCAGCCAAAGATAGCATTGTTATGTCCTTCTCCCTGCTACGCTCAGTCCAAGAGCTATTTCATAACTCATGAGAACCTTCTAGAGAAAGAGTGTGGAGTAAGAGCGCATCAATCCATTGAGGTTAATAAGACAGACTCTTAAGTTCAGTTACCGACTCCACCTCTTTCTGGCTGTAAGACACTGGGCAAACTACCTAACCTCTACCTACTCTACTTTTCCATCTTGCAGGTAGTAAGTATGGCAGTAATTGCTAACTCACTGAGTAAATAATTGCAAGAATTAAATAAAAGAATTCAGGCAAAAATACTGGCACATACTCAATAAACATTATTATTATGATTAGTTGCTACTAATTGTGATAGAAAAATAATGCCTTGAAACTAATGTGCAAACTATCTAACTGAAGCATGCTCTGGTTTATATAAGGATTACATTTATTGTTTCCTAATCCTTTCACCCACTCTCCTTGGTAATCAATCGAGAGAGGCAGACTACTTTCAATATGAGATTGAATAAATGAAGCCCATAATTTTTAAAACTAAGTATTGAGAAGTCATGCATTACAACTAAATAGAATAAAGCTACCTACAGTTAACACTATTTACTTTTTCAATTACAGTTTATATGCAATATTATTTTTATTAGTTTCAGGTGTGCATCACAGTGATTAGTCAATCAAAAAGTGTTACCCTTGATAAATCCAATATCCACCTGACACGATACATAGTTATTATACTATTACTAGAGGCCCGATGCACAAAATTCATAAATGGGGGGGGCGGGTGGGGGATGGGAGGTTAGAGGGGGTGAGGGGGGTGTCCCTCAACCCGGCCTGCACTTTCTCGCAATCCGGGACCCCTCGGGGATCCCTCTCACAATCTGGGACCCCTCACTCCTAACCAGCAGCCTGCTCACTCCTTACCATCCTCTTGCTCGCTCATTACCTCTTGGCTTGCCGCTCCTTACCACCCACCTGCCCGCTACTTACTGCTTGGCTCACTGCTACCTAGTGCCTCTCCTGCCACTGCCACTGCACTTGCCAGCTGTGAGCCCATTGAGTGTCTGCCCCCTAGCAGTCAGCGCACATCATAGCGACTGGTCGTTCTGGTCATTCCACTGTAACGGTTGCTGGGCTTTTATATATATAGATTGACTATATTTCCCATGCTGTACTTCCCATCCCCATGACTATTTTGTAACTACCAATCTGTACTTCTCAGTTAAAATGTAACCACTACATGATTTAAGACACAAAGAAATGATTACAGTGATGTTGAGCCACAAGTTGACTAGGAGCATAAAAATAAAAATAATATCTGCACATTCACATCAATATCAACTTTACCTGAAAAGTAAGTTGCAATTTTATATACCCTATCAAAATATAATAAGAATTATAAAAGTTAATAACACTGGATGGAGACTTAATAGGAATTATATCCAATTAAGCTTTAAGAATAAAAACTACCACATCTACAATGTGTTATTTTCAGAAAAGTGCTTGCAAATATCAATCTAAATTTTTATTTTGACATATAGAAATAATAGAGCATAAAATTATGAATTATAAATAAATTGATTTTATATAAGAATTTTAAATTCCAAATCATGAGAGCAATTTTGAGCTACTTTTAATTCCCTAACACGTTCAATATATATTTTAACATTATTTAGTCACAAAAATGAACATAATACCATGTCCTTTTAAATTTTTTAATCACACTTCTCTTTTACAATCACTTCAAAGTTAAGCAATATGCAACACATTTCAGTTGGGGAAAAGTCAAAAATTGCCCTCACAGAAAGACAAATACAACATGATCTCACTTATTTGTGACATCTAATGAGCAAAATGAATTGGCCAATAAAATAAGACCTGAAGCATGGAGGCATGGAACAGACTGACATATCTCAATCTGGAGTGGAGGGGAGGGGCGGGAGGAGAAGATATTACCAAAGAACTTATATACTTATAGGCAATAGGGTGGTGAAGATATGGGGGGTGGCTGGAGAATGGGGGGGAAGGGGAGATATCTGTAATACTATTAACAATAAAAGTTTATTTTAAAAATTGTCCTCATAAATAAATATTAAGAATCACTAAATAAAATATCTACTTTTTTATTTGACTAGAGGCCCAGTGCATAAAATTCATGCACTCGGAGGTGGGGGTCACCTCAGCCTGGATTTCAAGAGGGTGCAGTCCAGGACGAAAGACCCCACTGGTGCTCGATCGGGACCAAGGAGGGACATGGAAAGTTGGCCAGCCAGAGGGACTGCAGGAGGGCTCCAGGGCATGTCCAGCCTGTCTTGCTCAGTCCTGATTTCCTGGACCCCAGCAGCAAGCTAACATACCGGTTGAAGCATCTGCTCCCTGGTGGTCAGTACACGTCATAGTGACTGGTTGACCTGTTGACTGTCTGCCCCTGGTGGTCAGTGCACATCATAGACAGCGGTTGAGCAGCTTTAGCATATCATTAGCATATTATGCTTTGATTGGTTGAGCGGATGACCGGACGACCAGACACTTAGCATATTAGGCTTTTACTATAGAGGATAGTAATAAAAATAGTTGTTTTATTTAAAAATGTGTGTATCATATGTTAAGTGAAATGAAGGAGGCTTTAATCCAATTATATATTAGAATCAAGGGGTCACTGGCTCAAAAAAACTTGAGGGATTCCATCTATGGTTCTTCCAGAGACACACCAGATTGGAGAGACAGACTTGTGTGCCTGCCTCTGTGAGTAAGGGATTCCAGGCTCAGGACTCAGAACCCACTTTCTGAAGGTACCATGTGGAACTAAGCTATGATTATATCAGGAATGAAGTTAAAACACTCTTCAATTGGCTTCTAGGGTACCACATGCCCCTAGTCTCCTTCCTCACTTTCCTCTCATCCTCTGCTGACTCCTCTTCATCAACACATGCTCCCTGCACCTCATTAAGTCCCAGTGCCCTAGAGCTCAGTCCTTGACCACTTCTCTTTCTACTGACAATTACTCCCTTCCTAGTGATCACTTCCAGTGGTGGAATACTGAAATACTCTTCAAACTTGATGCCAGCATAGCCGTCTCCTGAAAACAACAGACCCATTCTCAGTACCAATTGCCTCGCCCTCATCTCTACCTGGATGACCAACAGGCTTATCAAGTTTAACAAAACTCTGTATCTTCCCTCTCATACCTGCTTTTCTGCAGCCTTCCCCATTTTGGTGATAGCTGCACCAAGTCTATCCTTCCAGTTGTTCAGGCCAAGAACTGCAGACTTATCCTTCCTAATCTTTAGGCAAACCCTGTTGTCTCTACCTTCCAACCGTGGTTTGCCACTTCTCTTGCTACCACTCTGGTCCAAGCCACTGAATACAGATCAACTGAATTTCTGCAGCAGTCTCCTGACCAACACTTCTACTTCTGCTCTTGCTCCCTTCATCAATGAGGGTGACTCCTATAAAACAAATCAGATCAAGTCATTACTCTGCTAAAAGTCCTTTAGAGGCTTCCATCGCCTGTCAAACAGCCAAAGTCTATATAATTGACTAAGAGGCCTACCTGCTCTGGCTGTCTGCCATCTCTCCAACTTCCTCACCTCCCACTTCCCCCCTCACTCTCAACTCTGACCACAGTGTTGTCCTTGCTGTCCCTGGAGTGGACCAGGGTACCAGACCTCAAAGCTTTACCACCTGCTGTTCTCTCTGCAGGAGACGCCACACAGTCCCCCCCCCCCACCCCCCCACCCCCGCCTCTCCCTAACATGTATCCTTCTCAGCTTCCCTAGTCCTACCTCACACCATTCTACTCTCTCTTTCCTGGTTCATTTTTTGCTAAAACATTCCTCATCACCTAACATATGATATATTTTTTAAAAAAAATTTAGCTGGCTTTTTGACTAGCATCCCCCACTAGAATCAAAGTTCCATGAGGGTAGGCGTTTTAAATCTGTTATTTTCACAGCTATAATCCCTGCATCAATAACGGAGGCTGGCAAAAGAAAACACTCAAATTAAATTGCTGAACAAAAGAGTGAACTTGGAAGGTCATCTCTGATTCAAACCCTTAATTTTGTAGATGAAATATCCGAGTTCCCCGTGGCTGAGGCAGAGCCAGACGTGTGAGTCTGCTATGACGGCATGCTGCTTCCATGCTTTAGCAGAAAGTCTAGCGACTTCAATACCACGCTTAATGTTGTTGACACACAAATGAATGAAGTCCATGATAAATTGGGCTCTTGCATTCTTGAATTTGCATCATGCTGACTTTTAATGTGCCTCTAATTGATTTCCTATCAAGTTGTAAGCATCTATCTCCAACTATTAAATAAACTATGCTTTTCCATATTTGACTGCAAAGCTACACAATTTTCCACTTATATGAGGTACCTAGAATAGTCAAATTCAAAGAGAGAAAGTAGAATGGTAGTGGCCAGGGGCGGGCAAGAGGATGAATGGAGAGTTACTGTTTAATGAATACAGTGTTTCAGTTTTGCAAGATGAAAAAGTTCTGGAAATGGATGGTGGTGATGATTTCAAAACAATGTGACTATAGTTAATACTATGGAACTGTTAATTTTAAAATGCTTAAGGTGGTAAACTTTATGGTAGGTGAATTTTAACACAATTAAAAATAAAATAGCCCTGACTGGCTCTGTGGATAGAGCTTCGGCCTGTGGACTGAAGGGTCCCTGGTTCGATTCCAGTCAAGGACATATACTTTGGTTGTGGGCACATCCCCAGTAGAGGGTATGCAGGAGACAGCTGATCGATGTTTCTCTCTCATCGATGTTTCTAACTCTCTATCCCTCTCCCTTTCTCTCTGTAAAAAAAAATCAGTAAAAATATATTTTAAAAAGTAAAAATAAAAAATAAAAATTTAAAAATCAGTAGGCAGTTTTCAATGTATTTTTCTGAAATGCCTAGATGTTATATCACTATCTTCAAAGAGTTCAGAATTATTGTCTCAAGCTCTATACATATTTTTGATATGTATACATATATGAATGCATATAATTCATAAATTATATTTGAGCTTATAAAACTTAAAGCTTTGCTATCTCCCCAGTGGTGTACATGAGTTATAATGCATAGAAATTTGGAACCCAACTTACTATCTATAGATAGTCAAACAGTATGTAGAAATGATTTTAAGAGTTAGATGAAGCTTTAAAAAACTGTTTGAGTGGGAGAAATAAAATCTTTTGATTCTCAGAGAAGCATAAATTCTATTTCAGGTGTATCTATAGAAAAAATTTACAAATAGAAAATACTGTCCACATTCATACTAAAAGAGCCCCAAAGAGTGAGATCTCTCTTTTCTGGTCAAATCAATGTATTATTTGATAGTTATCTGATTCATAAATTTGTTTTTTTGACAAATACTATTGCATATATGCCCAGTAAATTTCTGAAACAGAAATCACAAAATCACTTTGTAGTACTTATTCCTTTGCAAATTATATTTTGGGATGTATTTATATTTTTCTGTAATGTTTAATAATACTACTCAATAAGATTTGTTAATCATGTATGATAATATTAAAATTCCAGCATGTCATTCAAGTTTTATAAATGAATAAATTAAAAATCATAAATAATTCAGAAATCTAATCACCACTCAACTAGCAATACAATCAAACATAATTATCCACTGAAAATTCTCTAAGTCTTTGTTACTCAAAATTTGGTCTACAGGCCAGCAGCACCCAGGTGACCTGGGAATTCAATGTGCAGGATGTCAGGCTTCCCCCAGACCTTGTTTCACAAGAACCCCATAAAATTTGTGTGTACTTTAAAGCTTAAGAAAGACTTCCCTAGAGATATATAAAGATATACAATAAAATCTGATTTTTAAATTGGTCTCTTTTCCAAATTTATGGTCACAGGTGAACCAAATCAAAGAAACATTTGTTATTTTTCTGATAATGTAAACCTTTATTTCTTATCTAGTAAAACATACTAAAGTGAACAACAAAATATTTTGACACAAGATCTCTGTGTACCCTAGTGCTATTCACCTTCTGAGTAAGAAACTCTATGACTAAGATTAGAAGTGTGCCTGGGTTCAAAGGACATAACTGAGCAAAAAGTCCACAAGGAGAAGGGTATGAACATGTTCTTTCAGTTGGGTGCCATTGGGTGTGCAGTAAGGCAACGTGGAGATGGGATTTGGACCCATGTTTGAACCACCAGCTTGGAGCAAGCCCTGGGACATTTCCTTCACTCATGCTGAATTGAGTCTATCAGAGAAATTAGAAGAGCCTGGGCTGGTGGGCACTGAGCATTCAGAGGGCCCTTCCCCCCTCCCTACCCCCTGCCCCCACCTCCCTGCCCAAGCTGACTGGGCCTTCCTTCTGGAGGGATGCAAAGCAGGGTGAGGAGCACAGGTGGCCAGGGCTGGTGGCCTATGTTCCACCCCCTGCATTTGCTCCCATAATTGTGATTCTCCTGTTTGACCTCACCTCACAAATCTTCTTCCCAAACAAGGACTAAAGGAAGGGATGCTGCAGGAGGTAGGATGTCCTAGTAATGTCCTGTTGTTTGCTCAGACCACTGTGAGCAACATTTTTCTGGTCAAGCTGTGACTCATTCTCAGGTTGCTCACCTGGGACCTTCCTGCACACATTTGCCTATAGTCAAGACACCTGGAGACTCACGGTGTGCTTCCTCTGAGCCCATAAAAAAAGGGGTGGGTCCCTCCATCCACGGCGGTATAACATGGACAGGCATACATTCTTGTGGAGAAGTTGGAACTGGACCTGGCAGGCCTTTCTCAAGCACCAGGAAAAGCCCCAGAGAGACTCTGCCACAAAATCAGTCAAGGGAATAATGGCCTGTGCGAGCTGGGCATGAGCAGGGCACAGCCATCCCCTTGGGAAGTGGAATATCCCAGTGTGACCTATGTTCGGGAGGGACAACCAGCCGCTGCAAACTCTATTCAGCAGGACCAGTATTTGCAACTTGGTTTCTAACCCATCTGGCACGTTTCCCCTCTTAGAAAGAAGGGTTGTAGCCTGGCTCAAGTCAAGCAAAAACACAGTTTTAATATTATTGGGAGTGTTTAAGTCAGCAATGCCTAAACTACATATATTTTTTAATTATCTTAAGGTTTTCAAGGTAAAAATTTGACAGTATAGAACACCTGAAAACCCTACTCTGCAAATTAACAAAAAAATTCAAATCTAAAATAACAAATCTAAAAGATATCTTAAAAGTAAAGTGTTGAATTAAATAACAAAATAATTTTATTTATAATTATAGATTCATATGCAGATTTTTGGACCACTTATATTGAAAAATCAGTGTTTTGGCATCCACTGTAAACTAGTATTAGGGACACAAATCACCTGAATAATTGTGTTTTTAAGATCTACACAAATTTTAATTATGCAGCTATTTATACTCCTCCAAAATATAATTAATTATCATTCATATGCCCAGCTTGCACATAATAGGCAACATTTTACTTATCATCATTAAATTTTTCTCTTGACTAAATTGACATGCTTTCTAAATGAAATAATTAGGACACAGGAAATTCATATTGTAAAAGCTGCACCAAGTCAAAATATTCTGCAATATATTGAAGAGCTTTAAGAGATGAGATAAGGTTAATTCAATGATTAACAAATGCCAAGAACAAGTCAAAATAAAGCAGGATGCAGGCACTCTTTGAGAGACAAATAAAAATGTACAGAATATAAAGAAGGTTTCCATCTTCTGTATTATCATGTATATCTTGTCTTTCTACCTCCACATAACTCACAGACATATTTTAATTCTGAGATGTGATTCCAAATTACAAGAGATACAGTACATTTCATCAGCATGCCTGGCACTCTATCTTTTTCAATGAAAACTCATTTACATATCTCATATCTAAATCAGATGCTATTTCAGAGAGAAGCTAAAACTCCCTTTCCCTTTCTTTATGATGTATTTATGGACACAGTTCATAACACTGTAAATATTTAAAATTTATCAGTGAATCAGAGCATCATATCTGCACCAGAAGTTTCCCCATAATATTATGGCCAGAAAGCCAGGTTAGAATAGAAACAGGCAATATAGCAGACAGCCAGGGTCACTGATTCATTTTTAGACCAAATTAGCAGTGTTTAGTTGGAAATTTATTAATGTGATTTAAACTATTAAAATAACCTAAATAGTGCTTTTACACAGATTTCCTCTATCCCTGGTTCACTTATACATCTGTGTGTCTGGTTTGTCTCTGCCCTTAGAAAGGCAGTACATACAGAATAAAAGGCAACTCATTGAAAAGAATATACCTGTGAACTACTTTATCAGCTTATTGTAGTGGGAAACAGAATGGAGTCAAAAGACAATGGAATTGAGAGTCAGAACGCTTCATTTCAGCTGAGGTGGAGGAAAAGTTAAATAATTTTACTTGTAACAAAACTAGTAAATCACAAAATCAGGATTCCAGCCCAGGTCTACCAGACTGCAAAGCCCTGAGCTAGTTCTTAGAATGAGTAAACTTCCATTAACTGGTTACTGTAGACATTTAACTTTCATTAGCCAAGTTGGCCTTCTTTTCCCCTGTTCAAAGAAATATCTGATGTAGTATTTATCAGGTGAGCTAAAGATAACAGAAATTTAGATACAAGCTATGTGTGCTCAGTTAATGTTGCAGAATAGTGCTTCTCAAACATTAACCTTGTAAAAGAATGCAGATTTTGATTCCCTAGGTCTGGGGGTGGGCACTGCTAGCAAGCTCCCAGATGATGCTGATGCTGCCGGTCCAGGGACCACACAGAGCAGCAAGGCTAAGGAAGACGACGAGCAATTTCTGCTTTGGGATCTGAATGGGGTTGACCAAACTTCAAAATTGGGTGTAGGCATTTATAGCATTAGCTACACATTTGTCTAATACAGCAATCACCTGCAAGCTTGGAAAAACAGATGAAGATATGAAATAAGGTCCTTATCCCAAAGGGATTCCTTTAGCTTCTGGAAGCACAACAAATGAATGGAGCCACTAAATGACTAAGAACCTCTGAGTGGTTTTACTAGGTTCTAAAATGTAGTACTTCCTTTTCTTGCTGCAAGCCCTCCAACATATTAATTATTTTCATTCTTTACTTACTCAGGCTAAGCTACTTTCCAAAAGCAGGAAAAGAAACTGTTCTCAACTAGCACAATGTTTGAGAAAATGCACCTTTAAAAAATGTCAATGGGAGCAGGAAAGTCTTCCAACAGCACATATCATTAGGATCAAAAAGTCTAGAATGTAATTTCACAAGGAAAACACAAAGGATATATTAGTATCTTATTCTGATTAGAAAAAGACTATTTCTTTAAAAGAAACACTCCCAAAATATGCTATTTTGCAATGGAAACTTAAATACAATGAATTTACCACTTCTGAGCACAGCCTCTCTCAAGGATATTACTAAAAATGCTGGCTGTCCTTCTGCACCTGCATTATTATTTTTTAACAATATCATAGGGAGAAAATACTTCTTATAGATAACAGACATAACTCTCAGCAAGATTACGAACAGGGGCTCAGAGATAAAATATCTCTATGTATAGCAATCTTAATTCAAGACGGAATAGAAAGCATATGGCCAACCAAATGCAGTCCTTCTGTTATCCCTGCTCCATTAAATCATGCTTTCCTGGCTTACACATCATATACTAAGGGCTTGCCTTCACTCTGAAAAACACACTTTTCCTTCCTACCTGTCCTGCAACATTGCCTAACTAGAATAAATCTTGTCAGTAAGTTTGAAAGTGGATATTTGCATTTTGTTTTAGAAATAATAAACCTATTTTCTATGTTTCTCATGACATCTGGCTCCTTTACTCCCTTATATTCACAGAGTAGCAGCATGGAAACACATGGCTTTTAAATCTAGCAGCTGTAGACCCCCAGTTCTTCCCAATAAGAAACCATTCAGTAAGTGTTGCTGGGCTTTGGGGGCAGATGAGAAGGAAACGTAAACCCTTACCACAGAATAATATTTCTGAATTACAGAAGGACTGAAGATTCAAAAATCAGTGGAAAAATATATAAAATTAGAAGAAACGATACAAGACAATAATTTTACCCTCTTATTGAAGGAAATATTATAAAACATATAGTAGTGAAATGTTTAAAGTCTGTAACAGGAAAAACATTTCTACAAATCACTAAAAACCCAATACAAAAATGGACAAGGGTTCTGAAAAGATAATTCCCAGGGAAAAAGAAAAAAATGCAAAGGTCCAGCAAACATGAGTAAAGATTTTCTTTCTTAACCATAATCAGGAAAATATAAAATTTTGAGCCTATATTTCCCACCATATTGATAATAACCTATCCTTGGATATAAAGAAAGAGATATTCTTGCACACTGGGCTAAATGATTCTATCTGCCAGGCAATCCAATGCCTGTTTTTCAGCTGCGCATAAAAAGGATAGATTACATACATGTGTGAACCACTCCATAAAAAAAGAAAGCATAATTCTAAATTCCATATACATTCACCCTAGTAAACACAAAATTATAGGGGTCACATGATACCATCACTTTCCCAGGGCTGTCCTACACAGGGATTGTACCCATACAATCCATGTAGCCAAACATGACAGCCCTGTTTGTTTCTTTCCCCACCATGAAAAGATGCTTTAGAAGAAGCAACAATCAAGTTAAAAGATGTGCATTTCTTTGTTGAGTATCAGTCAAAAGGAAGTGGGACAACTAACAAACACAGCTGAGAATCCCCCTGGAGTTATGATATTAGAGAAAATATGACCTGTCCACCTGCTTTGCTAATTTGAGCTCAAGAATTTCAAACATATAGCCTATTTTTTCCCATTATTAAATTTTTTTCCATGAGTAGCAGCCAACATGTCCTCCCATTACCTACAGAACAATCCACTTAATGAAGAAGGAAAGTATTTTGTTTAGAGTACAGTGAGGATAAGACAAACCACTGGAGACAAGCTTTTGCCAATGAGAAGCCCTAAAGCTCTGATCCAGCAAATAGCTCCTGCCAGGAAGTCTTATTTTTAGTTAGAAAATAATTTTATACAAGCCATGCAAGTTTTGCTTGCTTTGTATATAAGATTTAAAGAATCTTGGTTTCTGTAACCTACAAATAAGAAGTAAGCTAGATGCTTTCTTTAGGCTCTAAGACCCCCAAGTGAAGTAATGCAAGGCATGGTGGTTTTTTATTATGAGAAACTAAACCCTTGCTCCTTCCTGTCATTGGCCTGAATTTTAAGTATAAAGCAATTATATAATAAGCATTATCAGAATAACCTAGTTTGGGAGGCTAAAATAAAATAATATACCTATGAAAGATATATAAACTATATACATAAGTTTTGAACTCACAGAGTTTCTGGCCAATCCTACTCTCACTTCCTTTTTCTCTAGTATTCCTCAGACAATAGGAAAAATATTACACTTAAATGTAATATTTACATTTTTATTTATATGTTCAACATATTTAATATTAAAATGCACTTAAATTTGTAATTTGGACAGAAATAATCTGACAGGCAGGAAGAGCCAAGCTCTAGCCATACCATGAAGTGGCACGGTAGCGTCTTCTGACCCTATCCCCTTGACATATTTAGCCTTTGTCTTTTTCCCAGTATCTTATTTGGAAATCTATTTGTTCAAACAATCCTATCTTTTTTTAGTACTATTCCTTCCAATGGGTAGAATAGTACTGCTAGCTTTCCCTCAATTTTTTTCTCTACTATTGCCCTAGGCACCTGGCTGCACAGCTAGAGACTCTATGTCCAGCCTTCTTTGCTGTGACTTAAGTTCTTGTCAGTGGAAGTGAGTAAAAATATATGCCACTTCCAAATCTCGACCATAAAACCCAGGGTATGCACTACACCATTCTTTCTCTCATTTCCCACAAACTCCAACAGTGACCAGTTGAAACCATAAAGATAGGACAAGGCCCAAAGGAGACAGAGCAGAAACATGGAAAGAACCTGGGTCTCTGAATGACTTCCCAAAACAGAGCTAACCAGTCATACTAAATTGGTTAAACTGCTACATAATAGAAAAATAAATTTCTATCTTTAAGTGACTGTCATGTGGGGTCTCTTTGTCATAGGAGCTTAGCCTGTACCTTAACAGATACACAAGAAATCAGTTTGTGCGATCAAAGTCTACTCTTTAGAAATGCTACATTTTCCAACAGTAACTGCATATGAATATGGACTTCTGGCAATTAAAAAGTTCTAAGTCCAAAATAGATTTTTATAAAACCCAATCATATGTATAGGCCTGACATGTATTTATAACAATACCTGATTGAATTATTTAACTAAAACTAATTATGGGAGAAAAAGAACCAATTTCCAATTATTGCTATAAAATAAGTTGGGGTATCAGTGTGGTAAAAGTGTGGTAAAATGGAAGGGTGCCAGGCAGGCCATAGTTTACATTCAAAATCTCACAAACATTAGCAGTGGAACTTTGATTTTACTTAATTTTTCTGAGCCCTAATATAAAGTAATGTAATGTAATGCATGTTATAGGAGGCTAAAACAATCCAGCATATGAGATTATAATAAATCTTTACCCTGGGAATGACAAATAGTAGGCATTCTCTACTAGCAGTAATTCTTTAATTACTGTAGCTACTAGCAGTAATTCTTTAATTACTGTAGCTACTAGCAGTAATTATTTAATTAATGAACATATTTATATACAACAGCTATAAAGAACAGCCCCTCTCACTAAAACACAAGTAAAACTCCTTTGACAACTATGTTAATGAGAACTCTTTCATTTCAAGTCCCATTCTGCTGCTGCTTCTTGGGTTGTCTACATTCAGTTGATCCTCTCAAGTACCTCTTCTTATTCTCCTCTGGTATGTTTGCACTGGCATGTTTTCTTCCCTGAAGAAGATCCTCAACATTATATTTAGAAAATGCTAATTCTTTATTTGCAATTGCTTCAGAGTTTCCCCTAAATTCTAAGTGTTTAACAAGAGTACTGCTAAGGAGGTTTGCTTCCTTTGTGTGTCCTATAAAATTTAAACTGGCACTTATTACTCTGAGGCTGAATTTTCTTGGGGTTTGTAGAGTACTGTAGATCTGCACTGGGTCCAAATCCTTCTGCATTTTGGGTTCTGTATTTGGTCCTGAGTTCTTCTTTTATTGAAAAATGTAACTTGCAAGTTGGATGTGAGGTGAAAATGAAAACCTCATCCCCAGTGAACAGAAATCAGGAAGCAATAGCTCTTCCTATGCAGATCCCACATCCTCTCTGGTTTTTCAGAATTCTATTCTTTGCCAATTCACACTCACAATTGTTTAAGCTAAAAAAAAAAAAAAAAGAATTTTAAATGAAAAAAAATCCCTCAAATTATAATATAATCAAACTAAAAAGGTTTTCTGTGTTGTTGTTTTTTAAATAGGTTTTTATTGATTTTAGAGAGGAAGGCAGGGAGAAAGAGATAGAAACATCAATGATGAGAGAGAATCATTGATTGGCTGCCTCCTGCACACTGTGAGCCTACAACCCAGGCATGTGCCCTGACCAGGACCTCCTGGTTTATAGGTTGACACTCAACCACTGAGCCATGCCAGTCAGGCAAACTAAAAAGTTTTGAAGCCTTTTGTGGAACAACAGATGACAGAGCTATGTGTAAAAATAGCAGATGAATCTACACAAACTGCCTTGAGTCCTTTAGACTTTTCATGCTATGGTGTATATTTTAATCATGTGCAAATGAAGGTGTCATTTGATCACTCATTCATTATCTGATCACAGCTGGTTTTGTAAAGCAAATATATCTTCTCAAATAAAGAATATTAAAAATAACAGTGAAATGTATCTGATCTGTTGCAGTGAAGAAGACTGCCTCAACCCCAACAGAAGCTGGGTAGAGTGGACCATTGTTATAAATATCCTAGATTCCCTTTCTAAAGAAGAAACATATATGCTTCTGTGAACACAAGTGCACAAGAAAAAAGATTTAATGTGTCTGAGCCAAAAAATGAAAAAACTTCACAATGATAGCCCTAGAAAACCAATTTGTTCCAATTGCACAAAATGTAGAAACTATTAACTGTCTCTAATCAATATCAAAAGGAAAGGAAAGAAAAGAAAAGATGTTGCTCACCATTTAGGGAATGGCACCAGATATATTTATTTCATCTTCTCTTCAGAAATCTCAACCAGTAGGCAAATCAGCCTTGGGCATGTGCCCTTTCTTTAACTGATCCTTATGCCTTCTACTGCCTGCCTGAACGTGGGTGAGTTATAATCATGTCTATAAAACAGACATGATACTACTTGAACCATCTCTCTTAAAGGTTATTGTAATAATTACTCCAGAAGAGTAATGTAGGTATGTCTTGCCAAGCTTCCAGTGATATGTAAATATAAGCACTTCTATTAGACTCTGTTAGGTAGGACTTACTCATCTTGGTTAACTGAAATTTTATGTCCATTGAGTATCAAGAAATCAATGGACAACATACCTATAGTCAACAATAATGTATTGTATACTTAAAAGATTTGTTAAGAGAGATCTCATATTAATATTCTTACCACAACAAAATAAAATTTAGAAGAATCTGTTAGAAAACATAGTGAACAATAATTGAAACTTTCTTTAAAGTCTTTCTAATGAGTATTTACACTAGGGAAGGAACCATGTTGGTTTTATCCATATTTAGAGTAGTGCAGCTTATCAAAGTTTTGCCATATATTAGGCATTCAATAGAATGGTTACTAAATGAGGGAATAAATCAATTAAATAAGTAATAACATCTTAGAATTAGAAAAGTATTACCCATAATCTCTAAAAAATATAAAAATTATATTTTATATAATTTCTTCTGGCTTTTATAGGGCCCTCATGAAAAATAATTTTTATAACATGGTAATAATAGCTAACATTTATTATTTATTGAACACACTACCCATTACACTAAAAAAAACACCTGATAGCATTAGCGCATTTAAAAAACACAACTTCATTTTTAAAGGCTTCTTATATTTTCAAGAAACAAATATGGGAATTGAGATATGGATTTAAAGTGTTATTTAATGCCTAAAATTTGGTTTTTGTTCAATATTCAAGGACAAACCCGAGTGCTATATGCCATCATTTTTTTTCTTAACTACTTGAAAAATTTTACCTGCAATTGAAAACAATAACAACAAACACTACAAATATTTTGTCATCCTTTCTTTTTAAAACAGATTATATAACAAGTGAACTATCATTTTCCTTTGTCAGGAAAGAAGGGAAGCACAGAAAGGCCAAGTAACTTGGCAACAATATCTAGCAGGCTAATGGAAGATTTATTACCAGAATTCATCTCTCCTGAATTTCTAAACTACTACTTTTGTTACATGACCTCTCAAAAAAGTTAATAACAACCATACTAAATATAAAAGTTCAAAAAGTAAATGATTATCTACGTTGTTACACTACTTTGCAGTTATGATAATGTTAAGATTTTTCAAATACCAATTAGTCTTCAAATGTTGAACTAGCAAAAGAAAGCAATGCTACATAAAAGGTCAACTTTTAAAAATCAAGATGAGTTGGCAAATAATTTAATCCACTTATGTCAGAAGCACTTGAAAGAGGAGGAGTTGGCATTGGAAGAGAAGGCAAAGCAAATTTGGATACAGAAAAACACAAGTCCCAGTTATCCTGGGGGAAAAACTGAGGAAACTTCATATTTAGGCTTGTTAGACAATTTATGACTGGTTCTATTATGTCTCAATCAGTTAATATTAAACTAGTATATACTTCATTGGTAGGATTGATCATGGGATATATATAAAGAAGTAGAAAATACTATGCCTGTTTTTTAGACTCTTAGAAAATATTAACGTGTAATTCTTTACCTACTAAAATAATATGAGGAAACAGATAAACGAGGAAATGCTGCAGACACACATTATCACAGAAGTTTAGAGTATATATGTCTTAAGATTTTCAAGACTCAAATGAGAGAAGAGGGCTGGGAAGTAGATTTAATATGTTCAATATAAGAACATGGAGGCCAGTCTGACTCAAGCATAGTGTCTACATAAAAGAATAAGTGGAATGTAAAGGAGGAGAGGAAGGTCGGGGCCAGATTGCAGAGCTTTAGATTCCAAGCTATGATTAAAGTGTGAATTTACAAGAAAATCGTTAGATTTCTGTTTTGAACCTGAAACTAAGAGAATCAAAGCTATGTTTTAGGATGGCTTCAGGTGAAACATACAAAAAACATGACATGCAGAAAGAAACCTGACAGCAGAGAAAACTGTGCAGGCCCGTCAGTCGTGATATAAAATAGTGAGTGAACAAGACAGGTAGTGAAAGAAAGGGAGAAAAGCACTGAAAGGAAAGAACTGTTGAGACTTGATAACTGGTCTCATATAAAGCAAAGGAACAGAAATCAAATACCAAAATGTAAAATCTAAATGATCAGGGAAAAAATAGTGCTAATTAAAGATTAAGGAAGCCCACGAAGAAATGTCCTGGGAAAGCAACAATTAATTTAGTTTGGGGCATATGGAGTTCTGGGAATAGCGGGCCATCTATGTAGAAATGGGTACTGTCCATGTAAATGGTGCCTGTAAATGAAAGCTAGGAGCACAAGGCCCAAGAGGACGATTTATTACCTATTGCAATGGAGGAAATTCCCAAGAATGGCAGGAAGACTGACAAAGGGCTGAGAGTTTGTCCTTGTGCTATTCCTTTAAGTGGGAGCAAGGAAAAGAAGAGACACTCTAGAGAACTAGTTAGAAAAATAGAACCATAATAGCATACTGGTGTTACAATCAAAAGAGCATGAGTACTGAAAGATAAATGAATAAGACATCAGGAAAAAAAACTGATGCTCTTACAGGTAGCAGTTTTGCAGAATGATGGTAGCAGTAGCTGAAGCTCAAGAACACAGTAGACAGTGAGGAATGAAGGCTGAGCATGAAAAATCACCAACTATTAAGAAAATTAAAGTATGGTATGAGAACAGTGTATGGGAGTGGGGGGGATATCTTCTGTGGTGGAATAAATGACCCCAGGTGTTGGAGTCATTTTTACCTGAGTTTATTTCAACTAAGTCACTAACCCGGTATTGCTCAGATAACCACATGAGCAAGAAGGATAGAGTGCACCCTCCCTGTCCCTCAATTCCAAAGCAGTATTTAGGAAGAGAATCACCCTAGGAATCTTTTCCATACTTCCTGAACTCTCTGGTGAGACTAAAGATACATAAAGGATTTCTTCAGAGTTAGAATGCAGTACCATTTCCTTCTTCCACCTCATGAGAAACCTTAAGTGGATTCTAGAATCAATTACTGTGGGCTGGGAGAAGGGTCAACCATCCTTTTTAAAGACAGGCCCAGAGCTCCCAAACTCACCAGGCCAGGGATGCACAAGTGCTTCTCTAAGACCAGATCCGAACCAGAAAGGAGAGCAAGCAGGCACTGGTCCCATCCATGTAAGTCTCCTGGAACAAGAGGAGACCTCAGCAAAATGAAGCAGGAGGTACTGTGGTCTAGCATTTGGGAAGAGACCACCTCTGGCTATAAAAAAGCATCTGTTCCATGTCAATGAAATTGTGGGAGAAGAAGCCTACAAAAGCACCATCAGGAGAAAAAGGATGAGCTTTAACATGGGCCAAGATGAGAGAAAAGCCACAGAACTAGGCCACACCTGTCTTACCCACCCTCTTACTTACTCCCCACCATTTCAAGGAGCTTAGTGGCAGATGCCAAAGGGAGGATATTTGTATTTGCTCTGGATCCTGGTCTTCCATTCCACTCCTTTCAAGCTCGAATTTTCCTCAAATTTAATCAGAAGAAATGGCCAGGGGACTTACAAATCATAAGGGAGTCATTTGCTATCTCAGGAAGGCAGCGATGAAAGAGGGAAATTCAGAGGTGGCCTTCACTGTATTTCTTATTGAAAAGGATAAAATGATCCCCTTTTAATTGATGGAAACAGAGCACTGAGAACAATGACCAGGATACAAAGGGACAGAATGTGAACTCTTGTTTCAGAGCAAGAGTCATTTTGGAATCTAAAGTGATGGGATGAGCTACACTCAATTAAGCAAACACATAACAACAAAGAGAAATGAAATAAAGCAGGGTTAGAAGGGAACCAACCCATATAAGGAAGTAAATTAGAATTACAAAACAGGAAAGAAAACAGACTATCATGTACAGTCAATTGTCTCACTATTCATAGACAGAAATATCATCAGTAAGGTCTGTGATGGAAGAAGATTTACCCTTGCTAGTAAATGAGGCAAGATTACAAAGTAATGTAATTTCCTGGATACGTTTTAAATAATTATCTCATCAAGAAATTCAGCTTCTGGAGGATAATTAGATAAAGAAACACAGCCTTTCATCAGTCTCAGAAACTTCTGCTGGGAGACCCAAGAACACTACCAAGTGACTTAGTATATGTCTACTTGGATTTAAACCATACAACTGCAGAAAGGAAAACACTACCCACCATCACCAAATTTCTAAAGGGCTCATCTTCAGACTGAGTACCCTCATCTACAACTATAACTCTTGGTATGTCAATGCATGCTTCCTCTAACCTTTGCCACCCTTATAAGACATACCTGATGTAGGACAGATTCTGATAGAGAAAGTAGGTTTTAGAAGATAAAATTGGAATTTGACAATGAAAAGAAAATATACTCATTGATGAGAAAGGTACCCAAGACCATTTGGTTGCCAACTGGGACTGGAGTTTGGGCAAGGCACTCACCCAAACTCCAAATTATTACTGAGTGGTATTTTGATTTGAGAGCATGAAGAAATGGTATGAATTGCTAAAAGACAGGAAAAAATGAAAAGAATATCAAAAACCCAGATCACACATATCCAAGGGTTCTTTTAAGAATAGGTAAAAGAAAAGGCCAAATAGAAGTGCCAGCAATCCATCAAATTTTGCTGGATGGTTTTCCAAACTTAACTTGAGAACTACTGTATTAGATGCTCCAAAGAGTTAACACATCTCCTGAAATTTCTCACGTATTAAGGAAAACTTATTTTATCCATAGGATATGCTCTCTAAATTATTACATTTCTTACTAGGAATTGCTCATGCTTGAACACAAGGGAAGCTTAATAAATGGGTGGCAATGCTTGATTTAAAATTAAAAGTTGAGCCCTGGCCAGTTGTTCAGTGGTTAGAGCATCCTCCTGTAGATAGAAGGGTTGCAAGTTTGATCTCCACCCCCACCCCAATGATGGGCATGTTTGGGAGGCAACCAATCGATGGGTGTCTCTCATATTGATGTTTCTCTCTCTCTCCCCCACTCCACGCTTTCTAAAAATCAATGGAAAAAATATCCTCAGCTGAGGATTAATAAAAAATAAATTAAAATAAAACTATGAGTTAATGCTGGTAATACAATAAAATTAGTCTACATAGAACATAATTTAATTGTAATTTATGTGTTACACAATACCAGCTTTATAAACTAAATTTTGGTTGCTTAAACTTAAAATTTGTTGAAAAGATAAATGTTATGTTTCCAAGTGAAATAACATTTATTTGCCTTAACTTTTTAAAAACAGGATTAATATGTCTCTAAATGAATTTAGTGGTTTGTTTTGAACTTGTTTTCTGGTATATAAGGAAAAGGGAGGATTGGCTTATATAGTAATTGGCATAATAATAAATACAGTAAGATTATTGCAAAATTAAGCATTGACTGGCTTAAAATTGGCATATTTTTCATGACAATACTATCAGAGTACATAATGGTGGATATATACAATTTACCATTAGGAAAAAAATGCTAACCACCAGATAGAATTTTATTATACCCAAGAGTAAGTCTT
Source organism: Myotis yumanensis (assembly GCF_028538775.1). Taxonomy (NCBI): domain Eukaryota; kingdom Metazoa; phylum Chordata; class Mammalia; order Chiroptera; family Vespertilionidae; genus Myotis; species Myotis yumanensis. The sequence goes on along the minus strand of NW_027223754.1, from coordinate 37,849,671 downwards.
CAGAATAACATTTTTCTATAAGTAGATTATTTCGATAGTTAATGAACGTAGACTATTTCAATAGTTTACTGATGATTTTAATGCCATCTTCTTTATTCCTTTTCATGCATATCTAATCAATAGTCTCCTTACTACCTATCTTGTGAAAATATGTATTTTTTCCATCTATACTTGCATCTACATTATAAAAGGCCAGAGGCCATCACGACCTAAACGACCAAATGACAGGTCACCAGGAAGTGTATGGAGCACCTCTCGGTCCCTCCCCCACAGCCCAAAGGCTCCTATCACAGCAAGGCTGGCAGCCGGCGGGTGGGCAGGGTGGCGGAGGGTGGGTGGGGCGAGGCGGGCATGGAGAGGGCTGGAGGCCTAATGACCTCGCCGCTGCCTCGGTGGCTGCAGATCAGGCCCAGAGAGAGGCCCGGAGAGAGAGGCAGGGCCTGATCAGCAGCTGCCACGGATGCTGCGGATCAGGCCCAGAGACAGGCCCAGAGATAGGCCCTGAGATGCTGACTCGCATAGAAACCGACCAATCAGAACCTAATCTGGGTGAACTGTGAAGGCAGAACCTAAGGTTGGGGCTGAGGAGGGGTTTAAAGGGCAGAGCTGTTTGGTGTAAGAAATCGGTTCAATTTTTTAATGACCGGTTTGGCAGTATAGTGCATATGGCTAGCTATCAGTCTAGATATAGGGATTATGTATTTTTGTCTGCCAAGAGCATCTCCTCCTGCTGAAAAAGGCTTTCCCTCCCCCCACCCAATTTAAGCAATCCTATTCTATATAATCTATCTGTACTAATAAAAGGGTAATATGCTAATTAGACTAGGTCGACCGGCCATCTTCCGGACGTCCGACTTCCTTCCAGACAAAGCCATGATGGTGGGGGCTGAGGCAGAGGCAATTAGGGGCAATCAGGCTGGCAGGGGAGGGAAGTTGGGGGTGAGATCAGGCCAGCAGGGGAGGGCAGTTGTGGGCAACCAGGCAAGCAGGGAAGCAGTTAGGGGTGATCAGGCAGGCAGACAGAGGTGATTAGGGGCCATCAGGCAGTCAGGCAGAGTGGTTAGGGGTGATCAGGCAGGCAGGCAGGTGAGTGATTAGGAGCCAGCGGTCCCAGATTGCAAGAGGGTGCAGGCTGGGCTGAGGGAAACCCCTCTCCCCCACATGAATTTTGTGCACTGGGCCTCTAGTTTTTTCATAATTGGTTCCCCTAGGCCACAAGGAAAGGTAGAGCTTCGTGCAAGAAATAAAAAATTTTGATGAAGCTACTATTCTGCAGTTTCTGGATGGATCACTTTTAGTTTTCTCTTTTCTTTTTTTTCCTCCCAGCTCTTTAAGTTGGGTTCACCAAGGTCCCTCCCTGCTCCAGTTCCCCAGCTGGTTATGCCTATAGCTAGGAGCACAGTGCCATTTCAGCCCATTGATGGCACAGGAAGGAGGTAACACATTTCTCTTGTACACACCCCAGAGTGGGGGCAGGAAGCAGGGCAGCCATGGATCCCACTTGCCTCTCACCCCTCCTGCTGATTGCTGCTTCCTTCCAATTGAGGCCATAGGGAATTTTTTTACAAATGAAGTTGTGCTAGATGAGCCTACAAAGATTCAATTTGTTAAAGTTATCTGGGTGGAAGAGGGGAAATTGTGAGCACAATTTCCCCTCTTCCTGGTGCCACTCTCATCTCAGTATTGTCCTAGTTCCCTTTTAGGACTGTGCCCTTACCCTAAACCTTGGCCTGCTAGCCTAGGGCTCTATCAGGTTGCCTATTGCTTGTCAAACCTCTACTGAAGTAGCCATCTCTTGCTCTCTTGTACTCCTATCAGAGGACTGGGAATGTATGGGGAGAATATGGCAGCAAATGGATGACTCCAGCATCCCCTGAGCCTATGCCCCCAAAGTGACAGCTATCTCAGTAAATTATTTATTCCACCCATTGTATGCTGTGGACAGTGTCAGAGAAACTGCACATGAACTTGTGAGGAATGTGCTCTTGGTTTCATTAACTGGATGGAGGATGTGAAGGGTAACGTAAAAATTTCATGATCAATTAAGCAGGTTTGAGGAAAATCCTATTGAAGTAAAAGTAATAAAACTAAATATAAAATGATAATGCTAAGAGTTTAACCACCTGTAATCCATGGGTGAGCTTTATAGGTACCTCCTACAACCACATTGGTACAGTTTTACCTGGAAATTTGTTTTTTCTGGAGATAATTTTAATATTCTCAAAACAGAACATGATCTGAAAATTAGAAACCATTTTCCTCATTCATCTGCTCATTTAATAAATGTTGCCTCCAAGGCATAAAGTGGTTGTCATGAAGTGCAAATATCATTATCTCACCCCCCTATTGGAAAGATTTCAGTAGCTCCCTAACACTCTTCAGATAAAATTCAAAGCATGACATACTTCGCCTGCCTAGGATCTGGCCTTAGCCCACCTCCAGGTTGATGCCACCACTCATCAACATGCATACTCTGTCACACAGACTGAATACTCACAGTTCCTGAGGGCACCATACTTCCCTTTGAGAGCACAATTTCCCCACTTCCACCCAGATCACTTTAACGAATCGAATTGTTATAGGCTCATCTAGCACAACTTCATTTGTAAAAAATTCCCTATGGCCTCAATGCTCCAGTCTCTACTAGATACACTCTTTCTTGCTTTTGTAGCAACTTGTGTATACCTCTCTCATAGCACATATTCCATCCCACTATTAATGACCATTTGCTTATTTGCTTGTCTCTGGATGTATTGCTCCTATGGAAGCCCTATCCCCCAACCCAGCTATTTGAAGGTAGAACTTTTCTGTTTTCACAACCCCCAGACCCAACACAGCTCCCAGACATTCTAGGTTCTCCATAAATATTTATTATATGAGTGAATAAACGAATGAATGAATAAATAAAATTTGAATTACAGAAGATAAAAGATAAAGCACTGAACATCTTATACAATGATGTTTCTATTGTGTCCACTGCATGTCTTTGCTCTGAAAAAAAAATCAGGAGCATTTTTTTCTGCATCTTTTAAAAACATAAATGTAATGTAGTGGCTGCTTCCTCAGACTTCACCAGGCAGAGGGAGCTATTTCTCACCTTCTCTACAAGGATTACTCTGACCTTCCTTTTCTGGGGGCTCTGTAATTTACAAGTTGGTTAAGTGTGAGTTCCTCACTAGAGAAGCCCTAGATCTTCCTTCACTGGGTATGGGGGTGGAGGAAGAGGAGGAGAACCAGGAGGAGGAGGAGGAGGAGGAGGAGGAGGAGGAAAACAAGGAGGGAGAAGAAAGAAAAGGGGGTGGAGGTGGAAGGAGAAGAAGAAGAGGGGAAGAGGGTTGAGAAGGAGGGAAAGAAGAAAGGGCAGGGAGAGGAGGAGAAAATTAAAAGAAGAAAGAAGAGAGGGAAGAGTCAGGAGAGGAGAGGAAAGCAGAAGAGAGAATAATTTTAGGCAAATTATTTTTAAGGCACCAGTTGAAGCCTAATTACCTTTTGTATGGGTAATTGACACTCAAATCCTCAGTTATTTATATCTTAAGTAAAACTAAATCTCAAGTACAAAATAAATTGGGTCACCATTGATTATGGTAACCCAACCACACATTCTGGAAAACAGAAAGTTTGAGTATCAAATGAAGATATTCAAGTGTAGGGCAAAGTGATATCCTAATAGGCACTACGATGGCCCAATGCCAGTTTGCTGGCCTGTCTTGAGCTACTTTGTGCTGAGCTCTAATGATTTTCCCAAAGGGAGTATCACCAATACTGTATGTTTTCATTCCCACTGCAAACTTTCAGTTGTTTCTCTTCTCCAATTCACTGCGGCATACTAGGGCAAGTAAAAATAAAAATGTTGTTCCCCCTCTTTCACAGTGACTAATGCTCATTGCACTGACAGATGCCAAGAAGTAGAATGAACACCGGAATTGAGAGGTAAATAACTGGCCATATTTGAAGACATTCTGCAAATAGCCTGGCTCGTACCCAGCAGCCTGCAGTATCCCCGGTGCATCCTGTCCTTTCTCACTGTCTTATGTTTAGATGTGCTGATCCCTCTGCTTACAACGTTTTTCCTTGTCCCAGGCCCCATCTCTGAATGACACTTACTTTATTCCATGTCTCTGCAGAGCAGTTACTTCCCCAGGAAGCCTTTCCTAATTCCTCAAAAGAAGTGAGAGGCCCTCCTGTAATTCCCTGTTTTTCAGGTCTCCCTCCCAATACATTGTCAGATACTCAGGGGCCAAGACTGTGTTCATAAGAGAAACTCAAAAATATCTGAAAAAAAATGGACAATTTAGACTATTTTTACAAATAAAATTCAGGTAATTTTATTTTAGATCAGTATCTGAGGGAAATAGCATCAATCCCTCAGGGAAAGGACAAAGGGACCACCCATGGGGACAGTCTTACCAGTACAACAGGACACAAGTAAGCACGAAAAATGAAGCAAAAATCCTGCATGAGGCAATTAGAAGACTGCGAAATATTTAATGAGGTTTACCCTTAGCTTCCTGGCTGGTTTAACAACTTTTAATTCAGCTTGGCTGCAAGTTGTAGAAAAAAAATCTTTGAAATATTTAAACCAATAGCAGTGTAACCAGTTATAAAGAAATGGGGGGGGGGGGGAGGGATGAAAACCAAGATAAATGTAACATCTTTAAAGAATAATAAATTAGCTGGAAACAGCAACCACGGAGCGGTTCCCAAGATATCACTATGTAATTATAGCTCATCAGCATATGTCTCACATATTCCAAAATTACCCGTTTCACTACCCTCTTTCTCCCAAACTGGGAAAGGAAGATGACAGCAGGCTTCAAAAATGCAAACTAAATGGTTCTTTAATAACAGAAAGCTTTGGATGTCCAATATTTTCTATAAGTACATCATACCTAAAAAAAATCTGAAAGCGTATTCCTAGAATTCAAATTACACTTAGTCCATTTTCAAGGATTTTTATAATGCTTTAGAAGAAAAATAAACTTTCCTGTTAAACTTCAAAATAAAGAAGAGGTTATTCCCTAAAAGTCAAGTGTAACTAACAGGTTTTGTTGAGTCCAGGACCTGGAGGAGTCTTTCTGCCCTTGGCTTTGTTGGTGTGATCGTCCAACATGATGCACTGATGACATGAACAGCTTCATTAGTGAGGGCTTCCAGGAGACATGGAGGGTTGATATCCATTTCTGTCCCCTGGTGATCAGCTGCCTAATTATCCCTAGAAGCAGGTGGCTCATGTGTTCCCTCAGTACCAGCTGTAGCTGAAGCTTGAGTAAATTTCGCTGGACAACTAGATTTGAACATTGTAAAGCAGATGCTAATCTTTAGTATCACAAAGTTGGGGAAAAACTGCTCCTCATAAAAGTGCAAAAAATACTTGCACTTTTTTTAATGTTTTAAATGCTTAAGATATATTTTGAGATTTATATATTAAACAATAAACAATTAAAATACTTAGGATGAAATATTTAGGTTAAACATACTATAACTTTTCAGAAGCAGTCATTTGCCATCTAAAATGGAAACAAATGTTCAAAATCGATAATTACTACCTATTATTTCTTAGACTTCCCTATCAAGTGATGAAACTCAAAGAAGTTTTACTTCTTATTCCTTGCTCATTCTGTCCCTTCAAGAATCTGTATGTAGGAAAATGGTGGTATAATCCCTGTTGCTAAGAATCTTTCAGCCTTACTGTCTCTGAATAGGTAGTTGTTCATTTAGATCACTTAGGTGGGGATTTTTTTTTTTCTGCCAAGGACCATTTGGATATTTATAACATCATTTGCAGGCCACACAAAATTATCAACTTAAAAATTAGCCTGCTATATTTGGTCAAACATTTAATTAACTCACCCCTAAATGCTTTGGCAGGGGCAGATCAAGGTATTTCATGGGCCTTATATGGTCCACAGGCCAGATGCTCCCCATCCCTGATTTAGATAGTCTTTGTAAAATTCCTAGCACAGGGGATTACTTATGATAGCTTTATGTAAATGTAGGTCTAAGAAAGCTTTATGCCTTCTTTTATTATATCAAGTAACAATGATCCAATATAGATAATTATAGCAATTAAGAGGTAGGCATATGTTAGGTATCAAGCACTCAGAAATAACACATTTCCATTGGTTTTTGGACTGTTGATGAGCCCTCAATGGTTCATATTTTTACCTGTACTATATCTGTGTTTTCATTTCTCTTAGTAATCAGTTATTCATTTTTAAGTAGCAGATTTGATAGATATTCCTTTGAGATTATGTATGATGGACTTATCATCATTCTCAAGATAGGGCAATGAAGGATAAACAGTGAAAAACTACAGAGTAGGATTTGATTTAAAAAACTAAGATTCTGTCCCAAGTGCTAAGGGTTTATATATCATGTTTTCTTTTTCACTTAAAAAAACTTAAGAGGCATTCACAATAAAGATAATATCTATTGTGCATAAAGATTATGGAGAGAGATTATGAGGTTAATAAATTCCAGTATTCTCATTTTATGTGAACTTTTACTAAAATATATGCAAACATCTTTTTTTTTTACTTTATCAGTATTGATATGTTAGACCCCATATATTTCTATGGAATCTGAAATAACATTCTGTTTTTAGATAATAAATATTAGTAGAGATAAAAATGTTTCCAGTAAAGTGTTTTTGGCTATAATATTGTCTTTAATTTATAAACTATTACTAAAATTCAGATTTTTCAATTCTAAACTCAGAAGAAACATTGCAATAAACACTCTTACATGGTGAAATAATTTACTCTGTAGAACATGGTTCTGCTTAAAGTAATAACATAAAGTTCAAATTTTAAAAAATAAAAACTCATTGTAATTTTAAAGCAGAATATATCAGAAGCTTTGGCTCAGTCTTTCAAAACATGGCTGCATATCAGAATCAGCCATTGGTTGCTTATAAAAACATCGATCTATGTACATATATACTTACAAGATGTATATGAAGTTATAAGCACATATCCTTCCTATCTAATAAAAGAGAAACATGGTAATTAGCCATACCTCCGCTACCCTTCCCAATGGCTAATCAGAGCGATATGCAAATTAACTGCCAGCCAAGATGGTGGCCGGCAGCCAGGCAGCTTGAAGCGAACATGAGGCTTGCTTGCTTCAGTGATGGAGGAAGCCAACGTTCCCCGCCTGCCGCTGCTGGCCTCTGAGCTTGCAGTTTGAAACATTGTTACAAATATAGAAGCTAAACAAAGCCCCAGAAGCCTGCTTTCAGCCTGCCGGGATCTCAGAGCTGGAGTTGAAACAGTGTTTCGATTATAGAACCCAAACAAACCAGATACCTGCTTTCAGCAGCCAAGGCCTCAGAGCTGGAGCCAAGCCTCAGAGCTAAAGCTGGCCCAAAGTAAAAAAAAAAAAAAAAAAGAAAAAAAGGAGCGGTTGGGAGCTTCAGTCACCTGCCAGCCTGAAAACGGCCCTCAGCCCCTCACCCAGACTGGCCAGGCACCCCAGTGGGGACCCCCACCCTGAAGGGGGTGTGACCAGCTGCAAACAGCCATCAGCCCCTCACCCAGGCTGGCCAGGCACCCAAGCAGGACCCCCACCCTGATCCAGGACATGCTTCAGGGCAAACCAGCCGGCCCCCAACCATGCACCAGGCCTCTATCCTATATAGCAAAAGGGTAATATGCCTCCCAGCACCGGGATCAGCGGAGCCGCGAGGCCTCCCGGCACCGGGATCAGCGTGACAGGGGGCAGCGACCAAACCCCCTGATCGCCCTGCGGCTCTGTGTGTGACAGGGGGCGGGGCCACAACCTCCCTATCTGCCCTGCTCTGTTCATGACAGGGGAAGGCGCCCCAACCCCCTGATCAGCCCTGCTCTGTGCCTGATAGGGGGAGCTCCCCAACCCCCTGATCGCCCTGCGGCTCTGTGTGTAACAGGGTGCGACGCCCTAACCCCCTGATCAGCCCTGCTCTGTGTGTGACAGGGTGCGGCGCCCCAACCCCCGCCCCCCCCCCCCCCACGGGACCTGCTCTGTGTGTGACAGGGTAGAGCCATAACCTCCCCATCGGCCCTGCCCTGAGTGTGACAGGGTCCAGCGCCCCAACCCCCTGATCCACCCTGCTCTGTGTGTGACAGGGGGTGGTGCCCCAACTCCCCTATCAGCCCTACTCTGTGAGTGACAGGGGGGAGCTTCCCAACCCCCTGATGGGCCCTGCTCTGTGCGTGACAGGGGGGAGCTCGCCAACCCCCTGATTGACCCTGCTCTGTGCGTAACAGGGTATGGAGCCCCAACCCCCCTGATGGGCCCTGCTCTGTGAGTGACAGGGGGTGGCGCCGCAACCTCCCCATCGACCCTGCCTTGAGTGTGACAGGGGGCAGTGCCCCAACCCCCCAATTGGCCCTACCCTGAGCATGACTGAGGGTGGCATCACAACCTCCCAATCCGCCCAGCTCTGTGCATGACAGGGGGCGATGCCCCAACTCCCCAATCAGCCCTGCTCTGAGCCCGACCAGGGGCTGCACCTAGGGATTGGGCCTGCCCTCTGCCACCCAGGAGCAGGCCTAAACCAGCAGGTCGTTATCTCCCGAGGGGTCCCAGACTGCGAGAGAGCACAGGCCAGGCTGGGGGACACCCCCCTCTCCCCCGAGTGCACAAATTTTTGTGCACCGGGCCTCTAGTATGGTTATAAGAATATATATGTACATACATACATATAGTACTTATATATGTACTATTTATCTTATAAGAGTATATCCATATATCCCCAAAAGATTTTTTCAGCAGACCTGGGGTAATTCTGGCAATCTGGATTTTACAAAGAGCTTCCTATGTACTTCTGAGGTACAGCTGGTTAGGGGAACCAACTTTTGGTGTTTGAATAATAGCTCTGCCATTTACCAGTTCTAAGGCATTGGACTAGCAACTTAAGACTGTCTAACCTTCATTATACTCATCTATAAAATGAAGGAAAAATACCTTCCGTATGAGAGTCTTACTAGAATTACGTAGGATAATGAAATGTTGAGCACTGATATCAACACAAAATTGATGCTCAAAAAAGGTTTACATCCTTTCTTCTCTTTCCCTAAAACTAGCCTCTACAATTGACATGGAAGGAACACTTCCAGTTCTCTTACTTGATGAAATAATATTATGTAGGTTTCCACTTAAAGCATAAAAGCTGGCCAAAAGTAATTTGCTGCCTATGTCAAATGATTGAGCTATATGGCCACCAGGCCATCTGTGTTCGTTCTAGGTGGATTTTAGACACTACAAAAATACTTATATAAACCAAATTAAGTCTAAGGGCCTTCCACGGCCCCATATCATTCAGGGTTCCAGCAGAGAACTATACACTTACATTGGGTAATTTGAGAAGGGGGTTTATAAAGGAATTGTTTATAAGAGTCTGGGTAGGATGTACAGAAACCACAAGTGATGGTAACTACCCTGGAACTAAAGATGGGGGCCAGGGAGCAACACACCTGATTCAAAGGGGCAAGGAGTGAGTGATTATTCAAACCTGGAGTCAGAGGGACACCCTCACAGAACCTGTGACCTTGGTCAAGGGACACAGCTGGCCCACACTGAGTATTCAGGAAGACAGTGTGAGAGATAAGTCCCCAACCTCACTCTTCTCTCTCTTGCTAGTTGCTCGCTGATGCTCCCCATTCATCAAAGGTCAGTGTCAGCCTCCCAGGGCAGGATGAAGAGGTGAGGGGAGATGGGAGGAGAAAAGGAAAGGCATCCTGCATAAAACCTAAGTCATTCTTTTAGAATCACAAAAGAACATAGTCCCTCACATCAAAGTATTAAAAATAATTCTAATATTTACTTGTATCTTTTGAAAACATTTAAAAGCCAAATCCATAACCAAAAATAATTTTAAATAACTTTTATCTCTTCCCCTCCCATTCTCAAAGTCTCCCTGCAAAATGAAGTTTTCACTACTCTGTATTTCTCTATTATTTTTTCCTGTTAAGTAAACATTGGCTCTTTCTGGTACAAACTCCTCAACCCCATTTCAGTTCCCTCCATCAGCATTTCTGCTTTGCAACTGTTAAGAAACAGAACTGGCAGGTTCATTGTCTCTTTTAGCAAACACAGAGGAAGGTGAGGTAAAAGGGAGAATAGTTGCAAGCACTAACATGTAAGTATGTTCTTCTGTTTATAATGCTTACTTTAAAAAAGAGGAGCTCATCTGGAAACAATGCAAGCAAAAAGCAAATCTATTGTTGTTGTCTATAAGCTATGACTTGAATTTTTTCCATATATAAAATGGGAAAAGTTCCCATATATAATATAAATATTGACTGTATCTGATATATGCATTGCAAACGGCAGCATTCAAATTTTCATATGTCGTATTCTACTGGATTCTCACAAAATAGTCCTATAAGGTAAGTAGGAATTTTTATCCTCTTAAGACTAAGAAAGTTGAATAAATAGAAGAACCATAGCTGGTAAGGAGAGAATCAAATAAGAATCCAGAAAATACACATAAGTAGATTTGTCTCTAAGAACTATATGTACTAGTATACACACACTACAATATTTACTTAGATCTAGTTGTTCATTTATATTGATTCAGCACTAATCTTTCATATAGAACATATTTTGATTTATCACTTGTTTGGAAATATATAATACAAATACTTCAACTGCCTTTCCTAAAGAAAAACGATGAGATTTCTTGGGAAATATACAAACAAAAACATTTGTTTACTCCCTGCATTGTCACTTACATTAAAAAAGTAATAAAAACAAAAATTGCAATCACAACAAAATTAGAAAACTATAGCAACCCTAAAAAACGGACTAAGAAGCCTATTGCAAAATACAGCAGAATTGGGATAAAATGAGAAAATAAATTGTGGGCAGTTCATATTTTTCTAGATCTTGATCAAGATGACAATTTCTTAAAAGTAAGTTATGCCCTAGCTGGTTTGGCTCGATGGATAGAGCATGAGCCTGCGGACTGAAGGGTCCCAGGTTCAATTCCGGTCAAGGGCATGTACCTTGGTTGCGGGCACATCCCTAGCAGGGGATGTGCAGGAGGCAGCTAATCGATGTTTCTCTCTCATCAATGTTTCTAACTCTCTATCTTTCTCCCTTCCTCTCTGTAAAAAATCAATAAAATATATTTTTTTTAAAAACTTAAAAAAAAAGTAAGTCATAATTTCAAAAAGTACTACTTGGTGATCCTTTACTTGAGAAGGACCAAGCTCAACTTCCACTCCCCAGAACAGCAGAAGGGGATGGATTAAAGAAGAATTACACACATTGGCCATTGATGTTTTTCCCATTAAAACTCTTAATGCCAAGGAACTGTTCAAGATAGAGTTGGGAAGGCAGAAGAGAGAGGTTCATTCCTACCAGTAGTCACTGACCAGATTCAGCAAATGAGTGATAAACAAACACTAAATTACAAAATAAAACTCATGTGATTTAAATGTTGAATAACAACAAGCCTAATGCTCTGTGTGGGTGATCTGCTCATTTCAAAGAAAGAATATAGGAGAGAGAGAGTATCAAAGATCACAGAACTGCCCCTAATAAGCAAAAGCAAATTTAAACCAGATGATATGTGATTCTTGGCAAAGAATTTTAAAAATAGATCAAAGAGATAAAAGGAAGATCAAAGGTAACAAACAAAGATAAAAAGTGAACAGACCAATTTTAGGAAAGAAAATTTGAAATATCAGTACTGCCATTTTTCAATAGAAATCTACAGCAAAGAGTAGAATACATAATGTTGAAACTAGTAAGAGACATAAAGGACAGGCTTGAAAAGCAAATCACACAAAATAAAAATATGCGTATAGGCATAACCCATGGACACAGACTATAGGGTGGTAAAGGACTAAGGTGGGGGGCAGGGGGTGGGGTTGGAGAGGTCAATGCAGGGGAAAAGGGGACATGTAATACTTTAAACAATAAAGATTTTTTAAAATAATAAGAATAAAATAACTTCAAAACAGAGGGGAAAGCTAGATAAATACTATATATAAGTTATTATGGGTGATATTACATTACATATGCAATGTCGTTTATACAGGAAAATGTCTAGAATAATATATACGAATATATATAAAAATCTCAGTAGAGGTTCTTATGAAGGAGACAGAGAATGATAGCAGGAGGAGGAGAAGAATTTCATTCTTCATTTGTGACCTGTCATTCTAACTTTTTTGCAATTAACATGTTAATTTTATAATTCATTTAGGTTAAAAATAAATAAAGGCTACAAATGTAATCAGAAATTTTCTATCACTATTCCTGACATCACTTAAATATTTGGGAGACAACACACTACATTTAATTAAGAAAAATCTTTACATCATAAGCCTGACTAATCTTATAAGTGTAATGATAAACTCACCATAGTAACCAATTTTATCCCTTCATAAATAAGAAGATGGTTTAATCAGTCACCAAAAAGATAGAGATAACCTTTATGCTGATGAAATAAGCTTCAGATTTTATGCCATATCACCTAATAGAGCAATATGGAGAGATAGACCTTCTCATTACATATCCAATAACATTAAACTGAGAAAAACATTCTTCAATTGTAATGTTGGCTCATACAGAAAAGGTGCTTTGAAGCAGTCAGTAGACAATTTGTTAGGCACAAATATGCATAAAATTGAAAACAATTAATTAGAAAAAGAAAAAGCCCTAAAGTGCTAGGTAGAGTCCAACGAGCTATATGTGAACTCAACAGTTAAGGCAATTCCCGTTATTATACCACACACTACATGGATGAGCATGCAAACTACAAGTGTAAAATAAAATCCTTTTTATGAGCTCTAAAAATGTCTCCAGGCCAGCTAACATTTATTGAATGGCACTACACAGAAAGCACTATTCTAAATACTTCCTATGTGTTAACCCATTTACTTCACACAAAAGCACATACACACACAGAACTATGCAGAGGAAGAGGCGGTCATTATCATTATGCACATTTTAGAAATGTGAAAACTGAGGCACAGAAATGTTACTGCGTGGTACAGCCAGAATTAGAATTATGTCACACAGACGGGGCCCCACTCTCTCAACCACTGTACTGTATGCATCTTATTTTAAAATAAAGGGGGAAATTCATCTGAGATATTTTTATACTCTAGTTTTAAATCTATTTTGACCTAATAAAAATATATCTGAGTTCAAAGAAGTACATTTTTAAAAATAAAGCAGATTAGCTTGTCACTGCAGAAAGCATACCTTAGTACCTGTCAAGAGACAAATAAAAACCAGTGACATGGGAGCTAACCTTAGAAAAAGGCAGACTTTCTTTCCCCTTAGCTGAAGGAACTACATGGGACTTTACTGCATTGTATTACCTTGAAAAAAAATACTGGACATATGGTGTAGTTCAAACCCCTGCTGAGGAACTGTTGGACAGGAATACTATAAAATATACCTAACCTGGCTAATAATAGCAAACCACTGATCCTTCACTAACGGTGTTTATAGGAAATAGAATTCATGAGAAAAAGAAATAGCAGCATGAGACAGAATTAATCCACAACATGCAATTTCCTTCTCTGTGCATAGCCTTCACTGAGAGGAAATCCGAAGAATCACCACCTGTTCAGATGTGTCTTTCCTAAGATTCAGAATGGCCCACCACCAAAATGACTACAGGCATCCATTTATGCCACATAATAAACATTGTGTTTGCTGACAAGTAAATTTTGTTATCTAAGGAATGAAGTAAAAACTAGTTACATTCTCAATTCTCAGTCTCTTAATTTTAGTAACAGGTATTTTGTGTGTACCAGTTTAGAACATCTGAAATTTAATCTGCAAAAGTAGTGATTTTTAATACTTATAATCAATCTGTGTTTCCAATGCATAGTAAATGCTTTACTCATCTTAAAATTCTTCACCTTTCCTTTCTTTTGGTGCAGGTCCAGTTTTAACACCCCTTTCAACTAAATGTTTCTTTCTCTGCTCTTTTCCTCCCTTCTTGGTTCTCTCATTTATTCCTAATAACTCCATACTTGGCACAAAGATGAACTATTTTCTTCATGGTGTGACCTTATGGGTAATACTTTCTATGATATCTTGCAGAAGCCACTCATCTGCCTCTTGACACGTCTCTCTTTGGTCAGTCTTAAATTACAAATGGTTCATCTTTGATATTTTTTAAATTAGGAAATATGCAAATATACTACCAAATGAAGAATTTAAATCATGATGTCTAGACTAGGTGCTTAATATTAAGGAATTGTTTTTTCACAATTTCTGAAAATGTTTCATTTAACACTGGATTTCTCCCCTAATGCTTACATTTAAAATAACATTTGAGCCCTAACCGGTTTGGCTCAGTGGATAGAGTGTCGGCCTGCGGACTGAAGGGTCCCAGGTTCGATTTCGGTCAAGGGCATGTACCTTGTTTGTGGGCACATCCCCAGTGGGAGATGTGCAGGAGGCAGCTGATCGATGTTTCTCTCTCATCGATGTTTCTAACTCTCTGTCCCTCTCCCTTCCTCTCTGTAAAAAATCAATAAAATGTATTTTAAAAAAAATAAAATAAAATAAATAAATAAATAAATAAAATAACATTTGAAATATTTGAAAAGTAACGAAGATAAACATGAATTTGAGAGTAATGAGCTAAACAGTCACACATGCAAGCATTCCATTGGAGTAACTGCCAATAATTCCAATGGCTTGCGTGAATAGGTATTCCTGCGAAGAACACCAGATACAGATTTTCTGTCTTAGACTTTTGTGACTGATGAAGACCTAGGTTTTAAAACAAAAATGGTACTTCTAAAGTCCTGTCTTATGATTTGAGTCCAAATTCTGGATCCTCAAATGAGAGTTCCCTTACCAATTTCCACCTCTGCTTAGCCCAGTAAACTACTCTGCCTCCAATTTAACTTCCTTTAAAATCATCCCAAGCCTCATAAAAAGGAAGAATTATTTTTAAAACATTTTGTATATTAAATTTCAATTGTTCTAAATTCACTTTGCAAAGTGAATTGAACAGACATGATCCCAGCTGTGTGCCATTTGCAGTCTAACAGATAATAATGACCTGGACTAGGATAGTAAGAATGACAGAATGAGACCACTGATTGTTCATGTATAAAAGCAACATATTATCACCCTAGCCCAGTGGTTTTCAACCTGTGAGTCGCGACCCCTTTGGCAGTCTAATGACCCTTTCACAGGGCTCGCCTAAGATATTTACATATCAGATATTTACATTATGATTCATAACAGTAGCAACATTACAGGTATGAAGTAGCAACGAAAATAATTTTATGGTTGGGTCACAACATGAGGAACTGTATTTAAAGGGCCAGAAGGTTGAGAACCACTGACGAGCCAGTTTGGCTCAGCAGATAGAGCATCAGCCTGGGGACTGAAGGGTCCCAGGTTCTATTCCAGTCAAGGGCACATGCCCAGGTTGTGGGCTCAATCCCCAGTAGGGGGAGTGCAGGAGACAGCTGATCAATGATTCTCATCATTGATATCTATCTCTCTCTCTCTCTCTCTCTCTCTCTCTCTCTCTCTCTCCCTTCCCTTCCTCTCTGAAATCAATAAAAATATATTTAAAAATTTTTTCTAAAAGCAACATATTATCAAATTGGATTGAAGAAAAATAAACAATAAAAAAACAACTTGTATCATGCATACTTCTTGAGCTACAATCTTACCACTGTACAAAGACAAAAGTGGAATATACTAATATTAAGAAACACTATAGGATATAAAATGATAATGAACTTTGGAGTCAGTCTTCATAGAATAGTTTCCAGCAAGTTATTCAATCTGATTAATAGTTTCCATTGGTAACATGGAAACACCATGTTGTCCTGAGGATTGCATGGGACAATATAAGTGAACATCATTGCACAGATGAGGTCTCAATAACTGTGCTTTTACCTTAACTACTGAGTCTTACTAACTAGAGCTTTCTGGTTATATGTATACTAGTTCATTGTCACTAAATCAGAAGCACTTCAGCAAAGAGCTCTTAGAATCTCCACCAAACTACTGACATATTTAGACTGTGGAGCCTTTCTTATAGTCTATTACATTTGCTGCAAGCCATCAAACAAAAATTCTGCAGCTCTGTGAATACTGTTTGTTCAATGTCAGTTCAAAGAATTCTTTATTCTTTGGAGAAGCATTTTAAAGCCTCTGGTACATCATGCAAGTTGCTTAAAAAACACATAACTGTTATGGCATACACAGTCAATTTTTTTCTAAAATTCTGCAAAGAAATCTATGTGTTTGGCCGTTAGTAATTTTAGAAAAAAAATTTTATTTAAGCAATGTCTTATATAAGCACTTAGAAACACATGATGTGTTTTGTTACTAACATGACATTTTAAAGTTGACAGTGATGAAAAGAATTAGCAGTTGCAAGACCTTAGTATCGCCATTAATAACAGGAGAATGTGACTTTGAATAATTTGGTGGCATGTTTATGGGTATCTGTGCTAATGACCACCTTATAAAATTAATGGAGGTCAAGAAGTATTGATTATGAACCTAATGATGCTTTCTAAAGAATATCAACCTGGAAAGATGATGCAAGGGTTAATACTTTGCCTGTCCTTTTTACTCATTTTTTAAAGTCAATTACTTTATCTGTAGCTATTTTTGTAGATTAATTTTATCAACTGCCACATTACCAGAATATGGCCAATTTACCAACCTTATTTTTAAACAGATGCTAGACAACAGAGAGATTGTAGCTGATGAAATTCTATTTTAGAATGACTGTCAAGAAAATCTATTTTAGAAATAATTACTGACTTTACACAACCTATTTTAAACAACCACGATGTCTATCTGCCTTAAATGTATACATTCCATTTTAATTCTAAAATTGTGTTTAAGCTGAACGTTATTTAAAACTTGGAAACATCAATGCACTGGTTATCACATAGGAGAGACTCCCCTGCCTCCTCTGAGGAATGTCCAATGGACTTGGTGCCCTACATCACATGTGGGAGCATCATGCTGGTCCCAGGACGTGCCAGCTGGGGTCATTTAGACAACTCCTCATAAATTGAACTCCCAGTCCAACATGTAGCCTGCAGGCTCACTCTTCCTTGTCCCAGGGGGAGGGACCAGGATGAGCTCTAGGGAGTATCAGGAGGCCAGCCCCAGGCTCTGCTCTACTGCCTCCCATTATTCTGCTGGAGAGCATCTCACATAGGAGAGGATCCCAGGAGACCTTTCATAACTGCAATCATTTACCAGATCTCACCCAGGGAAGACAGCCAAATGCTGAATCCCCCTTTTCACTAATTTTTCAGCTCTTCCAACTCTTCTCTGACACATGTTTGCATCTGCTAATATGAACCCAGAGAAGTGACCCTGCACTCAGTGACTTCATAGCCTACATATATAACTGGTCTAATTTAATGCATGTATGTTTTTAAATTTACATCCTTACTATCCCTGTCGAGGTCATTATTATCTGATTGAAACTGCAAATGACACACAGCTGGGATCACATCTGCTCAATTCACTTTGCAAAGTGATTGGCCGACAACCAAATGTGACCCTTAGAATAAATGCTCCTCTGGAGGCGAAAATGGTCTCTGAAGGGCCCTCTTAAGAACTTCAGTCAAGGTGGGAGCCCATCCATCATTCAGCTTAAGTGTCTCAGCCACCATATTCCATAAATAAATTCTAATGAAATAGCACAAATGCAGCTGAAGTCCCGCTTAGATATACCACATCTGCAGCCCATTAAAAGAGGCTTCCTGGCCATGGGCTAAGGGTTCTGAAGAGCCTGATTCTTCAGGGAGGAAGAAATGAAGCGTGAATGCTAAAACAGTTCGTGGAAAATTAGAGAGCTAATCGGCAGTCATCTCTGAGTCTCAAGGGTTTGCCCTCAGAGAATGAGTAGTGGACAAGTTAAAAATTCTAGAAAGGTACAGTAAGATAAGAGTGAGCAAAACAGCAATATATATTGACATCAGTTTCTAACCATTCCTAAAATTATTTTTTATAAGCTAATGGATTTCATCAGCAGACTGGGTAGTCCAAACAGGGGTTGGCTGAGCATCGGCTCAAAATACATCATTCCTTCAGAAAATAAAATCAAGATACTCTAAAATGAATTTTAGACATGAGACCCCAAAAGTAAACTGCACTCTACACATACTTAGTGTAAAAATATTTATTTAAACCCCAGTGTATGTATTACTCAGCAAATCCCTCTCTACTGCCATCATAATGTTCATTTGTTAATTTTAAGCTAAATGATTGAAAGCAAACAACAATTATAAAAGAAGGAATCACATTCCGCCACATCGAGAAGGGCTGGTGCCATCTGTTCTAGGGAGTAATGATGGGAGGTGCCGTGAGCCCCCACACAAACAGAGGGCATGTCTGAAGTCCCCCCCTGAGGAGACTTTGCACAAAGTGTATAACAAGGAGAGATACTGTGATAATATGTATTATACATTGTGAGGTTTATATACTGACTGGGTTAATTCTTCAATTGTATTTCAGTAGTATTTTATAACTATAAAATATTAGGAACTTGTTGAAGAAAATTGGGGGAAAAACTAAATTACCCATGATCACTTATCAAGAGATTATTATAGGTAGGTATCATATATCTGTACATGGTTCCAGTCCTTTATGTGTGTATGTATGTATTGATAGATAGATAGATGATACATAGACATATAGAGATAGTTTATTTATAAAATGTTTTAATATTTTTCCATATATTACATTTATGTGGGAACATGTTATGGGGGAAACATGGTATTTTGTAGCTACCACCATATATCAGCTTAACTGTTTCACTATTTCTCTAATGTTCAGGTTCCAGTTACCTCTAACTTTTGCTATTAAAATAATACCGCAATAGCGATACTTTAACAAAATGTAAGTCCTATATTTAATCAGTTCAGTTGCCAGGTTTTCTTCTTAATGTTCCAACTGTGAATTATGTATTATATTACCTATTGCACCTCATCAACTTATAATACTAATAATACTAATACCAACAAACACTGATTCTTCACTGTGCACCACACACTGTTCTAATAACTTCCCACATATTTACACATTTTTAAACTCTACAAGAACCTCATGAGATAGAATTATTATAATCTTTTATCACCTTTAAAGAGAAGAGGAAACTAAAACAATGAGAGAACCCGTTAATTTGCCAAAGTCACACGGATAACACGGCAAGAACTGGGCGTTTGAACCCAGGAGTCTGGGTGCCTGAGCTCTATTCTGAATCACGTAAGGTAAGTACACCATCTTTCCAAAGAACAAGAGCACATGTTTATTAAGCATACTATATTAATATATTTCTCATTTTTAAAAATAGCACATAAGAACGGGAATATTGATGTATTTAGATAATGAACAGTTGTAGAAGAAAAAAATTATACAAAGGAAAATAGACATAGTGACTCATTCCTTTACTGAAACAGCTTTAATCTCCCCAGAAATGACATTTGTCTTACTCCTCTTGTAGAATTACAGTGTTGTGCTCATATTTTTTGAGAGAAAGGATGAAAATACAAAGAAGTTCAAGAAGTTAATGATGGATAATTGTGATTTTGATATTCATAACTATCATGGCAAGCAGGACCTGATTTGAATCCTTATCTAATACAACCACTGAAGAGATATTTACCTCTTTTGGTGCCACATTTCTATCCTTTAAATAAGAATGTTAACTTCTCAATATTATTGTGAGGCTGAAATCAAATGCCCCACATAAAGCAATTAGCACGCTAGCCAGTGTATGTCAAGCAATTTTTTTCTTCCATCTGCCTTGCTTCCCTCAAAAAACAACAACGAATAAATCAAAATAAAACCCCTCTTGGAAACAACACAGTTTAAAAGTCTGAGCTTTTATAATATAATCACTAACATCTTATTAAGAATAAAATCCTTTGGGAACTCTATTTGAAACGTATCAACGATCCACTGAAAAATACCCGGCCATCCCTTCTCCCTGCTGAGCGCACAGGATGCCTTCAGCATCTGCTTCCACACATTACCCTGATTGTTTGCAGTTTACATCTACTAGAAACACAGACTTGGGGACGTGGTGCAAAGGGCATGGGCCTAAAGCTGAACTCAGTGCTTGATTTAACCTGTCAAGGAGGAAGCTAGCTCTCTACATACTAAAATAACAAACACAGAATTCATCTGAGTATACTGTGGATGCAGCTCCATACATATGAAATAATTTTTATTATTTTCTTTATTCACTCTGTTCAAATAACAGTCCGGACTTAGGCAATGTGCAGGGAAATAAGCAATTATTTCAGCAGTATCCAGGCATGTCGGCCATTGAAAAATAAATAACACATTTATCTTTAAAAAATCATGTAGCAGGTTGAAAAGCCACTGGCACCACAGTTCCTCTAAGGGAGAGAAGTGTTTTTATTTCAGAAAATACCTAGATATATTGCTTTAAGCAGGGAAGTGTGTCCCAAAGTACTGCTTTACGTGAAGACAGCAAAACCAAGTGATAGCAAGACTGCTCCATGAGGTGTTACTAGAAACTGGAGAGTAGAGGAAGCATCTAGAGAGGAGAGCGGGTAGGTAAGCATCTAGAGAGGAGAGTGGAAGGCGCTGTGGACATCAGCATATGAGAAGGTTTGATCAGGTAGAAGAAGAAGTTGGTAAAAAAAATTCAAGTGGCAGGGGATTTGAGGCATTCAGTTATTAACTAAATCAGAGTTTGGTTCTGTAAGTTAAAACTCCTTCGTCCCTGAAAACCTTCAGTAAAGCCATTTTATACACCATTCAACGCCTTCTTTGAATGGTGGTTTTGGTTTAATTTTTGGGTATGCATGGCACACAGAAATTAGAATACCTCCAGGAGCTGAGATTAGAATGAGATGCAGAGCTCAAAAGAAATATGAAAACAGATTTAGGGTGAACATGAGCACATGAGCCCCTGGAATGTAACAGGATTTGGGGGAGGACACTGAGCTTCCTATAAAGTAGAGAGTAGAGAGTTTTAGTCAACTCTCTGTAAATTTCAAAGGGACCTAACATCAGGGTTACATGAATGAATAGAAGCAATCTACAGTCTACAAGCATAAAAGGGACAGGACAAAGAAGCCAGTTCCAAGGTGCTTGGAAACCTAAATTCAGCTTTTTCTGTTACAGCTTTCTATTCTTTTTCCCAAAAGTTTGAGATGTCAAGAATAATATCTTCACAAAGGTAAATATAAATTGAAAAGCATTCTAAATGAAATCGAGTTATTGTTTTGATGAAAATTAAAGGAGTCCTATTATTGGCTGTAAGTAGAATAGTATCTAAACTGAGTTTCCAAAACTGTAGGCTCAGCGTGTGCTCAGAAGGCAGGAAGTGGTGCCCAATGGTTCTGCCACTCTTCCTGTAACACTTTATGGGTTTACAAAGGCCCAATGGCCCTCTCCCTGAAAACCCTACTCAGCATCCCAGCAAAGTGAGCATGTTCCCAGACTATCCTCATCTCTCTCCTCCCAGTTATCCATTCTTCAAAACAGAGCAACCAAATCCTCACCCTTATATTCCTCTGACATTACCTACCCCCTCACAATCACCACCATCCTCCTAATTACCCAAATTATCGATATTCCCTTTGTCCCCATGTCATTCCTCTGTCCCTCAGGAATAGAACATTGAACATAGCCTTGTCATAAGACTATCCGCCCCACCTTGGAATCCTTGACTCTGTTTTTCCTATTCACCCCGTTATTACTCTGATCCAAACTTCTCATTCTACAATTCTTCTTCCACAAGTGCCTCAGTTTGTGTTTCTAAGATCTTATCTTCTGTTTGTCTGTTTATTCTACAGACATTCCATGCTTGAACTACCACTGGAAATGACCCCTAAACTTACTTATCCATGTTTCTCATCTCTCCCGGCTTCAAACCCATGAAGCATGCTACACAGGTGCATCAAAATATCTCACCAAATATCTATCTGTATGTCTCAACCAGTGGAGGCAACAAGGGATAACCTGGTCAGGATTTATGCGTCTTTCATCAGGCACCTCTCACAGCTATACCAAAGAAAAAAATCATATATTTGCAATGTAAATGCAGTACTTTCTTCTAGCTATATAATAACCATAAAGCCCCACCCATACATAAATTCAGAAGACACCATGGACCCTAATCTTGCTCTTCCTCCTAACCTTTTCTCCTTAAAGATCATCACATAAGGACCTGAGCAACCTTTTATTAGGAAATTATTTCATCTGTCTTAATATCATAGTTAGCTGAATACCTGTAACTATAATTGATTTTCTTTTCCTTCCAAAGAAATGTATCTTTACCTCCACAATACTTAGAGCTCCTTAACAATATGTTGAATTGAATGGCTCTCTAGACCAAAACTTCCTTGTATGCACATCTACCCTCAATGTACCACCTTCAACATATATCTTTCATTCAGCCACCTTTGTCTTTCTACTACTTGAGCATCCTTGAAATTCTCTTTAGTCATCTTGTTATTCCAAGCATCAGACACAATTCCTAGCGCACTGCAGGCACTCAATAATCATTTGATCAATGAATAAATTAGACTCTTTTGAAGCTATACAAATGAACTGAAATCTTTTGAGGATAAATGATAAAAAAAAGTTTGCAACCGAGAATAAAGTCATCTTTGAAGTTGAATCTAAGAATCTAAAAATTCAAAGACTTTTCTATATTATCCTGGCATGTTATTATAGCACTACCATTTTGAAACAAGGATTTTATTTTATCTAGTTTTATTTCCTTCCATTATGATCAGAAAAGACTGCTAAAGTATTTGTGTTCATGTAAGCCTGAAAACTGGAGCCTATTGCAAACTCACGAAAACAATCTGCCATGATTATCCTTAATATTCTCAACAACTAACAGGAAAACTGATTCAAAGTTCAAAGCTCAATTCAAACTAATTCAGCTTTTTACTAACTTGAAAATGAAGACTGAGATATTTACTTACCTCTTTTACTATTCCACAATGATAAAATCAATCAGTAAATAATTTTTTTATTAAAAAAGTACTTTGAATCCCTCGGAAGAAAAGTGTTAGTCTCATAAATTTTAAAGTCAACTCATAACACAAAAATAAGAAATTTTTGCTTATTTCTGGAGTGAAATATATTTCTATCATTTCATATATCTGTACAGGTGGTATCTTTTCTCACTTGTAAAAGTGCGTATCCTTCAACATTTTTCCTGCACTCTGAATTTGTCACTTTTCTTTTTCAATTGCAGTACCAATAAGTACCAAGGTTAGCCAATAAAGCCTGAGCTTCACAGGATGTTATTAAACTCATTTCTGGCCCTTTGGCTTTACAAATTTTCAACACCAGATTAGAAGAGATTCAGTCAAAAAAAAAGGCCTGGGTGGGGTTGGGTGGGAAGCAGGTGGAGGAGGGCAATGGGGGACAACTACAATACTCTCAACAATCAAGATTTTTTAAAAACACCTACACACATAGTATTATTAGAATTACATTACCAATTACAATTTGTTCATCACTCCTTGAGTGTGTGTGGTCTCTTTTGAGCCTTATAAAGAGTTACACATAAAGTGATGATGTTGAGCCTGCCTACCATCATTTCTACATCACATTATACGACATTCATGTATTTATGTACCCTTTTGACCCAGCACTCACCAGACACCTATATTAATGTTGTGATAATCTGCTTAATGTCTTCCTAGTCCATTATAAACCCACTGACAAACTTTTTGTTAATTACGTATTAAATATTTTTATATATTTTTATTGATTTCTGAGAGGGAGAGGGAGAGGGAGAGGGAGATATAGAAACATCAGTGATGAGAGAGAATCATTGATCAGCCGCCTCCTACATGCCTCACACTGGGGATCAAGCTCGCAACCTGAGCATGTGCCCTGACCAGGAATCGAACCATGACCTCCTGGTTCATAGTTCGACACTCAACCACTGAGCTATGTCAGAAGGCAGATATTAAATTTTTTAAACTTCATGGACCAAAAGCTCTCTAATTACTCAAGCTAGTCACTGTAATGTTAAAACTGCCACAAGCAATACATAAATGAATGAGTGTGACTATGTTCCAATAAACTTTATTTCACTATCCTTACACCTAAACTTGTATTTCACATAATTTTTCACATATCACAAAATATTAGTCACCTATTTATTTTTTTCAATCATAGCTTGTGAATGGTACAAAAACAGTTGGCAGTGGATTTGACCCATAGATCATAGTTTGCTGACCCCTGCATTAGACTATAAGACCCATAAGAACAGATTCTGTATCACCTTTCATTTGTCAACACAGGTTCAGGCTTTGAAAAGTTCTCTGCACACTGCAGGTGCTCAACATGTGTTTATTAGCTAAATCACTGCTGAATGATTTATAGTTCTCTTAACACCAGAGTTAACTTGTTTAGGCATAAGAGAATTTTTCTCTCTCTTTCTCTTTCTCTAGGACTCTAATGAGGCCAACATATGCTAGTATTAAAGGGTTAAATCATTTCCATTAAGTTCAGGAATATTTAGAAAGTGACTTAGTTGTCAAAGGAAAGTTCAGGTAAATAAGTAAAATTGGAATAGGCCACATGGCACGTTGTTAAAATTGTAACAGCTGCTCCCTTCCTAGCCCAGCCTCTGGATGCAATAGTCAACAACCCTTAAGTCTCAGAGGAACATCTCATCTTTGGCTCTCTGGAATTGATCTACTTTGTTATGATGCCAACTACTAATTTTTCCATTAAATTATTGTGCTGTGCATGAGCCCAGCCTCGATGTAGCATCATGTCCCTCTGCAAATACAAGACCTGGCTGTAGTCTTGAACTATGTCTGAGTGAGTGATTAGATACAACCTTGAGCTAGATCCAAGGCCATGTCACCCTTGTCTTGCAGTTTTACTGCCTTGTCCTTGCACATCCTTTTTTATATCACATAATTGTTTCACCCTGTGCAATTGTCATCAGCCCTTGCCAGAGCAACTCTACCCTAGAGATGGCATATCTGCAGCAAATAATAACCCTGTCTTGGTGAGAGCTAGATGTCCCACAGCCCTCTGCAAACCTCTATAGTTGGTAATTGTCCTTTAGTGGAACATACAATGTTTCAGAAATCATATATGCTACATAACCAATAACATTCTAGAAAACAATGTTATTCTTTTACACTTTGTATAATTTTAACATAATTTTTTAAAGTGAAACAAAGAGATCATTAAAATTAAGTAAAATGCTTATTTAAGCTGCATGTTTCTTGTGCATGACTATAAAAACAAAAAAAGATATTTTTCCTAAAGAGTATTAATACAGATTCTCTAACTTTTTAGCTACAAACTGTTGAAATTATTTAACTACCAAGTAACTCAAAATAACCTTCTGAATTCTCTTCATACCCATGTGAACTGTCATTGACATTTAAACATTTTCTTCTTTTCAAATTAACAAATTTTAAATCCCACCTTGGATATCTCATACACTGAGCTTGACCCTACCCTTCATAGGAGAGAAGCTGTATTTACAGTTCTCAGTAAATGCAGAGAAAGGAACTTGCTAACTTGTTCAGGTTCGGGAAGGTTGCACCGTGATGCTAAGAGTAGCATAATGGAGCTCATTTCTTCCCTGTCTCAAGGATTTGTTATTTATTCATAAATTAAAACAGATAGGTTGAGAAGTAAAACTTTTTAGGACCAGATGATCACCATGCACAAGCTAAGGGACCCGCATGATATCAAGCTACACTGGAGAAACTGAGGGCAGAATTTCAAGGACATAATCTGGATAAAATTCGATCCTATGAATGAGACTGGCAAAAAAGACAGAGCACAGAAAAAAAATAGCAGTTATAGTGCACTTCAAAAGATTCAACAGGTCCCTGGGCAGTCTCCTCTCATACCCTAGTTTGGACTACCACTAGGGGATTGGAAGGCCCCAGGCCACCTCTCCTTCTTGCCTACATGAAGCCCACTCAGCCTTCTTTGATCACCACTTGGAAGCACTTAAAAGAGGAAGAAATGTTTCAGAGTGGCTCCAATGAGTCAGCACAGTAATGCTGACTCTACAGTTACATGATTTAGAGCCAGCCTGGCTTGTTTGTTGACCCTGGGGCCCTTCTGCCCAATCTCAAATGCTGCAAAATGGCCAACTGACCAGAGCCAGTGCAAATTTATTCCTCTGGCTTGCATTTAACTATTTACCATAAATCAGTGATCAATTCTAAGTTATCCCTCCCATTCTTAATTCTTTCCTCACACCGGAAATTTGTTAACAGACTTCTGAAAATGGCTTGATCATATTCCACTCATAGAAGCCCAAATTCTGTTGGGCTCTGTTATTGTTAATAAAAGGGCTGCTTTTCGTGAATTTAAATGAATTGACAAAAACTCACAGGGTTTTAAAGAAGACAAATTTCACCTGCCAAGCGTTTTCTAATATAGACTCCAGAGCAAAATAAATATGGAAATTTCTAAGTATTTTCAAAGCAAGATATGTAAATGTATTATTCTTCTTGAGGGTAAATCTTTCATGTTATTATCTTCCAGAATTTCAAGTATAACAGTAAAATGTGATATCAGTATCTTAAACAGTTTCCAGAGATAAGACTAGATTGTTATTTTTTAAAAGAGGCATGTATCAGCTTGTAGTGGTCTTTCATATATAAAGTACTTACTACAACATCAGACACCTATCAGGTACTCAATAAACATGAATTCTTTGCTTTCCTTTTAAGCTTTGTAAGACTGTGATTTCCAAGTCAAAAGTTAGCAGACAAAAAAAAAATCATTCACCTGCAATGGGCTTGAGACTCAGCAGGATAAGAAACATCTCAATATGAATACATTTTTTCAAAATGTGGAGTTAACCCTTGTAATGAACAGCAGGGAGGGAAGAGGCAAGGGGTGGTTTGGGCATCTCTCCGAAACGCAGTATCCAGCTGATATGTGTGACATTTGGCCCCTCGGTTAAACTGAAGTCAGCAATCTGTGCAGGAACCACGGATTTAAGGAGCCCTTGACATATACTCATCAAACTAAGATGAAAATTACCTTTGCCCAATTCCAACCCTTTGCTAGTGTTCTCTCTGTGGTCAGTAAAGAAGGGGAGTAAAATTATCACCCCCAGTTTCCAGGCAGTAGAAAAAGAATCAGAAAATTGCAGTCTTCTCGCTAATCCCACCTTCCCATCTCTGGTAGTCGCCCCTCCATCTTTACCCCCAAATCAGTAGGCTGTGTGTTTCTCTCTCCAGAAAGTGAGAGGTCAAGTTTCAAAATGTCACTGAAAGCTCTTCTTAGCCATGACATGTTTTGGCATCTCATCAGCTGGCTACCAAATCTCACTTTGTAAAATGAATTAACTTATGAGAATTTTGCTGATAGTTTCAGGCTCAACACTCTCAATATTAGAAAATGAAAAATCTTATTTATTGAATTTATTTTCTGTCTTCCTTTAGAAAAGAAGGCCTTCCCTTGTTGCTACCATGAGTACTGCATTTGTCCTGACCAACATTTTAACATAAAGGGGCTATATCTCAGGCAAATGTAGGCTGCACATGTCATTTCATGGTTCTTTGCTGAGGGTATTACTTATTTCCAGATGTGAAACTAGTTGTCCCCTTAATGTAATCAAAGGCTGAAAAAGATGACACTTGAAAGCCATTTGGGAGAAGAGAAGAGGAGGGGGGCAAGGCCTCCGAGTTGTTATTTATAATGCAGTGCTGAATTTCACATGACCTTCAGAAACAAAGAATCGCATGTTAAACAACATTTTACCAAGCCATCATTTTCTAATAAATCTCCTTTTGTTTTGCATTCTCTTTGCTGTATAATGTGCAAAAAAGAAAAGAACAATGGCTGGAAACTCTGTCTCGGTGATCTGAAGTGCTCTCACTTGCATGCTGAGAAGTGTTACAATGAATATTTTTGGCCTCAGCTGCTGATAGCAGCTTGGTGTTAGCAGCATTTGATTCAAATGTCATCTGATACAGTAATACACAAATTGAGTGCACAGAGGGGGAAAATCATACAACCTGTCATAGGTACAGCAATTTTTCATGAGCATTCGGAGAGAAATATAGAAGGAGAAACCTAAAAACTGAAATATGAAAAAAAAACACTCCACACATACCAGGAAAAGAAATTATTAACAAGTAGAAACAGCAATTTTTATGTTATCATAACACCAGTGGTTTCTTTAAGTCAAAATCTTACGGCTTAAATCTATGAATGAT
Organism: Myotis yumanensis; assembly: GCF_028538775.1. Lineage (NCBI taxonomy): Eukaryota > Metazoa > Chordata > Mammalia > Chiroptera > Vespertilionidae > Myotis > Myotis yumanensis. The sequence goes on along the minus strand of NW_027223754.1, from coordinate 37,821,496 downwards.
CTGATGTAACTGAAGTACTTAACTCAATGAGAAAATATATTTGTTCAAATATGATCCAACAGTTCTCCTATTAATTTTTAACAATTACTTTTCTTAAAATAATAGTTATTTTTTTCTACTGCTTAATCTTAGCCTTCCACTGGTCTTTCTGCGAAAGCAGATTTTTAAAAATCAATTCTATATCCTGAATATGATAACAGAACTGCCTTATCCAAAATATGTTTAAATATTAGCAATGAATTATCTAATATTTACTTTTAAAATAAATACATTGCAGATGTCAATTTCAAGGACATTTATTCAGTATCATGGCATTCCCTTGTCCTGATTTTACCAACGGTTTTTCACTATTTGAGTAGTTGCTGGTACTGGATTGTCAAGTTGTGTTTGCCACTCCTCCTTTACATTTCTAATGGTCGAAGCAGCAGTTTTTCCCCTGACCCTATTAATGACACCTTCCCAATTTGGTTTTTATTTAATATTTAATATTAGACTGCCTTTTCCAAGTCCTGGCTCCCTCCATACCAGCTATATGACCTCAGCCACATCATTTCCTGTTTCTGTGCCTCAGTTTCCTTATCTGTCTCATAAGGTTAGTGTGAATATTAATGAGTTAGGGGGCATTTAAAACAATGCCTGGAACACAGTGAGCTCTGCCTTAATGTCCTCATCTTGAAAACTGAAGTGATTTCAATAAGAACACATTATTATTCAAAATATTTTAAAATATCTATTTTTATTTGTTTCTTTCCACCATTAGTCTATGGATTACATCAATTTAAATAAATTATTATTTTTAGTTAACCATTCTTAGGGTTTTAAATACAGGAAGAACCCTAAAAATCTTGTTACCCAACTTCCAATTTCTAAAGTGATTACTGTCATCAGGCATTTATTAAACAGATAATTGTACTTCTCATGTATTCTGATGCCACTGAAGTGCCTATGTAGTCTAAGTTTTGGGCTTGAAGATATTTTCAACATTATTGACAAATACACTCTCTTCTCCGTCCTTCGGATCCACGTATTTTTAACAGCACAGATATTCACCACACCTGGCACTGTGGTACCTAACAGCAAGTGCTGTAGGTAGAAAGGATTTCCTATAGACTTTTCCTTAACCCTTAGCAATTTTACATTCTTTCTTTTCCTTTGTCCATTACTGTCTAGCCTATAATACATTTGTACAATTATCATGCACTAGATCCTAAAGCAACTTTTCTAAAGATAGGCAAGGCAGTTATAATTTTCCATTCTTCCCCAGAAAACACAAGTTAAAGGTTAGGATCTTCCTCAGGGTCAAAGAATTAGAAGTACCAGAAAGAACCAAAAAGGCCGGCTCTTAGGATTTCCCCTCCAAAGCTATGTTCACAGCACCATGCTGCTTTTTCCCAAAAATGTTTTGCTTCATACATATCACATGCTTATCATATCAGTGAAAGCAAATAGTCCAGCAGTGTGCAGAGAACCAAGACAACCACGTAGAAACAGTAAGATTATGTCTGAATGGGCAGTAAGCTATTCACGTCATTCAGCAGCCCAAGGTTAAATTCACACAGAAGCTTATCTACATGATGGGAATATAGAGGAAATGGATGCATGAATTCCATATTCAGCCAAGATGGAGTTGAAAATAATGGCCTTTGGGCTACAGAACAGAAAATCTTGAAAAGAACTGGCCCCAGTCTTATTTTACATTCATACTGATAATGTAGGACTAAGTTTAAATGGCCAGGACCATTTAAATTAATGGCCAGGACAGTTTTTGTTCTTTTGTGAGGGTTAGGAAACCACTGTTATTTAGGCAAGGTAAATGAATTTTCATTCTAAAATGAAATATTTTCACATTTTTGTCACAGAAACTTAGGTAAAAGGAAGTTTGTATAATATCCTCATGGTATCTCCAGGCCCCCAAAGGCAACAGATGGTCTCTGAGTTTTAGAGATCTCTTCGTGTTCTATTTTAAAATGTTTCCAATAGATTGACATAGTGTAGGAGTCTGACTCCTTATTAAAAGATTGTTTCTCAGGTTTTGTGCATCTTCTGTAAAGTATGAGATTTGAGCTGTTGTGGTTTGCAGGTTAGGACAATGGCACAAAACTATTCTTTACACCAAACTGAAATCACTTTCCATCTTAGGCGCGATCTGCAACAAGGGCAATGAACTTGTCAATCAATCCTTAATTAGCCTTGGTCATCCACTGATATGCTGCTGCAAGGTGAATTGATTAGAAAGCACATTTTTGCTAAATGCACTCAAGAGTAGTAAGAAAAAAATTTAATTGCCATAAATGCTAACCACAGATTCAAATAAAACTGAACTAAGAAATTACATTTTACTCTTGAGCTTGAAATCCTGAATCATGCACTGCAGAAGCACAACTGTGCAACCATAGCGCTCCATTTTCCTTCCAAACCACTGCCAGAAAGTAGCTCTGGAGCCTGTGTTTCCTTCGGTTAGAATTCAGTGGTTCTCAACCTTCCTAATGCTGTGACCCTTTAATACAATTCCTCATGTTGTGGTGACCACCAACCATAAAATTATTTTCATTGCTACTTCTTAACTGTAATTTTGCTACTGTTATGAATCGTAATGTAAATATCTGATATGCAGGATGTATTTTCAGGGGTTGTGACCCACAGGTTGAGAACCGCTGAGTTAGATACTAACACTCAAGTAACATGAAACAAGACAGCAAAACTGGAAATCAAGAGGCATGCAAAGATGACAGGCAGTACACTTCTTCCAGCTCTTCACAAACTATCTAATTCTATTATGAAGATAATCAGGTTAAGAGAATTTACCTATCTGCACATATTCCCATTTTGGTGTAGTAAATAAACCATCTATACTAATAAAAGAGTAATATGCTAATTAGACCAGACATCTTCCGGAAGACAATCGGAACGTCCTTCCGGACAAAGCCATGGTGGCAGGGCAGAGGCAGAGGAGGTTAGGGGCGATCAGGCCAGCAGGGGAGAGCAGTTAGGGAGATCAGGCCAGCAGGCAGGTGAGCGGTTAGGAGCCAGCAGTACCAGATTGCGAGAGGGATGTCCCCTTAGGGGTCCCAGATTGGAGAGGGTGCAGGCTGGGCTGAGGGGATCACCCCCCCGCCCCCATGCAAGAATTTCATGCACTGGTCCTCTAGTTCAAATATAAAAATCTAACAAATGCAGCAGAGGAGAAACCTGACTATACTACTTGGGCCAGATAATCAAAGATAACTTGAACAGTGATAAGTCATGTTTATATTATTGATAGGTGCCCTTCATATGATGTGATAAAAATGGTGCTTTACCTCTGGACTCTCTCTCACAAAAACCTTTATCATATCAGGCTAAACATGAGGGAAACATCAGACAAACCCATACTAAGGAGCATTCTACAGAACACTACCAAGTGCTCCTCAGCCTGTCAGAGTCATCAAAAACAAGGAAAGTTTGCAACACTGTCAGTCTAGAGAAGCCTAAAGAGGTATCAATATTAAATATAACATGGTATCCTGGATGGGATCCCAGAACAGAAGAACACCCGGTAAAAACTAATGATATCTTAATAAAGTGTGGGTTTTGATTAATAATAATGTAATAATATTAGTTCATTAATTGTAACAAATGAACCATACTCAGCTGAGATGCTAACTAAGGGAAAACCAGTACTCCCTGTACTGTCTTTGCAAATCTTCTATAAATCTAGAACTATTCTGAAGTAAACGTTTTCTTAAAACTAAAAAAGTTATTCCTTTTATTTTACGGATATCTATGGATCAGAATAATTCAGTTAACCAACTATTTATTTGTTCTTCTGTTTCACAAAGGAATGCAATGAATGCCCATGGGAAGCTGTCGAAGTGACTGGGATGCCCTCACAGATTTTCCAGGCTGTGCAGTTTGGTTCTTACCAACACATGACTCCAATCTTGTTTATACAAGCTGTACTTGTTATTTTAATTATGTAATTTAATTATTTTCAAAATCACAAGTATAATTGCAAAGGATAGTTATTTTCATTAAAAAAATAGATTGAATGATTTGAAAAAAAACTTGATAAAGGCAAATGGCTAAAAATACTTCTTTGAATATGTGTTCTTGTACCATAAAAGATTGAGAGAAAATGTCATGAAAATCAAGAAGGATTCTGTACTAGATTGCTTACATTCTTCAAATTCTGCTCCACTGAAAGACACCAAAATTAGAAATCATAAACTATGGGTATGATTTCTGCAGGAACTCAAATCAGTTCAACCATAATCAAAGAAAACACAATGGGGCTGTCTCAAAGTACTGTGAATGAGCATGTATATATTTAATATAACATAAAATATATAATGCACATGTGGTATCATTTTTAATAATTGCCATGTTTACTGTCTTTATCATTACCTTATCTTTTCAATTACCCAATTACTACTAATCTCAATTGACTAACCAAGATGTTCTATTAAAGACTATTTTTACTTTCATCTTTCATGCATTAATATTTCCTAATACCTTCGACTATCTTTCCTTTAACTGGTAAATTCAGGTTTTTATTTTGCACTGTTTTATAATGAGCCCATTGTACAATTCTGTCACCTTCTTTCCCTGGTGGACACTAGACAGAATGGCGATTGCCTAATTATGCTGTGCTGCCCATAAGAAACAAATTTGTTCAACTGCCTTCATAGATGAACTGTGTAAAGCACATATGAAAGCTGGAGGGAAAATCCCCAAAGAAAAAAAAAGGCTTAAAATGTTTTTGTTTTAATTCAGGGTCTTAGAAAACATTATCGTTTTCTGAAAATTGAGTCTATCTTCAAAGAACTCTAAGTAGGAGTGAAAATGGGAACTGAATAAATGTGATGTGCTCCTCCCGTGCTTTCCGGGTAATAAATTCTGCACCGGACGATTACACTAGATGTGAATCTGTTTCTTGTATCATGCCGAAAGCAACATCACTAAGACATACATTACCTTTCCCAATAGAATCTATCTTTCTCAAAGATGGTGAAAAAGCTGTTTCTCTGTGCATTAGTAGAAAATACATTCTAATCAAAGTAAACCAAAGAACAGCAAGATGCTGTAAGGATACAACAAATGAAATTAAATGCTTATTTACAAATTCAGCTATTCATCCCCCCCCCCCAAAAAAAAAATCTTTTAGAAATTAGTGTTGTTTTTGTCTAGAATAGGCTTTGGAGGAATAATTTTTAAAATAGGGAATTTATAAAAATATACTTGTGAAAAAAATTGAAGAGAGTCAAAATGGATTCTAACTCTCCCTCCGGGATAGAAAGCAATGCAGAGGACCAGTGCTCCCCTAGGATTAAGCAATGTGCGAGTTTGAAGGTTAGGATTTCCGGCGTGCACACAGTTTGGCTGGACTTGTTATATTTCCCTTATGAGCACACCAATGCCAGATATACCAGCTGGCAAGTAGGCAAGAGATGGGGAGGAAAATCAAACAGGGAAAGTACTTCTAGGGCTGACTGTATTGCTACCCAAGACCTCAGTGTTGGCATTTTCCGACTCTCCCAACTTAGGGAAGGAGGCTGATTGGAGAATGGGAAGAGAAGGCAAAGAGAAAAGTTGTGGGGGAGTGAAGGGAGAGGCTCCAGAAAGCAAAGTCTCTCTCAGGAAGACAAAGGTTCCTAGTTTGTTTCTTCTTCTTTGCTTCCCACAAGAATTAACAGTGAGACTAAAAGTACAAGAGGAGGAAAGTAGCAAACAAGATGACTTGGGCAGCACAGCAGGAATTCCCTAGGCCAAAGGAAAGCCAGATTTTGAGAATACATCAACATGGGTAACACACAATGTGAGTATCCTCCAGTAATATTTTAGGAACATCAGGGAGAAAAACAAATACCTAAACCAAACACAAAAATCCAGCCCAGCTGGCATGTGTCAGGGGTGAGTGTCAATCTATGAACCAGAGGATCACAGTATTATTCCTGGTCAGGACATATGCCCAAGTAAGCTGGAACTGGTCACTGGTGGTGGATTGTGAGAAGGGCTGGAGACTGCCTAACTTCTCCTTCCTTGGTACCCCTGAAACATCAGAGGGTACTTCTGGCCTTGATTTTCTTGGTTTTTGGTTTTGGATTTGTTTGTTTGTTTGTGATGAAAACCGTTTCTATCTGAATGAGACATAGGTCAAGAATCCTGTCCTTGGATGTGGGAAAGGCCCCCACATCTGTTCCTGTCAGGCCCCCATCAGGGGACTTGGCATGCAGGAGGCAGCCGATCAATGATTCTCTCTCATCATTGATGTTTCTATCTTTCTCTCCCTCTCCTTTCCTCTCTGAAATCAATAAAAATATATTTTTAAATATCCAGTTAAACTTTAAAAGCTCACTTATCACTAAACAAACTTCTGTTTGGGCATGTATTGCATCTTTCGAAATATTTGAAATTAAATTTTATTTAACTGATATTTTTAAAGCTATCTAATATAATTTTCTTTCCTGCTACATTCTCATAGAATTTCAAATCTGCTGTGAGGAGAAAATACAAACCTCATATTCAAACACTAAAATTAACTATATACATAAGGCATACCAGCACTGCTTGCTTAATAAATGGAGCAACAATGAGCATCCATCTCGTTACAAATTTCCTGTTGTTTCGTCAAATTTTGCCTCCCCTCCACCTAAAAACTGTAATGCATCTCCCTTTTCACCTAATTCCCAATGTACATTTCCATACAAATACTCGTTTGGATCCTTCGACAAAGTACGCATCCTCTAAATAAGCATCTTTCCCCCGTCCTCTTGTAATCCCTATAAAAACTGCCAACATCTTCTCAGGGTCAAGACTTCTGTATGATCTTCCATAACCCTCCCTCCCTCACCCCCCACAGTTAGTCAGTTACCGGAAGCTGCCCATCCTATATCCACAAGGATTCTAGTTTACAGCCCTGCTGGATTTTAAAACCCATGACCACAAGAATCTTATTTTTTTGCTTACCTGTTTTAATTACTGTAGCCCAGCACCTAGCATAGCACCACACACAAGAAGATACACCACACAAATTCACTGACTGAAGTCATATATTACTACACACCTCAAGACAATACTTTCAGTTGTTAGTCTTTTATGTTAGGTCTAATCACACACAAAAGAATATTTTTAGAGGTCCTTTGCAAATCACTGACCACTGACCTAGTTTTTTTATGTTCCATCTTCTCTTACCTGTCCTACCAAGCCCCTACCAATAAACACACACGTGCTGATACATCTATAATCAAAAGTAGCCTTTGAATTCTGAGCTTCCCTCATCTTCCTGCCCTCTCCTCTCATTCTACCTACTTAGGTTTCATGGTGCATCATCATAATCGGCCCTCCCTACCTAACCACTCTTCACTTCGACTTACCAGCCAAAACCTACTCCACACGAGCACCCATGCAGCTGAATATGACTGATCACGACACCCATATTCCGATCCCAGCACCCAGACATCCTCCCATACACTCACCTATCCCAATAAATAATTCCATCTTTCCAGATGCTTCGGCCAACACACTTGGGAGTTCTCCTCAACACTATTTTCAGTAATATGCAGAATCTGACCTCTTTTCTAACACCTCCACCAACACTCCCCTAGTCCAAGCAACTGTTATTGTGTGCCTGGATCCTTCCTTCCCATAGCATCAGATTTTAACTCTGGCCCCTAGAGTCTATTCCAAAACCATAGCTAGAGTGATCCCTATAAAATGTATTAACTTTAATACAATTTCAAATTTATAACCATTATAGAGATATTATTTTCCAAAAAAAGTGACAACCTTTTCCCATCTTTTAGGCTTTCCTAAAAATAAAATGGAAAACTGGCAAGTGTTATGTCGATTTGATTAAATGTACGTGGATCAAACCAAATAGTTCAGGCCAAATACTTTATTAAAATATTTAGTTTCATCCATCTACGTAATGACCAAATTGACATTATTGTCAAAAGTTTAATTTACCTTAGACGTGCTAATACATCTATAATCAAAAGTAGCACTTTGGTGTAGAATAGCTCCTTAAAAATATTCATATGGAGTTGACTTTTAGAAAGAATTTTCAATAAAAATTCACATAATATAACTGATGTATAATGACTAAAAAAATATGAAAACACAATTAAATTGACTCTTGTGGATTTCATGCTTTGGAGAAAAAAACTGCTACAGAGTATGTTGACAACATCAAAGAATGAGACATGGGCTTGTAAAGTACTGGGGGAGGTAAAGATAAATATACATTAATAAATGAGGTAGATTTATTAATGGAAAAACTGAAGGCTTTGAATTCTGAGCTTCCCTCATCTTCTTCCTGCCCTCGCCTCTCGTCCTACCCACTTAGATTTCATGGTGCATCATCATAATCAGCCCTCCCTACCTTTCTTTGACTTACCAGCCAAAACCTACACCACACCTGCAACCATGCAGCTGAATATGACTGGAGAGAAACACACAGTTTCCCTGGCACACTCCCCTTAAAATCCATGACTGCTAACCTCAAGTGGGTGGTTACTGCCGCAAGATAATTTTGTAACATTCCCCAGAGAGTATTTTATACTTCCTTTCTTCTCAAAATGCCAGTACTCTCTTCCACCCTTATTCTGGGCTGATGGCTTCACTTCAGATGTCTCTGAGAAAAAGGAAACTCAGAGAGGACAACATGGTGCCACCACAATATCTTCCAACCACCTACATCCGTGCCGACAGGCGGACTTCCTTCCTGTTACTTCTGCTTTTGTAGAAAGCCTCCTTCACTTATACCCCAGGCCCTTCCTCATATTGACTATTCAAGAGCATTCCATAGTTTTACTCCTGAGTATTTTTTACTTTCTTGCCAGTTCGTGGAGAATTCAAAAAGGTTTTAAAATATTATATCCCACATTTTCACGGTTTTCTGCATAGGATCGAATGGAGTGAAAATTCACCATGCTGCAGATATAGCAATGGTTAATTCTCAGTTATTACCTTACTTGATATATTAGCAGTATCCAATATAATTTATCTTTCCCTCTTTCTTGAAACACTTTGTTCCTGTGGCTTCAGAAATCCTGCTTTCTTAGTCCTCGGAACAGAGGTTCCTCCTCAAATCTGTGTTCTCTAAACACTGGTTCATCCTCACACATTCCTCTTCCCCATCTACACTGTTTTAAGGAACCAATCATTTACAACTCCCAAATTTAAGTCTCCAACTTGCCATCCTGCCCCCTGAATTCCAGACTGAGCTCCGACTCTCTACTAGCCATCTCCACTTACATGTCTGTAAAATGCTTCTCAACTTAGCACGTCTGAAACCAGATTCTGATCCCAGGACTCAGACATCCTCCCACAAACTCCCCATCCCAGATAAATAACTACATCTTTCCAGATGCTCAGGCCAAGAAACTTGGGAGTTCTCCTCAACACTGCTTTCAGTAATGCCCAGAATCAGAACCTCTTTTCTAACACCACCAACACTCCCCTAGTCCAAGCAACCGTTATTGTGTGCCTGGATCCTTTCCATAGCATTAGATTTGAACTCTGGCCTTGCAGTCTATTCCAAAACAATAGCTAGAGTGACCCCTATAAAATGTAAGTCAGATCGTGTTTTTGCTCAAAACTCTCCAATGTCTTCCTATCCCCTGGGAGTTAAAGGCAAACTCCTCACTAGGACCCACAGAACCCTAAATGAGCTGACCACCGGCTGCCTCTCTGCTGTCATCCCCTACCACACCCTCCCTTCCTCTGCTCCATCCCAGGCAGACTCTTTGATGTTCATCAACATGCCAGGCATGTCCCACCTAAGGCCCTTTGCACCTGGAGCTCCCTTTGCCTAGAATGCCTTCCCAGACACCTGCCTTATTCTTTCCCTCACTTCTTTCAGTCCTCTGGGCAAATGTCAGTGATGATTCCCTTGATAACTCTACATCAAATAGCATCCCATTCTCAAATACAGCACTTGCTTTCATCCCTCTCAGTTTTATTTTCCTTGCAGAATTTATCACCAACTTAAACACTTTGTTTTTGTGCCTCCTTTATGGTTATAAGCACACCAGGGGGATAAGGATCTTGACTCTTTTATTCATTTTTCTTCCTCAGATCCTAGACAAAAGGAAATTCAATAAATAAGTATTAAATAAATAAATGAATTAAATTTTGAGAAAGGATATTTATGTAAATAGTAAGAGTTGACATTACTGAGTGTTCACTGGCAGGCACATTAAGTGTTTTATGTGTATTGTCTTACTAACCTTCACCACAATCTCTGAAGGTTCTTTTAATCCTCAATTTTACAGATGCGGAAATTAAGTCTTAGAGAAGTCAAATAACTCACCAAAGTCCCAGAGCCAGTATGTGGTGGACTTTAGACGGATACTCAAGCTTGTTTCATGTCACAGCCCATTACTTTCCTAAATTGACTCTGAACATCTCTTGGCTGTGTTGCCAGGATAAACCTCAATAATGGCCTTAGTGTGCATTAAACACTTAATAAACATCAGCAATTAGTGTCATTAAAATCAAACGCCACACAGTAGGTAAAACACTAAATGATAACTTATCAGATTCTAAAAGCTATGTAGCTTGCTAGGCATCACATTTTCCCCACAGAGATTTTAGACATTTTGTATAACTTCATTTATCGCCTTGCTGAATGGAGGGACACCACTGCTGTAACCTTGGAATTAGCATATATTCAAATTAGCTACAAAAAGCTACAAGATCTTTCTTGGTTCAAGTTGTTAAAATCTATTTGTCAAGACACTGCTGAACCCAATTCACCATTATAATACCAATAACAAGGTGTGCTTCTTGCCTTCCTCTCTGAAATCTGTTCCCCAGAGCCCTGTCTTCCTACCTCACCCCACAAACTCCCTTGATCAAAAGAGGCATTTTCCCTGGGATGTGCTTTGATTAATACCTACTCTTTTCTGGACTTGTCTTCCTGACCCAGATTCCCACTGCTACTCTGATTCTGAATTCAGCCCTACTATTTCAAATATTGGTAACACTGTGTTTTACCTGACATGGGTTCTCTATTCGAGCCTAAATAAAATTAAATTATATTTTCTAAGTATGCAGAATCAGCAGTTACACTGCTAGTTAGGCTTAAAAATAAAAAAGAGGAACATGTGTGTGATAACCTGTCTCCAAGAGGACTCCAGTGATTCTTGCCTCTGGGTATTCACGTTCTCATATAGCTGCCTCCCATAATGAATAGGGCAGACTTACGTGGCTGAGGCTAGCTCTTAATGGACATTGTGGGATCTGCCCTATACTCTTCGATCATTCAAACTGGAGGAAGCCAGAGATCATGTCATGAGAACACTAAAGCAACCCTATGGAGAAGCCCAGGTAGGAAGGAACTCAGGCCTCCTGCCAACAGCCAGCACTCAGTTGCTATCCATGTATCTGGAAAAAGATTATCCGGCCCAGGCAGTCTTCAGATGACTGCACCCTCAATCAACATCTTAATCACAAACTCATGAAAGATCCTTGAGCTAGAACTATCAAGCTAAGACTCTCCTAAATTCCTGACCCACAGAAACTATGGGAAATGATAAATGTTTATTCTTGTTTGAAGCCACTGAGTTTTAGCATAATGTGTTATACTGTAAAAGATATGCATACAAAATCCATTTGTAAGAAAAGTAAATTTTAAAAGACATGAGCCCTATAACAAGGAAAATTGTGCATAAATTCAATGCAGAATTAAAATATATGTGCCATATAAGAAAAATAAAATATGGATTTGTCTTTTTATAGAACTTAGAGTTTTGATTATAGGTTTTTAAAAAGGCTATTAGCTGACTTTTCCTGACCTACCGTAGAGCCCTAAATGTCAGCATTTCAATAAATTTGTGTAATAGCACAAATAGGTTACATTACAGAATATAGAGTCTCAGGGACTTTGAACTTTAAACTCTGAACTCTGAGAAACATTAAGTAGCATAATTTTCTGCTGTTAATGTGCTAACCTGGATTTAAAATATAATAATAACCAATCAAATGTAGATTGTCTAAGACAGGCACAGAAGGTTAAAGTGCAATACAGAAGAGTAAAGACAATGCCAGGCCATGACTATGAAGAAAATATCAAGATCAGGAACAAGACAGAAACATTTGCCTCAAGGTTAAAAGCTTGGAGTTAATACTAGAATGACATTGTAGTTATATCTGTATACTTATTGTACTTTCTTATATAAATTTGCTCTAGGTAACTAATTAGAAATCTGAATATTAGTCATTCTCAACTGATCCTTCTGTTGGACTGATGTTAAAAAGAGCAACCAAATAAATTCAAATTGCCAATTGCAATCATCATAAGATATTAAAGTAGGGGCATTTAATATTGCCATTATTTACCCTGGTCTTGATATATTAAACATTACAGAAATAAAAATGTTATAAATATGAAATTGAAGATAGAAAACTTGAAATAATATTTGGCCTCTGTTTTGAAGTTCTGAAAAGCATCTAGGAGACAAAAGTTAAATAATTCCAATGACCTCTCTTGAGCTCAAATAAAGCTTTTAGCATTCATCTCTTCATGATAGATGTACAGCTATTTTGTCGAAGATATACACTTTGATGCTTCCCTAGAAATTAGGCTACAAACCCCTAAGTTACTAGAATTGTGTCTATTTATGGCTCTGCCTCTGGTCCCAAGTTTTATATTCTGTGTTTGGCCATAGATAACAAGTGACAGATTAGACAAATGCTCCTCTTCTAATCAGCACCCTGGAATACAACCATCAGGAATTGCTTATCTCTATCAGGCACTGTATTAGGTGCTAAGGATACAAAGCAGTTGAAGAAACAATGCTAGCTGTGAAGGAGCTCACAGTGCAGCAGGGGACCTAGGCAGGTACATAGACAAACACAGGACAAAGAAAACATGTCATGACTGAGAAAAGACAAATGATAGAGGGAAAGACAAAGAGAAGAATCTTAAAGTCTGAAAAAAGTAGGGGACATAATGACTGAGGGGATCACTGAAGAAAAGGGCATGACAAAAACAATGGCCTTTGGCCTTTGAGCTTGATCTGTAAGTGGAAGGTTTCCTGGTGGATGATTAGCTTTGGACAAGGCAGGAGTGAACACTATGCCACAAATCTGAAGCTCCTACAAAATAGGACACACTGTGTGCCAGAAATACTGCTAAAAGAGTAATCACCGGAAGAGAGACCAAGATGGCAGCATAGGTAAACACCGGAGACTGCTGCCGCAAACAACCACTTCAAAAATACAACTAAAAGACGGAACGGACATCACCCAGAACCACAGGAAGGCTGGCTGAGGAGAGACTCTTCAACTAGAAGGAAAGACAACAGCATACCGAGGCTCAGAGGAGGCGCAGTGTGGAAAATATAAAGGTGCGGAGGTGCGCGCGCAAAGCGGGCTGGTGGCTGAGGGCGCGGTTGTCGTTTTCAATCAGGAGGGAGTCTCAGACTCTGAGCTCCAGATCCGGGTGAGTCTCTAGGGACTCAGACTCAAACGGGAGAAGCGGGATTGTCTGGCATCAGTTGGAACGTGAGGGCAGCTTTCTCTCCGAGGTTTGCAACGGTTACTGGGGTTCTGAGAAGCAGAGCCTCTGGGAACGGGACTGAGAGCAGCCATAACTGCTCCCTCCGCCCGCACTGTTGATCCCGTGCGACCCGCCCCGCCCAAGCCCTGCGCAGAGCCATTTGCCGGATGGCCTCAGGCAAAGACTAGATTAGCACCTCTCCAGAGGACAGAAGTTTTCCCGGGGCAGACACAGCTGATTCTCACAGCCAGTCGGCCTGGTGGTCAAATCCCTCTAGTATTAACTACAACAATCAAGGCTTAACTAAAACAAGACTGCGCACAAAGACCACAAGGGGGTGCACCAAGAAAGCATAAAAAATGCGGAGACAAAAAAACATGACAGAAATGGAGGATACAGAGCTAAAAAACGCAATTTTGAGGGCTTGCAATAATGTGCTAGAAGCTGCCAATAAACTTGATGAGAGCCTCACAAAATCTAATGAGACCCTCGATGCTATGATAAAGAACCAACTAGAAATTAAGCATACACGGACTGAAATAAAGAATATTATACAGACACCCAATAGCAGACCAGAGGAGCGCAAGAATCAAGTCAAAGATTTGAAATGCGAAGAACGGAGAAACACCCAACCGGAAAAGCAAAATGAAAAAAGAATCCGAAAATACGAAGATAGTGTAAGGAGCCTCTGGGACAGCTTCAAGCGTACAAACATCAGAATTATAGGGGGGTGCCAAAACCGGTTTGGCTCAGTGGATAGAGCGTCAGCCTGCGGACTGAAAGGTCCCGGGTTCGATTCCTGTCAGGGGCATGTACATTGGTTGCGGGCACATCCCCAGTAGGAGATGTGCAGGAGGCAGCTGGTCGATGTTTCTCTCTCATTGATGTTTCTAACTCTCTATCCCTCTCCCTTCCTTTCTGTAAAAAATCAATTAAAAAAAAAAATTCTTATATATATATAAGAATTTTAGGGGTGCCAGAAGATGAGAGATAGCAAGATATTGAAAACCTATTTGAAGAAATAATGGCAGAAAACTTCCCCCACCTGGTGAAAGAAATGGACTTACAGGTCCAAGAAGCGCAGAGAACCCCAAACAAAAGGAATCCAAAGAGGACCACACCAAGACACATCATCATTAAAATGCCAAGAGCAAAAGACAAAGAGAGAATCTTAAAAGCAGCAAGAGAAAGAGACTCAATTACCTACAAGGGAATACCCATACGACTGTCAGCTGATTTCTCAACAGAAACTTTGCAGGCCAGAAGGGAATAGCAAGAAATATTCAAAGTGATGAATAGCAAGAACCTACAACCAAGATGACTCTACCCAGCAAAGCTATCATTTAGAATTGAAGGTCAGATAAAGAGCTTCACAGATAAGAAAAAGCTAAAGGAGTTCATCACCACCAAACTAGTATTATATGAAATGCTGAAGGGTATTCTTTAACAAGAGGAAGAAGAAAAAGGTAAAGATACAAATTGTGAACAACAAACATGCATCTATCAACAAGTGAATCTAAGAATCAAGTGAATAAATAATCTGATGTACAGAATGAACTGGTGATTATAATGAATCAGGGACATAGAAAGGGAATGGACTGACTATTCTTGGGGGGGAAAGGGGAATGGGAGATGCGGGAAGAGACTGGACAAAAATCGTGCACCTATGGATGAGGACAGTGGGTGGGGAGTGAGGGCGGAGGGTGGGGCGGGAACTGGGAGGAGGGAAGTTATGGGGGGAAAAAAAAGAGGAACAAATGTAATCTGAACAATAAAGATTTAATTTTAAAAAAAAAAGAGTAATCACCAAATAAATGTATCTCTAAGGTCCCATAAAACCAAAAGAATAAAGAGGGAAATCAACATGTTTTCTAGCAATGTATTCAGGCTTTTTCACCTTTTGAACAATGAAATGTGGAGCTCATACAGTAGTATATTTACTTTGAGCTACATACAATTAATAAGGTTCATAAGCCAGGGCCACTTTTTAAATTCTAACTGGAGAATACAAAATAATGCCTCCTCCCAAAGATGTCCGAATCCTGATCCCCAGAACCTGTGCATATGTGATCAAGATTAAGGACCATGAAGTTCGGGAGGATAGCCTGGATGATCCTGGTGGCTCCAATCTAATCACATTTGTCCTTAAAGGCAGAGAACAGCCTTGCCGGCTTGGCTCAGTGGTTGAACTTAGACCTAGGAACTAGGAGATCATGGTTCAATTCCCAGTCAGGGTACATGGCCGGGTAGCAGGCTCGATCCACAGTAGGTGGCATGCAGGAGGCAGCCAATCATTGATTCTCTCCCATCACTGATGTTTCTATCTTTCTCTCTCCTTTCCTCTCTAAAATCAATAAAAAATATATTTTTTTAAAAAGCAGAGAACATTTCCTGGCTGTGGTCATGGGATGGATTTGATACCCTATAGATTATTCTGTGAGGTAGGACTCTGCATGCAAATGCCAGAAAGAGGCCACTAGATGCTAATGGAGGCCCTAGGCTGGTGGTCAGTAAAGAACTGGAGACCTGGATCCTACAACCACATGGAACTAAATTTTGCCAACATCTAAAGGAGCCTCCAGAAAGGAACGCAGTGGGCTGACACCTTAATTTTAGTTATATGAGACCCATATGATATTTCAGACTAGTTGTAAGATAATAAATTTATGTATTTTTATATGACTAAATTTGTGGTACTGTTACAGCAGTAATAGAAAACTAACACACCAACTCATTCTATTTTTAGCTTAAAATTGGAGTGATAGCCCAGCTTGCTTGGCTCAGTGGTTCAGCATTGACCAGGCACATGCCTGGATTGTGGCCTGATCCCCAGTAGGGGGCATGAAGGATTTGGCCAGTCAATGATTCTCTCTTATCATTGATGTTTCTATCTCTCTCTCCCTCTCCTTTCCTCTCTGAAATCAATAAAAATATTTTTAATGAAGTTATAAAGTTAGGCTTATAACTTGGTTTTATAAAAATAAATACTGTTCACCCTAGCTGGTTTGGCTCAGTGGATAGAGCGTCGGCCTACAGGCTGAAGGGTTCCGGGTTCGATTCCAGTCAAGGCACGTCCCTTGGTTTCAGGCTCCTCCCTGGCCCTGGCCCTGGTCAGGGTGTGTGGAAGAGGAGATCAATCAATGTGTTTCTCTTACATCAATATTTCTCCCTGTCTTTCCCTCTCCCACTCTCTCTGAAAATCACTGGAAAAATATCCTCCACACAGATAGTAATCATTTAATTCCCATAGCATCTGAGCGAGCACTTATCAGGAGCACGCTGTGTTCCAGGTCCTGGGCCAAGCATTTCCCATTCATTTGAGCACTACTGTCCCAAGAACACCTCATTTTACAGATGAGAAACCTATGACTTACAAAGGCTCAATAACTCATTCAGTGTCTCACAGAAAACAAAGAGCTACAGTTGGAAGTGACCCCAGAACTGACCCTCTTACCCATCCAGTGTGCTCTCAAGAAACCCAGGAAGGTGGGGCAGCAGCTACTTGAGGATGTCCTTTTCTGAACATTCTTCAACAAAGTATTTTAGTTAAATGCTCTCCAAACACTCAAATCAAGCCAGATCTCTTCCAAAACACATTTGAGATCCTCCCTGTTTTTGGCCAAGGGTGGGCTTCACATATACCAAGTCAACATTTGGAAATATTTCTATTTAACAAATAAAAACTTCAGTCACCTTCCCACTTGATTACAAAGTGGTTAATTAACATCTACTGAGTACCTACTATATGCAAATCAAAATGGAGCATTAAGGAACATCCAAACAGGTGTAATTTACCTGAGTGTACTGATTTCTATCTTATAATTCAAGAGAAGTTAAAAGAGCTTCTGTGATCTGTTGCTTAACAACCATGACACTAAAGAAACTTATAGAACATATCGAGGGAACTTCAATCAATTTCTCATAATCTTCTAGAAAAATTAAATGCAATTATGTCAGGGGGAAAACAACATCACTGAACTACAAGTCAGCAGATCCAGGTTCTACCTGAGTGACCTTGAATAAATCATTTCATTTGTAACCTCCATGTCCTCATTTGTAAAATAAAAAGATTGGTCTACAAAATATCAAATAACGTTCTAGTTCTGATTTTTGTCTTTGTACAAGAAGAATGCCTAGATTCAGGCAGTGTGCTAAACAGCAGACGGGAGTACCTGGGGTGGTACCAGGGACCAAAGATGGCAGATATCCAAACCTGAGAGCCACTTATTTATGAACTAGGCACGTTTCTTATATTTTTTGAAAAAGACCCTGGAAAAAGAGCACTCCAAAGTATCAGAAAAAATGTAGTGAATTTTCCAAGACCTGAATAAAAATGAGACACCAGAAATAGTAACCTTGCTAAGTAAGTAATCGCAGATGTACTTGACACTTGGTTAATGGGATTTAAAGAAAAGTAAACATGCACCCACACAAATGCATACATGCATATAATACACACACATCCCCTCACACAGAAATGAATGCTTCCCACTCTCTCAAGTGGAGTGATGAGCCAATCCAAGTTTTACCATGGAGCTATTACACAAGCTTGCTGCACTGCACCAAACTCACTGAACACACGGCACTCCTGGAAACGCTACCACAGTTTCCTATGAGCACAAAGGAGGCCCTGGAACTCTTCCAAACCCTGATGCTTTTATCAGCTAGGCAAAGGCATTCACTTAACCAACTGAAAAGACAGGACCATCAACCTGTACTGGGCAACCCTAGGAAAGGCAGTTTACAGCCCACTCTGCAGTACCAGAGGGGAAAGGAAGTCTTCCCGGATCCAGGTAGGAACGAATCAGAGAGAGGGAGAAAGCTGCATTTTAATACCCACAAGTAATTTTTCCTGTACAAAAAGATCGTGCAGTTTGGGCATAAAGCATAGAATCATGAGAAAGTAAATTCAATAGTAAACTGCAGAAATGGGGAGAGCACTGAGAGGTTTCATAAACAGAATGCTAAAATTGGTGTTGTCTATTGCAATAATGCAAAAGCTGCAGCAACTGCATAGTCATCTATTAAAGGGATTATAAAAAGTCTGCAGAATTAAATAATAATCTTCTCTGAGCACATATCTCATTCATTCCCTGCTCTACATATATGATGTCAGGGTCCTCTTTGATTCTTCACCATGAATTGAGTTTAGTCTTTGAATCTAAGTAATTCTTGAACCACTTAAATTTTTTTTTAATTTTTTATTGCTTAAAGCATTACAAAGGGTATTACATATGTGTCCTTTTTTCCCCCCCACCCTTGACAAGCCCCTGCCCTCCCTTACCCCCCAGTGTCTTATGTCCATTAGTTATGGTTATATGGATGCATACAAGTCCTTCGGTTGATCTCTTACTCCCCTCCCTCCTGTCCCCCAACCCTCCCTGGCCTTACCACTGAAGTCCGACAATCGGTTTGAGGCAGCTCTGCCTCTGTATCTATTATTGTTCAAAAGTTTGTAATGGTCTTAATTATCCATGAAAGAATGAGATCATGTGGTATTTTTCCTTCATTGACTGGCTTGTTTCACTTAGCATAATGCTCTCCAGTTCCATCCATGCTGTTGCAAATGGTAAGAGTTCCTTCTTTTTAACAGCAGCATAGTATTCCATCGTGTAGATGTACCACAGTTTTCTAATCCATTCATCTACTGATGGGCACTTAGGCTGTTTCCAGATCTTAGCTATGGTGAATTGTGCTGCTATGAACATCTGGGTGCATATATCCTTTCTGATGGGTGTTTCTGGTTTCTTGTTGAACCACTTAAATTTGAATCTAGTATTCAATAGAAACCACTGATAAATCTCCATGACTTTTCATTTTTCAGCCATGTGTAAGTATCTCTCACAAAACATAGAAAGTGCTCACTGCCCACAAGTTAGGACTCCTTTTCTTATCCTATAAAATGAGAAGTTTGCTTCCTTCTTGCTCTATGATTCTGAGATCAGTTTACCTTTAAATGGCATGGCTTGTAATTGGGAAACTTTGAAGAGCTTTAAATCTATTAAGTCCAAAATGTAAAAAGAAGGGTAAATGGGAACAGTTTTATTCTTGCCCAATTTGGTCTTGGTTAAAGTGAAACACAAACACACACACACACACACACACACACACATCCTTTCCCCTTCCTTGGAGTCTTCTTTTGTGTCTATTCTACATTTGGATTATCCTATATAATAAAATCCTAATATGCAAATCGAAGGAATGGCAGAACAACCAGAGGAACGACTGGTTGCTATGATGCGCACTGATGGCCAGGGGGCAGACACTCAACACAGGAGTTGCCCCCAGCCCGCAGGCCCCGACCAGCAGTGGCAGCGGGGGGCAGGGCCGGCGAGCAGGCGGCGCCAGGCCAGCCAAGGCAGATGCCAGCGGGGGGCCCCAATCGCTCCACAGGTTGCCCCACAGATCGTCCCAATCACCAGCCAGGCCTAGGGACCCTACCCATGCATGAATTTGTGCACCGGGCCTCTAGTCAACTATAAAAGAACTAGAGGCCTGATACACAAAATTCGTGCACTGGGGGGAGGGTGGCGGGGGCTTCAGACTGGCCTGCACCCTCTCGCAGTCCAGGACCCGTTGGGGGATGTCTGCCTGCTGGCTTAGGCTCGATGCCCCCGGGGATTGGGCCTAAGTCAGCAGTCAGACATCCCTCTTGCAGTCCAGGGCTCTCGCAGTCCAGGGCTCTCACAGTCCGAGATCCCTTGCTCCTTAACGCCCGCCTGCAGTGGAGGCAGGAGAGGTTCCTGCCACTGCCGCTGCACTTGCCAGCCATGAGCCTGGCTTCTGGCTGAGTGGCGCTCCCCCTGTGGGAGCGTACTGACCACCAGGGGCAACTCCTGCATTGAACGTCTACCCCCTGGTGGTCAGTGCGCATCATAACGACTGGTTGTTCAGCCGGTTGTTCCGCCATTCAGCCAATTTGCATATTAGGGTTTTATTATATATGATAAGGAATTCTAACAGACAGAATCCTAGAATTCTAAAAATAGATGTGACCTTGAGGAGCACAAGGGTTTTAATAAAGCTGATAAATATTAAAGGAGAAGAGAGTTTACTTTTTAAAAATTAGAATGGACTCTTTTCTCTTTAAGTATGAACTGTGCTCCATATGTCTCTTTGTTGCATCTACCCTCAGAGTTTGTGCCCACAGGGACAGAAAGATATCTTTGGGGTCCAGGAGATAGTAAGGCAAGAAAGAAAACCTCTCTTCTTTGCTGTTGGTGAAGAAAGCTTGACTTACACCAGGCCTGAGGTTCCTTCTCTCAGGAGTTAACCAATCATTTGAGGCCAGATGCTAGACCAGATTGTCCCCCCTTGGGGGCAGGAAGAGACTGCCAGTGTCCCATCTTCAGGAGCTGAAAACTGCATCCAGGGCATGACCTAATTCAAGCCTATGTCCTTCCACTATGCCAGCATTATCTCTGTTGATATTACCAGCTGTGTCCCATATGGCCCACTTCTGTTCACTTGCACGCGTGTGCACACACACACACACACACACACACTTCAGAAAAGATTTGGTCAACCATTTAAAGAGGCTAGCTGCTCTAATTGCATTTTCATTCAGTGTCTTCCATTCATTATGTAGCGTGGTCCATAGGAAGAGGTTATTTCTTAAGGGTCTGAGGAGAGATGCATTTGAAAATGCACTCCTTAGGAAGAACTGAGATGTTCTTTTTTAAGAAGGTCATGAACAGATCACTTTGCATTAGGAGTTTCTCTTGCCCTGGTTTCTGGGCCCTGGAGAGTTGAGCTTTATGATCTACTAGGTACAGTTATCTGATTAATGCTGAAGAAAACATCTTTTCTATGTGAGCTCTTTAAAGCAAAACTGAATTTTGTCAATCATTCTTCCCAGGAGGGGAAAAAAAGTGTTTTGAGCTACAATGCTCCTGCTGGCAAATGTCCATACCTTCCCAGAGCTGAATCCAGCCAATTTAAAAGTCACCTCATGAATTTGGGACAGGTTGGAGGTATGGAAAAACACCATCATTACAATTCAGAAGTACTGTTATACTACCAATAACCAGAAATAAAGCTTTAGAAAGGAGAGGGGAAAGGAAAGGGTAAGCAAAAGAAACTCAGACATAGGCAAGGCAAAGCATTTTAAAAAGTGTATGATACAGGATATTTAAAATGAACAAAAACCTGGACCATTCTTAAGCACAACTACAAACACTCTTCTCAAATATCTGTGATCAAAGATAAGAGCAGAACTAGTTATCTCTTTTTCTTCCTATTTCTTAGAAATACACAGTATATATCACATTTCTAAAAATAAAAATAAATAAAAATCATACTGGCATGATAAAAGTTTCTTCCATGTATTGAGGTAAACCAAACAGCAACAAATATTTAAATATTAATAGGAGCTGATATTTTTCAAGATTTGTTTAATACAGCTCACACACAAAAGCTTTCACTAAAAAAATGGGGGGGGGGAGGTTCACTTTTATATTTCAAAGTCTAAACTATATCTTACCATTTCATATTAATGGGTTAATAACATTTGAATTAGGAACCAAGTGACCTGAATTATAGTTCAGTTATGCTGCTAAGGGCTGTTTGGCTTTTCATAAGTTACAGCCTCTGAGTTTCTGTTCTTCATTCGCTAAATACAGTACTCCATTCCCTTTGAGGTTGCCTAGTGCTCCCCACATTTCCCTTGTATTATATAGCAAACAATGTAAAGTCAAGGTAAACTCAAATTGATCATTTAAATGAAAGAGAGAAAAAACTATCTTAAATGGCAGAGGACTTATAATTACAACCCACTAATAGTTTGTTTTCAAAGAGGCTTCATCGCCTCATTCAACTCTTACAACAAACTTTGGAGACTAATATTCATCACTGTTTACCAGTGGAGAAATTTAGTAGTTATCCAAAATTACCAAAAACATCTACACTAATAAAATAGAAACATGCAAATTGGTGTCACTCCACTACACCCACCAGCCAACCAGATGAGTATGCAAATTAACCCAACAAAGATGGAGGTTAATTTGCATACACAGGCAAGGAGCAAAGACTGAAGGCTGAAGACGACTGAAGACTGAAGAGGCTTGGCTTCTCCGCTGCGGCTGGAGTGAGCGGCCCGAGCGAAGGCCTGGGTCCCAGGTCCTGAGGAAAACCGGTGCCAGCAACCAGGGGAAGGGAAGGTGTATTGCATGAATCTCTTTGTGCAATGGGCCTCTAGTCTTATATAAAAGAATCTCTAAGACTGAAACACAGCCCAATGATTTCAAATGTCTGTAAATTTTTTAACAAATCAAATCCACCAGAAATTGTATCTCCCACAAACACTTATTGCCAGCAGTATGTTATTTCACTATCAATCCCAGTACTGTTAGATATTCCAACTACCTCCTGAATAGCTTAAACCAATAAAGACACTCAGTGCTAGCCCTGAGTGTCTTTTATACTCAAAAGTGTATATTATCCCTTTCAGGCACAGGTTTGAAAGCTACCTACAGCAGGAAACTCTTGTTGATGTTTTTTGGTAACAATGTCCTCAGAAACATATAGAGAATTTAAAAAAAAAAACTAGCCCTTACATCAAAGCACTGATTCTGATCTCTGTCCACAGCCCCCTGGTTAAAAAGAGGGTAGTTGGGTAGAGAGGAGATGAAATCTGAGAAAGACAAGGGAGTCCCTCTCCTCGGCCATACGACCAAGTGCAGACCAGCCTATCCCTTCCTGGGCCACAGCTACAAAAGCAAATTCAGATTTAATTCAAGGACAATAGAGCACCTTCAGAACATTGATAGCCCTATGGTTCTTCAAGGAGAAAGGAGAAAGGAAGTACAAAGCAAGGCTCCATAGCAAGGCTCCAACTGATCTAGAAAGCAATACACCCAACAATGTATCAAACCTCAACTGTGAACAGGGCACTAAGCCTTGAAGGTATGACCCAGCATAAAACACAATCCTGAACATGAAAAAACACGGGCCATATAAACAAGGTTTAAGTTTATGTGGGCCGCAAAAAAACAAAAGCTTCAATTTTCATAGAAATGTAGGTTTATTTTGATAGAGACATGCTGAATACAAAGGGCTGAAATAAGTGAGTGATCGTTAACATAAAATAATAGAACACTTTAATAAAAATTAGTATTTTTCTTCAACATTAACTTACCAGACACTGAATAACTGCACAAATTAATAAGCGAAACGCAAATAAACCTAATTTTCTTGTTCTCTGAAAGTGAAATATTTCCTGTTGTGCACACCAAACAAGTCAGTCCAAGACTAATGACGTGGCAATCGGCTGCTAAAATATTAGCTGCTGGTATTAATGGAGAGAAATGGTGTGCCTGCCTGTAAGGTGCGTAAGGGAAATGAATGCAACATGATTATAGAAATCAGACATTAGCGAACATTGTAGTTCGTTATTCATAATTATGTATAACAGGATATTGTAAAATTAAGTTATGAAATTTTTATGAATACGTTTCTTACATACCATTATATTGGCTGGGCTGCAAAAATATTTGTTGTGGGCTGCATGCGGCCCGTGGGCCACGAGTTTGACATGCTTGGTGTAGATAGTCAAATTACAGGTATGTGTTCAGTCTCTTTAAAATTACTACAGAAGCAGAGAACTCAGAAACCGTCTGAGACCTGGAAGGTAACATTTGAGCTTAATCTTGAAAGACCAATGGGAGTTTATCATCAGAGTTGAGGGACAGGCATTACACTCACAGGAAAAGGTTTATGAGAATGAATATCGACATTTAAGAAAGAGCATTAGATTTACAGAAATAATGAGTTCATGTTGAAATTGTAGTTAGTGGTCCAAACAAGAAATTCTTTGGGAATTCTCTCAGAAATGCATCAGTCACATTTCAAAGGGGAGGAAGAGTCAAAATACTTCAAATTCTTAGTTTTAATTGATTTTTAAATCACTAACAGAATGATGGATGAAATGTTTAATTCCATTGTCAATTAAAGAATATATGCATCAAAACCTTTCAGATTAAATTATGGGAAATCATCCATAGCCATCAATCCTATGATTTCTTCAACAGTACAAATGGAAGAGTAACAATATAGTCCGAACACTTCCTAAATCCCTCCACAAAATATGATCATCAAGGTAGAGAAATGAAATAAGCTTTGAAAGACAATAATTAAACATCGCTGTTTAAGGATTTACTTAATGGCAATTCTTTTCTCTGAACTCACCAACCCTGGGCCCATCATCACTCAGGCAGGAGAAAGCAGCGATTACCTAACAGCTTTGCCAGATTGAGGCAGAAAGACTCGGCCAATATGCACATACCAAGATGTTTGTACCATCTGAGAAAATGTTCCATGTGACTGGCAAGCCACTCTCATGAAGCACCACATATTAAAGAGAAATAAATGGCTCATCTTCGGAGAGGTCAATTGGGGGTTGAAGGGGGCGGCAGTGGGGTAGGAGAAGAGTGAAATATCTTTCTGCTGCTTGTACAATAATAGAAAATCTATCTTATGTCAACGTCATTTAACAGCATTACAGTTGGTCTGACATAGTGATCCTACAAATTGAAGTTATCAACATCTCCACTTGCCTATCATCACGTTTTACTCAAATGAAACTGTCTCTCTTTCCACAGACTTTCCAAGATATACATCACAGACAAAAATCAAGCAGTACATGTCATATACTGACCACTTATTAATTTCTTCCCTGTATGTCCTTAATTGTGCCATAGCCATTTCCTGAAATGAAGAGGCCATGTCCATAACTCTTCACAGTACAGATCATTTCAACCAAACACATCTTGAATATTTCCATTTCCCAGATACTGTACTAGGATCAAAGATCCAACAATTAATAAGAAATCATTTCTTCCCTGAGAGAGTTTAATTTTCCCAGTAACTCACAAAGCCATTTTTCATAGTAAACACTTAAGCAATACTTGGTAAGTAAATGGGTGCATGAACATGAATGTAAATAAATGCCAGCCACTATTTCAAAAATGTTTACAACAACAGAGTTGCTGTTTTTACTCTGAAAAGTTCATTTCTGCTATCAAAAAAAAAATGGTCTCGAGTATACTGACTCTTAGAGATTTCCCACTAGACTCTGAAGTCAAACACTTGGCCACACCTGCCAGGACAGTTTGGTGTTTGTTGACATGAGAGTAAGAATGTTTTGTTGGTCTAGTTTCTACACATACAAACAGATACAAGAAGCCCCCATTGTCCACAGGGAATAGATACATTCCAAAACCCCCCAGTGGATACCTAAAACTACAAATAGTACTAAACCCTCTAATTACTGGTTTTTCCTATACATTCCTATATATACATGCCTATGGTAAAGTCTGATTTTTAAATTAGACAGGGTAAGAGATGAATAACAATAATTAATAATAAAATAAGATAATTATAACAATATACTATAACAAAAGAGATATGAATAAGGTCTCTTTCTCTTAAAATATTTTATTGCACTATAATCACCTTTTCACTTACAATAAGCACTTACAGCTTCTCTTTGACATATCTGAATTGTCAGCATCACTACTCTTGTGCGTTAGGGCCATTATTAAGTAAAATAAGGGCTATTTAAACACAAGCACTGTGATGCTGCTATGGTCAAGCTGATACTCAGATGGCTACTAAGTGAATAATGGTTGGGTAGCATCTGGAGCTGGATACACTGGGCAAAGGGATGATTCACATCCCAGGCTAGATAGAGAGGGGCAGCTCGAGATTTCATCATACTTCTCAGAACAGTGTGCAATTTAAAACAGATGAATTGTTTATTTCTGATATTTTCTATTTAATATTTTCAAACAGTGGTTGACCAGGATTAACTGAAACCATGGAAAGCAAAACCACGAATATGGGGAAGGGGGTACTGTACTGTAAATATATGCCTTCTATAATAAATAGGTCAAAGAAATCAGTGGTAAAGAGAGAATATCATAACACCTGCTATTTTCCTTTTTACAAATTTTCAGGATCTTTTCAAAAAAAATAGATTTCTCTGAAAGTCTGTCGCACTTACATGGACATCAGAGAGCACACTTCCAGTGTGTCTCCCAGCCTGTGCCTGACTGAGCAAAGAAGACTAGAGCAATCCTCTAAGTCTCACTTCGAGTTCAAGAACTGTCACTCCCATGAACCCTCCCCTGTAAGCAGAACCTGTAATACTTCACTGCCTACTTTGCAGGTCTGTTTTACTTGACCAAGCTCCCTGAAGGCTGGCACTGCGAACCGTTCATCTTTAAATGGCCCAATCCAGGTCAGACTCCCCCCGCCCCCCCCGCCCCCCCCGCTCCCCCCAGTGCAACAAAGAGGATTCAAGGGCAAATATTGGTTTATTAAATTAAACTTAAAATGCATTTTCTTTTGAGATATTTTGTAATACCCCTTGAAATAGTTGAGGATCCTTCAGCATATCACAAACCCAGAGTTGGCTATGGCTGTCCCAAATATCATGCCTCTAAAATATATGAGCTTGGGTTCCATGTACCTTAGGGAGAACCCCAGGCCTGGAATAAACTAAGTAAGACTTCAAATACAGCAAGGCAGTGAAGCTTTAATTCCCTCTTCTTACATTTCCAGCAAATTACTCCCTTTAATAATATCCCAGGATATTAAAAAAAAATGTTGTATATTACATTACACTCTCATGAATGTGAAAGAGCAGAAACTAGGACATAACTACTTTGATGCACAGTAAGTACTATGCAACCCCACAGTAACACTGCTTAGGGAAGAATAAAGCATTTGGTCAGTATGATCTAATTTAGGGGGAAAATGCCCTGCCTGGATGCAAGAGTCTAAACTAGAAGACCCCTTGGAGTTTCATAATAAACCCAGGGAATAGCAACTAGAAATTGGAAGAAGGGTAACCCTAGAGAAAAACTTAACTTTCTTAACTCCTAAGCTCCTGACCCTTCAGCCACAGTACTCAACAAAGTTTCCACTGGCATTCTATTATGGGCAATCAGTTGTGGTATCTTTCAAAAAACAATGCTATCAATAATAAATAAAATATTGAAGTTTGCAGATAATGTATTTTTAATAAATTAAAGCAGATTCAAAATTACCTCTCCAACATTATTACTGTCACCTGCATTCCAACAGGTTTTCTTGATGCAAGAGAGGAGAGCAGAGTACACCAAGCACTGAGCAGCCAAAGACTATGTCATGCACCATGCAAGTCCACTCTGAAATTAAATATACTTAAATATGGAGGAACACTTAGGAAAATTAAACAACATATGTTCATAGATTGCCTGAAGTAGTTCTCATCTGTGTGTGTGTGAAATATTGTACATGTTGACATCCTGTTTTTCAGCCATGATATTATAGAACTTGATTTTTTGTTCAAAAAACTCAAGTAGACCTCTTTAATATTCAGAAAATATTTTAATTTAACTACTTTTATCTAAGTCTAATTAGTTAACCTCTAAGACATCTGAAAGATTATAGTAAAAATAATGTGATCCTCTCTCAGAGTAATCATTACAATCATCAGTAACATACACTGACATCGTCTGCATGACTGAGATGTGGAAGATACCTCACCCCTGTGTGAAGTAGGTCCACAGCATTCTACTTCTTTAGGTCGGCTGGCTGCTTGTCATTGTTTTCGTGGGTCATTCCACAGTCCTTAATTCAATTGATTTTTCAGACATACAATATAGAGAGGACACCTCGTTGATGTCACTAAGCCTGCCTCTAGTAGGGATGCATTTTTCCTCGATTTGAGTGTTTTTCCTTTTTTCTGTATAGCTGTGAGATATGCTAGTTTCTAAACCTTCCTTTCTTCCACGTACTTCCCAAAATGCTGGCCCAAACTTTCAATGTGCTTGGAAGGCTTGAACAAGCACAGGGAGCTGGAAATCTGCAGATGACTTCCCTGCCAGGCAGGACCTGCCCCTCATCACTGCTGGGGAGGGAGCATCCCACTCCATCTGCCCTCTACCCAATGCCTCTACTTGCCTGACTGGCCTTCCGCCTAGTGCCTGAGTTCTAGTCCTACTCCCACACTCGGGCTGGGTGGCAACCAGCTTCCAAATTCCAGTTTGACCAAGTGAAACCCTTGCTTAGTTCCTGCCAGGTCCTTTCAATAAATTGCCTTTTATAAAGTATCTTTCCTCAACTCAGATAAACCCTCCCTTTCCACAATTTAGCTTCCTACAACAATTGCAAGACTGCAAATCCCTACAATGTACAAGTCTAATGCTACTATGTGCCTTGGCCTTCACTCTAGATCCTTGAAAATCAAAATTGATCCCAATCATACTTTAATTTTTATTTTGGTGGCTTAAACTGGTCTCTCTCTTTTTTACCATCATGCCTCACATAAAAATCGATAATAGTATTTGACACACTCAAGAAATGGAAGAGGCGTGAGGCTCCAGCAACCCTAGGTCCTTCCCAGTCACCATGAGGACTGAGAGGATAAATACCTCGGCACTCCTATAGGCCTTCAAGGCACCCGAAGAAGGGGTGGGGATGGGAATTTGAGCTGGAAGCATCCAAAATTCAATTTGGACTCTATCCACAGAGGGAGCTCTCTGGACAATGTGTGAGCTGCCAGGAGCAGAGGGTACCCAACTATATTAGTTTGCTAGGGCTGTGTAACAAAGAGCCATAAACTAGAGGGCTTAACCAACCAAAATTGACCGTCTCACAATCACTTCTGGAGGCCCGAAGTCCAAGATCAAGCTGTCAGCATGGTTCATTCCTTCAGTGGTTTATCAAGGAAAATCTGTCCCATGCAGCTCCCCTACTTTCTGGTGGTTTACTGGCCATCTTTGGCATTTCTTGGCTTGTAGCAGCATCAACTGATCTCTGCCTTCATCCTCACATGACATTCTCCCTGTATGCGTGTCTCCTTTGTATAAGGATGTCAGCCAAACTGGATTAAGGTCACCTACCCTACTGCATATGGTCTCATCTCAATTAATTACATCTGCAACAACCCTATTTCCACCTAAGGTTCACATTCTAAGGTACTGGAGTTTAGACCTCAGCATATGAATTTTGGGGGATAGAGTTCAACCCATAAAAACAACGATGATATTACCACTACCTGAGACAGGGCCTAGCACACAGAGGGTATGCAATACATGTGTGCTAAATAAATGAAGACATGAATGCATGATCCCTGCCTAGTGCAAAGATTCACTGAGTAGGGATTATTCATCTGCTTTGAGGTGATAAAGAAGTATCTGGCTTGAGGTGATGTGATTTTATGATCACTGAACACAATGGAGAAGGAAGCTGCTTCTGTGAAAAAGTTTCTGAGACTGTTTCCTGAAAAATGGAGGTACTCAGCTGTCTGATCACAGAAGACTCTGAATTCGATGTTAGAGTGCTATAAACAGCAGCTAATATTATCCTTAAAAATGTCATATGGACTTACAAGATTTTAGTGTCAGATAAAAGTCTCTGAGTAATTTGACTTATAGGAAAAGGAGGCCAGAGAGAAATAACTATACTATAATTAATTACATATGCAAATGATAGACTAAATTTAGACGCACAATTACATGTCTAATCATAGCTGGCAAAGGTTAGAAATTGCCTGCTTGGACTAAGGAGCATGCCTTCCACTCTGCTCAGGTGCTCAGATCCCATCAGTCACCTCACTCTAGATCAGTGATGGCGAACCTATGACACACGTGTCAGAGGTGACACGCGAACTCATTTTTTGGTTGATTTTTCTTTGTTAAATGACATGTAAATATATAAAATAAATATCAAAAATATAAGTCTTTGTTTTACTATGGTTGCAAATATCAAAAAATTTCTATATGTGACACGGCACGAGAGTTAAGTTAGGGTTTTTCAAAATGCTGACATGCCAAGCTCAAAAGGTTCGCCATCACTGCTCTAGATCATGCTGGCTTGGAATATGATCCTGGAAGTGCCCAGTCTCCAGCCTCAGGAGCCATGGTGATGTCACTCGGTCTCTCTGGGGCTCTCCCAGCATACATTGCAGATATTACACAGCATGGCCGGTCTGTGGTAAGGGCTGACCTGCAACTGCAGCTATCATGAAGTGAGGGGGAAGACAACTTTGTTGTCATTGCTACAAAGCAAACAGCTGTTACTGTGTGCAATTGCTACTTAAATATAAGCAATGTCAGAAAAGACCTTCTGGATGTATAGGAGCTTTCCGTGCACTCTAGTCAAATTACAGTTTGCTGTGTCCTTCCATCAAGTCTGAAACAATTAGTTCTATAGTCTTATGCTGATGGCCATTGTGCATTTTTTAAAGGATATTAGCTAAGGAGAGTGACTGATATATAGAGATAGATGTGTGTGTGTGCGTGCATGTGTGTGTGTTTGTGTGTGTGTGTGTGTGTGTGTGTACAGAGAGCAGAGAGACAGACTGATGAAAGTCACATTGCTGATATCCCAAAATTGCCATTAAGCTATAGTTTCCAAGATTATGAAGCATATTATTGGTTCTTATTCTGATGATACCTACCAAACTGTATCTGTATCTGTGATCAGATACACACCTGTATGGTTTCCATAGTCAAAATGTGTGTGTGTGTGTGTGTGTGTGTGTGTGTGTGTGTGTGTCTTCCCAAAGCAGCTGTAGGGTACTACAAAGAATAATGGTTTGGAAGTTAATCAGGAGCCCTAAGTTTGAGTCCCAGTCCTACCATTAGTGAAAAATGAAAAGAATGGTTTTTATTACTCAGACTGTGAGCATGAAATGAGGTTATGGAAAGCCTTGTAAACTACAAAAAATAAAATAAAACAACACTCACGAGTCTCACAGATCAGCAACGATAAGAATGGTGCGGTGCAAGTTTCAGGCAACCTTGTATTCTTCAAGGTGGAGACATGAATGACCAAGTCTTCCTGACATTTCTGAATACATCACCAGGATGCATGTCACTGGGGTCGCACTGGAATGGCCACAGGATTTCATCCTGAGCCTCTGCATGGGACTGGAGTTATCCTAGGAACAGTGAGGACTAGGCCAAGTTTCTCTTCAATGTCTATACTTAGCCTTTTCATCCCCATTCACTCTCTTGGGGAGACATTTTCTCATATAATCTAAGAGGAAAGGGATCGGTTTGCTTGTTCAAAATAAGAAGTTGGAGTCAATGCAGTATTCTTACTTGGTGCAAGCGCTCTGTGAAAGAGAAGGACTGGCAAAGACAAATCTAGGAGCACAGGGAGAAGTGCTGACCAGCCTCTACCTACTCACGTACATGCCCCACACCTATGTAATCATGTTCCCTTGAATGGGGCTGAAATATGGAAAACAGCAATGTGACATATGATGAAGCCAGGATGTATGTTTATTATGAATCCCCTAAGGAATCAGACTTAATTTCCTATTCCCTTGGCACCTCCCACCGAATTCTTAGCCAACTCCCCATTTAAAAATTCCCTCTAGAACCAGTATTACTGTACTCTACATTGTCTTTATCAAATATGACCTCAATTCATAACCTGGGTAGTTGATACAGTTCAAACACAGAGGAACTTTAGGCCATTCAAAGTGTTAAAATTTCTATTTCGGCTTGACAGGCTGGAGAGGAAGGGCACCAACTTGTAAGTCGGGAGGCCAAAGTGCATGACCTTGGAAAAGCCCCTTCATTGCTACGGGTCCCATTTTTTCCTTGAGAAAATGACTGAATTGACATTATAGCTCTACTATTCCTTGACTCAGCATTAATAAGCAGATCCAGCAAACTCCTGTTGACTGCTTAATATATGTAAGTATGTGTGTATGTATGTATTCATGTATAGAGAGTGTTCCCAAATATATACACACACTTGGAATAATTATGAAGGCAGTATTTATTAAAATTTATTTCATTTTCAAAATTGAGCTATCAGCTGTTAAAGTGAGTATACATTTTGGGGGAATATAATACCTATATAAATACAAATAAATATATATGTATATATAGATAGATATGGCTGGAAATTCAAGTTATATGGACTATTTTAATTTCCAAAGTATAGATAAGTGACCTAACATGCTGGTGGCAGCTCATAGTATGAATAAATGATAGAGTATAACATTTTGGTTAACTTGGAGTTACGATATAACAATTAAAATTTTTCAAAGAATCATAAGGCAAAAAATATGTATTAACAATGTAACTACACAGAATATAATTACTTTCAATTTATAAATGTGAATTTGAAATGTAAATACCTCCCAGGGTCATTATAATCATGCATTTTTATTACTAGTAAAAGTTGAAGTGCTAGTTAATGAAAATTTTATATAAATTCTTATTAGACTTTTTTAGACTTTATTTTTTAAAGTATATGTGGGCATATGAGGTTATTACAGGTGAAGGTAACTGAACATTTGGACTATTGCCAAAATGTGCTTTTATTTCACTAATTTGGGAATTATGGAATATGGAAATGTGTTTTCTAAATTTGGGCAGAGTATGCTAAATACAAATACCACATCTGCTTCATTACAAGCAGCATTCCAGTAGTTTGTGATTCTGTAACTAATAAAAAAAATCATTCTCACCCTTATTAATTGACTCAAATTAATTAACACCTCCTCCCTCTCCCCACCTTACATTTTCATTATCTTCAAACCCCAAAGTTCAAAGTGACCTTAAATTTATTTTTTTGAAAAATCAAACCAAACTGCCCTAAGAACAGACCAAATTTCCTCAGGCAGACCCAGACCAGGATGGTCTGACCTAGACAGGGTTAGATTGAACCCAAAAATATAAGGATTTGAGAGAGGCACTAGGATCTGAGCGCTAGGACACAGGGTGGCTCACCAAGCACATTCCTTACCAACATTCACCAGAATGAAAAGCTAATGGGCAGGAGATGTACCTTCTAGGGAGAGTGTAAGCATTACTTTTCTAAACACACCTACATATTGCTCTTTAAATGCCATGCCAAGATACACAGAGTTTTGCCATGAACTATTTGAGCAGTTAATTCAGTGACTGCTTAATATTTGCAATTTAACAAACTTAAACTATAATCACCTGAAACATACTTTCCTACCAAGATTGAGGCATCACCATGTAATGGAGAAAATCAAATAAACCCTGGCCTGGAGTACAGGAACACATTTATTATGATTGGGAAAGACCGATTAGGCCTGTCCATCACATGCCAATATATAATGTATCCCTGAGGCTTTGCGGATCCCATAACTGCCATGATTTTAATGGTGGTGAGTCACAGGCATTTAGGAAGATGGAGTACTTCAGTGACTATCAATTGGACTCTTGAGATGCACATATTCTTTTAAAAGATTATCCAAAATGTCTCCTTCCCTGCCTCGTACATGATTTCCCTTAGGTGAATTGTCATTATTTACTTGGCAAAAATAATGTGAAACAGAACCCACATGGAACTTTTGTAATTTCAGAAGATTAATATGTTTGTTGCTTCATACTAAAACATATATAAAATCATTCCTAAAACAAACATTGTAATGTGTTCTAATCCCACATACCTATTAAATAAATAAGTATACATCCTTTCCCTTTCTGTCCAAACCCCACCCCTCCCAGTTTATCTTCAAACTAAAAAAAAAAAAAAAAAAATCAAAATGTGATATTAAAATCAAAACAAAATAAAAGTTAGTTAAAAATTCTACTTTGGCCCAGCCAGGTGTGGCTCAGCAGTTGAGCATCAACCCAGGAACCAAGAGGTCACCGGTCCAGTTCCTGGTCGGGGCACATGCCAGGGTTGTGGGCTCAATCCCCGGTGGGGGGCCTACAGGAGGTAGCTGATCGGTGATTCTCTCTCATCATTGATGTTTCTGTCTCCTTCTCCCTTCTTCTCTGAAATTAATAAAAAATATTTTTTTAAAAATTCTACTTTGACCTCTTCTTACTTTTCTCTCAAGTTGATCCTTACGCTAGCATTTCTTAAACTGGCAAGCAGCATAAAGATGAAAAAAAATCCTGGTGGTTTCTGCCATAACATAAAGTTGGTTAGTATTGACTCCAGTTATTTCCCCCTCCCCCCATTTTTTTTGCGCCCAAGTGTAAAGTTTAAAGAGTTGCTGCAAGGTCAATTTATAAATTATTATTAACACTGTGTCAGCATTTGACACATTCCAGTATGTAAGAAATACAGTGAAAAATAGCTACATGTCAGTTTGAGTCCTTTTAAACTGCCTTATTCACAGATTTCTCTAATATCTGGAATTCTGAGTCTTTAAATGAAAGAAGAGTTATATGCAGTTAAAATGGAATTATATGTTTATGTTTTTATAGATCTTTAAACTGCCCCTTTTATTCTGTTTCTTGTCTTTATTATTGATGAGGTATGCTAATCGGATGCCATTAGTCTTTTCATAATCTTTATATGAGTTATCTAACAAATAAATATAAAAAGATGGTTTTAATATTCAAAAGTATTGACATGACACTGGTAAAGGACAAAAACCTATCTCAGAATCAAAGTGAAATCATATTATTTTGTACAGTAATCCATGTTAAATTTAGCAAACATCTTTTTAAAATCTTTGTTGGCTCCTGTGTGAATATAAGCATTAAGGTCTTACCAGTCCCCCCTGTTTTTTCTAAGCTTTGAGCATTGAAAAAGATATGTGATCTAGAATAACTGACATCTGAGCAATCATTTCTTAAAAGTTTGTAATAAAATTACTTCAAAATATTTAACTTCACGGTATCAATAAAATGTCTCACCTGTAGGGAATTTAAATTCAGGTTTTGAGATTCATTGGCTGCTCTCTCATTTGCAACATACAACTGAGGGAAACAACTTTAGTCCAGATCAGTGATTCTTTCCCTGAGCCTTCAAACCATTGCCGAACAGGATTTTACAAGAATTATCTAGCATAGGAATATTAGAGGACCCTGGTGTGCAGCCCCTGAGTGTGTGTGTGTGTCTGTGTGTTCTGTGCCTCCATTGTATTTGAGCACATGCCCATTTGGAGGCATTAAAATATTTATCCTTTGCTTATATTATTGGGGAAAGAAAGAAACATAGAGAAACATGATAATAATTTTACAGTCAAGAACAATAATCATAGCTATTAAATTCAGTGTTCCCATTTTAGAATGAAGACATGTATTAGGTACATGTCTCTTGCCTCCTTCTCTCTTGCCTTCATACAACATACATAAGAGCCTGCTGGTGTCATTATTAAGAGCTAGTATTAAGCTGGTCAGTCTGCCCAGGTTCAAATTCTGGCTCTACTATTTACCCAGTGCTTCCTTGGGTCATTTATATGTCAGTTTCTTCAACTACAAAATGGTCATTTCTTTTCATTCATTCAACACATGTATACAGTGTCTAATATATGCCCACCATTATTCTCTGTACCAGATATACAATATTCACATGAGATTTGTGTCCTTGTGAAACTTTCATGCCAGTGGTCCTTGCGAGGATGAGATCAAACCATGGGTGCAAAGCCTTTAGCAAAGTTGCTGAAACAGAGAAGCCTTCAATAAAAATGTCAGTTAATAGTATTATTATTATTATTATTGTTATTATTATTGCTGTTATTATTATTACAGGGCACTAGACACCATGTAAGACACTGCACACATGATCTCTCATCTTCAAAACAACTGGGTAAAATAGTTATTAACCCTGTTTTACATGTGAGAAAACTGAGGCTAAGTGAAGCAAACTGTCTTACCCATTCACAGTTCCTTTTTTCCTCTTTTAAAGATAGACATTACACTTTTATGTGAGAAATCCTGTTGTGTAATCACATTACAAATATTAACATTTATATAACCTTTTAAAATCCACCATCTTCTCTTATTCTATCATATTGTCTGCTAAACATTAATTGATATTTATTTCTGTTGATAAATTTTAGAACTATTAAAGGTGATTTTTTAGAAACTTTACTGTAATTCTCAATCCACTATCATAAACACACATGCAATCACACATATAAACAGCACAGTCATATTTTAAAAATAAACATCTTTGAATTCAAAGTATATCAAAGAGAAAAATGCTCAAAGGGAATAGAAGGAACCCAACAAGAACTGATGGGGCCAGGTCTCCAGAAACAGCTCTCAAATATTACCCTGCAAAAATAATGAATGTAGGACATGAGGGAAAAATGAAAAGATTATACTGATTACAATCTGATTATAATACTGATTATAAAGATTACTAGAAGCCCGGTACACAAAAATTTGTGCACTCAGAGTAGGGGGGTCCCTCAGCCCGGCCTGCGCCCATTTGCAGTCCAGGACCCCTTGGGGGATGTCCACCTGTCGACTTAGGCCCACTCCCCAAGGGGATCAGGCCTAAGCTTGCAGTCAGACATGCTTCTGGCAGCCAGGGAGCCCTCGGGGGATATCCGACTAAAGGCTTAGGCCCCCAAGGGAGCTGTGATGAGGAAGCTGGGGTGACAGAGGAGCCACACTGTCCCGCCCCGCCACCCTGGATCAGGTTGCACACGGGACGCCCAGGTGGGCCGGCCAATCACTGCTGCCCCGCCCGGCTGCCCCAGGTCAGGTCACACACGGGACACCTGGACGGCAACCGGGCAGGCCGGCGGATCGCTGCTGCCCCGCCAGGCCGCCCCGGGTCGGGTCGCACACGAGACGCCCAGGCGGGCCGGCGGATCGCTGCTGCCCCGCCCAACCGCCCCGAGTTGGGTCGCACACGGGACTCCCGGGTGGGCCGGTGGATCGCTGCTGCCCCACCCAGCCACCCCGGGTCGGGTCACACACGGGACGCCCACCGCCCTGGGTCTCAGATAGCAGGCCCAGGTGGCGGCAGGGCAGGCGCGATGGCGCTGTCCCGCCCCACCACCCCAGGTGGCAAATAGCAGGCCCGGATGGCGGCGGGGCAGGCGGGATGGCGCTGACCCACCCTGCCTGCAGTATGCAAATTAGCTGCCATCTTTGTTGGCGGTTAATTTGCATGTCGCGCTGATTGGCCCATGGAAAGCGTAGCGAAGGTGTGGTCAATTACCATGTTTGTCTACTATTAGATAGGATAATCATAGCTGGAATTATTCTTTCTGAAGAATTTTGAAAAGGAACAGAATAACCTTTAATCAGATCAAGGTTATCAACAGAAGAAAAAAACCTTAGAAAAATATTACTATTAAATTATTTTTCTCTTTTTGTTGGCAAGAAACAATATCAACAGTCCTTACAATACCACTTTGGGCCATTCTCAGATTATTCCCTTTGCTGAGCATTTCCTTAATGATCTTGTCTCCATCACACTCCCTCTTGTTCACATCACTCTGCCATTCTGGCGACCCAGCAGTGTATGAATGTGCAATGAGACATTCTCAGGCTGTTTCCTCTGCCTGGAATTCTATGTTCCAGATAGTGTCATGGTCAATGCCCTTACCTCTTTGAAGAGACCTACTCTGGCCATACTATTTAAAATTCAAATGTGCATCTTCGCCTTCACCACAACATTCCTAATCCCACCCATTCAACTTTACATTTTCTCACAACACTACCATCTATACTAATAAAAGGGTAATATGCTAATTAGACAGGACATCTTCCAGATGTCCTTCCTGACAAAGCTGGGCCCAGGCGAAGCTGCCCACCCCGAGGTCCCAGGTACCAGTGGCTGCAGCCTGGGAGAGGGAGAAGCCACCCGCCCCTGGTCCCGGGTGAATGAGGTGATTAAGGACGATCAGGCAGGTAGGCAGGCAAGCGGTTAGGAGCCAGTGGTCCCAGATTGCAAGAGGCATATCCAACTACTGGTTTAGGCCCACAGGGATCGGGCCTACACCAGCAGTTGGACATCCCCCAAGGGGTCCCAAATTGGAGAGGGTGCAGGGTGGGCTGAGGGACCCCTCCCCACATGCACAAATTTCATGCACCGGGCCTCTAGTCCTCTATAACACTGTATACTACACTTATCTACCCATGTTTGGTTTTTAGTTTGTCTATTTCCCCCCACCTATCACAAATTAAATATAAGCTCAATGAAGACACAGAATTTTTTTTACTTTGTCCATCTGTTCATTGATGTATCATGAGTGTATAGAAACAGTGCCCAGAATAAACAAACAAAAAGTATTAAATTTTAAATGCCAATTATTTTTTTCACATTGGCTCCAATGAACACAGGTGATGCATAAAAGCAAAACAAAACAAAACAGTCCTTGTACTTCTGGTTGGGCATTCTTGAGAGGAAAGGAAAACTTAGATTCTCTATTATTTAAGCGATTGAAATGTGAGATGAATCACAATCATTCTGAATATTCTTTTAATTCAAGTTTTAAAGCATAATCGCAAATAACATCCAAATGCAAAATGTAAAGAATAACCCAGAAGTCCAGGAATAATAATCAAAACTTCAAATGCAAGTAACTAGAGAAAAGAAATTTCTCCACTAAAATAGACACTTCTTCAAAGATGGTCAAGAGACATATGAAAAAAAGTGTTCAATGTCACTAATCATCAGAGAGATACAAATTAGAACTATAATGATATCACCACACAGCTGCCAGAATGGCTACCATTAATAAAGCAAGATACAAGTGCTGGTGAGGATGTGGAGTAAGGGAACACTAGTACACTGTTGGTGAGAATGTGGAGTGGTGCAGCCACTATGGAAACCAGCCAAAATATTTTTTAAGGTCACTTAATATGCTAAAGTCACAAACTGCACAATGCCAGAAAGAAGAAAGAAAGAAAAAAAAGAAAAGAAAAGAAAAGAAAAGAAAAGAAAAGAAAGAAGGAAGGAAGGAAGGAAGAAAGAAAGAAAGAAAGAAAGAAAGAAAGAAAGAAAGAAAGAAAGAAAGAACCACCCACAATCCATAGCTCATAGCTGAGCATTCTCACAAATGAAAAAATGAGTTTCTTAGTATAAGCACCTAGTATATATTAAGAGTGCAACCTACCACTGCTATGTTCTAGGAGCTAGAAGAGGATTACAGATATATTGGTGCTCCCGGTGAAACTGACACTCTCCAAGCCTCTATAACATCATTTGCAGGAATAGGAGAATCCCAACACCTTATATGCTTTTGACAAACCTCTCTCCTTCCTGCCCACTCATCACACCCAGTCTCACCACCATCACCTGCCTGGAGACCATTGGGGGTTAACATGATTTTCCACACTAAAAAAGCCCAGGATTTTCAATTAATTCCTTCTCAAACTGCCATCCCATAAGGGCCTTAACATGCTTTTCTCTGACCCAATCCACCATGCCCCGAATCCTGAAATTATTCCACTGTGTCCACCAAAGCTCATAATCATGAGTACAATACCCTCCTTGCTCAACCCCTTCTCTTGACTCTCTTCCTTAGTTTCTTGCTCCAGACTGATACCTGGCTCTCCTTGGAGGACTCAGCTTCTTCTTCTTAGCTCTGTGTGTGAACGCTGCTTTCTTTTCCACATAACCCTAACGATCCTGCCAAAAACTAGGTTGGTGTCCTCCTTCTCCTCTTTGCCAAATAATTCTCCTTTCCTCTTCCTAAAAGACCCACAGCTCCTCGGGACTCATTATGAGCAGATCATTCTGCATCCTTTAAAACTTATCAATAACAACTTCCTCCTTCTTGCAATCTTCACTGACCACTTGCTACAATCCCTTTCCTTTCAGAGTTCTTTAGCTTTTAACTCACCATCAATATCTAGAATAAAACCTGAAAAAAATCGTGGTAATTTCCTTTTCCAGTTAACAATGTTCTTTAAGTTCCTTATACCTTTCCTCCAATGATCTTGTACTCTGCCCCACTTCAGCTGCTCAGACCTATGTTTATACACAAGAAGACTTAACCCCCTGAGTAACCTCATTATCAAGCATCCCACTCTCAGACCACCACCTCCTGTTTTCCATCTCCATCCCTCACTCTTGAACTCTAGCAAGACTTAAAATCCATTGAGCTCATCACCTTACCCTAACACCTCCATATGTCCTCACTTCCCACCTTCCCAACTTAAATTTTATAATTATCTCTTTATTATACTCTTATGGTAAAATGCTGACCACAATGAAACCCAACTTTCCACCTACTCTGTTGATCCTGACCTCATTTGAGAAGCATGCTCACTCCCCAGAAATTGAACTCACAACCACACTGATCATTCTCAATCTGAACACATGACCACTTACACCAAGTGGACCTTTAAGGCTGGTGGTCAATGAAACTGTGGAGGGGTGCTCTGGTCACTTCTGGAGGATAATTCTGCACTGCAGCTTCTCCCATTTCCTCCCTCTGCTCAAGATTTGAATTTTGCTTTTTCAATAAGAAAATATGAACAATCAGAAGAGAATGCCTTCAACTCCCACATATCTTCACCAACCAGTACAATATGCTTATCCTCTGCCTTCACTCCTATCATTATGAACCATTTTCCTTGCTTCTAAGATCAAGCCCTCCACTTCTATATAAGGTCCTATTCCACCTAGTCTGGAACATTGCGGTAGCAATTCTCACATCTCTCTCTTGCATCATCAATCAATTTTCCATTTATACTAGACTCTTACCCCATATCACTTAATCATGCAGTATCTCAAATCTTTAAAAATAAAAGAGCCCACATTCTCCTGATGTAGGACCAACCTTTTGACACATGTCTCTACAGAGTTGTCTCTACTCTTGCTCTCTCCTGTTCTTCTCTCTCCTCCCAGTTTCTCTTTAGCCTCTCCCACTTCAATTATGCCTTTGCTCACATCTTTGTTCCAGTCTGACCTTTTCAGCAAAATCCTCAAAACACAGTAAGCAACCAACAAATGAATGCCTACTTTTATATTATCCCAGATCAAAAGGTACAAAGCAATTTAATGTTTATGTTCTGAACTGCCCCATTTTCTAATATCCCAATATCCAAAGGTCCCAAAAGATATTGTTCCAGCTTATACAATTTAATATAGATATTAGTACAGACCAATACCTTTGGCTTAAAGTGGAAATGTTTTCTTACTCCATCATATGCATGTCTATCAGTTTTCATTTATTAGCTAAACTTTTGCCTCATTCTTATATATTCACATTTTGCTAGGCCCTGAGGGCAATAGCATATGATGCTGCTACTGTATGCCTACACACACCATCCAAAAAGGCATAGAAAATCACTGCAATGATATAAAGCCTGGCTTGTTCAAAACATGGGACCTGAGGCAAAATGTCATCATCTGTTTAAAACGCTTTGTTTGAGCACTGTTATCACCAAAGGATATTACAGCATTACTTCTCATGCCATCCTTATGAACAAGGTGAAATATAAATAAATAAAATGGAATATGGCGAACACAAGCTACATAAAGTGCACAATGAAGGATGTTAAAGGTTCAAATGCATTTTCATGTATAACTGATTAAAGAATGATAGAATCACAACAGTTGGGGTTGGTGGTATAGCATTCTCATTTTATAAATGAGGAAACAGCAATGTACAGCACAGGGAATATAGTCAATAATCCAATATAATAAAACCCTAATATGCAAATCAACCAAACGGCGGAACAACCGGTCCCTATGACTCGCACTGACCACCAGGGGGCAGATGCTCAACGCAGGAGCTGCCCCCTGGTGGTTACTGCACTCCCACAGAGGGAGCGCCGCTCAGCCAGAAGCCAGGCTCATGGATGGCAAGCGCAGCGGCGGTGACAGGAGCCTCTTCTGCCTCCGCTGCAGGTGGGCAGTAAGGAGCGAGAGTTCTCAGACTACGAGAGCCCCAGACTGCGAGAGTGATGTCTGACTGCCGGCTTAGGCCCAACCCCTGGGGGCATCGGGCCTAAGCTGGCAGGGGGACATCCCCCAAGAGGTCCCAGACTGTGAGAGGGTGTGTAGGTTGGGCTGAGGGGCCCCCCTGAGCACACAAATTTCATGCACCAGGCCTCTAGTATCATAATAACTGTGTGTGGTGACAGATGGTTACAATGGTGATCACTTCGTAAGACATGTAAATGTTGAACCACTATGCTATAACCAAGCATGTCAAACTCGCAGCCAGCTGCGAGTATGACATGCTTGCTATACAACTAAAACTAATATAACACTGTATGTCAACTATAATTAAAAAATAAATTTAAAAAAATAAATAAGGAGACTGAGGAGGTCTTCATACTAATTATAGTTAGTATGAAGAGCATGGGCATGGCGAAAATGCTTCCCCATGGAAAGAAAAGTAACTTCTATAGAGCAAATCCCCTATAGCAGAGACAGGCAGGAAATACAATAAAATAGAAAGGGCATAAAAATAGCAACCAGCACAGAACTGAGGGCAATAAATATTTGTGCAAGAACTGAACTAAGAGTGAAATGACCTAAATTCTAGTTACAGCTCTGCCCAAACTCTCCTTAAATAAATTACTTCACCTCTTTGATCTTATTTTTCTCATCTTTGTACTTACATTACAGTTGGTAGGTTCCACTGACTTAAGGACCTGTTTGGGGAGCTGACTGTAATTTGCAGGGGCAGGAAAAAAAGAAGAAGAGAAAGTTTATTTTTTTATTGATACTTAGAGAGAGGAAGGGAGAAAGAGAGAAAGAGAGAGATTTGTTGTTCCACGTATTTATGCATTCATTGGTTGATTCC
Source organism: Myotis yumanensis (assembly GCF_028538775.1). Classification (NCBI taxonomy): domain Eukaryota; kingdom Metazoa; phylum Chordata; class Mammalia; order Chiroptera; family Vespertilionidae; genus Myotis; species Myotis yumanensis. The sequence continues at coordinate 37,778,564 of NW_027223754.1, read as the reverse complement.
TGACCAGGGATCGAACCTGCAACCTTAGGGTATTGGGATGATGCTCTAACCAACTGAACTACCCAGCCAGGGCAAGAAGAGAAAATTTTTTGTACTAAGACTATAGGGCTGCTCTGGGATATGAAGGCCCAACAGTCACATTTTATTTCAATAAATAAAAAATGTACATTTGAACAAAAGGGTAAGAATAAACAAATAGTTGACTGCCCATTTTCCCAAAGAAAATGCACAAGTAAAGCATTAGAAGTAAAATAGTCATTATTCTGAGACGCCATTATACATTAATATTTTAAATATATCATAAATTTAAGATAGCATTTTAATTATCACATATTTTATGTGTGTGTAAAAGATTAATGAGAATAAAAAAATGCATAATAGTGAGAATCCCTTTTGCCACATTTGTAAAGCTAAGGGAAAATTCCATTTTCCCAGAATTTGAGGATGCAATCCATGAGTTCTCCTGAAAGAGCTTTACCAACATATTTTTTTTTATAAATTCAACTGCTGTGCATCATGTCCTTAAATACATCATCCACAGATGATGACTAACTCACAGCAGACCTGTCTCCTCTCAAGGGCTAGTTGAAGCCTTGCCATCCTTTTTGACAGTTCTAAGTATTTCAGTCATCAATAATAATCTTTACATATAAGTTTCTTAACATTTATAAAGCCCCCCCTAAAAAAATTTTGCAAGTCAGGCAGATTTTGCATATATATTTTTCAAGTAGAAGTGAAGAGACATGATAAGTGCTATTTCTCAAGAAACAGCTCAGTTATAACCAAATCAAAAATAAGGCCAGAAGTCTCACTTTTAATTCTCTGACCTATCTATCTCCAACTGCTTCTAACTAGTGAGATGACTTAAAGCAGATCACAACATAAAGGTCATTTGAAGATGGTTCTATTTGTGGCATTTCTAGAAACATTACCAGTTCTATGTGTCAAGCTATGTAAAATTTGGGAACTATATTATCATACTGCACTATGTAAGTCTTGGGGTATCCAACATGCCACCCACGGGCCATATGAAGCTTTCAAAATTGAAAAGCCTCAAACATATATAGCAGATTCATTCCAAAAAGTAAGACTTCCCTTCTACCTTAACCCAATGTGGCTCTCACATATGGGAAATGTCTATTGCTGAAAACACATCTATGTCCATGATTTATAACCAGAAAATCAGTTGACATCTGTGAGAACATGACTCATAGATTTATAAGCAAGGTGGGGGAGGGAAGGTGTCTTTATTCCAAATAAAGAGAAACTGGGCCGAAAAACAGCCTAGTTTAGGGTCCAATGGTTAATATATTAATGATTAGCAATTAATGCAATGACATATCAAATCTTAAAAAAATAAAAGATCTCACACTCTCCTCATCAAGGACCAATTTTTTGACATGTTACTCTAAAAAGTGACCTTGCTCAGGGTCAACTTGTTAATATGTGAAGATTAATTGAGGGTTAAAGATTATGTCTTTGGTCTAAAACGGAGTCCCTTGCTGAACAGTGTCCCTTGGATTCCATGAAGAGTAAAAAATATGGATGTTACACAAGAAGAGGCCCCTCAGCTTTCAGTACAGTAAGAACACAAAGGCACTGCCAGAGATATTCAGCATGACTCCTATTTATGATTTCCTGTGTTCTGATGATGGGAGATATAAACAGTTACCAACCAGTTACCAAAAATACTGAGCAGAGTCACAAAGGACACAAAGCGTCTGAGAGTGAATAAACAATGCTCCCTCCAAACCTGCTGCTGTCCATTCAGTGCCAACATTTGCTCCCTGACAAAAAAATGTCTTTTCTGAGACACTACCTGGCCATTTGTTATGTTAATCTCCAGTGTGTGAAGGGCTCTTCCTATCAGAGAAATCACCCAACAGTCGCTACAGGATGTTTCTTATTTTGATGACTGTAAGGTACATGCTGGGTCTGAAAGAGGGAGCCATTGATTTATTTTCACCACTTTTCCCTGGCTGGCAGCAATCTGAAAGAGAAGGAACAAGCCAGATCACTCATCTGCCTACTTGGCATGCCTGGTAGTCATGGGAGCCTGTCTCAAGGCCATCTGTTAGGACCTAGCCTCTCCAAACATACACAGAAAGATGATGTCAAAAAGGGTGTGCTTGGGGACTCTTCCCCCTCCCCACGTGGGAGTCTGTGCTGTGAGATCTTTTCCCTTCCCCACGTGGGAGTCTGTACTTGTTCTTTAATAAATCTCCACCTTTGCTATACCAAAAAAAAAAAAAAAAGAAAGAAAGAAAGAAAGAAAAGGGCGTGCTCTAGTCCTGCTAATGAGCCACCAGAAGACCCAGGCTGAGCAACCCACACACTTCATTACTCCCTCAGCAGTCAGGTCCTATCAAGTCATAGATTTGGGCTGAAATAATTACTTTTAAGTTGATTTGCCAAATAAATGTTCAGCTGATTGAAATATATCTGGCTTAGCCCTATCTCATAGACATGTAGGTAGGTAGATGCAGTGAATCAATAGAAATGCACCCTGCACACAACCTACAAAATGAAACCTGCCTTAGAGGACCTCATGCTCAGCACTTGCTTGATGGTGTGTTTCTGTACATTCAAACTCAGCTCTCAGATGCCCCCTAAATTACTGCAGCCAGAAAGGCAGTCTGCAGCATGCAGATGATGGCTACTTTTCAGAAACAACGTGTCATGTAGCTCTGCTTCAGTGAAATAAAAACAAACAAGATATTCTCTCTTGCCTCAACATCACCCTGTTGCAAAAGATTCATGATCTACTATAAAGAACTGCCAATCACTAAAGATAAGATTGAGATAAAAAGAACACATTGGTATTGGTTTTTTGGAATCAGAGATCTAACTTCATGTTTAATGCACAGTATTATGAACTCTACTGGAAATAATTTAGCCATCTAAGACATTTTAAATTTTACTTTTGTACCCTATAATGGGTCTTGTTTTTTAGTTATCTATGACATGATCACGTGAAAGATGTCCTAGATTTTTCAAAATAATTCATATGAAAACGAGTGAACTTCTGGGATCTAGGACCACTTAAGCAGTTGTGTTGGTGGCACCCCTTCAATGACAAGAAAGCACCCATTTTTAATCCACACTGACACCTAAAGCTACCAGGCAGCACCTTGAAGCCACAGTGTTAGAACCATCAACAAATCTTCTGCTGTTTTCCTCTTCATACCCCTTCTACCGAAACTACCTTCCTTTCTATGCTCATCCCCCATTCTTTCAGGGACCTTCCTACTTTACATTTTTCAGTTTATATGTCTGTCTGCATTTTCAATTAGGCTCCCTGTTTTATAAAGTCCAGTCTCTAAAGCTATTGTGCAAAGAGAGAATAACATCATTACAGACAACACTAAAGTACCATAATGTTAGCCTTCATAACACCATTCTTTGATTTCCCATATAGATTATTTTGTTTGGTCCTTCCTGCTAAAAACTTCCATTGCTTAGATTTTGGACCTTGTGGGCTTTCTAAATTACTTCTAGTTGAATTCTCTCTATATCTACCAGTATATACCAGCCTATTCCATTAATAATGTAAGTCTTCTCAATAAGACCAATCTTTTGTTAAGATCAAGTAATTTTAGCAGACATATCCCAAACCCTATTCCCACCAAGAAATGAGATACAGCCAAATTTTAATAGAAAAGAGTATCTACTAAAGTGAGACACCAATGAGATGCACTCCACCTTACCCTGCAGAACCTAGTAAAGGTTCAGGAGTTGGAAGCACCAGGTAGAGTATAAAAGAAGATAAAGGGGATAAATGGTGATGGATGGAGACTTGACTTGGGATGGTGACACGCAATATGGTGTACATATGATGTGTTGTAGAATTGTGCACCTGAAACTTGTATAATTTTGTTAACCAGTATCACTCCAATAAATTCAATAAAAAGGTAAATAAATAAATACAAAATACTTTAGATTTCCCTAGTTCCATATTTGTACAAGTTATTTTATTATCTAACCTGAGCCAATTATAATACAAGCATACTGACAAGATTATTTAATATCTATACTGAAGACTGAACTAAGAATTCATTTTATAAGTTACACTAATTTAGAAAGGGAGAAAATATTTGCATAATAAAAACAATTTAAAAAGAGGGCTTGAAAATCCCTATAAGAAACATTTATTTCCCTGTGTCCCCACCTCAACACAACCTATTACCTGCCTACCCATCCCTCATTCCATAAGAGTATTGAGAAATATTCCACAGAGAAACTGAGCCTGAGAATCTTAGAACTCAGGACATCAGGGACAGTGGGTGGTGGGGTGAGAAAACAGTGAGACATCCAACTCTTCCTTCTGACCAGCTCTAGAACAGGGGTCCTCAAACTTTTTAAACAGGGGGCCAGTTCACTGTCCCTAAGACCGTTGGAGGGCCGGACTATAGTTTAAAAAAAAAACTATGAACAAATTCCTATGCACACTGCACATATCTTATTTTGAAGTAAAAAAACAAAACGGGAACAAATACAATATTTGTATTTGCACGCGGCCCATGCGCCGTAGTTTGAGGACCCCTGCTCTAGAAAGTCAATAGCCAGGTTTGTGCTTCCTTACAAAGAAATTAGAGGATCCTGCTCTAGAGAAACTAAGGAAAGACATACTGATTGTTAGTGGTCCCCCACTAAAAATGATCTGCCTGGTCACAGAAAAGCTGATCAATGAACAACTATCTCACAAAGCTTGTATCAGTGTTCAAGCAGGAACATGAGAAGACAAGTAAGAATTCCCAAACATTGAGAAAGTTTCCAACTGAAACAAAAGATAGAGAATAAAAGAGGGCAGCGGGATAAATTTTCAAATAATTAGAAATTGGTATAAAATTTAGCATTATGAATTAAAAATAAGATGGCATAAATAAGAATTTAAAAAATCTGTTCTTTGAAATTAAAAATATGAAAGTAAAATATTTTAAATCCAATAAAGAGATTGTTCCTGGAGAGGAAGAAAAATACAAAGAAAGGGCTTATAAACAAACAAAAAAGAGAGGAGTAATTTAGAAAATCCATGTGGTCCAAAAATCTAATAGGAGTTTCAGCAGGAAAGACAAAAAAAAAATCTATTTAAAGATTATCAAAGAAATAATAAAAGAACATTTCTCAGAACTAAATGATGTGGGTCTCTAAATTGACAAGTTCTTGAAAATGTCTAGTAAAATCAATAAAGATCCACATCATATACCTAAAAATTCCAGGAAATGGATTGAGAGGGAAGATTCCTTGTAAAGAATTAGGACAAAGAGACATCAGATTCTCAACATTAAATTGGGAACTAGCAGATAGTCGAGTTATGCCTTCATAATTCTAAGGAAAAATAATTTTCATTCTAAAAGTATGACCTTAGCAAAATTAACAGTCCAGTGTGATGGTAGAATAAAGTCACTTTTAGACATACTATGTCACATATTTTTCCTTTCTCAAGAAGTCACCAGAGAGAGGGGTGGTATAAGATTCTAGAGACAGAAGGTCCCACATAAAAAAAGGTTAAGAAAATTTCCAAAATGATAGCATGGACTACATAACTCAAAGTAAACAAGAATAAAAAAGGAACACAACACATGAAGTATGTTGAGCATCTATCACAAGTCATTTTCCATTTTCACTAGTTTGGTAGAAGGCAATGGAGGTTAAAGTGGGGTTAATGACACACTAAATAAGAAAGTTGTCTACTTGGGTTTGAATAAAAGGTTAATAGAATTCCAAAGGCACTTTGATCAATTCAGCTTACCGAAAAAACAAAACAATAGTATCTTTAAATTTCTGGTAGGCTTACAAAAATTCAGCCAAATTCAGTTCATTTGCAATTTTGTCCAATGGAGCAGGGCTCTGAATTCCTTTCCACTTGTATTCTTCTTATATTCAAATTGATCCTGCCCCCATCTTTTTTGGCATTTTGACAAATCCCTTAGAGGGGACTCATAGTTTGGAATTAGAAGCAATTGTATTCCATATCAAAAAAATATTTTATTTGTGAGAAACTGGGAAAGGAAAGTATAACAGTAATACTAAGTATAGCCTTGATTCTCCTTCTAGTTACATATAGGACTATTCTTTGCCCTCACATCCTTGCCTCAGAGCACACACACACACATACATGCACACACACACTCCAGAGAAAAGTGTTACTAATCAGTTCTAGGAGGTCCACAAAATTTGCAAGTCTTTACCCTGAATTCTTGTTATGCTTCCCCAAATATCTTTTCATTTACAACCATAGTTACTGTTACTTGCCAGTCCTTTTGTCTATCAATCATGTTTCCTGATTCTGAAACAATAACTCGAAACTAGGAAGGCCTTTAATAACTGGAAAGGAATACAGTAAAGTGTCCAACATCAAACCTTAAAATCAACATATGGATCATGAAAACAGTAAAAATATGTGAAGGGTTTCTTACTTAATAACTAAAGCTCCTGCAAAAATAAAAGGTGATAAATTAAATTATCATGATGAATGTACTATTGTAGATATTCAGAGTCCTTAATAAAATGACAATCAATTTATTCAAAAGAGTCAGAGTCCCCCATATATCTATAATAGTTTAGTCAATTGAGAAGTATTTACTAATTATCTACTATGGGCTCAGCACTGAATCAAATGCTGAGATTTTTTTAAAATAAAATATATGCTATCACATTGCCCCATGTAATTATCATAAGAAAACTAAGCATCAAATAGAGATAGGAATAAAGTAGAATAACCAAAAAAGAAGCTTCAAGGAGGTGCTGCTGGAGCTGTACCTTGGAGGCATCATTAAGATACAGGGGGGGGAGGGAGGGAAGAAAGGCTGGCCAAACCTGGGGAGAAAGATTTTTGCTTATGAGAATTGTGGACCAATTGTAGAGAAATCACGTATACTTATGTCTGGACAAATATTAAAAAATCATTTTGCCAGGTAGTATTATTGTTTCCATTTTCAATGAGGGGATATCCATCTTCAAAGAGTGAGAGCCATGCTGCAGAGAATTAAGAAGTAAATTGGGAGGGAGCAGTAAGTGGCATACCTTGGAGGTGCTGAGCGTCAAACAAGAGGAGGTGGTATGGCAGAGAGTAGGGTCCTTTTGAAGGTACAGACATGTGGAAAGCCAGAGACATAATTAAGGGGTTGGATCCAAAGTAGAATGAGATGTAATCCAGAAAAAAAGTGGATAGCTTTACAGACAAGGGAGTTGTTTTTTATATGAGACTAGAGAAGACTAAGAGGATAATGCTTTTATTTATGCAAATAAAAAGGAAGAAAACGTGTTCCATTATGAGGAGACAAATTTATTTTAGAGATCCTGTGACATTAAAAAATGATAAAAAGTAGATGTAAAATATCCATCCATTTACCCATCCATCATCCATCCAATAAACCCATCCGCTCATTCTGCAAACGTAAGTGCAGATTTGGTGTTTAGTACAAGTGGAGGCTTTAGAAGATTTTTTAAAAAGTATAGTTCTTTTCTTTAAAGTGTCCTTGATGTATAATTAGAGGCTCTTCGTTTCCCCCTCCCCCACCCCACCCGCTGTCCCTATTATCAGCTCAAAGCAGGATTTGAAATGTTTTTCTATGACTGAAAGAGTTACCTTCCTGCAAGATTTCCAAGACAGGGCATTTTTCAAGAACGTTTTATGTCCTTCTTACTATGAATAAAAGGAAGGAAGCTGACAAAAAGCTATGGTATAACTTTTTTTACTTGAAGTTGCAAAATGATTAAAGCCACCTAGCAACAATAGCTGACCTATTGAGGAAAAATGCCAGTTAGATGGAGATACATTTAGAAAGGACTCCCAAGACTATTTCTATTTGTTTCGGAAGCCCTTGCCTCAGTTATTAACTAATCCATAGCTCCATGTTGCCACCCAAGCTACCCTGCTCAATATGAACTCTCATAACCCACAGGGAAGCAACAGGCCCATTTGTTAACAGAAGTAATTACAACATGAGATCTTCACTCACTAGTCAAAGTTTCTGCTAACTCAAGTAAAAAATCAGTGTTTCAGATACTTTTAAGGTATCGCCTAAAAGTAAATAGTCATTTGACAAAGCCAGAAGTTACAAAGCAGTTTTGTGCTTCAATCTCTTCTCTGAAGGACTAATTATCTGTGTAGCACTCTCCTTCAGGGGACAGTAAAAAAATCAATAGAAAGCAAGCTATAGTGTAACTCCCAGCTCCAAGCCTGGTACCTCCTGGATAGTCGCTGCACTGCAGTGCCACTGGAATGATTTTCAAATACAAAAGGCAGGGACTTGGAAATACTTTGTATATGGCTCAGGACTTCTCTGTTTCAATGAAATCCAAGATAAGCCACTAAGACTCTGAGCTTATGCTTTCTCAACTTTAAAAATAAATGGGAGATGGACAAAATTAACTCAATATTCTATGATTCTGCCTATGCCCCAGTAATGATGTCTACTTTGGAATTTACTTTTAAGCCCGCAGACAATGGCAAGGACTAATTCTATGACTACCCATAATACCTGACATGCTAATCTATAATTTTACATAATTTAAATAACTCATACATAACAATAATCCAGTAATCAAGATTGGTAATATCTCAAGGGAAAAAAATAACATAGAATCTCTTTAAGTAGTCATAACATAGAATCACTCTAAATAGGAATTTAACTAAAAATGGTGATAGCTTTCCCATATTTGCTCCCCACAATGTCCTAAACACCTGTAAAGGGCAAAATGGGTCACAGAACACATTTTGGAAAACAATTTCCATGGCGGAAAAAGGAAAGGTCAAAATTGAGAATTTTGTATTTGAATGAGAGTTGAAATTATAAAACAAAGCTACTAATGTCTAATGTTTTCAACTACAATATTAAAACAAAATCGCTAAATGCAATAATAAAAGCTCAGGGAAATATCTCAAGCTGGAGACAACTTATCTTGAAATAGCAAAACTTCCACAAAATATATTGATTTTGAGAGTAGACACATGCAAAGATCTCTCTCAGGTATCGATGAATCCATTCATAAAGTGCCACGCGGAGATAATAAGAGCTTAGAGTCTAAGAGAGATGGGTAATTGCACACACAAAATTATCCATCTATGGAAAGTACAGTAGTGTACAGGTGGATTATAAATGCGAAGGACAGAATGGTCAATTCCCCTGGGAAAATGGACAGAGGTCACACATTCCAAGCAGAGATGGTTGCTGAATAAGAAGTAGCCAATAACTGAGATGTTCTGGGCACTAAGAGTCGCTCCTTGTAGTTTAAATATGGATTTCAAGGGCATTTACTGCAAGTCCTTTTGGGGGAGGATCTAGTCTTCTAAGCTAAGGCATCTAGATTCCACCACTAAAGGGCTTTATACAGATGAATCACATATTTACATTTGCTTTTAGAAAGATAACTGTACCAGCTGCATGGAGAATGGACTGGAGGGGTGTGATATGTGAGAGTGCTGGCTTTCAAACTAAATTTAAGCGACCCCTTTCTACAAATTCTATGGGTCTGACCGTCTACTAAATATAGCTCTCATATATCTTCTTTAGAATCTAAACATATTTTGAAAGTTAATATGTTTTTTAATATCCTGTTAGATTTCCTTAGCAGGGAAAAAAGCTACTCAAGGCTGACATTAAGATACATTCCTTGAATGGCTATTTTGATCATTTTAACCCAGTCTTCCTCTACTATTCAAAATGACATGGTTAAGCTTCTGCAGGAGAAAAAAATCTAAAAACCATATTCTCTGCCTTGTGTTTTTCATACTCTGTCACAGAAAGAATATGAGGTGCTTTTTAAACTGGTTATGTAATATATGGAAATATATGTTCCATTCTTAGTCATAAGTAAAATTATTAAGTTAGGAGCTGCAATCCACATACTTTTTTTCTACTTTTATCAGAAAAGAGGGAATGAAAATTCACCATATAAAATGATCCCCCATGAATAAATTATCCTGTGGGTATAATGTTTTAAAATTCCCTCATACCTATTAAAAACTAAATTAATCAAATCACTTGGGTGTCAGAATGGTTTAAAAAGGTAGATATTGTCAAAATTTCTGGTAAAGATTCCTCTAATCTCTTAAGAAATCTGAATTAAAACAGAACTGCTTTCTTAAAGAGCCTTACCAAACCCATTAGCCATTGAGATTGTAACACATGTTGCTTCTGGATAAAAAATACTCATGTTTGCCCACTTGGGCAAATCACTAATTAGATGTGTGACACAAACAATGGATATTGCTGGAATAATCATTTGAAAATCGTAATTTTGAAAATCAAACTGAATTTCTTTCTAAATAGAATATGGTCCAAGAGTATTCATTTGTTCATTAATTTAGATTTCTGCCATATCCTATTTGGTACAGCTGGTTTGCCAGTTTAGCCCATATTAGTATATCTGAGCACTCACTACATGTTAGGCTCTGGATGTGCAAAGAAATTATAGTAGAGTAGAGGAGAGACGCATAAAGAGATAACTGCAATATCAAGTGCTAGGACAACCATGCAAAAGCCCTATCTGGAAGTTCTGAGAAGGCTTCCGAAAGGAAAGGAGTTAAAATAAGAACACTGCAGGTAAAGAAAAGTGTGAAGGGCACTTTATTCCGATGAACCTATCTAGCCCAAGACAAAAAGGCATGAAGTAGTATTGATATGAGAAAAACTACTAGCACATGGAGTTCCTGGAACAAGAGATATGGAATGAGGAGCTGTGGAGATAAGGCTATGGAAGCAGGTGGGAACCAGATCTTGATGTTCTTCCAGAAACAACTATTTGAGTTTGGCTCACTCCCAACAGAAGGAGAGGAAACTGTACTAAATTCCAGGTGAGGATCCTTCTAATATAACCTCTTATTTCTGGTCTTAATTCCACTAATTACTTACTGTGACCCTCTGGGGAAAAATCACTTAGTCTTTCTATCCCTCTTTTCCCTTTTGAGTGATATCCTACCAACCTACTGAGATATGTTGGAGAACTAAAATAAATAAATAAGAGAGCACTTAGAGAGCATAACCACAATATTATTTAAAAGTATTATGTTATTTTAATAATAATTATCACTATCACATCCACCCAGGTGGATAATAAATAGAAGACATAGCATATACGTTTTATAGTATATTTGGGCAGCATTTATTTGTATGTATGTAATGCTACAATGACTTTATGAAACATCGTACTATGGAATGTCCTTTTTTTTAGATACACTATTATCCCATGGGGAAAATAATGAAGCAAATAAAAATTCTCTCCATCTTCAAAACTACCCTTTTTCCCCTTTCTTTCCTCTCTGCCTCCAAAGCATACCTTTCACCCCTTTCTAAGTAAAAAGCTGGAATGGATCTATCTCATATTTTTATGGATTTGTGGCTATAGATTTTTCCTTTTCCAGAAATATTGATACTTTAAATCATATATCCATAGTATCTATATTATTAATTAAAAGTGTTAACATTTCAAGGAGCTAGCATTGATTTAAGTAAAAATTCATCAGACAAACCTTATTTATTTTTATGAAACTCGTACTAGAGAGGTATAATGAAACTACTGCAATGATAATATATTCTTATTCAATCAGAGCTTCTGGCAGGATTTCTCTTGCCTTTCCTTGAGACCAGAGAGAGAAATTGATCAAGAATATAGCAATTAATTTGATTGATTCAACACTCAATAGCCTTAACCAAAGTCTGCTGGTTAGTGTATTACTATCTCTAGGACAATGGAGGGAGGGGATGCTACTGTCTTCTACTATATATTTACTATGTTTAACATTCTTATCTATAAATTGGATTAAATATCTGATTATCAAATTTCTATATGATACAGAGATCCAAAATATAAAGATTAAAAAGTACTCTAAAATTATTACAAAGCCTGAAAAATTTGGTTGAAATCAACAAGACAAAGTTTAACAATATAAAATCCAGCTTTAGAATTCAAAATCAAATTGTAGTATTAGGGGAGACCTAGTCTAAAGATGCTGTAAATTGGTATATCCATAAAATGTAAAACTATATTAGCTATAAAATTATATAGCTATTATAAATATGGTATATAACTACTAGTATATAACTGAAATTTAGAAAAGATAAGTAACATACCCAGGTCATAACAGCAAGTAAGTGGTAGGGGACTGTAGAGCCCAGATCAATCTGAATTCAATTCCTGGATTCTTTTTTTTTAATCCTCACCCAAGGATATGCTTTTATTGATTTTAGAGAGAAAGGAAGGGAGAGGGAGAAAAAGAAAGAGAGAAATATCAATCAGTTGCCTCCTGTAGGCACCCCAACTTGGGCTCGAACCTGCAACCTGGGTATGTGCCCTGACTGGGGATCAAACCTGCAACCTTTTGGTGTACAGGACGACACAGCAACCAACTAAGCCACACCAGCCAGTGCTCAATTTCTGGATTCTTAATCATTATTCACATTGCCTCCCAAGGCAAAACAAAACAGAACTATATTTATTGACATGAAGAGACATCATAATATAAAATGAAAATGAGCTTATAATACACACAAACATATACATATATACTCACACTTATATATAAACATATGTGTATATATACAAAAATATACCTATATACATGCATATATATGTACTTATATCAATATAAATAGCCCATGGGAAACGTCTTTGAGTTGATAAAATTTTAACCCTGGATGTTCCTGAATGACAGCATTATTTGGTGATTTTATATTATTGTTCTTTTTCATCTGAACTTCCTAGTTTTTTATAGTGGTCATATATTGCTTGTATTGTGAAAATGCATCATGGGAATAGCTGAGGCATTGCAGTGACGAGAATTTTAGCATTAGCCAGCAGTGTGACTCAGGTGCTAAAGACATTAAAGCAGTGCTGATGTGTATTAGAGAAGGACCAAGCTCGAATAGAGGAAAAGAACACTTTCCTGTGTTCTGTAAGGATACCCAGAACACTATGTTCAACTGAACACCCAAAAGTGGGTAGCCAAGATGACAGGAGGTCTGGAGACCACATCCTATGAAAAAAAGCTAAGGAGTTTAGCTCTCTAAGCAGAGCTTAGAGAACAACGAGGGAAAACAAAAGGAAGACATGCGATCATTGACAGTCAAATGGGAACACTTAGAAGCAGGGTTTTTGGTGTGTGTTTTTTTAGAGTTATGCCAAAGAGCAGACATTTAAACCCACTAGTCATTAAATACAGAGGTACTTCTAGGCACCTGTTCCTAAGCACCAGGGATTTACAGTGACCCAAAACCCAGGCACAGTCCTTAGAAAACTCACAGGCAAGTGAGTTGTTCCTCATATTATTACAGATAGTTAAATAATTACACTGTGCAAAGTTTTATAAAAAGGAAGTACTGGTGCTCCAAAGCAAATAGCAGGGTGTATTAGCCTGGGTGTCATGCAAGACCCTTCTGAGGGGGTGTGATGGTCATGTGCAAGCTGACACCTGAAGGATGACCAGAAGTTAGCTTGGAAAAGAGCGGGCAGAAATCTGTAAACATGGAAGGCAGCTTTGGAGCATGTACAGAGCTGGGAGCAAAGAGGGCCTATTGCTGAAATCAAATAAAGTCCTCTATCACTGCTGCTGAAGGAGCAAACATTTCTAACGGTGCTTGCAATCCAAATTGCCCCAGCCATGAAACACACTTACAATAAGCATACTGCAAGATCCAGAGAGATGGCACTGTGGGTGATTCACTGGGGTCAGCTCTTTAAATTGAATCAAGTCTAGGAAAACCATGTGGTGCTAGAGAGGAAATAGTCTACTTCTGATCCAAAATTGGAATGGGATTGAATGGTAGCAGAATATGCAACCCCAAAATATGTGGCCTTGATATATTGATCATTTTGAGCTGTGGGTACTTGCAAAACAGTAAATGCAGGGAGTTTTCTACTTAGAGACAGATTTTCCTAAAGGAACTCAATTGTCATAAATCCCTTTCCCTGGAGTTTCACCAACCGGAGCTGACTGACTCTTGTTAAAGACAGGAGACTAGAAGTCAATACTACACACAGGCAAACTTTATCACTGTTATACCTCCCAATATTCTTCTCAGGGCCCATTCATCTCTACTAAGAATCACTTAGTCTCCCCTAAGAGGCCTACATCCCTTTCCCTATTTTCCTATTAAAATAATGGTACTTAAGTCTGAATTCTAATCCACCTCGGGGAGTTACTCATTTTTCTCCATCTCCCATGTGTACAGGAGAAATGCATGTCAATAAACTAGTTTGTTTTATTTTGTGAATCTGTCTTTTATTACAGGGATCTCAGCTCAGAAGTCAGAAGAATAGAGAAAAATAATTTTTTCTCTCCTACAGGGTCCTGGGATCCTCTTTTGTCATGGATAGAGAGCTCCTTATCAACATGCAGCAAAGGGAACTGATATAAAAATATAAACAGTGGTGGTCTCCCAAGGACCAATTGTCAGGGTCTCCCGCAGGCTGCCCCAAAATACCCTGCAAGGGCTTATTGATTACTTTGAATTAAAGTTATTTGACAAGCAGCCACTGCAAGAAGGGTACGTTGACCCTCCATTGTCTCCTTGAGTGCAGGAAATAAATAAATCTCCCCTGTGAAAGGTGCCTGCTCCCCTTGCTCATGGGGCTGAAAGAGACACACTTATCACCAGAATTCAGGAATCCAGGGTCAAAAAGCCTGTATAAACAAATGTTGTTACTCCTTTACTATTTTGCTACACCAGCCCAAACTTTACTTAGATTCTTCACTAATGAGCACCCAAACCTAAATTTCATCATCCTTTAATTCTTCATAAATTTATTGTTTCTTTTCCTGAAAAGTGTAAGTAGCTGCCCGCTTCAATGATTTCTCTGAGCATCAGTTATGATCTGCTGTGTGCATTTATTAACTTGCTTTTTCTCCTGTTAATCTGGTTTTGTGTCAATTTTAATATTAGTCTAGCCATAAGAACTAACATGGAGTAGAAGGGGGAATTTCCTCTTCCCAAACACAATCTTTACATTTTTTAAAAAACAAACCATTTTGATAACTGAGAAAGGATAGGATATAGTAATAACTCTAAGAATGCATATGACAGTAATATTTAATGAGTAATCTCATAAGGATTTTTAAGTGGGCAGGAAATTCACAGATAAGCTTTAACGTGGGCAAGTATAAAATTATACATTCATGCAAAATAATTCAAAGGTCCCTTATAGAAAGATAAGTTCCAATAAATCATTTACAACTTAAAAAGGATCTACAAGCTAGATATTTCCTAAAAATGTGTTACTATATTCAAAATATCATCTTAAATGCTAAGACACCCCAGATTTTTACAACTGTGGAGCACATACATAAGCCATCCTTAAGCACAGATATCCTGAAAGATGGGCAACCTTAGGACAGTGGTCGGAAAACTGCGGCTCGCGAGCCACATGCGGCTCTTTGGCCCCTTGAGTGTGGCTCTTCCACAAAATACCACGTGTGGGCACGCACATACAGTGCGATTGAAACTTCGTGGCCCATGCGCAGAAGTCGGTATTTTGTGGAAGAGCCACACTCAAGGGGCCAAAGAGCCGCATGTGGCTCGCGAGCTGCAGTTTGTCGACCACTGCCTTAGGAGATGGTACAGGATGCAGCATGAGGGAATCTCATATAATATGAATCAAAGAAAAATTGCCTGGTGAAAAAAACAAAAGAAAGATGAGGCATCTTCCCTTCACCCATTTAGTGCAAACTGTAAATTAAGGAAGACAATTAAGGACCATGGGAAGTAAACAAGGCAAGGATTAAATAGAAAGAGCAAATGTGAACAAGAAAATCTAAAGGTAGCAAGCCTGTGCACAAAATCTCAAAGGTAATCAAGGAAGATCTAACACCAGATAAAACCAAAGGCTGTTTATTCTAGAAAAGTGGTTCTCAAAATGAGGTCTCTTTGTGATGCCACAGCTTAATCTGGGAACCTGTTAGAAATGCAAAGCTTCCCTCAGGCTCTTCGATCCACTTATTGAGATCAATGAATCAGAAACTGGGGAGGCCAATTAATCTGTAACTTAATAAGCCCTCCATCTGATTCTGATGCACACTCAAATCTGTAAACCACTACTCCTTCCAGAAGATACCACAAAATTTAAAGAAAGGGCCCCCAGGTCTGGGTAGCTACCTGGGAAGATGTGTTTGTAGGTGGCCTCATCAGTCAAAGGGCCTTTGACTTTCCTTTAGCACAAAAGGCAGTTCCTTCTCAGCAATCTCTTCTTTTTTTTAGTGTTTAAAGTATTACAAATAGTAGAACATGTCTCCTTTTTCCCCTATTGACTTCCCCCTTGCCTCCCCCCGCCCCCCCACGCTCACACATGCCCTCACCTCCTTAGTGTCTGTGTCCATTAGTTATGCTTATATGCATGCATACAAGTCATTTGGTTGATCTCTTACCCCTCCCCCCCAACCCTCCCCTGCCTTCCTGAAGTTTGACAGTCTGTTCAATGCTTCTTTGTTTCTGTATCTATTTTTGTTCATCAGTTTATGATGTTCATTATATTCCACAAATGAGTGAGATTGTGTGATGTTTATCTTTCTCAGACTGGCTTATTTCGCTTAGCATATAATGGTCTCCAGTTCCATCCATGCTGTTGAAAATAGCAATCTCCTCTCAATTGCAACTTTAAACGTATACTAATACTATACGAATACAATACTTCTATACTAATACAATGCTTCCCACAGGCTTATCTAGACCAGTGGCTCTCAACTAGTCACTTTGACTCTCAGGGAACAGATGCCAAAGTGAGAGACAGTTTTGTTGTCAAAAAAGGAGGGATTAGAGTAGTGCTACTGACATGTATGGGGTAAAGGTCAGGAATGCTGCTAAACATACTATAACACACAAAAAAAGAACTGTCCAAAACATTAATACTGCTGTTGAGAAACTATGCTGTAGATCAGTTGACCAGGAACTAAATTCATACCAAAAATCATCTAATTTGTTCCTCCATCCCTCCAATCCAAATTGGTTTCACTAAAACTTGTGCAACCCTGGTACCATTTATATGGTCAACTCCCCTTTATACTCAAACTTTTTCACATCTGTCTTTTTATGTTGTATAAACATAAAAAAATAGTTTCCTTAATGATACTTCATGGGGCAACATAAAATTCTTCAAATTTTCATTCTACAAAGATAATACAAAATGCCTATCTCTACAAAGATAATACAAAATGTGCACAAAAGCCTGTGCACAAAATCTCAAAGGTAATCAAGGAAGCCTGTGCACAAAATCTCAAAGGTAATCAACTGTAGGAAAGCGCATTGAGACTGGTAGGAGGATCTGTTTTAAAGATAATACAAAATGCCTATCTCTACAGAACCTGTTTTAAATTTTTTAAATAGATTTTTATTTATTTCAGAGAGGAGGGGAGAGAGAGAGAGAGATAAAAATATCAATGATGAGAGAGAATTATCAATTGGCTGTCTCCTACATGCCCCTACTGGGAATAGAGCCCAT
The DNA here is from genome assembly GCF_028538775.1 of Myotis yumanensis. Classification (NCBI taxonomy): domain Eukaryota; kingdom Metazoa; phylum Chordata; class Mammalia; order Chiroptera; family Vespertilionidae; genus Myotis; species Myotis yumanensis. The sequence continues at coordinate 37,761,131 of NW_027223754.1, read as the reverse complement.
AACCCAGGCATGTGCCCTGACCGGGAATCGAACCCTGACCTCCTAGTTCACAGGTCGATGCTCAATCATTTTATACCAGCTGGGCTGTTTTAATTTTTTTTTTATCAACAAAAACTTCAAAGCTAAGAAGCTGAGTTGAATTATTCTACGAACAAAGTTAAAAAAAACTTGAACATATTTTGGTTTCTTGGTTTTACCTAAATATACTAGTAAATATTATAAACTCACTGACTTGGGTCAAAATAGTATAAATTCTCAGTACTCTATGGAAAATCTTGATGCAATAAACCTATAAAGTATCTTATAAATCACCAATTCCATAAAAGTGTCAGATCCTATGTTTCTCCTTCAGAATTAACATTAAATGATAGGAAATGTGTGTGTGTGTGTGTGTGTGTGTGCGTGTGTGTGTACAAGTATACATATGTCATATTCCAAATTATGACCTGATGTTTTCAGATATAAATCTAAGAAGAGAATGGAGACAAGAATGAATATGGACTATGGGTGGCCTATTAAACTCATATGTTTGTGAAAATATCCATAGCAATGAATTAATACCATATTTACCAAAGCCCTATGTGATAGCATGCAACAGAAAATTTAACGCTTCAGCAATCATTTTCATCTGAGCACAGACAGAGACTGCCCCAAAACACTACCAGAACCATCTGCAAAAATTCACCTCTCTAAAGGGCTTAAAGAAAGAAGCTATGGGCATTACAAAAATTATCCTTTGAGCTCATTTGGAGCAAGACAGATTCATCTCTCTACATTTCCATTCCATGTAGAAATTCTGATGTCTCTCATTTTAACCAACTCAATTTGCCTATATTGTATATTTAACTTAAACATCTTCCTTTGCAAATTGCAGAACTTATTAGGATGAAAAAGTTCTTTCAGTACTTGGCAAAAATTAAGCTTTTATACAGAACACATGAAAGGGGCAGTCAACTGACAAATATTTACGGACATCAATCAAGGTGTTCAGGTATAAAACAATAATATGGAAATTCAAAGAAAGCTAGGTGGGATATCAATATTTACATTGAAATAAGGAGTGGTATAAGAACCAGCCATCTATATAGATAAAAGCCCAAGCAACCGAATGACCAGTCAACTGGTCGCTATGTCGTGCACTGACCACCAGGGGGCATTGCTCAATGCAGGAGCTGCCCCCTGGTGGTCAGAGTGTTCCCACAGCAGGAGCGCCACTCAGCAAGCTTACCGGGTGATGGCAGCAGGCACAGCAGGCCTGGGATGAGCGGGAGTGGTGCCCAGCCTGGGCTCAGGCTCCTCCCCAGCTGCCTGCCACTTCATACACAACTACTTCCCTTGGGGGATGTCAGACTGCTGATTTCGGCCCAATCCCAACAGGTCCCTCAGCCTGGCCTGCAGGGATTGGGCCAAAACCTGCTCTCTGATATCCCCCGAGGGGTCCGGGATTGAGAGAGGGCACAGGCCAGGCTGAAGGACCCTACTGGTGGACGATTCTGTGCATGATTCTGTGCACCAGGCCTCTAATATTTTATAAGCAAGGTTTCTATATATGAATGGTCAGTGGCTACCACCTCCATCTCACCACATTAAAATCAAGGTCATTCCAACCTAACTTGCCTCGGGGAGCAATGGATTCTCTTCTTATTAGGTGGAAGTACTGCATTAATATAATATTTGTTGTTTTTTTCAAGTGAATTTGCATGCACTGTGTTCTTACTCTTCCCTTTTAAACACCAGCTGACAAATTGCTTCCACTCTTTATCATACTTCTCTTCAATCCTCTTCTCCCTTCACATATCTCTTCCAAATCTTCCCTTAGAAAAATCATATTTCCTCTCACTTCTCAGGCCCTCATTGTAACTCTTCAATATGTGAGTATAAGAACAATTTTTTAAAATTTCATAAAAGTACAGTCGTAAGTACAATAAAATTATATTCAATTTAAAAACAGGAAAGAGAAAATCAAGATGGCGGCATAGGTAAATGCCTGTACTTGCTGCCTCCCACAACCACATCAAAATTACAACTAAAATACAGAGCAATTATCATCAAGAACTGCAGGAAAGCTGGCTGAGTAGAAGTACTAGAACTAGAGAGGTAAAGAAGAAAGCGCATTGAGACTGGTAGGAGGTGCAGAGGCCGGAACAGGCTGGTCCGGCACCCAGGTGTGCCCCTTTTTTAATCAGGAGGAAGATCGCCTCTTTGGAGGCCACCTGGAGGAGCAAGGAGTCCAAGGCCCACACCAGACCCAGCCTAGGGTCCCAGAGCTGGGGAAAGAAGTCCCTACAGGCAGTAAGAACTACAGACTATAAAAACAAATGCAGATTGGGGCTGAGTAACACACAGGCTGCTGGAGACCAAGCTGCTCCTCTTAAAAGGCCAGCACCATGAACTGAATTTACAAGCTCCTGCTTGCTCTGAGCTCCAGTGCCGGGCGAGGCTCTGGGAGACCCAGACACATACGGGAAGAAACTGGACTGCTGGCATCGGGCCAGGAACGCAGGGGCGTCTTTCTTCCAAACAGAGGTACTCACAGCAGTCATTGTTCCCATGCTGGGACATCCCTGGTGCAGGGCTGGCAGCCATTTCTGTTTGCTCTGCCCTGGAGATTCCCTGAGACCCCGCCCCACACAATTTAAAATCCCACCCAATCTGTGCATAGTGGCTTTTGCATATGTATGTCCTGTCCTTTCTCAGCCTAAAACCTGTCAAACAAAGTTATCAATAGAAGGCCCAAGGCCGTCACCAGCACCAGCCTGCCTTGCTTCACAGCTGGGCTTCGTCTGGACATTTCCAAACCCGATACAAAGAGGAGGAATCTGCAGATATTCCTGTAGCTCCTGCTGGGTGGTCCCAGATAGTGGCTAACTTTGCACCTCCTTGGAGATCCAAGAGCCAGTGTACCCAGTGATAAGTGTGAGTCCATACCAGATTACAACTCTTCACATCCATAAGTGACACACTCACGGGACGGACTCAGTGAGCACCAAAGCCCCACTGAAGCAAGTCCTGCCTCATAAAGGTGTCTCCTGTACAGTAGCTCTCCCACTGTAGTGGCAGCTGGTCCCCACAGTCAATTGGCCTGGAGGTCAATTACTCACAGTGATACCAACAGCAATCAAGGCTCAACTACAACAACACTATGCACACAGCCCACAAAGGGGTGCACCAAGAGTGTCCACCTCAGGTAATTGGGGAGGCTGAGCCACTGGGCCCTATAGGACACCTAGCACACAAAGCCACTCTATCAACTCAAGGAGATGTAGCAGCTACCCAATACATAGAAACAAACACAGGGAAGCAGCCAAAGAAATGGTCACAAATGAAAGAGACGTGTCACAAATGAAAGAAATGGAAGAAAGCAAACTACTGGATATAGAGTTCAAAACCACAGTTATAAGGTTACTCAAGAATCTTCTAGAAACTTCCGAGAAACTTAAGAATCTTCAAGGATCTTAGTGAGAATGCCAAAAAAAAAAAAAAAAATGGAAAAAGACCAGTCAGAAATTAAGCATACACTGACTGAAATAAAGAATAATATACAGGGATTCAACAGTAGACTAGAGGATCCCAAGAATCAAGTCAATAATTTGAAGTATGAGGAAGCAAAAAACACCCAACCAGAAGAGCAAGAACAAAAAAAGAATCCAAAAATATGAAGATAGTGTAAGGAGCCTCTGGGACAACTTCAAGTGTACCAACATTCGAATTATGGGGGTGCCAGAAAAAGAGAGAAAGCAAGATATTGAAAACCTATTTGAAGAAATAACGACAGAAAACTTCCCCTACCTGGCGAAAGAAATAGACTTAAAAGTCCAGCAAGTGCAGAGAACCCCAAACAAAAGGAATCCTAAGAGGACCACACCAAGACACATCATCATTAAAATGCCAAGAGCAAAGGACAAAGAGAGAATCTTAAAAGCAGCAAGAGAAAAACAGTCAGTTACCTACAAGGGAGTGCCCATACAACTATCAGCTGATTTCTCAACAGAAACTATGCAGGCCAGAAGGGAGTGGCAAGAAATATTCAAAGTGATGAATAGCAAGAACCTATAACCAAGATTACTCTACCCAGCAAAGCTATCATTTAGAATTGAAGGTCAGATAAAGAGTTTCACACACAAGAAAAAGCTAAAGGAGTTCATCACCACCAAACCAGTATTATATGAAATGCTGAAGGGTATTTAAGAAGAAGTAAAAGGAAGAAAGGTAAAGATAAAAAATTATGAACAACAAAGTGACAACAAATACATATGTATCAACAAGTGAATCTAAAAATCAAGTGAATAAAAAAATCGATGAACAGAATAAACTGGTGAATGGGATAGAATCAGAGGCATGGAAATGGAACAGACTGATGATTCTCAGAGGGCAAGGGGTGATTAGACAAAGATCTTATATGCATGTATGCATTACCTATGGACACAGATGATAGGGTGTCAAGGGCCTGGGTAGGGTGGGAACCAGGTGGAAGGGAGCTATGGGGGGAAAAAGAGGGACATCTGTAAAAATCTCAACAATAAAGATATAAAAAAAATAGGAAAGAGCCACTGAAAGTTGCCAACATTCCATTTAGAATCTTAAAACAAAAAAGCCCATCTCCTTCCTCGTCATTCTCTAATGTGCTTCCCCTCTCCCCACAAAAATGTATTCAAATTATATTATTTATATAATGTCTCCTTTGCTTAAAATCAGATTTTAAAAGTGTTTCACTGGAAATCAGAGAATGTTTCAGCTGATTAAACAGGTTCTAATAGGTTTGTTAGTTATGGATAACGAATTACTATAAAATTTAGTGGCTTAAAATACAAACACTTATTATCTGACAGTTTTTATGGATCAGGAGTCCAAGAGTGGCTTAGCTGGATAATACTGGCTCAGAGTGTCTCATGAGTTTGTACTTGGATTACCAACCAGGACTGTGGTCACCTCAAGGCAAGACAGGAACTGGAGGGTCCATTTCCATGATGGAACACTCACAGGCTGTTGGCAGGAGGCCCCCTTTCTCACTGTGTGGGCCTTTCTATAGACCACCTGCACATCCAGACGCAGCTGGCTTCCCTCAGTGCCAGTAACTCAGGAGAAAGCGCGGAAAGGGAACTGGGTTGCCTTTTATAATCTAGTCTCTCAAGTCACACTCTGTCACACCTGCTTTTTTCTCCTATTCCTTAGAAGTAAGTCACTAACTCCAGCCTACACTGAAAGGAGAGGAATTAGGCTCCAAGGTTGGACGTGAGTATCAAAGAATTTCTGGACATATTTCAAACCACTTCTGTGGGCAAGGCTTGAATCCAAGTCCCACTTATGATATTATTTCCATTGGGGAAAACGTGCTATAATCTACCTGCCAGCATCTGTTTACAACACAGCTTTTTTGTCATATGTTGTGTGACTATATGGTTAAGGAAGTTGCCAAATATTATAATGTGTCATAGAGACTTAAACTTGTTGTAAGCTATAAGGTTATAGTTTTTGCCATTATAAAATACCCCAAGCAATCAGAATATCTACATTTATACATACACACACATCTCCAACACTTTAATCCAACAATTTAATTTGAAAATTAAAATAACTAAGGGATACCAATAGAGTTCTATAGTAAATAACAGGATTAGATGACTCACAGATGAAAATATGGGGGAAATTTTAAGTAAGGGGACAAGTTGTTTTAATAACTCATAAATCTTATCTACACTGATTCATACACTAGCACAAGTCCATTGATAGCCATCAGTGAGCACATAATCTAGGCAATCTTTTAAAATACAGTTTGTAAAAGAACAATATGTCTTTAGGAGATAAAAGCTCTCCTCTCAGAATATCCTCTTTTATAATACACTAGAGGCCTGTTGCACGAAGAGATTTGTGCAATAGGCCTTCCCTTCTCCTGGCTGCCGGCACCAGTTTTCCTCCAGCACCCAGGACCCAGGCCTTCGCTCCAGCCGGAGCTGCCTTCCGTCCTCCGTCTTTGCGGCCCCAGCCGGAGCCGCCTTCCGTCTTCGTGGCTCTGGCTCACCTTCAGTCTTCGCTCCACCGCTTGGAGCCTACATATGCAAATTAACCGCCATCTTTGTTGGTGGTTAATTTGCATATCGTGCTGATTAGCCAATGGGAGACGTAGCGAAGGTATGGTCAATTACCCTGCTTGTCTACTATTAGATAGGACTGTTCTAATTCCCACCTTCTTTCCCACTCCCTTTTTCTATCTCTCCTGTCCTAAAGGAAAGGAAGGTGTCTTGAACAGTCACCATGACTGTAGGTCCCTGGCTGTTGAAACCTTGTGTACTTATCTTTCCATTTCTGTTACAGGAAGGAAAAAATAAGAGAAGCCTAGAATAACAAAAACTGACAAAAGCCTGCCTGAACCAAGATGGCATTGAATCTGACTCTAGAGGACCTGAACCTTATTAGCATGCCGACACACTAGCTGGTCCTACTTGGGCCATCTAAGGGGGGGAAAAGGATGGCATCATCTAATGCCAAGTCCATATTCTAATTTTCTCCAATTGCTCCTAAAATGTCTTTTATAGCAGGCTTGTTCAAACCAGGATCTAACCTAAGACCTCACATTGCATCTGGCTGCTATGTCCCTGAATTTTCCTTTAGTCCAGTGATTTTCAACTGGTGTGCCACAAGAATTTTTAAAACATGCAATGCCTGACCTCTTTTCCCTTAGATTGTAAAATTTTTTAAAATGACAACAGTAGCCACCCAGGGTGAAAGAATCAAAAGTTTTTAGTGTGCTGCAGAATTTTAGTAATGTTTATGTGTGCCATGAGATGAAAAAAGTTAAAAATAGCTGCTTTAGTCTACAAAGTGTGATATTACACTATTTCTCTTTGCAGTCAAACCACTTCCTATTTACTCTATAGCAACTCATTATGATCTAGCTTCTGCTCACCACCATTCAACTAAAAGTACTGCCTGCAAAATCAGTCATGTTCTCTAGTGACCTCTTCTCCATCCTACTTCTTCTCGAACACTCTGCAGCACTCGACACCAACGGCCACAAATTCCTTGAAATGTTGTTCTTTGCCTCCATAACCCTGATTGCTCTATCTCTGTACCTTCTGCTGTTACCTCTTGATTTGCCTTCCCTTTAAATGCTGATGTTCCCCCATCATTTGGCTCTCTTCCCTTCCAGCTCTACACTTTCTTCTTTTGCAATCTTACTCCCATGGCTTCAACTATGAATGCAAGTGTAATTGACTTCCAAACTTTTTGCTTTGGTTACTATTTTGAACTCTGGATGCTTGAAACAATTTCAGATTAAACATTTCCCAAACTGAGCCTACTGGTTATATCCCTTGTATTAACTTGCTTTAATTGATATAGACCCCAAATAGCATTAGCTTAAACTCAATAGACATTTTTAAATATATCAAATAACAGTCCATGTATAAGCAGACAAGGTTGTTAGCTTCATGGTGACAGGAGCTCAGGCTCCTTCAGGCTTGTCTCTAGAGGTTGTGTCCTCTTCTCCATTCCCATGGCCACTGCCTTAGCTCAGAACTTCATCATTTCTTATTTGGGCTATTGTTATGGCCATCTTTCTTGCATCATTGCTTCAGGCAGCTTTCTCACTACTTCTAGAAACTGACGTGAACTGATTATTTCTAGAAGAGTGTAAATTAATTACCATGATAGTCAATGCCCTTCGTATTATGGCTAGGGTTTACTATTTCCTCTTCATTTCCAACCACTCCCTCGCACTAAATCACCATTTCCAAATGCTTCACAAACTTTCCCTCCTTCCAGATTTTGCCAGAACTGAATTGCCCTCCTCACCTCTATTCTGTCCTTTTTCTGCTTCATCATTATTCGAGGTCCACTTTGAGTATTATCTCATTTGCTAAATATTATCTCCTCAATGAACTCTTCTGTCCCAACTTCTGTCCAGTCAACTAAATTCAATAAATATTTAATGATCATAAAGAAGAAAAAGAACTGGAGAATCTGAGATAAATAACCTTCTGCCCTCAGAGGTTAAATATTTAGTATATGAGATGGAAGCTTTACTCATTATAATAAAACATTATCAACAGGATAACTGCAATATAAACAGATTAATATGGGGCACTTAATCTTGGGTATAGGCAAAAGCTATTGTTCTGCATCTGTATGCAGTAGCACTTTGTTAATGTAGTACTTGTATATTCAATAAATATGTTTATATCTGTCTTCTTCACCAAGTTATGAGTTTGTTAAGAACAGAAACCATACTACTCACACCACTATTTTATTCATCACCAAAAGAAATAAAAATGACTTCATCTTGACAACCCGTTTGTACAAGGAAAAATGTCAAACTTCAAATAACTATATATTGCACTATAAAATTTTAAAAACCAGATTAAAATAACACTGAGTTATCTCTAGCCATATCATGAAGAGAAAAAACTTGCATGTTAACTAAATTCAAGTGGAAAGATTACTTTTTGAGGTATTGATAAATTATTAATCTTCCCTGGGAAAATAAATAATTAAAAATAATAAGCATGTTAAGGAACCTAAATCCTTAAGGCATAATACTTTTTAATCTAATATAGATTCATTTAATTTTAAAAAATAATTTATTATCACATGAAATACAATAAAATAATTATTTTAAGAGATATATATATACATGTGAAAGGAAAACACTTAAATATCAGATATTGAGATGTAATTCCAAATCGACCTCTTCTAATCATATGTAAAATTAACATACTCAAAACTCAAATTAAATGAGTAACTGACAACATTTAGATCAGTTGATTGTGACCTTCAGTTACTGTGGTTGCTAATTTATTTATAGAGAAAACATCCTCTTATTATTTGAAAAAAAAATCCACTTGTTTAGGATGGCATTAATTTCCTCATTGTGCAACAAAAAGAAAGTGATTCTGGGAGAGGTTTAGCAATTTTTGCATTTCACATGGTAGGTCATATGGGAAATCAGAACTAGAACTCCAGCCTATTAAATGAGATAATAAGTGTTTAAAAGAGCTTCAAAAACTGTAAAGAGCTATAAAAATGTAGGTTCTGTAATATTTAATTAAAACACTATGTGTTCAAATTCACCTCATCTAAATTACGCTACAAAAGACTCCTTTTCCCATAACATAATACTGCCATTAAGAGGAATGTTTATTGTTATTCGAAAAAGAAAAACAAAATCATTTCCTTGAACTGAAGAAAATATATTTTATTTTTTAATGTGATGTCTCTATCATCAGCTTGTGACAGCTGTTGGGAGCCCTTTATTTGTCCTGTTGCCATTTTGAATAGTTTGATTTCCTTTCTATCCACCCCCACAAATTTATAGCCAAGAGTCTTTACCCTCATATTTAACACTGAACAGGGAGATAATTCAATTTTTCAGAGGAAAAGAACTTGATGTCCTGCAGCATTCTGACAATAGACTCTCTATGGGTCTTTTCTTGCAGAAAGGTCTTAACTGTGAATATTTTAATAAGATGAATATCTTATTCCCCAAACACATTTTCAGCTTCCTTGTCTCTACCTGAGATGGAAGCAGAACCACACAAAAAAATTAAATCATGTGGATATCTGGGTTCATGGAAGTGAATCTGAAGGAAATTATGTTATTTTTATGATTTTATTACAGGGAAGATGCTATAAGTACCAGCAGATTTTGCTCTAAGCTTTTAAATTAGCTGCCAACAGCACAAATGTGTGCATCCATATTAATGTGATAGTGTCGATTTCCTTAGTAAACACTCAAACGATCAAAAACAGTTGTACTGTAAACTATATTTCAGGGGGCCATGCTTGAGGTTAAGAGCAATCTGGGATGCTTTACCCTGATACTACTTTCCTGCCCATTTGCTCTTATGGCTTCGAATTTTATATAACAAGCTAAAACCTCATAGTGGACTCAATTCAACATCAGAAAGTTGCTGGCACATTTGCAGTAACAACAACTGAAGCATTCTTTTATCCATGCAGTTTCAGAGTCCGGCCCCACCACTCTAGTTCTTCACTAGTTAACACTGAAAAATGCTTCCTATTTACTACTTCTGCAGAAAAAGGAACTGTGGCAATTGAAGGACTTCTCAGTAGACATTTCTATATATTGCCAATTTAACCTGAAATTTTACCAATGGAGTGTAAACAGAGGCATTGGACTTTAGGTTATAAAATGGCAGAGACAGGCCCTTGATAACAAAATCTAAGCTTGTTTTTAACAAAAGGCACCCACCCCTCATTGGAGCCATCCACAGAACCACACAGACAGTGGTCAGAAACCACAGTCTCCCCAAGCTTCCCCATTCAGTTCCCCCGCAGTTGATCATCAGCACACAACAGAGTGCAAAATTCACTGTCTATAGAAATGCCAGAAGAGATGAGAAACCCCATGCATACTGGTGAGTTGAAAGTAAGTCCTCTGCTTTGTGACAAAATCTATGTAGCCTAAATTCATAAGTCCAACCTGATTTTCTAATTGAAATCCAGAGCTAGCCCAACCTCAAAAAGTTTTTCTTTAAAAGTTCACTGAATTCCAACACTCTCGCTTTTTTCTCTTCATTCCACTCAGGACTCATCACACTAGGTGCCACTATTCCGGAAATGTACTTTTCCAGGATCTAATTGTTAAATAGATCTCTCCTACTTCATTATACTTTTAGTCACAGGGGTCAGACAGTAACCAGGGAGAAACACAGTTCTTACACTCTGTTGAGTTGTGACCCCTTTGAGAACCTTAAAGTCTGGTTCCTCCAACCAAAAAAAAGTAAAACACTCAAGTATACATGACATTTTAGAGCTCCACTGACCCAGGCTGAGGAATATCTGGAAATGGAAAGATCCCTAAACATATTTAAAGACAGACCCCCACCTACACACACAGATTCAAATTCCAGTTTTATCCCTTACTAACTGTAAGACTTTAAGCAAGTCAATTAAAATTCTTTGAGTTGATGTTTTCTCATTTACAAAATGGTGATAATAATTCCTGCTGTAATCACTTCTCTGGGTTCTATCAATAACATTTGTTATGTACATCAAAATACTGTAATTATATATCACTGTATAGGTTAAATTATGTTAGTTAGAAATTTTGGAGTTATCTTTGAGTCTTTTTTTTAATTTGTCTCCTAAAAATCTGTTATCAGCGGTTCTCAACCTGTGGGTCACAACCCCTTGGCGGTCGAACGACTTTTTCACAGTGGTCGCCTAAGACCATCCTGCATATCAGATATTTACATTACGATTCATAACAGTAGCAACATTACAGTTATGAAGTAGCAACGAAAATAATTTTATGGTTGGGTCACAACATGAGGAACTGTATTTAAAGGGCCAGAAGGTTGAGAACCACTGTGTTAGATGTTCCTTGAATGTATCTCTAATCGACTCAAGCACCTTGGTCAAGACCTTATGTTTGAACCTCAGTTTCTGCTTCACAGCTGTTATAGATATGCATTGTTATATATGAGTAAACAAATACAAGTGTACACATCTAATGTCTCTATCTATGTTTGTATATGTATACATTCAACATTTTATATGTAAATGTAATATATATTCACTTATCTCTCTGATTTGGCTATGTTTCTATGAGATACCCATGTTTCCACAATAATGTGTTGTTTTATCTAAACAATGTGCTCTATCATTTGCCCACTGGCACAAAGTAAGCCAAGATAGAAAATTTAGACCATATATAGAGTATGTGCTAATGGGGGTGGAAGTCAGTGGAAATGAATAGCCAATGAAGAGGCTTTTGCTAAGAAAATTTGATCTCATCCAACAAAACAAAATTTTTGAATCAGAGATATTAAGAAATTGTTAAGTAGAATAGGATGGTAGCTTGTTGCCTTTAACAGGAGTTCACAGACTAGACTCAAACACTCCAGAGTAAAATATATGCAAATAAAATATTAGAGGCACAAAATAATGATACATGTCATACTGGTGTTTGAGGTTATATATTTCTGAAATCACTATATTTGTAAAAATAGCATGTTCCTTGATTAAATAATCTAAGTATCAATAATATATAATCACATAAAAATGTTAAGGTATGAAATCCAGGATATTATTAAATCTGTGATCCACACTTGATCCATATTTGAATTTGGTGAACATTTTGGTTCATTGGTGCTGCCAGTGGCTTTCTGCCCTCCACTGTGGGATTCTGCGTTTTATAAGTCCTATCCTCCTTTTTCCCAAACAATACAGTATTGACTGAAAACACCTTGCCAAGAAGCATGGAGTTAATTCTATATTGTTTTCCTCCCTACAAAAAACATCGTTGGCTTGTTCTTTCTCACAACATCACAATATGATTTAAATATAAAATAATCTCACATAGGTAATAGCTTTAAAGCAAAAAAATATACATCTGTTGGGAAGTAAATTTCAAAAATTCTCTCTTCTTAACTAGCATGACATATCACTGCTTTAGTACAGATCTTTACACCAAATTTGCTTAGAACTACTAGATTAAATAATAAGAATTATTCAACTAAATGTCCTAACATACAATTGTGTGACCATCATTGTGAAATATACTACTTCATAATTCAGCTAATTTAAAAATTCACTGTCGTAAGTAGGAAGAATCCCAGAGTTGAGGGAAAAAACACAATGAAAGGAAATAATCCCAAAAGGTCCCTTATTACCTATTGCTGTGTAAAAAAAAAATCACCCCCAAAACTTAGCAACTCAAAACAACAGTAAACATTTATAATTTCACACAGTTTTTGTGGGACAAGAATTACCTGGGAGCATCTTAACTGAGTGGTTCTAGCTCAGGGTCTCTCACGGGGTTGCTGTCCAAATGTTGGCCTGAGCTCACTCATCTGAAGGCTGATAGGTGGATGCATCCACTTTCAAGATGGCTCAATCTCATGGATGGCCTATTGGTTCTGGGCATTATAAGGAGGCTTCAGTTCCTGGCCATAGGGGAGCTCCATAGAGCTGCTTTAGTGTCCTCACATTATATCACCTGGCTTTCCCCAGGGCAAGTGATCGAAAAGAGAACAAGGGGGAAACCACTCTTTTATGATCTAGTTACAAAAGCCGTATTTGTCATTTCTGTAATACCATATTTGTTACACAGGTTAGCACTATTCACTGAGGGAGAAAATTACATAAGGGCATGAATACCAAGAGGCAAGGTTCACCGGAGTTATCTTGGAGGTTGGCTGACACCAAATACATAACACATAACTGTAAACCATCAAATTACTCAGTGTGTGGAGGGATGGAGGTAAAGGACATAAAAAGTTTCCTTGGACTGAAAGAGATCTAGTTTTAAAAACTAAGTGTATGATTGGGAACATGATCTAACATCTTTGAACTTCAGTCTTCTCATTTTTAAAACAAGGTTACACTATTGTGGCAGACCCAGCAATGTGTACCACTGTCCATTTGATTTTTTACATTCCCATCCTCCTTACAGTGAGGTGAATCATGTGACTAGTTCTAGCCAATAAACTATGAAAGAAAGTAGTATGTGTAACTTCCAGACTGAAGCCTTAAAAATTCATGCATGAGTTTCCTGTCACTTTTTCCCTGCCACAATATCCAAGGAGGTCCTTGCTCAGGGAAGTGAAACTGCAGGGTGATGGTGCTTCTCTCAGCCTCACTGCTGTTCCAGAATATGTGTCAAGGAGGAATTGCCTTGGAAAATTAGCTGGCATCATAGTGAATGTGGTGTAAGCAAAAATAAACTTTACATTATTAGGCCACTGATATATGGGGTATCTTTGATATCATGTATAATGCAGCCTATTTTAATTTACATATCTTGAACAATTAAACTGAAACAAAATTTCTTAACATGTAATTTCTTCATCATCTCAACTCTGAGTCTGAGTCTGTTTCCTCATTAGCAAAAAAAAAATGGAATATGTTCTCACACTATTGCTTTCACAATTAAAAGAAATAAAATACATGAAAAAATTTACCACACACAAATGAGATAATAAGCATTAAGCTGGTGTTTTTTCCCTTCTTTCCTCTGAACTATCATCAGAGGTGATTTAGAAGGTCTTTTTCCTCCCATTAAACTTGCTTTCCTCACATTCAAAGCCTCAGAGTCCTTGGGAAGCTAACATACTGTATTTATTTCATAGTTCCAACAAAAATATCATGTTTTTTACTTAAGACATAAAATGTATGATAGAAATGTTAACAGTTTAAAAGATTTACCAATCCTGAAACAAATGGAATGACTTCATTTCAGAATTAGTCTAAAGTAGTCATTATTTCTTAAAGAAAATGCAATTAACCTTTTTAAATGTTATTTAGGCCCATATTAAAGGCCCATAAATGTCACCCTTCAGGACTTTTGTCCCACCAAGAGAGCTATGTAAGAAGGAACTTGACCTCTGTCATCTCTAAACTCAATAACATAAAAAGCTGAAGTATAATTGGAACCACTGAGCCTAAATAAATATGAGTAATAGGCAATAAGGAGAATAATTTTATTTAAGAGAATTCAGCCATTTGTGTGTCGACAGTCATTACACCGTTTCACAGGATTTGTTCCAGAGAGATTTATCAAGAATACATTGTAAGCTCTCAATCAACAGACTAGTAGAACTCATCTGTTTCCTCATTAAAAACTAATCACATGTGTCTTTGTGATGTAAGCCATGTGATCAACGGTCCATCTCTTCCTTGTCCAAGTCAAACAGCCTAACACTGGAGTGCTGTGTCATTGGAATGTGGCTTTTCAGACACATGGAAGCTCCAGATGTTAGTGTAGGTAGCTAGCTAGTTATTAATAAAGGAAGGGAGCAAATGGAACCAGACATTAAGCCTAATAAACTAGGGAGCTTAATCAGACATTAAGCCTCATTCACTAGGAGCCACAGCATTCACAGGCTCCCCAGGGGACAGCCACATCCTCCACAGAGGGACTTCATGCCCAGAGCAGGCAGGAAGAATTGGCTACATGTCATTAGCTGAGATTACTGAGGGAAGAATAAAAATGGTGGAAGAAATTTCTCTCCAGTAGAAGCCAAGATGGCACAGGAGGAAGTAAGTGCATGTGCAGTAGAAACCAGATGAGGAGGCAAAACTGTGAGGCATGCCCAGTAGGAGCCAAGATGGCAACCATAAAGGGAAGGTGTCTAGCCTGGAAAAGGATCAGATTGGATGTGGGTATGAAGCCCCGGGAGAAGTAGGAAAGGGATTGGATAGGGGGAGACCCAGCACAAGCCCAGGAAGGATTAGGAAAGAGATTGGAGAGTTTGAAAGAAAGCCTGCTTTTTTTCCAAAAACCAAGAAAATACATGGAGGGTTATCAGGGATCTCAGAGCAGTTGCTACTAGAGCCTGCCCTGAGGGCATATTATTTTCCTTCATCCCAATAAATCTTGCCACTAGCCTTAAACTTCTGCCACAGGTGTGCTCTTTGAAATTCCTTTCTCATGACACCACAAGAACCCATTTTCATCAACAAAGAGACACTTTGGTGTTTTTCTATCACTGCCCTTCACTGAGAGACTCCCAACAATAGCCAACATGCCCACTGCAGCACAAAAAAAGTAGAACAGCATGCATTCAGCTGCTCTCCCTCTCCTCAGCAGAAGTGAGAAAATAAATTGTCCAGATCCATTCTGCTCTCCTCTGTTGTAGCCAAAGATCCAGGGCAATGAGAGATGCACTGTTGAAATGCAGGTGCTGTGTCTCAAACTAATCTCCATCTGACAGACCAGCCTTGCTCCTCTGTGTGTTCCCTGTGCTGCAGAATCAACGTGTGAGTGAGCTGAGTCATGGTGACACAGTATCTTGCTAAAGACATTAACAAATGAGTTGTTACAAGGTCATACTCTCTCCCTACTGTGGCCATGAAGCTCTTTACCTGTTCAAGGTTAAGCATTGCTGCCTTAGAGTCTAGGTGTTTAAAGCCCTCACACAAGACCTCCTCAACTAGTATGCTTACCTTAATGCACCCATGTAAAACTAAATTTATCATCAAATAGCATTAGATGTCATCTAAGTAAAAAAAATTACACAGAAAAATAAAGTATAAGAATAACCTGTAATAATATTTAAATAGCACATTAATTGTTTTGTATATAAACTAATACACTTCTTGGAACATGAAAGCCCTTCTATAAGCATCACTGATTGTTGCTTCTTTATCTCAGGATTGATTTACACATTGAGCTATAAAACAACCACAAATTCACAGCCCATAATTGGTTTGTCTCATACTTCCCTAGCACACTTCTTTAACTGTAAGATGGGAAGAACAATTCTATTGACACATGAAAAAAAAATTAAAAGGATTATAGACAACTAGAGGCCCAGTACACAAAATTCGTGCACGCGTAGGGACCCTCACGGCTCGCAGTGGCCAGCCGGGTACTCCCTCCCTTCCCCTGCCTGGTTCTGCCCCCTGGTTGAACTCCCAGTCAAGGGGACAATTTGCATACTATGTTTTTATTATATAGAATTACATTTTAAAGTAAATGGTAACAATTACAAGGCAGAAGACATTATTCAACCCAGAGTTTAATTTTAATGAATTCATTATATTATCAGATACCTGGATTATTTTATTTAACTGAATGGGATGAAGAATGAATTTTGCACTATGCATCCTAGGTTATTCCTATAATACTCAACAGATTTATAATAATAAAGTACAGATACACAAACATTCCCCATCTTATATATTTTGAGTTTCTTGTTTGAATGTAACAAGAATTTATTATGCATTGTTTAATGTGCTGTGGGGAACCAAAAATAAAAAGTGTTAGAAGAGTGTCCCAACCTCTAATGACCTAAAGCCTAGGGGAAATAACACACACACACACACACACACACACACTCAACTTATCCCTATACTTTCCCTCAAAACTTTTGCCCCTACACCAAAAATAAATAAAAAACGGAAAACAGAATAATTGTTCAAATCCTAATGATTCTGAGAAATGTTTCTCACTGAAGCTCTCTCAACTCCTACAACTACTCTATTCCTATACCATCATGTCATTGCCCAGAAACTATTTGCAACAACTGGCCACCTATCTTTCCATATTCCAGGTATATGTCTGAAACATAAGCAAGTAAGTGTTACTGATTTAAAACTTTAGGTAATTCCCTATTGACTAGACAATAAAATCAAAACTCATAACCTGATATGAAATGCTCTTTAGCAGCTCATCTTGCCTGTCTTCAGACATAATCACAAACTTCATACATACTACTGAGTACTCTCTCCCCCTGCCATCTTCATCTTCTTACAATTAACAAGTTATGCCAGGTTCTCTCAAAGGCTAGATTGTTGGGGGTTTTCCCCTTCATCTCTCTCTCCCCCTCCCTTCCCCCCTTAACTCTCCTTCTGGCCAACAAGCTTTTACTCATACTTAAAAACCCAATTTCAATGTCATCCATTTAGTGAAGCCCTCATCAAGCTACTTTTTGTGACTCCAGAAGCAGTTCATTTCATTGTTATAACACTTGTCATATTGCATTATAATGTCAATTATTATCTCTCTCTTTCCAGAGCTATGCTGTGAGTTCCACATGGGCAGTGATTCTGCTTTGTTTATTTTTATAGCCCAGCACCAAGCACAGTTCTTCACAAATTGAAGATGTTTAGTCATATTGAATCAATGAATGAATGAATAAATACCAAACAAGTGCTTTAAAAGTTTACAGAAGGGAGAATTCAATTTGTTCTGGTATGATCAGGAACTGCTACATTAAAACATATGCAAACAAAATTTTTGTACATTACATTTTACTTTTTTAAACTTTATTGTTGAAAGTATTGCATATACCCTCCTTTTTCCCCCATTGACCCTTTCTGGCCTGCCACTGCCCCAGGCCTTCACCACCCTATTGTACATTACTTATTTTAAATGTACTAGTAAAGTAGGGAATATTCAGAAGCATGAATAATCATTCTTCAACCCTTTTTAACTTCAAATGATACACTTATACTATCATACATGTTCTTTAACATGCTGTAAGTGTGTAGTTTGAAGAACTTTAGGTTCAAATTCATTTAAATTTTGTGGATTAGAGAAGTAGGAAGACATGTTCCTAACTGCATCATCATTCTCTAATTTTATTTATTAGTACTAATCTGTAACAATTATATTTATAGTATTTCAACAAATGAAGCCATTTTAATGCTAAAAATTAGCCTTTTCACTTATTTAAGCAGTATTTCTCTCTTCGTCATTCAGAAATACTACCATTTTACTTTAGGATAAAACCCGCCTAATATTTAACCCAAAAAATTCTTACACAGCATGTAGGTAGGATTGCCAAATTCAGAAAAAAATAAAAATAAGAAACCTACAGGATGCCCACTTGAATTTGAATTTCAGGTAAATAATGAATAATTTTTAGTATAAATATGTCCCAGGCAATATTTGGGCATACTTATACTAAAATAAATAGTTATTTATCTGAAATTCAAATTTAAATGAGTGTCCTTTATTTTATTTAACATCTCCACATGTAGCAGACAAGCAGCCTAGTATCAAATCGATGAGAGGAGGGTCTTAGCTAACCCCCAAAATGACTAGCTTTCCTGGTTACCAGAGGAAACCCAAAGACCTCAACCATACCCTATGCTCTATGGCCTTAAAGAGACCCATCCTCACTCATGAATTGTAGCATTAGGGCTCTCAATAGGAAACTCAGTTTGGTGAAGGCACAATCTAAGATCATGTCTGAGGGTAGTTTTTTATAAAGTAGAATAAAGATAATGCTTTCTATGGAACTAGATTCATGAATTTGTTCTGCTGCTGTCTTAAAAGATCTTCTTTTACAAGTGTGATCTGCTCAGGTAATACTGATGATATACAAAAGGCCAAGAGGTATATGAAAAGGTACTCAATATCACTAATAATCAGGGAAATGCAAATCAAAACCACAATAAAATATAACTTCACACCTGTTAGGATGGCTGTTATTTAAAAAATAAAAGAACATATGGAGAAACAGGAACTCTGGTAACATGGATGGTGGGAATATAAATTGATATAACCATTATGCAAAACAATATGGAGATTCCTCCAAAATTTCAAAAATGAACTACCATAGGATCTAGCAACCCTACTTCTGGGTATTTATCTAAAGGAATTTAAATCAAGATTTTGAAGACATATCTGCATCCCCATGTTTATAGCTTTATTCACAAGAGCCAATATATGGAAATAATCTAAATGTCCATCAATGGATGAATGTAAATTGAAAATATGGTGTACTCGTATACATACAAAAGAATATCATTCAACCTAAAAGAAAAAAATCCTACTATTTATGAAAACATGGATGAATCCAGAGGACATTATGCTAAATGAAATAAGCCAGACACAGAAAGACAAATACTACATGACATCACTTATATGTGGAATCTAAAATAGTCAAATTCCATAGAAGCAGAGAACAGAATAGTTATTGCCAGGGAAGAGGGGAGTGGAATAGGGAGATGATGGTCAAAGGGTACAAAGTTTCAATTATGCAAGATAAATAAGTTCTGAGATCTACCATACATACAGTGCCTATAGTTAACAATACCCTATTATATACTAAAAATTTTCTAAAACAGTAGATTTTATAAGTGTTCTTATAAATAATAATCATCATCATTATCAACATCATCATAATAGCTACAGGAAACTTTGGGAAGTTATGGATATGTCTATGGCCTTAATGGTTGTGATAACAGATATATATTTATCCCCAAACTCATTCAGTTGTAGACATTAAATATGTTCAGCTTTATATGTCAATCATACCTCAATAAAGTGGTATAAAAGTTTAGCTAATGAGTACTTCCTATAACCTAAGGGCTATTGTGAGACTTTATATGCATTACTATTAATCCTCATAACATCTCTATAGGATATGTGTCATTATCTTACAAATAGAGAGAGTGAGGCTGAAATAAAATAATATTTTGCCCTAGGCAACACAGTGAGACAGGATGGGAATGAGACTCAAATCCAGGTTTGTCTGACTCCAGAACTACTCGAATATTTAATAATTATATTATATATTGACTTTTAGGACTCAGATTCTCCTAAAGGAAATGCAAAAGTGCTCAAATGAGTTTACATATAGGTAAACAGTCTCAGGATAAATAAGTTCCTAAGCAAGAATACAAGGTGTCTGTTTCTCTCTGAATGGTCACATACAGCTTTCGCTAAAAATTCTTCTCTAAAATCAGAGATTTACAAAACTAAATCTTTGCCATTCCCCTCTCAGTATATTTGAAGTTTCCTATTTGGTACATTACCATCCTAAGAAGATAGCATATTTCCAAAAGGGTCTGCCTAACTTTCAACTATAAACATTGTATATTGAATCAGCAAAGTACAGGCAGGTAAATACAAAAATAATCTGCCTATCACTTCTGTTTCCCCAAGTACAAAAAATAAAATGATTATAATGCTCTAAAACAGGGCAGAATGTTCATCTGAGTCACACCAAATAATTTGATTACTGCTAAAGTAAAATTTAAAAATGATTGAAGTAATGTTTATGATCAGCCTTTTGAAAGTCATTCCAAAGTGCTGCAATACTACTTCAAAGAAAATAATTCAAATTTAAATGTCACTATCTCTTTATTGTTGTTTATCAACAGTAGAGTATTAAATTGGTGAGCTTGATTTATGTTATGTAATTTAAACACTCTTATAGAAGTCGCAATTTGATGATGTATTTCACAGAACTAGAACAAATATTCCAAAACTGTATATGGAACCACAAAAGACCCCAAATAGCAATAGCAATCTTGAGAAAGAACAAAGTTAAAGGAATCATGCTACCTAATATCAAACTGTACTACAAGGCCATACTAATCAAAATAGCATGGTATTGGCATATAAACAGACATATAGATCAATAAAACAGAATAGAGAGCCCAGAAATAAACCCACACCTTTATAGTCAATTAATATTTGACAAAGAAGGCAAGAACATAAGGTGGGGTAAAGATAATCTATTCAATAAATGCTGTTGGAAAAATTGGACAGATATGTGCAAAAAAATGAAACTAGATCACCTTCTTACATGGCACACAAGAATACACTCAAAATGGATGGAAAGCTTAAATGTGAGACTCGAAATCATAAAAGTCCCAGAAGAGAACATAGGTAGTAAAATCTCAGAAATTTCTCGTAGCAATACTTTTTATGATATACTAGAGGCCCAGTGCACAAATTGTGCACGGCTGGGGTCCGGTAGGCCTTAACTGATCGGGGTAGGGGGGCTGATTGGGGGCTGGGTCAGCTGGGGGGAAGGGGTCGCAGGACGTTGGCCAGTCAGCCCCGCCCCCATCAGGCTGGTTGGCCAGCCACAGTGTGCATCATAGCGACCGGTCATTCTGGTCATTCTGGTGTTCCAGTGGTTTGGCTTTTATATATATAGATTTCCTCAGGCAAAAGAAACAAGAAAAAATAAACAAATAGGACTTCATCAAACTAAAAATTTTTGGCATAGCAAATGAAACTATCAACAAAATGAAAAGTCTACCCAATAAATGGGAGAACATATTTGCCAATATATCTGTTAAAGACTTAATATCCAAAATTTATAAAGAACTTACAAAACTCAAAACCAAAAAATCAAACAATCAAATTAAAAAATGAGTAAAGGACCTCCAAGAGGACATACAGATGGCCAATCGACATATGAAAATATGTTCAACGTCACTAATCTTTAGAGAAATGCAAATGAAAACCACAATGAGATATCACCTCACACATGTCAGAACAACTATCATCAATAAATCAACAAATAACTGTTGGAAAAGATGTGGAAAAAAGAGTACCCTGTTGGTGGGAATTCAGACTGGTGCAGCCACTGTGGAAAGCAGTATGGAGTTACCTCAAAATTTAAAAATGGATATGCCTTATGACTCACTGATTCCACTTCTGGGAATTTATCCAAAGAAACCCGAAACACTATTTCAAAGGGATGTATGTACTCTTATGTTCATTGCAGCATTATTTATAATAGCCAAGATTAGATGAGTGGATTAAAAAGCTGTAGTACATTTACACGGTGGAGTACTATTCAGCTATAGAAAAAAGAAGGAAATTTTACCCTTTGCGACAACATGGATGGACCTGAAGAACATTATGCTAAGTGAAATAATCCAGTCATATGATTTCACTCATACGTGGAATCTAATGAATTAATAAGCAAAAAAGAGACAGACTCATAGATGGAGAGCAGGCTGACAGATGTGGGGGTCAAGTGGGGCTGGGGAAAAGTAGAGGGATTGAGCAAAAAAGAAAAAAGTGAAAGAACTCATCGACAAGGACAATAGTGTGGTGACTGCTGGGGAGTGGGGGTGATTGGAGGAGGATATGGGGGGATAAATGGTGATGTTAAAAAAATAATAAAAAAAAGAAAAATATATAAATAGGAAGTCATTATTTGAATAAATGGAATAAACATAAGACAAATTTGATAGTGAGCTGCTCATCTCCAGAAGACTTCAATCAAAATGGAAAATATTTGTTAGTGATTTTGTAGAATATTGACTCTGAATCTTAACTTCACACTGGAATCACCTTTAGCTTTTAAAAAAATACTGATGCCTAAATCCAATCCACAAAGATTCTTATACACTGGGACTGAGAGGCTGGAGCACTGGGATTTTTAAAGCTCCTCACTTCATTCAAATAGGTGACAAGGCTGAAAACCACTGCTACAAAGGGAATTCAATTACTGAATGGGAAGTTGGGATGGTTGACATTTCAGGACCCTTCCAACACTAACAGTCTAAATTTGATATGACTGATATATATATTATTGATATGACCCATGCTATTAACATGGTTCTAGAGTAGACCTGAAGTTTCTTTGGACATACCAATTAGGAAAAAATTGTTTCAATAATATTGTTTCTTGGGTATGATTTCAAAATACAAAGAGAATGCTACTATCATTTACACCTCCTCTTACAGTATCCAATCTTCTCCAGGTTATACATTGAAGAGACATTAAAACAATAAGTCAATCAATTTAATTATTAAATAGCCATTGAGCATCTACTATCTGCAAGACTCTCCTCTACGTATTGAACATTCAATAATGAGTTAGCCAGAGTCTTGGATCTAATTGAAACTTACAATTTATTCAGTACAAATGGCTGAATTACAAAATTAAGGTATGTTTTAAGTATAAGTGCATCGTGGCTCATTTAAGAGATTACATCCCATTGTGAAGAAGAGGTAAAGCAGGCAGAAGTATTTTCTTATCAGCACAAAGAGCCATACCTTATATATTTTATTGAAGGAGAATAAATATCAAAGTAAAATTTAAAGTTGTAGGTCAGACTTTATGTATATCAATAAGCACATGTGTGAGGCTCTTTCGCCTCACTAAACATTTACTGAAAGGAATTGTTTTTGCAAAATCAAATCAATCCCTTTGAGAGATCTTTTTCAATAAAGGGCTAAACAGAAATTTTCTAAGGTGACTCAAGACATATTGGTTATTTATGCAAATCTTAAATTCTCAATAAGTTGAAACAACTTCCTTAAAAGACAGGCTTGTTAGTGAATTATGCTGCTTCTACAGTATAAAGAATATTTTAGAGAAGAGAATGTCAATTAACATACATTTGCTAAATTTTATTTCGGACAAGTAAACTTACACAAACCAGAGTTTAGAAAAGCAGAGCATTGTAGCAGAGCAGAGACAAAGAACACTTTTAACTAAATAAATCCTAACATCATTTCAGACGACTGTACCCAAATGGAACTGAAAAGTCAGAGTGGTAGAAAAGGTCACTTACTCTGATAAAAAGTAATGCATCTGCTACCATAATTACACCCCGGAAATGAAATTCACATCTATATGTGGTCTCAGTTCATCTTCACTACTGGATGCAGGATCAATCTAGGGGCAGGTGCTCAGCAGGAGCCAGGAGCAAACTGTGTCCCTTGTCCCCTAATTCCAGCAAAGTGTACATACCACACCTGTGGTCAAATCAGAACCAGCAGACAGTGTGATACAAATAATAAGCTGTGTTAGCTGAAGGCAGAAGACTTTGGAGTTTATAAATGACTGGAAAGTCAACTCTTTGACACAAATTATAATTCTTTAATGATAATGATGTAAGACTAAGCAAGATTTAACAATTTTAAAAAATCAAAGTAGCCCGGCTGGCGTGGTTCAGTGGTTGAGCATCAATCTATAAACCAGGAGGTCACAGTTCAATTCCTGGTCAGGGCACATGCCTGGGGTACAGGCTCGAACCCCAGTAGGGGGCATGTAGGAGGCATCCCATCAATGATTCTCTCTCATCATTGATGTTTCTATCTCTCTCTCCCTCTCCCTTCATCTCTGAAATCAATAAAAAAAATATTATTTTTAAAAATCAAATTAAATCTTACCATATAAAACCCAAGTGCAGTCAAAGATGTGAAGTTCAGAAGATAAGACTGCTTATGTGGGAAGTTGCATTTTGAAGTCTAAACTTTGGCTTCTATTTTAGGACTCTGTTCTCTAAATTGCAGTAATGAAAAACATTCATGCGAATTTTTTCCATACAAGAAACAATCCTTAGCTTAAAGAAAACCCAACCTCAATTCAACCTATAAAATACCAATAGCAATCCTTCACATTGTTTTTTTTTAATCCTTCTCTTTAAAAAGATCAAAAACATATTTAAAACTATGCACATAAAACAAAAAAAAAAAGCATTAAAAAAAAAGAACAGGGTATCCTAACATATATTCTTTCTTTAAATGTATCTTCTTTCTTTATTGAGTTCAAATTTGACTGAAATGAAAAACTCTATTAATTCTGAAGCTATAGTATCTAGAGTCTATTTCTCACATTGATATTGAAATTTTAGTCAGTGGATTCTGCTGTGAATAAAAATGCCTGGCTAGCTTATTATTTCATTGAATACTGGAGTCTGTAAGAACCCTGTCTTCTCCTTTCACTCTTTGTCTCCTCTGTACCCTCGTTCATTCCTAAGTTTTTATTTATTGTCTATATACTATATACTATATACTATATACTATATACTATATACTAATGATGCCAGCATATCTTTATGCAACCCAGGCCTCTCTTTTGAGTGTTAGATACAATTGCCTAGAGTCTACAATGCTCTTCAAGATATATTTTCCTTACCCACCACCTCCCCAGGGAAGAAATCCGACTACCACATAATTCTAACTAAATAAAGTAACTAATGTCAGAGAAAGTATAAAGTAACTTTAATGAAACTTCATTGTTCCTGGTACCATATTTTCAATAGGAAGTCAATTATATAGTTTATTGACATTTTCAATCAAGTCATCTTCACTTCCTAGGTTCTATAAATGATATTTTCTCAGAAAATTTAGATTTTGTGTTTTCCATTGGTTTTACCAAGAAAAAGAGAAGTCTGTTATTCATTATCACTCCCACGAAATAAGTACCACCATAAGCCCAGTGGTGCCAAGTATTAGAAACGGGCACCAGGCACCTGAATCCTGAAATAAGATGAGTGCTCATTGGGTCCAACCTCTCCCACCCAAGCCAGTATTCTCATTTATGAAGCAGAGCATTTCCTATAAGGCCCTCGAAAAAGGCAAATTCAAGCTAGACTTTACTGTAAATATCTAGGTTATTTTTTTCTAAAGAAAATAAATGAATAACGGAGCCTAAAGTAGGAAGGTAGAAACAAAGGAAGAGCTAAAGTTTTCATGAATAATACAAAATTGACAGGATAGGCTATTTATAGTGTTCAGGGTATAAGCAGCATGGACAATAGCAAAACTAAGAATTAAATACACAATGGGGATGGGAGGAGGAGTTGAAATAGTAAAAAGAAATAAAAGCCCAGTAGCAAAATAAAAAGCTCAAAGCTGTAAATGAGATTTTTAAATGCAAAGAAGTAAAAGAACAGTTAGGCAGAGAATCTCTTAGATAGAAGAACAGTGATAGGGAAAGCTTGCTTTAAAATGTTCATTTATAACTAGGGCAAAAAACATCAGAGGAACAACCCTTAGAATTTACCTCAAAGTTTTTTGAGGTAATTATTGCTATATGTAAACAATTAAGGAAGATAATAAAAATGAAGTAAAATTTACATATTAGAAAAACTATAAAATATTTTATAATACTCATTTAAGTATATATAGATGATTAAGACAACTCTACAAGATATAAGGAAGAAACTAATTTGTAATATGCTAGCACAGATATCTGACAATGTAATTTAGCTCTAGAATGTATAAGGGCTTCAAAACTGTCTGTATGCAGCCAACCCCACTCTGGGCAAAGTACAAAATATTCCAGGCTCCTTTAGGCCCTGAAGGCTTACAAGTAAAGGACTAGTTTGGCCCATAAAGTACAAAAGGAGGCTTAAAGAGAACATGGCTTCTAATAAGCCTTCCTTCAAGCTTTACTTGGACACATTTAAAAATGTATGTATGTACCATAAAGCATTAGCTGTAGTTAAATGCTTTAAAATATTATATTAATTAATAAAAAATAAGAATTGTATCACAGGTCACGCAGAGGAATATGTAAGAAAGAAAATAACATTGTATCTGACAAGGAAATAGGAAGGAACTAAAAAATAAATGTCTATGTGCTAGGTATTTTTAGGTACTTTACTTACATATTCTCTTTTAGTCAGTACAAATATATAAAGGATGTATTCCCCTTCTACTACCAAAAACAAAACAAGCTAACAAACAAAAACGACTTGAGGTACAGAAAAATTACAGCTAGGATTCCAATCTTTATCTAACTCCAAAGTGCTCAAACTTATACTGCTGTCTTTATCAGTAAAAAAAAGAAAGAAAGAAAAAAGAAAAGAAATTCTTTTTTAAATATACAACTACCTAACAGTGATTGTCAAAGAACGACAATAAGAACACAGAAAAGAGAGACACTGAGTGGCCTTTAGACAGGGGTTACACAAAACTAGCCCCTTTAGATCAATAGGACGGGAAACATCTTGACCAGCACAAACCAAAGAAGATAAAAATCACCTGACTTGCACATATATCACAAGATTATTCTATAATATGGGGAAGGACATAAAAGATCAAGGCTCTAGACCAGTGATGGCGAACCTATGACACGCGTGTCAGAGGTGACACGCAAACTCATTTTTTTGGTTGATTTTTCTTTGTTAAATGGCATTTAAATAAATAAAATAAATATCAAAAATATGTCTCTGTTTTACTATGGTTGCAAATATCAAAAAATTTCTATGCCCTAACCGGTTTGGCTCAGTGGATAGAGCATCGGCCTGCGGACTGAAGGGTCCCAGGTTTGATTCCGGTCAAGGGCATGTACCTTGATTGCGGGCATATCCCCAGTAGGGGGTGTGCAGGAGGCAGCTGATTGATGTTTCTCTCTCATCGATGTTTCTAACTCTCTATCCCTCTCCCTTCCTCTCTGTAAAAAATCAATAAAATATATTTTTTTAAAAAAAATTTCTATATGTGACATGACACCAGAGTTAAGTTAGGGTTTTTCAAAATGCTGACACACCGAGCTCAAAAGGTTCGCCATCACTGCTCTAGACCATCTGGCTCAGTGGATAGAGTGTTGGCTCACAGACCTAAATATAAGGGCTAAAACATTTAGGAGAAAACTTAGAACGAAATCTTCATTATGTTCAAATAGAAATGGTTTCTTAGACATGACAGCAAATAAACAAATGACAAAAGGAAAAAATAAATTGGACTTCATCAAAATTTAAAACTTTGTGCTTCAAACAACACCATCAAGAAAGTGAAAACAACATCTACAGAACAGAATAAAATATTTGTCAACCATATACTTGATAAAAGACTTGTATCTAGAATATAAAAGGAACTCTTACTACTCAAAAATGAAAAGACAAATAACCCAATCAATAGCCTGTTACCAAACAATGAATGTAGTACCAATGAGTTCAAGGCCAAAATCAAAAACTTACTAGAAAAAAACAAAAATGAACACGTAACAACCCAAAATCTATGGGACACAGCGAAAGCAGTCCTGAGAGGGAAGTTCATAGCATTACAGGCCTACCTCAACAAACAAGAAAAATCTAAAATAAACAATCTAACCCTACAGCTAAGAATTAAAAGGAGAATGACAACAACAACAAATGGGGAAATGATTTGAATAAATATTTCTCCAAAGAAGATATAAAAATAGCCAATAAGAACAGATACTCAATATTGTCAGTCATTAGAGAAATGCAAATCAAAACCACGATAACATATTTCACACTTTTTAAAGGATACAGAAAAATTTTAATAGCTTTCTTAAAACGGAGACCAACCCTCAAAGGCTAAAATCTAAAATATTCATTCTCAATCATAGTGTCCCATCACTCATATGCAAGTCTTTCTATGCAAAATATCACTCAAGAAATTTGTTACTATTAAAGTACCAATGTTGCCCTGGGTGGTGTGGCTCAGTTAGTTGAGCATCATCCCATGCACTGAAGGTTCACTGGTTTGATTATAAGTCAGAGTACATGCCCAGGTTGTGGGTTCGATCCCCAGTCAGGGATTTTACAGGAGGCAATCAATCAAGGTTTTCTCTCTCACATTTCCCTCTCTCTCCCTGCTTTCCCTCTCAAATCAATAAAAAAATTAAAAATAAAATAAGTACCAGTGTTTGTCAATGATTAACTTTTTATATAATTAAAATTATTCAAGGCTATTCTTAAAAATAATGTCTTTGTTACATTTTTCTAATGGTATTTCTTGAGAAATAAAGAAAAAGGTTACAACTAGTACGCAGAGACAATTACTCATTAGAATGTATTAAACATGAGGTTATTATCAAACATGACTCAGTCAGGGTTTGATTCCTTCCAGAAAGCCCTCCATACTCTCTTTGTTGGCCCTATAGCACCATAAACACAAAAATGAAAGATCATTTTATAATATTACTATTGCCTACAGTAGTAATGAGAAGAAATTAGTAAAATGTTATCCCTGAAGATATTCACTACAAGTCTACCTATTTTGTTTGTTTTATTAAACTATCACTTCTGATCAAATTGAAGGTCAAAAGTGATCACAGGTGATTAATTTTAACAGTCTTCTAATCAAAACTGTTATCTCCTCCCTCTTTACCAGGTATCTAAAGCAAGCATGTCAAACTCACGGCCCACAGGCTGCATGCAGCCCACAACAAATATTTTTGCAGCCCAGCCAATATAACAGTATGTAAGAAACGTTTTCATAAAAATTTTGTAACTTAATTTTTACAATATCCTGTTATACATAATTATTAATAACAAACTACAATGTTCGCTAATGACTGATTACTATAATTGTGTTGCGTTCATTTCCCTTAAGAGCCTTATGCACAGGCACACCATTTCTCTCCACTAATACCAGCAGCGAATATTTTAGCAGCCGATTGCCACGTCATTAGTCTTGGACTGACTTGTTTGGTGTGCGCAACAGGAAATATTTCACTTTCGGAGAACAAGAAACATAGGTTTATTTGCATTACACTTATTAATTTGTTCAGTTATTCAGTGTGTGGTAAGTTAATGTTCAAGAAAAATAGTTTTATTAAAATGTTTTATTTTATGTTAACAATTACTCATTTATTTTGGCCCTTTGTATTCAGCATGTCTCTATCAAAATAAACCTACATTTCTATGAAAATTGAAGCTTTTGGGTTTTGTTTTTTTTTTGCGACCCACATAAACTTAAACTTTGTTTATTTGGCTCGTATTAGCCTTTGAGTTTGACGTGCTTAATCTAAAGGAAAACCAAAAACAAACAAAATCCTATTTAATAAAAGGATGATATGCAAATAGACCGAACGGCAGAACAACCAAACCGGTCACTATAATAAGCACTGAACACCAGGTGGCGCATGCAGAACATGGTGGGCAGCAGCAGCAGCAGGCCAGAGAGTGCAGAACATGGTGGACATCAGCCGCGACAGGATGTTGGAGCAAGTAAGCAGGGGCACCAAGACAAGGCAGGGCGCTGGTCACTGTCATCGGGGCGAGCCTCTGGTGGTTACTAAAAATTCTTTGCTCCTGCGCACTGCAGTCCTGCCCAGCGCTCACACCTGCTGCTGACGCCAGCCCCACTCGCACCCACTGCTGGCACCCAGTGCCGGCCCTGATTGCTCAGCACCATCAGCAGGTGCGAGCAGCAGCTGCTGGCCCTGATCACCCCTCAGGGCTTCTCCACCTCTCCCTGCTCCTGAGGGGCGATCGGGGCCAGCAGCCACCTCTCGCATCCTCGGCCTGCGCCGGCCCCGCTCACACCCACAGCTGGCACCAGAGCTGCCGCTCGCACCCACTGCCAGTGCCCGGCGCCAGTCCTGATCGCTCGGCACCATCAGCAGATGCCAGCAGGGGCTGCTGCCCTGAATGCCCCTAAGGGCTTCTCCACCTCCCCCTGCTCCTGAGGGGTGATTGGGGCAGCAGCCACTACTCTCACCAGCTAATGGCGCTGGCCCCGCTCGCACCCGCTGCTGGAGCTGGCCCCAATTGCTCCGCGTTGTCAGTGGGTGCAAGCGGGACTGGCACAGTCAGTATGTGGGAGTGGCAGCAGCAGGAGTGGGGCCGCCAGGAGACAGGGAACCGGGGGCCGGGGCAGGAGGGCTGGGCAGAGGTGCGGAGGATGGGCCAAGACCCACCCCTGTGCACACCGCAGCCTTGCAGCCCACAGTTCCTTTCAAGGTGCACGAATTCGTGCACTGGGCCCCTAGTAAATAATAATAGTGCATGGCAGCATCTAAAATCAAATAGCCAGGGATTTCCTGTTTTTTGTTCCTTTAGTTGGATGATTAATAAGGAAATATGGAAGAATCAAAGCACTCCTTAGATTTATAAAGTAAAAAACTACTGGCACTTCTCATCAAGTATGCCTCACCACATACAATGGGAATCAATGAAACTGGACATCTGAAAACCCTACCATGACCCGTATGGAGACAGTTGCCACTGAAATTATTTTGAGGGTATTTCATTTCCTCCCAGTTAATTTTTAAATAGCCTAAAGCCCTATTGACAATATCTATTTGTTACTCCATGTCCTATTTTCTGATTTTCATCTAATACCTGTCAGTATACAGCAAAATCATGATAGCAAAAACACTGAAAACTAAAGAAGAACCTAGAGTACAACTTAAAATATACCATATATTTGGAGGTAACAATTCTGACTTCTACATGGCCTACTTACCTGAGAGAAGTTTAAAAGGCTCGTTAGACTGTAGCAATCCTTAACTACCATATCAAGATATCTGACAAGTAAACCTGATGTAGGAGATAGATATACTTTTAAAATATTTTTTTCAGCCATTACATCCTATGCTGCCAATCTCAGCATTTAATTTTAAATCATCTCAACAAAAGCTACTTTAAAGCTATGAAATGGTCTAATGTGCATATGAAATATTCAGTTCTGTTTTCACATTTCAAAATCCCAAATTTAAAAACACAAAATATGTAATCTATTAATTATTTTTGTATTGATTCTACTTCCTGACTATTTCTGTTCTCACATTTACTATTAATATGAACCCTTCTCAATGGCTCTCATGAGTAAAAGATTCTAGTGACATATAGATCTGTAGGTGCACAAACATCCAGGATTTAGCCATGAACTAAATATCTAGCTACATTCATACCCGTAAATACATTCAACAGGCTTAGTGTTTGCTTGTCAAATTAGAAAAATTCAAAACACAATTTGGTTAAAGCAGTATTTTATTATTCAGCAGCTCAAAATATGCCCATTTTCCCCTAATGTAATATAGTAATTAGGAATTGCTATATTATGTCTGCTACCTGAAAAAAAAATGTATATTATCTAAAAATGTTATGTAAATTTTGAAGTTCCTTTCACCTATATTGCTATATTGATTAGCAGTACCAACTTCTATCATTTTCCTTAATTATCTTGTAAGTCTAAAGTGGAGAGAGATAAGAAAAGCTCCTAACAAAATATACACTAATACTTAAAAGTATTTCTACTAATTATATATTTAAAAGGAAACAAGAAAGAAAGACTCAAAGATCTGTCTTACATTTAAACTGTAACAGTGAAAGAAAGAGCATAGGCAAAAGCTGTTACCAAGATTATAGAGATAATAGCTCCTTCTGCTTTAGATAATAAAAAGAGAGAAAGATTATGATTCACAGAATTGAAGGACCCTAATTTCCTTTTCTCAGGGCTCTCACAAATACATGTTAGTGGGCACCAGAGAGACTGGGTTAAAAAGTGTACATATCTATGCCAATCCATATGACACAGCTTGGATTGTGATTCTGAAGTGGAGTCTTTCTATGCAAAGGGTACACATTTTAATTTTTTATTCAAAGCTATGCTAATGCAACACATTCAGACCCTCTACTTAACTCTGCAGTGTTCAGGCCTTTCCCATTGTACAGCTGTCTATTGCCTTTACTCTAATTTGCAAAGTGTTTGATTAAATTGCTTTCTCACCCACTGAAATGACAGAATTCAGGTTTACGCTGCCAATTTGCTCCCAACACAGTGTGTCTACTACTACTGTCACCACCTAAAATGAACCCCTTCTTCTTCTTGTATGAATGATGCTAGTGGCCCTACAAATATCAGTCTTATAAACTGAGATGTCTAATAAGAACCTAGCTTTAAATCGAGGAAATGAAACTACTGCTTATAAGGCATTATTGGTTATATTTTGTAAAGTTTGATAGCCATTAATAACTTAATGTGTTTTTAATTTTAACAGAAATTATTTTTATAAATTTTGTGGCCTCCTTAAACATTAAGACATCTAAGAGACAGATATTGACCCCCTAAAAAATAATTTGTATTTTATAACAGAAAGAAGTTGAAAATCAAAATCCAGTCCCAAAAGTTGTAGTTTTTAGCAAACTATTCCTTAATGAAACTCTCCACTAATCCTTGATCATGGTCATCAACAGTTACTAAAACATATGTCCCAACTAGAGCTAGAACAGCATAATAGGATTGCTATAGAAAAAAAATGTGGTCTAAGTTGTTAAAGATCTAAATAGCTCATGACATTTTTTAGGCCTTCCCAGTTGTGGAATTTCACAAGAAAACATTATCTTGCAGAGAAATAAATTGCTGCTACAAGTATCTATGTACCACAAAGATGTTTAGTACTATATCTTGAAGCAAGTAATAAACACGATTCTCCCCTTATTTAGAAACCATCAGAACAACATAATTTGAACTATGAAGTGGTCTCAAATTATACATATATTATATATACAATTTGAAAATTAAAAAATGATCCTGAGGTTTTGAGTAGACAATATTCAATGTTATACATTGAAATTAACAGCTACTGGGAGATGTTTAAAACTTTCTGTAAATAATGTAATAGTAATATATATGCTCATCTATCAGTTAGATGTAACTATCAACAGTATACTAGTAGAGCTACATTTCCTGTCACATTCTCAACAAATCATCTATGACTTCGAGTAGTAGATTGAAGCCACCCTCCCCATAAGCCTCCACAATGTACACCTTTCATTTACATTTCCACCTTTTATGTCAGTCATCCTTCAAAACTCAGAGGAAGCAAGTCCTTTCCTGCTGCATGATTTCTCCATGTGCCTTTGGCTTATCCCTTCCCAACTGCTGGGCAATATTTTGCCTGCCGGTATTCTGCCACACTCAGAAAAACCATCCGTTCAGCCCAGTCCCTGTTTTCCATCTCCAACTAACGAAAGGAGATTTTCACTTGATTGAGTTCTCATTAGGAAATCTCTCCAACCTCCCAGTACTGCGCGTCCCACAATCAGTAACACCAGTTACACTTTCCAATTGCAATAGTAGAGCAGTTCTCAAACATTTCACTCCCATTTTGAAAATGTTCTCTAGTTCATTTTTACCACATCTAGTCTAACTCATCTGCTGTGCTTTTGGACTTCAAGTTTTGATTCCCCTAATCCTTCAAAATATGACTCCATTAACATTCTCACAAATCCCCAAACATGTACCTTTCACTCAGCCTTTGACTTTCACTCACTTTACTTCCTTGCCAAAAATGTACTTATCTCTCTTGTCAACTGAAACATGCATTCAAGAGTCCACTCAGGTCACACTTCTCAGAAAGATTTATCTTTCTTCCCCTTACATCCCAGAGGATTTACAGTGCTCCAGTTAGTCTTCAGTTGTTCAGGATTCTTTCTCATTTCTAGTATTCTCTGTACATTTAGCTTAAATACGTATAGTCTAAAAAAACAAATCTTTACAGAATGTTTTAAACATCTCCCAGTAGCTGTTAAGTTTATCGTATAAGATTGTATATTGTCTATCTTCTCAAAACTTCAGGATCATTTTTAACTTCCAAATAACAGATATTTTTTCTATAGATTAAGTTCATCTTTGGAACAATAAGAATGTCAGTCATGAGAAAAATAGAAAGGGAAGAAAGGCTTATTTTACAGAAATAGATTTAAGTGAAGACTTATCCATGGAATTTCTGCATGCCCTGTAACTGCTTTTGTCTCAGACTATTTTTGCAAGGATATTGAAACCTTGGAAACTAGGGATAGAGCCTCCTTCCAAATTACAGCACAGATTCGTTTCCTGACCAGGATAGTGCCTCCCTCAAGATAATGCCTCCCTGCTGGGCAAAAGTTGGACAGCTTTGCAGAAACTCCTTAAAAGGTGGGGATTGCCTAAGCCCAGAGTGCCTCAGCTGTGAAACAAACCCACTGTGTGCAAGCATCCACTTGGGCCAATTAAACACTGCCCCTGGTATTTGGGGACAATGAAAACATAAAGCTCATGCTGCCTGCTGTGCCCTGAGTAATAAAGTCCTTTATCTCTGACCCAGAAGTCTCCTGTCTTTAGGCAGCATCGATGTAACTAAAGCAAGCTAACTTGTTAACCTGCAAGCTGGATCAACTCTCAAAATCTTTGTAGTTTAGGACAATTTCTGCATATTAAGTAAAAGTGAGTCTGTTCAATTAGGAATTTCTAGTTTACAAAAACAGAAACTATCGCATCAAATTCCATACATCTAACACACAATAACATGGATGAATCTCAAAAACAATGTTAAGTGAATTCAAAAGTGTGAGGACTCCATGATTTAATGATAAGGACTCCAGATTAAGGTAGAGTGAGAGACTTCACAGTGGTGGTTGCTTCTTAGAGGAGGCACAGATGTGAATAAAATGAAACCAAGAAGGAGTTTTCTGGAGTGCTAAGAATGTTCTATATCTTGATTGGGGGGTTAGTTATAGGGATACACACAATATTCAAAAGACATCAAATACCACAATGAAGAACTATGTGTTTTAATGTATGTAAATCAAGTTCAATAAGAAAGCATTACAAGTTCTGAATAGCTTAACAGTGACTATGTTACAATCCCTTTTAGTGTCAGGATATAATAAGCCACAGAAACACAAAGACAGTACTGGCCACTCTCACATACATTCTTTTAACATGTTCTTTAGAGAGGTAGCTGCCATACAGGGATTTAAGAATGTGCACTATGGTTTATACCCAGATATTTCCATTACTAGCTGAAGACCACCAGGCGACTTCCTTAACCTCTTCATGCCTGGGCTTCATCCTCTAAAATAAGTATAACAAAAGTTCCTACCTGTGGCTTTGAGGATTCATGTAGGTAAAGCACCTAGTAAATAGACAGAGTTCTCTAAATATTATTATTACTACTTATTTAGATCATAGGTCATGATAAAACAATATTCACAATAAATCAATGTTTCTGTTAAAGTAGAAGAGTAACATGCTTTTTAAAATCTAGTTAAGTTCAATGTGCCTTCATTAGTAGGAATAGTAGGTAGAATATTTACTTATTATTATTTAATTATATAATCCAAAATCATTTAATTATATAATCCAAAAAAAGCAATAGATTTACATCACAGTTTTTTACATGTTATTTGAAGCACAGGAAGAAATAAA
The DNA here is from genome assembly GCF_028538775.1 of Myotis yumanensis. Classification (NCBI taxonomy): domain Eukaryota; kingdom Metazoa; phylum Chordata; class Mammalia; order Chiroptera; family Vespertilionidae; genus Myotis; species Myotis yumanensis. Next base: position 37,725,283 of record NW_027223754.1, on the reverse strand, counting down.
TGAAGTCGAATAAATGCTGCTCTGGGTAGAAGTCTCAAGTTCAGACAGATGTGTCTCATTTACTTTCTGATAACTATATTGTTAGCATTTCTTTTTGCCTTTTTCCCTAACATAATGCATTTGAAAGTTGAAAATCCATTTGAATTCTAATCTCTGAAGAGTAAATTGATGACAAAACTTTTAAAACACACAAATAAAGGAAATATGTGAAAGGACAAAATCTGGAGTGTGACAGTTCAAAAACAAGGAGAGCAGGACAAAGGGGTGAATTCTCAGTGATGGAAAAGTTCTTGGCTAAAGCAAAAGGCAAGAGGTCAGAACAGAGTTGACCAGACTTCATGGCTCTGACAATCAGGCAACACTCTATCTTTAGCATGTATGCCCCTGGTTAACATCCCCATAAAAAGGCATGTGTACCACAGATGGACCAGAATCACATCAGTACTGTGTTCTCTAAAATTATTCCCAAGATGTTAAAAGGAATATACTTAGAAATGCAATAATGATGCAAAATTTCTGTCCTTTCTCATTTTTTTTTGCTACTGCATCATTAAAATATTTCTAACATCTAGTATTTCCAATATTTTGTATCCATTATTTTATGTCTGACATATGAGGAATTTTATGTCACTTAATTTGCATGTCAGTAAACAATTTAAATGTAAAAGAAAAAATAATTACATTAATAAAAATATAAATTCCTAGGAAACAAGTCAAGTCATTGTATAATAAAGGAGGAACAGCATATCGGGTCACTGTTTCAATCTGCCCCACTAGAAAATGTTGAGGCAAAGCGAAACTGACTCGGGCGACCTAGCAAAGCCCTTTCTTTGCTTAAGAATTACAACACCTGGTGTGCAACAGTAACATAGTCAAAGAAGATGAGTTTCAGACTTTGAAATAAGTGGCTGTTTAAAAAAAACTAAACCCTACAATTGTTTTAGTCTTTAACCCTTCTTATTTTCATGTTTCTTCTTGTATATATATATATTTTATTGATTTTTTTACAGAGAAGAAGGGAGAGGGACAGAGAGCCAGAAACGATGAGATCGATTGATCAGCTGCCTCTTGCACGCCCCCCACTGGGGATGCGCCCGCAACCAAGGTACATGCCCTTGACCGGAATCGAACCTGGGACCCTTCAGTCTGCAGGCCGATGCTCTATCCACCGAGCCAAACCAGTTCGGCTGTTTCTTCTTTTTTAAAGCACAACAATAGTATAGCATGTACCCCACACAGGAATTGGAAAGAATAGAGATTACAATCCCTCCCAAACTATACTTTATCTAAAAGGCAGCATTACAGAAGAGGGTACCACACACTTTAGGGATCCACTATAACTGTGCAGACAACAAAATGTTATATGGGAAAAAGGCATTTTAATTACAACTACATTCATTTCTATCTAAAAAGCAGGTGCACACACTTACACATGTAAATTCAATAAGGTCACACTTCCTTTTCTTTTCTTCCCAGACATGAATAGTTAATCTGAAAACTTGGCTTTCAAGTGCACTACTTGAATTCTCAAACTGAACAAAGTATTCTGCACAAAAACATGCTAATGACAAAGAACTGTATATTATCATAAAAAGAACTTTTACACTTTATCATAAAGCATATTTTCCTTTCCTAAGTACTTCCAGGTTTGAAGTCAAGAACATGAATTTTTTGTCCCAGAGCAACTCTCCTAGAACTGCCTATTTAAATCTTGATCTAGAAAAAAGAAACTTGTTCAAGTTTTCTATTTCCTATTAAAACCTACCACAACCCCTTAAATATGAGCAGTCTGGAGAGAGCCAAATTTGTAGTCCATGTTTCAAGGAGATGGGGATATTCTATTGGCAAATGGTCAGAGAATCAGGATCAACAGAAGTTGTCCAAATAAAAAACCTGTGATCAGAACCACCGGTTCTTTCCTTCCTTCCCAAATTCAAACTAACCACTAAGACATTTGGACTCCCATTCCTCTCCAACCCCTGTCACCACTTTAGTTTGGATTTGACCACTTCTACTTTACCTCAGGACTCACAGAGTCTATTCATCCTCTATCTGAACTGCCTTTCCGCTCTAAAGAGAGGAGAAGACCGTAAACCAAAGTCTACCAAGTTAGTGGCCTTACAGATGCCCCAATATGTACCCTCAAAGGAGTGCCCCCACATAGGCCCTCTCAGGATTGACAAGACTGTGGGATTCTCCAGTAAACCGCAATCCAAACAGCCAAGAGGGAACTAAAACTACAATTAATGCAAAACCTTCCTAAACTCTCTAAACACCACTCATCCCAGAGCCTGTAAATGGGATCCTGAAAAAACTGGCAGAAGTGAGCAAAGGCTGAGAATTCTTACCAGTGTCAGTTCTCCTGGATCTCTGCCTGTCCTGAGTGCCCAATCGAGAGAGGAAGGTCGAATTTTATGTTGTCCCTTATTTTCCAAGTCCTGTTGGTTACCCATCCTTTCTTTTCCAGGGACAGCTAATGCCTTCTTCTTTGTCTCCTTTTGTGTCCTGAGAACTTGGTTAGGCAACAGTCAGGTTGGTGGCCCCCAAAATATGACCAGAAAGAAGTGTGGGCTTCAATCCATATGCAGATAGATATGGCTGGACAGAAATATGGGTTGCACTCCATTTTGGGCTAGTGTCCTAGTGACTGTTGCCAGACCTCAGGGATATTGTCTAAGTCTTCCTTTTGGCTGTCTTTGGGAGTGCCTCTCGATCTTGGGAGGGTGGAATCTTTTGCACCTTTTTTGGGGAAACCTCTTGCATCCAGCGAGTTGTTCAGTAATGCCACAAATATTTACAGTTTCTCCCAACTGAAACCTGACGAGATATTTAAAAGGACCTTTTTTTAAGTAGTTCTGTGGTTAGAAGTTGACCAGTTTGGAAGCTGATATTCAGAACCTGATGGGAACATTTTTTAGGCCTTCTCCCCTGAGCTAAATAAAACTATGTACACAGAGGGGAAGAAATCTAGAACACAGGAATCTTTTTATTTCCATCTTAGTGGAAGACCTTCTCCCTGATCTAAAGAAGCAAATAGAAGATAATAGAGTTGAATGGATGGTCAGTCCTTCGATGTAATATAGGTTGCAACCCAATTCTTTGAGGAATTAAAAATACGTTGTCTTAAAAATCTACAAGAACAGAACTGCAGCTCTAGAAGCAATCCAAACCCTATCTATCCTTTTTTAGCAATTTCAACACCTCCCTATTCATCTATAAACATTTGTAAGTGTTGTCAAAATCTGGATTCTGGAAACAAAAGTCCTTCTGGGAGGAACTTGCATTCTTTCCCAGTGCTTTTGTGATGTAAATGTCTACCCAGTCTTTTCTAAGTACTGAGGGCCATCTCTTTGAAATACTACAAACTTCAGGGAGGTAATTCTTATCAGAAGGAAAGGCTATTTGGAAACTAGGCCAATGGAAAAAAAAAATCTTTTAAAAGTTGAAAGCTGCCTGTGCAGGTAACCTTAATTGATTCCATCTGCCAGAAACACAATTTAGATCCAGCTGCTCTTTAATAAACTAGTGAGTTTTGCACCTTTGTGCCCTCAAAATAGTTTTTTCCATTTCTAAATTTACAATGAAGTTGTTGTTCGTGTTTAGACTTAAAATCTTGTGACCCCCCCCCCCCCCCCCAGCCCAAAGATGATAGAAGGAAATACAAGATAGTGTAAACTCCTCCCCCACAACATTTTAAAGATAGGAAAAGATCTGGGGGATAGAATGGATCGAAAGGAATGCCATCTGTTTCAGCACCAATTGCTCAACTCTCTAAACTGCATGAAGAACTCTTGGTGGTGTCACCTGTAAAATTCCACCTGCTGCTTCTTCCAAGGTTGACAGCCGCTGTGTTTGTGTCTACAATTCAGAATCAGCTCTTGGGACAGTCACTCACTCCACTGTGAATGAGTTGACACGCCTCCACAAGGAGCAGGTCATGCATGAGCCGGGAGGTAGTCCTCCATCTCTGACAGTCTCTGATTTTGGATGCAACTTATTTATACTCAACAAAGTCCGGGAGAGATACGGCGAAGCGGGGAGCTCACTTCCAGCCCAAACTGGGTGGAAAGTTACAGAAGCCTTGAACACGAGAGGCGGGGCCCACCTCAGGTCACTGTAATGAACGCCATGGACCGAAGCCCACAGAAGTCAGCAGCCAGCCCGAGTCTTCCAGGGACTCGTGGGGAAACTGTGAGCTAACCTGCTCACCCGCTCTGTCCTGGGCGCGGTGAGGACAGAGCCTTCCTGCAGCCCGGCCCACGCCCGTCTCCTCTCGGTCCCAGAGCGGACAGGAGGGCGGGCGCGTGGAGGCGGCCACCTGTGGGCCCCGCGTGGATGTGGGGCTCGTGGACCCCACACGTGCGCAGCGACGGAGGCGCCGGCTGGTCCGCGCGCAGGGTCCAGCCAGCACCAGGGCCCGCCACGTGGTCTCCATAGCAACAGCCGTGCCGGCGGCTAAGCTCTCTCGCGCCCAGAGGACCCTCAAGGTCAGAGGTCATCTCTGTGGCAACACAAACTTCCCGCGCTACGGCGGCTCGGGCGGGCCACTTCTGTCGCATTGCGCAGGGGAGCCCCCGGCGCTCAGAGGCGCGGAGCGAGCGCGGTGGCCGGTCCCCGGGATCCTGGCCGAAGGAAGACCGCGCCTCGCCTTCCTACCCCTCCTCTCGGGGCTCAGTGAGGCCGATTCGGAACCGGCGTGGGTCAGACCGCCGAGGGGCCCGGCTGCTGGAAGGAGATGCGCGCCGCAGAGGCGGCCGGCTCCGGGCTTGCAGAGAACAAATGATCACAGAGGCTCTGGGAGCCGGGCTGTGCCCCAAGCCGCGCTTCCGCCGGGCCTCGTCCTGCAAGCTCGGGTCTCCTGGCCTGAGGCCACAGGCCCAGCGCCCTCGCCTTTGACGGTGGCTCCGGGCAGGAGCCCGCTGAAGAGCTGAGTGTGGTGGTGGGACGTGCAGGCAACTACAAGTTCGAGGATGGCTCCTCACAACAGCACGAGCTGCTGCGGGGGCCGGGCACCTCCCTTCCAGACTCCTGGGACCAGCGGCCTCGAGGTGCAGACCCTCGAGGACAAGAACATGCCCTGGAAGGTCCCGGGTGCCATCTTCAGAGAAGAGTTCGTGAAAGGAAGGAGGAACACGACCGTTTCTGCGGAACGTCTTCCTTTTTAAGGAGAAGAAAAGCAGAGACTAGAAAAGAAAATGCCTGCTTTCTCCTCTGGCAGAGGGACACGAATGGTGCCCCTTCTGTATAATGGCCGGGGGTGCCAGAAGGGGAGAAGTTCACTTTCTCAGAGAACCCGATTTTTCACTGTTGATTCCGTTAATAAAAATGCATTAAAAACCTGCTAGGTTGTCATAGCCAGAGCTTTTGTCAGGGGACAGTGATAAAGGCAATAGTGCCCAACAATTGTTGGGTGAATTTCTGAGACGTTGTTAGTAGATTAAATAAATGAGAACTGACGTGTTCCCTATAAAACGTGTCTGCATTGTACCTCTTTTGGCCTTTATGATTAGGAAGGCCCTAAGGATTCTTCCTTTCAACTTCCCTTGCCTTCATCATTCTACCTTCTACATTCTGACCAAAGCAGAAAGTTAGTTTGTGGCAACGAGAGAAATATACACACACACACAAACCATCAGGACAGACTTGGTCCTTAAAAAGCAGAAAATAAACTAGCATGTCTTTTGAGGCAAATGGAGGAACTGAAAAGACTCCCTCAGAAAGCTCCCTGCCCTTCAGTGCTCAGGTTCGACTCATAACTAAATATAGTATGAAACCCTAAGAAACATCACAAACTGGAACCCTAAGAAACGTCACCCAGACTATGGAACTGGGCAGGTAGATGTGTCAGTAGGAATTTCCCTGGCCCACAGCCCCTCCTGGAGATGGTACTAACTTGGGCTCGACGGTGTTATTAATAAGACAGGCGCAATGTAATGTTTCAAATATACCATTCAAACATCCCAACTGTTTCCGCTTAAGGCATAGGAAAGTATTTTGAATAAATGCTTCCATTTTGAGACATCTACACAGTATTTATAGAAAGCTTATGAGTCAATGGAATGAGTTATGATGCCAAAATGTACAAAGGAGTGAAAACTTTGGTTGTTATTCTTGCTACCATATGTATGACAACACTTCACAAAAGTCCCCAATGTTTGTGTTGCTAAAACATGGAAGACTGGTTTTGAACATTTTTAAAGGAATGATTCCGGGTAGGCAAAGCGAAATATGGTATAGAATTAGCTTTAGTACCTTCTCAAAGCAATGCATCATTTGGAAAAAAAAAAAAAAAATGTTATCAGTTATGGATGGAGTCTAAAGTGAGAAGAGGCTGGAATGGGGTCAGCCAAAGTCATCTTCATCTTTAAAGCCAAGTTTAAAGTTTAGATGATATATCATGCATTGGATTTCACACTCGTTAACTTGGATATAAATTTCAAATAAGAAAAATCCACTCTCCCAATCAGTCAATACTGTGAAGCCTATCTAAAATGCCATACCTGAGTTCATGAAGTGACACTGCTCTGCAAAACCCAATTTGCAACTTCAGTAACTCAAACTTCCTGGATGGAGTTCAACCCAACTCATACTACACGAAATCCCACTCTAAAGACAAGCTAGTGAGAAGGATAAGAACCCTTCACCTGTGTGGTGTTCCAGTTATGCAGTCTGAGTTTAATGTCTCCATCTGATATAGGCTCAGTGTTTAGAAATTCAGATTTGTGGCCCATTTGTGGCTCACCCAGCTCTAGAGGATGAGTCGGCAGGCTCAGAAGGAGGAGTAAAAAATGCTTCCTCTTTTTTCCTCCCTCTCTCCCTATCTTCTTATTTCTAAACGCCATGACAGCCCTCGATGTGAAGGAAGTAGCTTTAAAAGAACCAGGTATATTGAAATGAGTAACAGTGCCATACCAGGTGTTTTGCCACCTAAAACAGCTTAGGGAAAGGCAAAAGCAGAGCTGAAAGACACCAAAACAAGAGGAAATAGAAAATGCCAATAAATTCTACGAAGCCCTACTTGTTTCATCTCCAAGTTACAGGGTAGAGAGGGAAACTGAGTTCAGAAAAGGACACACTCAGGGCCTCGAGTGTGTGGGATTTTCTAAATATGCTCTGCAAAAGTAGATCTAGGGCATCTGCTTCCTGCCCCCCTTGCACTCAATAAAAATTAACTTCAATTACAATTCATCTAAAAATCTGTGCTTTCTAAGATCCCATCATTCCATGGAAGTTTGGGGGACTCATATGTATGGTTGAGTGGCTGTCTGTAGTCAAGGGTCTGTGGCTTCCTGTGCTTGTTGTATAGTATGTGTCTGAAAAGATATTCATAACATGACCTTAGTATTTATCTTTATTGTGGATTTTTTTTCCAACCACATTTTTTTCCTTAGCAGGGTCAAAGTTCAATGACCTAGATTATTTCTCAAACTGGTCTGTCCTGGCTAGTCTAAATTATCATTACTGGTTTAAAGAGACATATCAAATGCTCCACTAGGCAAAACAAGTGCCTTGGACTTATTCCTATGTAATGCTTTGCCTACAATACAGTCATCTTGCATGACATACAGTGAAAACTGAAGCAGGTAACATTTAGTCTAAATGTTTAACAATTGCTGTGCTAGGAAAGTAAGGGAAAGTAGGACATTTAAATTGTGTGTGTGTGTGTGTGTGTGTGTGTGTGTGTTCTCAGATAATAGTTGTATTGTGAGATTTTTGTTTATTTTTATTAAGATAGTAAATATATATCCAGTATTTCTAAGCCATTACCATTTATTTTTAAAAGCACATATTCTTCATGTTTTATGTAAAAACTACTACAAAAAAAATATTTCATTAACACCTCTTATTTAAATACTAATTAATAACTTGGGTAAATGAATACCTTTGCCCTTAAGTTCATGGCTCTATTATCTGTTTATTTTCACACCAGCCTGATTATATAGCAGAACTCTGAAATTCCTCCCAGTACCTACACTTGTTGACAATTTAAAGAATTGGGAAGAATTGGCAAATTATTTTATAATTTGCAAAGATTAGGGAGGAAAATTAATCTCATAAGAAGTCTGCACCAAATTTATGATCCTAGTACTGGTATTTTGTGGTATTCTGCCAAGCTTCTTAGTTTGAATACAGTTAATTGTCTTCATTTTAGATTTAAGATAACATAATAGGTAGTAGTCAATCTGTTCTTTTTGGTTTTAACAGTCAAGAGGATTTTAGTCTTCGCTTTATTTTAATTACCCAATTAACTTCTTAGTTACACTGCTATCTTGGGATCAAAAACCTGCAAATGATTTTAGGCTTAATGTTAATAGCAGAAAGAGAATGGAACTCGCCAACTACAATACTGAAAGGGGATGACTAGGCATGAGTTTATTCCAGCTCATATAACAAAAACTTTTAGAAGGTGGGATTGATAGTGTGACACATTAAAGTTCTATTATTAAAATAATTTACAAAAGGCTCCAACTTCCAGGTCGGAAAGTTAACCCTTATCAATCCAAGACTAAACTAGAGTAGTTGGTGATGTTGTTAGCACACTTTGAGTTAACCCATCAAATCACACACAAGTGCTTTAGCATTCATAAGGTTCAAAATAAATTGCTCTTAAAAATAATTTGTCATTTGTTTGACACCTTCCAAACCACTTTGGAAGAATAAAAGGGTATCTACTTTATCCCAGAGAGATGAAAATGGGGGAGGTGAGGGAGGTGTAATGAAACGGTCTTGCATCTTGTGTTGGGGGAAATGAGTGTTTCCAGTGAAACTTTACCATATATAAAGGCCAGTAAGGAAACTTACGAGTTGGTGCTGAATTATTTCCCACTCTCCAATACTGTCTAGGGACAGAGTTCAAGGTCCCTAGACAAATGGCTGAGTCTTAAAAAACAACAACACTTTTACAATATTCCTTTCTCTAAATCTTTTCAGAGGACGCAAGACGTCTTCAAAAACCACTATTTTTACTGTGTGGAGGAGTAACCCCTCCTCTCCAAGCCCTTGACTTGTCCCACTTTGGGAAGTCTTGTAAAAAGGGTGTTCACATTCACTTGTGAGACAGTGTTTGGAATCTAGGACCGATCAGGGCATCAACAAGTGTTGGGCTGGATGCTGGGCTTGGGGTACACCTCGCCGCTGAACTGGAAATGCGGATGGTAAAGGGACAACACTGCTCTCTGCTTGGGTGATGCTCGGGATGCTGGTCTCACTTCCGAGCTGCTAAACGCGGAGTTGAAAGAGAAGGGTAAAGGGCAGAGGAGGGAGGACTCGGAGGAGGCTGGAACCGACGGCACGGAGAGATTCAGGTCAGAGCTGAAGCAGCACTGGGAAGAGGATCTCAGGACAGAGGCACAGAGCCCACTGCAGCACCGCGCCCGCGGGCCAGCGGCTACTCCCAGAGCCTCAACAGCCACCCAAACTTCCTAGCTGGGGGCAGCTGCCCAGCGTCCTCCGCTGCACCGAACAGCTATCTGCCCTTTTGGACCGTCTAACAACTCGCCGTTTCTCATCTGCGGCAGCAGCGGGGACTTCACCGGGTGCTCAGCCTCCACACCCACCGCCTCCACCCCGCCTACCCACACCTCCTCCTCTCCCTCCGCTCACACCCCGCACCCGCAGGCGCAGCACCCCTCAGAGCGCGCCGCCCCAGCTGCAAGGCTTTTGCCAGGCTCCGGGGGCCGGGAGGCAGCAGCCACTTGCTGCCCAGCGGCTGGGGTTGTCAGGGCGGCTATGGGGAGCCATGATCTACTACACCGCAGTGCCAGCGTCAGGAGCTTCCAGGGCACCCGGCTGTCGCTGCAGGAGGGGCCGACCCTCACCCCCGCCCCCCAAAGCCGCCCCAGACACCAACACCCGGTCCCCTGGTTCCTCCCCACCCAGAACCGAGCCGCGTGATGCCACACACCCCCTATGCCGGCGCGCACCGCTCCCAGACCCTCTGTGCCCAAGCTTCTCGCCAGTGTGCCGCCGCCTCCACCACGCAGCCCTCCGGCCTGGCCTCCCTGGGCTGCTCTCCCGCAGCTCCGCGGCCTCCCCGAAACACCTCAGACAGAAATACCAGACAGCGAACCCGGGTACCCAACTCCTCGAATCACCTGCATTTGCATTTCTTATGTAATGTACTGCAAGTTTCCCAGTTGGAGCCCTTTGGAATGGGGGCGCAAGATCACCAGAGACTGAAACGGGGACTCGAGGCCGCCCGGCTCCCACCCAGGGGACCCCGACGTAGGGCTGTGATTCTGCTTTGTACAGGGGGGTTTAATTACATACATTAGGGGGGACCGAGCTAGTCTTCTCGGTCTGGAGTCCCCCCCAGCCATGGAAGCCCTGCTCAAGTATTCCCAGTAGCAGGAGGTGCGGGAGGCAGACCCGGGAATGAGTTAATACTCCGGCACCGGGAGCAGGAGGGGGAGGGAGGCGGGGGCTGACGGAGGAGCGGGGCGCGAGGGAGGGGGCATCTTTTACTTTGAGTAGAGGTGATGGGGTGGCGAATATTGTGCAAGCTAATCAGAAAGTCTAGAGCAGGTTCCGGGCACCGAGCTACGTCCCTGAACCTGCAGCAGAAGTAAGGAGAGCTCGCGGTTCTTTTTTCCTGGCAACTACGGAAGCTTCATCTGCCTCGGGCAGAACCTTGAGCCAAACCCCTTCCATTCCACCAAACATCGGCAACCAAATACATTTAAAAAAAAAAAAAAAGTTTCCTCCTCCCTCCTACTGATGGATGGTGTCACACAGGCAAGAGAAGCTGATAATGGTGTTCTGGCTCACCGACCGATCCAGCTGTTACTTGTTTATCCATGCAACACCTCTACATGCAACACTGTCCTGGTTCCTTCTCTGTCTCCCTTGCCTTCCTGCATAGCAGAACTGCAGATCTAGCTCAGTGAGCAACAGACAGGTTATTATGAGGAAAAGCATAACACGATGCATGTTTTGCTTACCAGTTGGGTTCTTGTTTTTCTTAAGACTCTTGCCACAAAGACACTGCAGCATATGCGTTCCTTTGCTGAAAATGTTCCAAAGAAACCACATTGATTTGGGCGAAAAGCAATCCAGCAGCTTAGACACCCTGAGAAAGAAGAGATCCTTGTGGTTGCATAATAATAATTTGAAATCAGTTCTTCTGAAGAGGGGCACCGGTTTTACCATAGGAAAAACGATAATATTCCGAATCTTCTCCCAGTTTTTTCCCCTCACGTGGTATATTTCTTTGAGACTTCTCAGTGATTGTTTTTTTTCGGCCAGGATGAATGATTTATCTCTCCGGATCACCACTGGGTTATTACCAAAGGGTTGGGGGAAAAGTCCTTTTTCAGCATGAAGCCAAACAAAAAAGCAAAGAAATCCCAACTGAGCTCAGAACTAATCAGGGAGAACAGTAATGCACAAAAGATCGCCAAAGAGAAAACCATAGCCTTTACTTGATCGCTATGAGGATGGGTGGGTCTGCAGAAGGCGAAGCAGGATTCATCTCAGTGAGAGAGGACTGCCATTGTGTAGTCCCTAGGAGAGAAGGGGGGGAACCAAAGGAGAGAGAGAAAGAAAGGAAAAAGAAAGAAAAAAGAAAAAAAAAAAACCACCGGTACACACACTCACACACCAATACCACCTCCGAGATTGAGTCTGACAGCCGAAGACACAGCCTCCCAGTGCCGATTTTTTTGTTTTTATAATCAATCGCCAGTGCCCAGTGGGATCGGATTGAACCTGCAGTTCTCAAATCACCACGAAGAAAAGATGCAAATCTAGGTGCCCCCTCCCCTGGTCAGGCCGGTAGCAGGTAGAGAGCGCATCAGATCCCCTTCCTCCTTCTTCTCTCACTCGCCCAGTTCCCCACCGCGGTGAGCATGAGGAAAACCTCCCCTCCGGATTCCTCGCCCAGTCTCGGCTGTGAGTTACTGGCATTAGAGGGAGGAGGAGGAGGAGTTGAAGTTTGCATTGAAAAGACTGGCTTTCCATGACGTAGCCACGTGCTTTCAGACCCGTCACCAGTGAGATGCTTCCACCCGCCCAGGGAGGGCAGTGTCACTGCAGTCTCTCCGCTAGTTCCCCTCCTGAAGTCCCCCAACCGCCCGCGCCGGCCCCAGCCTCGGACCCTCTCCCTCCTCTGCCCAGCGTGAGGAGGCTTGCTGGTGGCTCTAGGACCATCTAACAGACCTTTCTGTTAAAAGTGAATTTGGAAAAGAAAAATGAACAATTATAATAAGTAAACCTTAAAAAAATACATGGGGGGGGGGGTGCTTAAAGAGAAACAGTAGTTTAATACCACTCTTCACAGCTTACATTAGTTCCACCTTATCTTTTCAACAGCAGCAACTAAACCATTAAGGAAAACTCACGTTCCTTTAGTTCGTATTATTGGAATCCTACTTAACGTGCTGTTTGTAAAATATAAACTAGACATAGGACAAATATGTACTTGCAGAAGCAGCCTGTTAAAAGGGCAACCACTGAAATCTAGGTGGGAAGATGTGTTTTGGTAGGGAGGGCCATATGTACATGGGAAATAGTATGCCTTTTCTAGACAATTAATTCATTATCATCAAATAATTTTTTGAACAGAAAACACTCTGCTTAAATCACACCCTAATTCATTGCTTGTTTCTATAACCATTAATTGAACATTAAATTCACCCTTATTCACTTCTCATCTACGCTAATATACAACCTTGTTATCAGCCACCACAATCTAACCTAACAAAATGGGCAAATATAAACCAGCTCCCTGCTTTCCCAGAAAAATAAAAAGATTTAAGGCTGTTGTTTTATTTTATCTTATTGGGGGGAAACAATGCTATGTACAAAAATAGCACAAACTGTTACAACAAAGAATAAATAACAAACCCCATGTACTCACCACTCAACATTAGTACATGTTAACATGTCATCATATCTGTGAACTGAGGAGTTTGGGAAAGTAAAATTACCCACTCTCACTCTTGGTAGGTAAATGAATTAAAGTTATTTCAGCTTATTTCCATTTCTATAGGAAAATTGACATAAAATTGTAAAATATATATGTAGAAGCTCCATTTTACTATCAAAATATTAAAAATGCTTCTACTCCATAGGATTTCAAACTATCTTATAAACAAATAGATGCAGACTTGTGTTGTTGAGAATAAATTGAAGAAATTGATTTTGAAGACAATTAACGCCTCAGTTATCAAAAAAAGAAATTGTAGTCAATAACTTCCTCACTGCTATAGTTTCTAATATTCATGAGACATTTTGAGATGCCAAAATGTGCATCCAATATCTGGAACCCTTTTGGGAAACATCAGTCAATTTTAGATAAGGTAGAAAGGGAATTTAAAACAAGTAAATTCTATTTAAGTAAAGGAACCAGCAAGTTAAATAGTGATGGCCTCAATGTGCCAAAAGAATCATGTCATAGCTTAAAAGAATTACTATGATTAACTGGAATCTAAATAAAGTTTGGGAAGTAAAGAAAGAGGAAGTACTAAGTGTTTATGAATTTAATGACAAATGACTTAGGAGAAGCAGGATGAAAAGAATAGAATTTTTTTTTTTTTTCTAAAGAGTAAAAGTGGCATAGCATTGCCAAATGATTAAGATTATTTTTATATCAGTCCATCGGGGATAGATATCATATGCTGCTTCTATCACATGTAGGTGTTCAGTTCGGGGGCGAGGGGTTCTGGAATATCCCAATCTATTACCACTGGATATATTCCAGAGAAACAAATGGATAAAAAATATTCTCCATCTAGGTCTTTTGAACTCTCACATCTCTAAGTTTCCCTAAAAACTTGCTGAGTCCCCTGGGATATTTCACAAGTAAAATAAAATCTGGGGAGGTGTTCTGTAACTATTGGATCTTTTTGTTTGCTAAGTTTATGTAAAGAGAGTATTTCTCAAACCAACTTTTCTTGCATTTTCAAATTGAACTCTCTTTTCTACATTGTAACAGTAAATTTGATTCCTATTACAATACAGAATGACTGCAGAAAGCTATGGGATGTTTTACTATATATTGGTGGAAAGCTGATTACTTCCTTGTCCTAGTGACCAACACAAAAGGTAATTAACTGTGGCTACTATTTATTGAGATTCTATTATTCCAGGCTGTGCTAGTTGCTTCTAATCTTTTATGCTCTTTAAAGGAAGGAGAAATCTTTTATAATAATGTATGAAATTTCTATAATTCTTTTCTATACTTAGTTTACATAGGCTATTATTCACATTATTCAACAAACAAACAAATACCAAATTTTTTTGTCTAGAAAAGATGGCCTAATACTGATTCAGGTTACCGTTGGTCTAAAGGATGAAGGGTGATCCAAGAGTCAACCCAGGTTTCTGGGGGCCTCTGGTTTAAGGATGATCCTAAGATATTTATACTGACCTGAGTTTAGACCATTATTTAAGTTGTGTGGGTTTGGGGGTATTTTTGAAGATATCAAAATATTTACTTACCCTTTGCCACACTACATTCAAATCAATATTAGATGGCAAAAAAATGAAAATTATCAGAAAGTAAATGTAAGCATTAGAATGCATGTAAATAAAGATAGAATAAAGAAAGCCTCATGGTAACTGTAAAAATGAACAGTAAAATATGTAGTATATATAGGTAGAAAAATCTTAAAACTATTTTCATAAGGTTGAAACAAGATAAACCCAGTACTCATAATCAAGTTCAGTTAAAATTGAAACTTACCTTCAGCTATATCATAGTAAAGAGACCTAAAAATAAATGTAGTGGCCAGAATTCCAAGTCACAATAAAATATACATTTTAATTTAGGACATATAAATGTCTATGAGATTATCAAAATCTTTATGACTGTCTTAGCATGCTCTTTCTAATTGTCCCCAATAGTTACTCTTCTATTTTATTCTTCCTTTTAATAATAAAACCCCACCCCACCACAGTTTTGAAAGGGCTCATGGGTACCCAGATAGAAAATATAATTCCCAGCCTCATTGCAATTAAGTATGGTCATGTGACTATATTCTAACCAAAAAGATGAGAGCAAAAGTGACCCATTGAACTGCATTCTTCAAAAGAAGTCTCTCTCTCTCTCTCTCTCTCTCTCTCTCTCTCTCTCATCAATAAATACAAACAAGTAATTTAAAAAATAAAAGTAATTTTTAAAGTATCACTTTAGTACCATTTGCTTCCTCTCCCCTTGTTCCTATATTGACTCATGGCATAGAAAACCTCTGCTCCTTTCTCCTGGAGGCAACAGTCTAGAAAGGTAACTCCGGTTCTTCTCTCTGCCCCCTCCCAGGTTCTCAATGAAGAAGGAATGATTTAAGTGGTCTAGCTCTAGCCCTTCTTTTCTCTGTCTCTTTGGATCTGCCTACATGCAAAAAAAAAAAAGTTTTCATGATCCTCTGCTTCAGTTCCCCTCTGCAAAAAGCATTGTGTGAGCCCTGGCCGGTGTGTCTCAGTTGGTTGAATCATCTTCCCATACACCAACAATTCACGGGTTCGATTCCCGATCAGGGCATATACCTAGATTGCAGGTTCAGTCCCCAGTTGGGATGCAAATGAGAAGTAACCGATCAATGTGTCTCTCTTCCTTCCTCTCTCTAAAAGTCAATGAACATGTCCTCAGGTGAGGTTTGAAAAAAAGCATTGGGTCAGCCTTGAACCTTCAGTCTATCTTCTAGAAACAGGTGTGGAGACCAATCTTTCTCTGAACTCATTATGGGAGACATCATCAGTACTTCACATATATCCTTTTCATCCTGCCTTATCAGTGTGCTGTGGTTGGCTTCCAGCTTCCAGTGTCTCCATCTCTGAACCTGAGGGATCTTTGTCCAAACCACGAAAGGCCCCTCTCTGTGCCCATGCACTCACAGAGAAGCCTGAGAATGAACACTCCCTCAGAGAATGTTCCCATGACTAAACACCACAGCTTCCTTACCTTGTGGGAAGGATAATGATGAGGCATGTGTTTTATATCCTTTCCCAGGTTTTCCTTGTGGAATAAGACAGTCTCCCACCAGGATAGCTGGTTTATCAGCACACCATTGGCCCTCTCCCCTTCCCTAGATCCATTCCCCACTCATCTACTATATCCTCTCCCTGAGAAACTACTTGTATTAGAACTTTTATCCTCCATGGAAACTCAAACCAAGACAGGGTTGAAGAGAGAAGACAGTAGCACTGGGTAAACGTGGGTACTCTCCAGCTTCAAACTCTTCCGTCAATGATTTTTGCAATTTCCAGATGTGGGGGAAGTATTTAGGGCAGTGGTTCTCAACCTTCCTAATGCCTCGACCCTTTAATACAGTTCTTCATGTTGTGGTGACCCCCAACCATAAAATTATTTTCGTTGCTACTTCATAACTGTAATTTTGCTACTGTTATGAATCGTAATATAAATATCTGATACAGGATGTATTTTCATTGTTACAAATTAAACATAATTAAAGCATAGTGATTAATGACAAAAACAATATGTAATTATACATGTGTTCTCCGATGGTCTCAGGCGACCCCTGTGAAAGGGTCGTTCGACCCCCAAAGGGGTTGCGACCCACAGGTCGGCGACCCACAGGTTGAGAACCGTTGACTTAGGGAGACCAATTCTATTTTTTTGCAATTTTTTTTCTTTATTGATTAAGGTATTACATATGTGTCCTTATCCCCCAATTGCCCACCCACCCCACCCCCACTCACGCCCTCATCCCCATGGTGTCTGTGGCCATTGGCTGGCTTATATGCATGCATACAAGTCCTTTGGTTGATCTCTCCTCTTACCCCCACCCTCCCCTACCTTCCCTCTGAGGTTTGATGGTCTGATCAATGCTTTTTTGTCTTTGGATCTGTTTTTGTTCATCAGTTTATGTTGTTCATTATATTCCACAAATGAGTGAGATCATGTGATATTTATCTTTCTCTGACTGGCTTATTTCACTTAGGATAATGCTCTCCAGTTCCATCCATGCTGTTGCAAATGGTAAGAATTCCTTCTTTTTTACTGCAGCATAGTATTCCATTGTGTAGATGTACCACAGTTTTCTAATCCACTCATCTGCTGATGGGCACTTAGGCTGTTTCCAAATCTTAGCTATTATAAATTGTGCTGCTATGAACATAGGGGTGCATATATCCTTTCTGATTGGTGTTTCTGGTTTATTGGGATATAGTTCTAGAAGTGGGATCACTGGGTCAAATGGGAGTTCCATTTTTAGTTTTTTGAGGAAACTCCATATTGTTCTCCACAGTGGCTGCACCAGTCTGCATTTCCACCAGCAGTGCACTGGGGTTCCTTTTTCTCCACATCCTCACTAGCACTTGTCATTTGTTGATTTGTTGATAATAGCCATTCTGACAGGTGTGGGATGGTACCGCATTGTTGTTTTGATTTGCATCTCTCAGATGATTAGTGACTTTGAGCATGTTTTCATATGTCTCTTGGCCTTTCTTATGTCTGCTTTTGAAAAGTATCTATTTAGGTCCATTGCCCAATTTTTGATTGGGTTGTTTATCATCCTTTTGTTAAGTTTTATGAGTTCCCTGTAAATGTTGGAGATTAAACCCTTATCAGTGATGACATTGGCAAATATGTTCTCCCATGCAGTGGGCTTTCTTGTTGTTTTATTGATGGTTTCTTTTGCTGTGCAGAAGCTTTTTATTTTGATGTAGTCCCATTTGTTTATTTTCCATTGCCCTAGGAGCTGTATCAGTGAAGATATTACTGCGGCATATGGCTGAGATTTTACTGCCTGGGGATTCCTCTAGTATTTTTATGGTTTCCCATCTTACATTTAAGTCCTCTATTCATTTTGAGTTTATTTTTGTGTATGGTGTAAGTTGGTGGTCTAGCTTAATTTTTTTTTGCATGTATCTGTCCAATTTTCCCAGCACCATTTATTGAAGAGACTGTCTTGACTCCATTGTATGTTCTTGCCTCCTTTGTCAAATATTAATTGAGCATATTGGTTCAGGTCAATTTCTGGGTTCTCTATTCTATTCCATTGGTCTATATGTCTGTTCTTGTGCCAGTACCAGGCAGTTTTGAGAACAGTGGCTTTGTAATACAGCTTGATATCTGGTATTGAGACCCCTCCTACTTTGTTCTTCTTTCTCAGGATTGCTGCAGCTATTTGGGGTCTTTTTTTATTCCAGATGAATTTTTGGAGAGTTCGTTCTAGGTCTGTGAAATATACCATTGGTATTTTAATGGAGATTGTGTTGAATCTATAGATTGCTTTGGGTAGTATGGACATTTTAATGATGTTGATTCTACCAATCCATAAACATGGTATGTTCTTCCATCTATTTATGTCTTCCTCTATCTCTTTTTTCAGTGTCCTGTAGTTTCCCAAGTACCTGGTACAGGTCTTTTACCACCTTAGTTAAGTTTATTCCTAGGTGTCTTAATTTTTTTGTTGCAATGGTAAATGGGATTGTTTTTTTAATCTCTCTTTCTGTAAGTACACTATTGGTGTATAAAAATGCCATAGATTTCTTGGTGTTAACTTTGTATCCTGCTACATTGCCAAATTCATTTATTAAGTCTAATAATTTTTTATGAAGTCTATAGGGTTTTCTATGTACAGCATCATGTCATCTGCAAATAATGACAGTTTTATGTCTTCTTTTCCAATTTGGATACCTTTTATTTCTTCTTCTTGTTTGATTGCTATGGCTAGCACTTCCAGTACTATATCAAACAGGTGTGGTAAAAGTGGACATCCCTATCTTATTCCTGTTTTTAGGTGAACTGGTTTTAGTTTTGCCCATTGAGTATGATGTTGGCTGTAGGTTTGTCATATAAGGCTTTTATTACGTTGAGGTATGATCCCTCTATTGCCATTTTGCTGAGGGTTTTTATCAAGAAAGGGTGTTGGATTTTTGTCAAATGCTTTTTCTGCATTAATTGATATGACTATGTGTTTTTTATCTCTCAATTTGTTTATGTGATGTATCATGTTTATTGATTTGCGGATATTGTACCATCCTTGCATCCCCAGGATAAATCTTACTTGGTCATGGTGTATGATCTTTCTTATGTACTGCTGGATCCAATTTGCTAGAATTTTGTTGAGGATTTTGGCATCTATGTTCATGAGAGATATTGGCCTGTAATTCTCTTTCATAGTTCTTTATCTGGTTTTGGTATTAGGTGATGCTGGCTTCATAGAATGAGCTTGGAAGTGCTCCTTCCTCTTGAATTTTTTTGAATAGTCTGAGGAGGATAGGTTTTAGTTCTTCTTTGAATGTTTGGTAAAACTAGGGGAGACCAATTCTTGTGCACATGTCAAATTTCATTCCCTAAAACAACCTTATCAGTAATAAAACTAATATTTTTATTTTTTTTTCATTTTTTAACTCATGTAGTCCTATTCCTTAATTGATTCTGAACTCAGAAGTAGTAAGGGGAGAAGAGGCAGAATTATTATGTCTTAAGGCCCCAACTACTACAAAATAATACAAGAAAAAAAACTCTTTGTTCCTATTATGTCCAGCGAGTATTGTAATAAAACAGTGAGGAACCTGCCAAGAGATACAGGCAAAAATAGGTGAATTCCCCTGAGACCTCAGAAATATGAGCTTCTCTTGACAAAATGCCACAAGGCTTCCTTTCACACCTAAAGGAACTTTATCTCAGCCTATATAAATATGTCTGACAGTAGAGCCCCAACTCCCTGTACAGCTCCAATAAGAGTCCTGAGGACATTTATTTGCATCCTCTGTGGCAGGTATGAGTTCATCATAAACAAGTAGGATAGGCTCTATACAATTTGAGGACTTAATGCAGTGTAACCTATTTTATCAATGTCTCTAGACCTTTGCAATGCATGCCTCCTATTAATAAACATATTAAACCTTCTTTAATGTGATTTTAATATGAATTAAATATATTGGCTACAACCAAATGAAAGTAATGGTAACTTTTTATGGACTACTTCAAACTACACTCTACTTTCTTCCCTATTCATGCAAGATTTGTTATCCCTAATCCTAGGGAAGTATGCCCCCAGTGAAAAACATTGTTGTCCATGATTTGAAGTGTTCTAAAGGGAAACTACATTTCCTGTAAATAGAATTCTCTTCCTTAATCTCTGTAACTATTGAGTAGGACAGCTTTGGATATGTCATTTTAAATTCATCATTTTAATTTACAGTGGAGAAATTTGTTCACTTAACTTTTTCAATATGGGGAGAGGTTTATATATTCAAAATTTTAGAATGTCATTTATCCTGGAAAAAAAGAATATTATTTATCCCAGACAATAGTTTATTTTCTAAAATTTGGATAACTGAGGAATAAGAATAACATTATTGAATATGTACCTAAAGATAAGAGATATGTCCTTCTGTATAATAAACTGCCTGTGGTCAAGTCAGCACCACCAATGCCCCATTCCAAGCTGCCTGAAGAAGCCAGGAATACATGTCCCAAGGAACCCTCTCTATGGGTTCCAAGTTAGCGCTCTCCAATGAGAGGCTCTCAGATAGATTTGGAAGGAGAAGAGATGGAAAGGTCCCTTCTCTGAAGGCAACTGTCGGTCAATGTGAGATTCACAGTGGATTCCTAGTACATTTTTGAGAACCATAGCTCTCCTAAGAATCGTAGCAGCCAATCAACCTGACTTTCATTCCCAGCTTTTTGAGTAGTTCTAAGTCCCCAATTCCCATATTAAAACAACTTGAAACCAGAATATGTCAAATGGCTTCAGTTTTCCTGACTTTTCCCTGATGAATACACTGTATTTTCCCTGACTAGGTTCCAAAACATTATAAGTTACCGGGTACATCACTGATAATTCCCTTTGAGTTTGTGATGGTTGACTTGATACCTAAATATCTGGTATGACTATTAGACTTTCAATCCAGTATCATATACTATTAGATGTATAAACAGAGATTATTTTCTCCTTATAAGTATTTGCTGGTTATTCCACCCAACACAGAATTCTAACAGGCCACTTTTAAAATTTATCTTTATTGTTGAAAATATTACAGATGTCCTCTTTTTTTCCCCATTGACTCTCTCTACTTCACTCCCTCCCTCCCCCCGGCCTTCACCCCACAATTGTCTATCTATGGGTTATGCATATATGCATATAAGTTCTTTGGTTAATCTCTTCCCATCCACCCAACCCCCGTTCCCTCTGAGATTTGTCAGTCTGTTCCATGCTTCCATGTCTCTGGATCTATTTTGTTCATTATTTTCCACCTGTAAGCTAGATCATGTGATATTTGCCTTTCTCTGTCTGGCTTATTTCGATTAGCATAATATTATCCAGTCCCTTCATGCTGTCTCAAAGAGTAGGAGATCCTCCTTTTGTTCACAGCTGCAGTGTATTCCATTTTGTAAATATACCACAGGTTTTTTATGAGCACTTAAGCTGTTTCTAGATCTTAGCTATTGTAAATAACGCTGCTGTGAACATAGGAGTGCATATATTCTTTCTGATTGGTATTTCTGGTTTCTTAGGATATATTCCTAGAAGTGGGATCACTGGGTCAAATGGCAGTTCCAGTTTTAATTTCTTGAGGAAACGCCATACTGTTTTTCACAGTGTCTGCACCAGTCTGCGTTCCCACTAGCAGTGCACGAGGGTTTCCTTTTCTCCACTTCCTCACCAGCACTTGTCATTTGTTGACTTGTTGATGGTGGCCATTCTGGCTGGTGTGAGATGATACTTCATTGTCATTTTAATTTGCATCTTTCTGATGATTAGTGACTTTGAACATTTTTTCATGTCTCTTGGCCATCTGTATGTCCTCCTTGGAGAATTGTCTATTTGGGTCTTTTGCCCATTTTTTAATTGGATTGTCTTCCTTTTGTTAAATTGTATGAGTTCTTTATATATTGTGTAAATTAATCCCTTATTAGATGTATCACTGGCAAATATGTTCTCCCATACAGTGGGATAAGTTGAACCTGCAGCACTTTCCACTTTGAATTGAATGAAAATTATTTGGTTGGGCTATTTCTTAAACTTCCTCAGAAAAGAAGTTTATAAAATCAAATTCAATTCTAACATAAGAAAATGAATGGAATTATTTTACTTGTAAACCAAAATTCCTGTCATTAAGTTAAAATGTGTCACTCATAAAGAAATTTATCAAAATTAATCTAAAAATTACAATAAAAATGCATCTCATTTCTAACACTTAGGTTACAAAGTAAATAAAGAAAAATGCCAACTCAGAGACAATTTACATTCCAAAAACTAAATGGCACAAGTCTGTTGGACCATAGCTTACTAGAGGTCAAAAATTTAAGCATTTCACTTACTTAGTACATCACCCTAATAATCTTAGATGTACACATATTTAATTATTCATATCTTGAAATGTAATTTCCACATAAATTTAGATTTTGAAGATTACACTGTGAAGGGAAAAATCCCATTTATCAGCTCATATAAACATCCTAATGAGCATTTATAATATTGTAGATTTAAGTGCACATAATTGAATTGCTGTCCAGGCAGGTGTAAAAAATGTCTTAAATGTTGTTTTTGAACATTGGTTTGGTGTAATATAATATTGGCATCTGGACAATAATGCACTTTCACTTTATTACTTGTCTTAATGAGGTAAACAATAGAATATACCTATATTTATAATGGCTCAAGATAATTATTATTTAGCATTAACTGTTTTTTATTTTATTTATTTTTTTATTGTCTAAAGTTTTACATATGTCTCCTTTTCCCCCAATTGACCGCCCCCCCCCCCCCCAGCTATTCCTACCCCAGGCAAGCTCCCAGTGTCTGTGTCCATTGGTTATGCTAATATGCATGCATAAAGTCCTCTGGTTGCTCTCTAACCCCTCCCCCCACTCCCCTACCATTTGTCTCTGGATCTATTCTTGTTCATCAATTACGTTGATCATTATATTCCACAAATGAGTGAGATCATGTGATATTTATCTTTCTCTGACTGGCTTATTTCGCTTAGCATAATGCTCTCCAGTTTCATCCATGCTGTTGTAAATGGTAAGAATTCCTTCTTTTTTGCCACAGCATAGTATTCCATTGTGTAGATGTAACACAGTTTTCTAATCCACTCATCTGCTGATGGGCACTTAGGCTGTTTCCAAATCTTAGCTATGGTAAATTGTGCTGCTATGAACATAGGGGCGCATATATCCTTTCTGATTGGTGTTTCTGGTTTATTGGGATATAGAGGTGGGATCACTGGGTCAAATGGGAGTTCCATTTTTAACTTTTTGAGAAAACTCCATACTGTCTTCCACACTGGCTGCACCAGTTTGCATTCCTACCAGCAGTGCAGGAGGCTTCTTTTTTCACCACATCCTTGCCAGCACTTGTCGTTTGTTGATTTGTTAATGATAGCCATTCTGACAGGTGTGAAATGGTATCTCATTGTTGTTTTGATTTGCATCTCTCAGATGATTAGTGACTTTGAGCATGTTTGCATATGTCTCTGGGCCTTCTGTATGTCCTCTTTCAAAAAGTGTCTATTTACAACAGATCCTTTGCCCATGTTTTGATTGGATTGTTTATCTTTCTTTTGTTAAGTTGTATGAGTTCTCTGTAAATTTTGGAGATTAAACCCTTATCGGAAATATCATTGGCAAATATGTTCTCCCATGCAGTGGGCTTTCTTGTTGTTTTGTTGATGGTTTCTTTTGCTGTGCAGAAGCTTTTTATTTTGATGTAGTCCCATTTGTTTATTTTCTCCTTAGTCTCCATTGCCCTAGGACCTGTGTCTGTAAAGATATTGCTATGACATATGTCTACTATTTTGCTGCCTATGGAGTCTTGTAAGATTTTTATGGTTTCCGGTCTTACATTTAAGTCCTTTAGCCATTTTGAGTTTGTTTTTGTGTATGGTGTAAGTTCATGATCTAGTTTCATTTTTTTGCATGTATCTGACCAAATTTCCCAGCACCATTTATTGAAAAAACTATCTTGACTCCATTGTATGCTCTTGCCTCCTTTGTCAAATAGCATTAAGCATTAACTGTTCTTTAAAAGTAAACATGCCAATAAAGAATACATAATTAATCAAGCATATCCAGGCTAATATTTTGGGTTATATTTAAGAACTTTATAATTTGAATATAATTAAAATAAAAATATACCAAAAAAAACATATTTTAACTTCAAGATCAACCACTTTCCTTTAATTAAAAGCCATTACTCAGGCTCTGACACACATTAGGATATATGTTTTGTTTATATTTATTTTAACTTTCTGTAGGTGTTCCCAAGTTTTGGAAGTGTTCATTTTAAAGCTCCATTAGTAAATTGAGTTTGATGTTATTCATTAAAGAATATTTTAATGCAAGATTTTCAAATTTCATCAGGTGGTGGAAGGCAGGAAGTCATGGTGTTCATGGTACACAGCTGTATGAAATATTGTTATAGTAAACAAAGTTACTAAACATACTTTTCTGATAATACTTCTACCACTTTTATTAGATTAGAACATGAACATTAGCAGCAGGCACCAAAATCTCAAGTCAATTTTAGGAGGAAAATTGAAATTGAAAAAAAAATCAATAATGTTTCAGTTTTATTTCCTAAATATGGGGGAGAAACAAATCACTACTTTGCACCAAAACATGATCATTTGATTGTTGAACACTGAAACTTCAAAGGCAACTAACCAAGGGGGTGGAAGTCGGGACTGAAATGCAAGCTATGCCTCACTGAGCCAGTGTACTAGACTTGGAAGGGCATCTTCTTCTAATTGGTTCACCCTAGAACTGCCTTTTCCTCAATGGTTCTCCAGAGGTACTGCCTTTTTCTAATTGGTCAGTCCAGAGGGCATGTTTTTTCTGATTTGCATACAGCACTGGATGCATGTCCTTCCTGCCTATGTACTGTAGACCAATGAGAAGTACCCATGAGACCAAGGAGAACCATCTCGAGAAAAGAAAGTGTTCAGACACATAAGATTGATCAAAAAATATAAACTCGGGTTAGAAGGAATAGTAAATTTTAAATACAATACAAAGTTTAAAATTTAGGTTGTGGCTCAGTTTTCATCTTTTTCTAATTGATCAGCCCAGAAAATAATGTGCCTGATGATATTCTGAACAAATTACTTGTCATTCCTTAAAACCTGAGTGCTAATCACTGGACAAATTAAAATTCTTTGATCCATAGTCTATTCTCAAGCACCACATCTCTCCAACCTATTATATGTCAACTAGAGGCCTGGTGCATGAAATTCGTGCATGGGTAGGGTCCCTAGGCCTGGCCGGCGATCAGGGCCGATCTGGGCCTTCTGGCTGCCAGCCTCGGCCTTCCTTCATTCCGTGCTGCCCCCTGATGATCAGCCCATGTCATTGCTAGCGATCAAACTCCCAGTCCCCCTGTCAAACTCCCTAGGGGACACTGCATATTAGGCTTTTATATATATAGATTTCTGCACATGAATAATGTTTATCTCAAGCATATAAAAGTCAGCATTGAATGGCATTCAACCAAAAGCAAAGTGGACTGCTGGTCTGTATCTAATGTATTTGAGGATTAATAGTTATATTTATTTAATAAATATTTGCAAATCTGCATCATGTATACCTGCCGGTTTTATCTCTATCATTTAGCCAGCCAATTCATTAGAAATTTGGCAAGCTTCTTAATTGTTAAAATAGCTCTTCTTGAAACTCTAGCAGATTTCAGCTCTTTCTACGTTAGACCAACCACTGAAATTTTAAAAATCCGGGCCATCTTTGTTAATACTCCTCTCTCCCCCTCCTCTAACCTGTCTAATTCCTCTCTTATCCTCTCTCTCTCTCTCTCTCTCTCTCTCTCTCTAACATGTCACTTGCATGGGCACACACATAAACACAGCTATTTGAATTTAATTTTTCCTAAATTGACCACTGATTTTTGCAATGTTTAAAAAGAACTAAGAGCATGGTGCTGTCTGCAGAAAGGGCTTTTGTGGGTGTTTCTTTTAAAATACTGGATTTAGGGACATACGGATATGGTATTGGTTTGAGCCATTTCCACGAAACAGAGCTGAGTATAAGCATATGATTTTACTTTCAAAAACTTTTTCCAAGGCTAACACATCCTTACCTAAGTTAACCAACAAGTGATGAGCAAAATGCCTCGTTAATACTTTGCATTCTCCAATGTTACATTTGTATATCTAAAATTAGACTAATTTGTAGAAAAACATCAGAAAGTGTATTTTACTTTTAAACTGCTCTTCACAATACATTATAAGCTCGGTCTTTTAATTATCCATCTATTATCTTTCTGTCTTTGATTCCTATATTATTTTTGTTATTGTTATTCTCATTTAAAGGTGCTCTGAGAATATGGTGTGTTGAAACTTCCATAGAGCCTGGTACACGGTTAATTTCTACTGTCTGGGAACTCAAGATTTTTCTCTTTCTCTCTAATGATCTGTAATTTTTTTATGGTGTGCTTATTGGTGTATCTATCTTTATTGAGCCTACATTCCAAACAGTGTATTCTCTCCTTCAATTCCAGAATTTTCAGTTATTATCTTTTGAAATGTTTATTCTTTGCCATTCTCTCCATTATCTTTCCCTGGAAATTCCAATGCAGAAATATTGATCCCTTCTTACTTTATGTTTTCGGTTCATGATTTCTTGATCAAACTTGATGTAAGTTGTGTTTTTATTTCTCTTTTGAAGCATCTTAAAAATACATTAAAGTCTCTGTCATATTGTTTGATGCAAATGTAACATGAATTAAATTCACATTCTGATTGTTGATTCTGTTGGTGGTCTGTCTTAGCATGCAATTCAAAAGCAGGCTAGAATTTTGGCTTTTCAGAAGGTGGGCAGGGAGATTTTTGTTTAGATATTTGTTTTTCTCTCCTCCCTGCTCTCTCTCACTCTGCCTAATGGTTGTTTCCATCCAACACTTCCCAGCCCACAGCCAGACAGAACTGACAGCATTGCTGGAACCAGCAAGGTTCAGCAATACTCAGCATACTACGTATTAAATCCCCAAGACAGTACTTGACCATGAGGACTTGTCTTTATCCTGAGCTGATAACTGCACAAATCTCAGGTGGTAGCAAGAACACTTATGTTTTAGAGCCCATTGAAAATGCAGGGAGTACCATCCCAGTCCCTGGCCTCCAGATCCCATTGATCATCAATAACCAAACTCCCAGCTACTTCTGCACCATCTGGGGCTCACTGTGGCTTCAGCCTTCACCTTTGCTGGGAGTTTCTGTTCAATTTCTGGCCCATGAAAATACCAGTCTTGCCCTGGCCAGTGTCACTCACATGGTTGGGCCACGTCCCACGCACCAAGAGGTTGCTGGTTCCTTTTTCAAATTTGATCCCAGATCAGGATGGTATGCAGGAGGCAATGGATTGATGTTTCGCTTGCACATCAATGTTTCTCTCTCTCTCTTTCTCCGTCTCCTTTCCTCTCTCTAAAAAAATCAATTAAAAAAATCTCTTTTTAAAAATGTCAAACTTGATTTTTGATCTAAGCTATGTAATTTGGTTTCTGGTTTTTATATTATTCTAGAGGCCCAGTTCATAAAATTTGTGCACAGAAGGGGGGTCCCCTCAGCCCAGCCTGCACCCTCTCCAATCCGGGACCCCTCGGGGGATGTCCGACTGCCGGTTCGGGATCGGGCCTAAACTGGCAGTCGGACATCCCTCTCACAATCCTGGACCACTGGCTTCTAATCGCTCACCTGCCTGCCTGCCTGGTCGCCCCTAACTGCCCCCTGCTGCCGGCTAGGTTGACCCCAGCTGCCCCTTCCCTGCTGGCCTGGTTGCTCCTAACTGCCCCCCCCACCCTGCTGGCCTGGTCACCCCTTACTGCCCCCACCCCGCCAGCCTAGTTTCCCCTCACTGCTCCGCCGCCAGCCTGGTCGCCCCAAGCAGCCTGCTTGTTCAGTCATTTGGTCGTCTCTCGCTAACCCCCCTGCCGGCCTGCTCGTAGGCAGCCATCTTGTGAGGGTGTGAGGGTTAATTTGCATATTACCTCTTTATTATATAGGATTCATTGTTGCCATGTGATTGGAGTAGAACAGGCAACTTAAGATGTGAATTTAATGTGCCACACAGATTATCTGTCTAAATACCACCAACTTTAATCATGCTTTTTATTAACAAAGATTAAATGGAAGGAGCAGCAAGGGATGTGCATCTACTTTTTTTCTGATTAATATGTGAGACATCAGCCCTTACTTCTCTACTACACACTTCTTTTAGTAGTCTCTCTGACTTTATAACTTATTTTTCTAAGTCTCTAACATCTGTATGGCCAACTGCAGACTAGCCATTGCCACTAAGTAGTTTCGTTTGGCCTGAAATATTTTTAGTATTTAAGATGTCTTTGGTTGTAAGTGACAGAAACACAGTTCCAACTATTGACTCCATTAAGTATGAGAAGAGCAAAAAATTTACTGATCCTCAAGGCTGAAAGGAAAACAGCTTTTCTGTTCTATTGTCTCTATTTCTCTCAGTGTGTCAGCTTTAGTCTATCAGAACAGCTTGTTCCTAAAGTTTGGGAAGAATTACTCCTGGAAGCAGCTTGGTCTTAACATCTCTCAACCTCAGTACCAGAGATTTGAGACTTGTTTTTTGGACCCAAGTTTAGAAATTCCAGAGAAATGTTCTGATTGATTCAGCTGAAGTCAGTTTACTATCTCTGCATCAGTTAAAGTTGTCATGAGTGTAGAGTATATAATAACATGGCAGCACTCATTCAAACCACATGGATAAAATGGGAAAGTGTTGATATTGTCAGACAAGAGAAAAGATTTCCATCGTGGCTTTTATTTATTTTTGAAATTAATCTGTTATTCAATTTATTGGGATAAATAAATTTAATTTAAAAATGGCTAATAAGATTACACTAGTATAAGTAAAGGAGACCAAATACATGGTGACAAGATAATTTGACTTTGGGTGATAGGCATACAATGCAATATACTGATCATGTATCATAGAAATGTACACTTGAAACCATCATGGCTTTTAAATAGGCATATAAGTATAGATTATATTTGAACTTGCAGGAAATAAAGATTGTATCAGTCAGAGTTTGATTCAGGAAAGAAATATCACTTCTTTCAATCACTCAAATCAACCAAGTCTCAATCAGATCAATGTGCTTAAGCTTCAAATTTGAATTACATTAAGAATGTAATATAGGCAATTAACTTTTTAAAAAGTCATTGGAACCAATGGAGGAAATGACATCAGCAGGACTGGTACTGAATTATAGACTCAGGGACAAAGTAGGACAATGAATTATAGAAGTGTCAGGCTATCTAGACTAAAATGTCGGCAATAATTATATAGCTAGTGAGTCATTTCTTTAGGTTATGGGAAGATTAATAAGTGTTATCAGAAACTCCCTTATATTCTTTCAAAAAATTAAGAAGAAATGCAGATAGAGAATTAATTATTCAGATAAACAATACATTGAGTAAGGTCTGGAATATGATCAGTGCCCTCTGAAATTTTCAGAGCTATATTCTACACGCTCAACTAATTTGTGTGATTTAGAATCCTGCTCCCTCATGATAAAAGACTGCATTTTTATTTGTGCTTTGTGTTTTATGTGAATTATTTGTGCCTGCCTCTTTCCACATTGTATGTAACGAAGTCAACCTATTAAAAGATACTTGCGAGAATATAGAGCCATAAATTAAGTAGATAATCACCCCAGGCTCAATCTGATCATTGTGTTTAAGCTTCAAATTTGAATTCTCAGGCAGTCAGGACAAAAAGAAAAACATGACATATTAGAAATGTTTCACTATTGTAAATAATGAAGCAAATCGAATCACCAAGGAAATAAAATGTAATCAGTACCTGAAAAACATCGTGAGTGCCTCTATGAAAACCTGGAAATACGGGAAATAAAAGTATACTACAGCTAATGCTAACAAAAGACTATTCATTCTAACACTCCAGCTTAAGACATATTCCTCTTAAAATAAAATAATAAATATAATATAATTAATATAATAATATGGAATTACTATGCCAAGGTCTTGGATGCAAAAATCATGAAGAGACTTTAGCTCTGTCTATCCAAGGGGAATTTATCAAGTAGGAACTAACTAGCTGAATTATTTTTGGGACAATATTCCAGAGCTATGGCAGCAGCGGTCAGAGAGTCTTGAACCAACCAACGGCTGGAACTTAATGGGCTCTGCCCCAGGAAAAAGGGTGACTTCAAGGATTTTATGATAGAAGTTCAGCCTTAGATCAACTGGGGAGACAGAAAATCTCTGTTTTCTGGGAGTACCTCCCCAGCTTTTTGTTCTCCATGCTACTTGGCTCAGCTCTCTAGAGGTCTTCCTTTCCTCCATTATCCTCTACTAAAGAAATCCCTGTTGTTAGTGTCCCAGAAGGAAAAAAGAAATCTCTACAGAGGAAGATAACATTACCCTATCTTTCTAAATATTTTTACAAAGAATCTCATCACCTGTGTCTTCACTCAGAAGCTTAGTATGAGAGGGTAGTTGCTGTCTGGAATATTTCCAGTATTGTGGCAGTGCAAGAGAGAGCATGAAAAAGCATTCACTCACAATCAAAACCTTCTTAAAAGTGACACACATCAATTCTGCTCATATTTCATCCTTTACTGCAATTCATCTGGCCACACCTGGGTTTGATAGAGTTGTGAATCCTGCTACAGAATGAGGGACCAGACATTGTAATTAGTAATATAATTTTCAAGTCCCATCCTACTAAAGATGAAACATTAGTTTCCCTCTCTTTTCTCAGTGCAGAGTACACTCAACCCATCCTCAAGGGAGATATTCAAAATTTCCATCTAATCTGTTCAAAGCCAGGATCTCTGAGTAATTCACAATAGTTTCTATGTCAAATCTAGATGTGGCTTTTGATCTGGAGACTCAGAAAATAAAAAAACAAGCTGCCCCTCAAACTCCCAGCGTACAGTGGGAAAGCATAGTTCCAGTACAGTCTCCTACACTAGAAGACCAATAACATGAGACATACCTGGTACAGAAGTCACTAGTAAATAGCAATTTCAAAAGCAGATGCCACAAGAGACTTAGTATTCTGGGGGTGGGATGTGCTTGTTTTCTGAGAGTACCTCCCCAACTCTTCGTTCTCCATGCTGCTTGGCTCAGCTCTCTAGAGGTCTTCCTTTTCTCCATTATCCTTGACCACAACTTGAAAGAGCATTGAAAAATACGCCTTTCTTGAGGGTTGACCTTCTCAGCTAGCTTCCTTCTGGTGGAAATATGGATGGTGTCTTAGTCTGTCCAGGCTGCTATGACAAAACACTATAGACTATATGACCTATAAACAACAGAAATTAATTTCTCACATTTCTGGAGACTGAAAGCCCAAGGTTAAGACACCAGCAGACTTTGTGTCTTGACAAGACAACCCACTTCCTGGTTCATAGATGGCTGTCTTATCACTGAATCATATGGCAGAATGATCAGGGATCTCTCTGGAGTCTCTTTTACAAGAGCACTAATACTTATGAGGTCTCTGTCCCAATCACCTTCAAAAGCCTCCTCCACCCAATACCATCACATTGGGGATTGGGTTTCAACATATGAATTTTGGGAGGACACAAACATTCAGTGTATAGCAAGCATCTAAGTGGCTTCCTTAGTATCAGTCACACTCTCATTAATTCCAAGCTGCTGGCTCTTTATGCAGTACAATTCTCTGAAAAATGTAAGCAGTTTATTATTATTTTTCAATCATTTTTTGTTGTTATTTCATGTCCCACAGCAGCATAAAGCAACTATCTTGTGTTTGTATTTACTGGGAGTAAAGTATTTACTGGGAGTATCTTAGTCTATTCAAAAGTTTTAACAATCGATGAGACAACCATACTCTTTATTTGATCCTTCCCTTAAGACCGATTTTTAATTACCTTTGACATTCGAAGAATTCATCAATTTGATCGTTTAATATTTGAGAAGCATTGTTTCAACCTATAAGTCCCTGAATTTATAGACTATCTCTATTCTTTTTCATTCTTGTTTGCAAATCAGACAATATTGTTCTGCCCATAAACAACAGAAATTACAAGACTCTTTCTTGTAATAAACTTTCAAATGCAGCCAACACATGCTATTAAAAATCTGTTTTTCTATAAAGCACAAAATTATTAGGTACATAATTTGCCTTCTAAGTTAACACGGGCAACAGTTTTGCTAAGTAATTTACCACTATATAACATGGTGACCATTCTTCTAGGCTCCATTATCAATTTCCTCACAGACTAATGTCTAGCCCATAAACCAAAGCCACATTTTTTTAAATTGTTTGTTACAATAGCACTCCAATCCCGATTTCAATATCTATTTCAATCAGATAGTTCTGATTATACTGCAGTAATAAACAACCCAAAAATTTTAGTACCTTAAACAATGAATGTTGTGTTTTGTTTTGTTTTTGTCTTGCATTTTATGTCCATCACAAGTAGAATGGTGGCTCTCATCCCCATTATTATTGTTTTTATTCTGGATTGCAGGCTGATAGAAAAGTCACTCTCTGAAACATTACCAATAACCACAGCAAAAGGAAAGAAGGGCATGGTGACGCATATACTGACTCTAAAAGCTCCTGCCTAAAAATGACACACCTCACTTCTGCTCCCATGTTCACACACACTTGAGTTCAATATGGTAGGTATGTATAACCCTAATGCAGGAAGCAGAGCTAGATGTTGGTGGAAAATGTTAGAATCTATCACTAAAATGTATCAAGGAAAAAGACTATACTTATTATTACTTAAGGAGAGAAAAGCCAAGCTTGAAAAATTCACTAGCAAACTGGAAAATATGAAAGGCAACACGGGAGATACAAATAGAAGTAGATATGCAGAATTCTAGAATTAAAAATGCAACTGAAATTAAGAACTAGAGGGACAGGTCTATGAGTACATCAAGCCAGGATTAAGACAGAATATGTGAACCGAAAAAAATAATCTATGCAGCATGCTACGTAGAAAGACAAAGATATGGCTTAGAATCATAGAGAATGTTGTGAATCCTCCATTCACAAAATTATATTAAAGGAAACAGTAAATAGTATTATTCAAGAAGAAATAAAATGATCACATAATAGGGCCTGACTGTCATGGCTCAGTGGTTGAGTGTCGACCTATGAACCATGAGTTCACGATCAGTTCCGGTCAGGGCACATGCCCTGGTTGTAGGCTCGATCCCCAGTGTGGGACATGCAGGAACCAGCTAATAAATGATTCTCTCTCATCATTGATGTTTCTATCTCTTTCTCCCTCTCCATTCCTCTCTGAAATCAATAAGAAATATTTTTTTTAATTATCACATAATGGAAGGTCAGAGATACAGAAATAAATGAAAAGCAAAAGAGATGAAAAGCAAAAAAGTTAATCTAAATAAATGTGGACTCTAAAACAGGAACAATAATGCCTTATCTTTCTTTCTCTCTCTCTCTTTCTCTCTCTCTCTCTCTCTCTCTCTCTCTCTTTCTCTCTCTCTCTCTCTCTCTTTCTCTCTCTCTCTGTAAAAAGAGAAATAAAATACATAATAGCCACAGTATTTGAGCAAGTAAGAAACAAGTAGAGGAAAAAGTCTTCTTAGACCCTTACATTTCCTGTGAGGAGAAGAAAAATCTCAATTAACATTAGACTTTGATAAGTTAGGAATGCATGTTGTAATTTCCAGCCTAATCAGTCTGGCTCAGTAGATAGAGCATCAGCCTGTGGACTGAAGGGTCCTGGGTTAGATTCTGGTCAAAGGCACATGCCCAGGTTGTGAGCTTGATCCCCAGTAGGGGGCATGCAGGAGGCAGCCAATCATTGCTTCTCTCTCATCAATGATGTTGCTGTCTCTCTCTCTCTCCCTTCCTCTCTCTGAAGTCAATAAATAAATGTATATATTTTAAAAAGAGAAGAATTAAATAAAAATGATATTAAAATAAGCTAAAGAAGATCAACAAGCTTTGAAAAACTGACAAAACAAACTAATGCTACCTCCCAATAAATAAATAAATAAATAAATTGAGGAGTTCATACACACACACACAGGCACAGTGTTAGGAATGAAGAAGGGGCTATCACTACAGATATTGCAGATATTAAATGGATAAAAATAAAAAAATTATGAGCAACTTTGTATGAATAAGTTTTTAATGTTATTTACTTGCCTGGACATGGCTTTGTGAATTATTGCTGAGTACACAGACAAAGAAAAAGAACACACCAGCCCCCCACCCCAGGATTCCCCAGTGTGTCCAATACCAAGCAGAGCTCTCTCCATCCAAAGGAATTACTCGCCTGGCTTTTAGAGCACTCACTTCCTTGCAGATATTTCAGGAAAAGAGCCTGAGGAAAATCTTCCAATAAGATAGATTTATGGAGTGGAATGTAACAAGCCAAGACAAAAGACGTGAAGTAGAGAAATAAAGTGATAGTGGAAGCAAGGGTACAGTGCTCCAACTACTGTCAGATGGGAGGGGCCAAAGGTCACTAATACCTGTGTAGGAATGGGCCAATTGAAAGAGAAACAAGTAAAGTTGGAGGGTAGAGAACTATCAGAGTGTATGGAGGCTGAAAGGATTGGGATGCAGAACTTGAATGAAGGAGATGAAGTCATTGAACTGTTATAAAATGAACTCCCTCCTTTTGGAGGCAAGGGGACATGGGTTTAGATGCAGATAGGTTTCTGAACTTGAAAATTAGAAGATAAAGAAATTCCTAGCTGGTAATTTCAATATGTAAGTGAAATGATAGTCACAGTTAAGAGTAGGAATCAAAATATAGGAAGGGAAAATGAGAAGTTTGTGCAGAAAGGAAAAGGAACAAAAAAGTTAACTCAAACAATGAGAAAGCAATTTACAAGATAAATCCAGTTGAGTTGTCAGTCAGGTTTGAGTGGCCCCATGGAGTTTTATATGATTTATTTGAAGGGAAACCAATCTGCCTGGCTGGAATTCTTTCTTCCTGCTGAAAGGGTGAGGACTATGCCCTCCATCTTGTCCCAGGGTAAGGGCTATGCCCTCCATCTTACCCTGGATCCTCCATTTTTGGGCAGCCATGTGCTCTGCAAGGCTTCTTCCTGGAAGCCCAAGCCTCTGCTAGCCACACCCAGGACTTCTTTAAACTAACCAATGACAATCAAGGGAAGTGCGTACCATAGATATGACCACATCCTATGTAACAAAACACCGACTTGCGCCTGGCCAATCTGCAGGGCCCAC
The DNA here is from genome assembly GCF_028538775.1 of Myotis yumanensis. Taxonomy (NCBI): domain Eukaryota; kingdom Metazoa; phylum Chordata; class Mammalia; order Chiroptera; family Vespertilionidae; genus Myotis; species Myotis yumanensis. The sequence goes on along the minus strand of NW_027223754.1, from coordinate 37,690,164 downwards.
AGTCCTTTCTCCTCCCCTTACTCCAAACCCCTATAAAACCCCTCTTCCCACAGGGCTAGCTCTCTCTGCCACTTGCTGCTGCGTCAGTAAGGGGGGTAGGGGAGCCAAGCCCGGGCTTGAATAAAGACTCTTATGCTTTTGCATCGGACACGGCTGGCTCCCTGGTGTGGTTTCTTAGGGATCCTGAAATCTGGGCATAACACCTGCAACATTCATCTGTCTGTATGTAAGCACAGAACTCATGGTTGGATAACTGAGTTATCACAGACTGGGGTTTTACCAGGAAAAAAAAATGGCAGAAGAGAGAGAAGACAGTTAAGGAGATTGCAAGAAGCAATAATAGTGATAAGCCGTGGACTCTGAGTTGCACAAGGAAGAATGTAAAAACAGGAGGGGATGCTAGATAGTAAGAAAATGTTGGGTTAGATTAATTGAAGAGAACTGATTGATAAGAAATTTTGTAGTAAGATTATTTGAGCCATGAGCTGTTAGGAAAAGAGGTAGTTGCAGAATTGGAATAAATTTCAAAGGCAGTACAGTTTAAACAAGTGACAAGTTTCAGGTTGGGCTGTGGGAGTGGAAGTCTGAGGGGAAGTGGAGGAAAGAATATTGGAGAAATCTTGGTCAAGAAACCGAGAGGCCAGCATGTTGGTTGGGACATGTACCAGGATGTCCAAGTCAATGGGATGGATGGCATGAGTTCGGAAGATGGGAAAGCTTATATATCAGGGAAATTATTAATGAGTAAGGATGAGAGGCCTGAATACTTATTTCCCAGGTTGCATGAGGCTGACTGTGCACCTTGGCTGAAGGCGCTAATTGTTCAAGGCAGCCAATCCTACATGAGTCTCTCATTCTGGATTTTGATAACAACTACCTCCTGCCTCCCTTGAGGTGCCCAGTGTTACTGGTTCCAGGATCCCGCAGTATTCCCTGTGGTTCCTCTACATTCTATTTGTAAATGTTCCCTTTTCAAAACCCTCTTTGAATTTTCCTACTTTGAGTGTGCCATCTGTTTCCTTGCTGAGATTCTGACTGATACCATGTTAAAATCTAATGGTGTGAGCATGGAGTTTTGAAGGAAAAAGAAAAAAAAAAGAAGCCTAATGATCCAGAAGTGATGATGAGAATTTAAAAAATCACTACCCCACTATGGGGCTCAGAAGTACGTCATGGATGAGAGAGAAAAACATGCCTCCAATTGGAGGGTACAAGGAAAGTAATGTCCTTAGGGACATGCTAGGCATCTATTAGGGCCCATGAGCGTTAAGAAGGCAAAAAAAAGATTTATGGATGGAAGGGAAGATGGAAAGAAATAAAGGAAGACTGTCAGATTTACTAGATCCTATAGATCTATGACCATAGACCTATTCAGCTGCTAATGTGCACTATTCATCAAGACAATGGAAGAATGATCCCAGAGGCAATTCAGAGATCTTCAGGACTACTCCTCAGTTCCAACAGGCATGATGGAAGTCACCTGGGATTTGACCCACACCCAGGAGAATAGCAGAGGCAGGACCTCTGCTCTGGGGAATCTGAAAGACTGAACAATGAACCAAAGGGGATTCTTCTTGAGCTTTAAGATCTGATCATGTTTACTTCCTCGGGGCTCATCACCTTTCGCTGCTTTCCTATTTCTCCCTTTTGGGTTGCGAATATCTATCCCATGTCTGTCCAATCATTGTATTTTGGAACTATTTGACTTACCTGGTTTCACAGTTCACAGCTGGAGATGAATTTTGCCTCAGGATGAGTCATAACTTGAGTCTTATCCATTTCTGATTTAGATCATAATTAGACTTTGGACTTTACACTTCAGTGTTGATGCTGAAACAAGTTAAGACTTTTGGGACTATTGGGATGAAATTAATGTATTTTGCATGGGAGGATAACATAAATTTGGGGGCCCAGAAACAAAATGTATGAGTTGAATGTTTGAGTCACTCCAAAATTCATGCGGAAGTCCTAATCCCCAATGTGATGGTATTTGGAGGTGCGGCCTTTGAGAGGTAATTAGGTTTAGGTGAGGTTATGAAGGTGGAGCCCCCTTGACAGGATTAGTGTTCTTATAAGAGGAAGATACTGGAGCTCATTCTTTGCATTGTGAGGACACGGCAAGAAGGCAGCTGTCCACAGCCAGGAAAAGAGCTCCCATCAGGAACAAGTCTTCCAGCACCTTGATCTTGGCCTTCCCAGCCTCCAGAACTGTAAGAAATCAGTGTTAGTTGTTTAAGCCACACAGTGTATGGTATTTTGTTATAACATCCTGAGCTGACTATGACAGAAGAGTGGTGGCCAATCACAGAGCAGGAATTCTAGAGGAAAATCACATGAATGGAGGCAAAGGTTGCAGTTGGGACAGATTAGTGGTCCACAGAGAACATAAAGGAGATTTCAGGTGATAGTAAGTGTTTGCAATGGTTTAGACTTGGGGGTAACTGGGAGTCAAGGCACATAGGTTTAGAAACAAATAGGTTTGAGGTTCTAGCATTGCATTATGGCCCCAAATATTTCAATTACTGATATTGCAATTGGTCACTAAGTCATAAGCAGACTTTTTTTGGCAGGCAATAGGGCAAAGTCACTCTTGTAAACTTTGGTCAGTGGTCCAGCTTCATGAAGGATGCTATTCTCAGAATGCAAAGATTTGGCAAGTTGATACAAAGCTTTGTTAAGATGGAAGACACTGGAATGTGTTTAAAAACTGGTGAAACAGAGATCAAGACAAAGCAAGGGGTTGAAGACACAGAATAGAGTTATCAATGAAGAGAAGTCTCCGAAGGAGCTGGATCCTGAGAGTGGGTGTTGGAACTGGCCTCTTTCATTCTGACAGGAAGGAGATATTTTGCTAAAATGCCAGCAGGATCTGCTGAGAATGGGATGTAATTTACTAAGCATAGTAATTACTCACAATGAATTAATAATGATGCACTGAAGTAACAAGCTCTGGGCTGGGCAAGTCTGTATCTTCCTCAGTGTATTACTAGTTCTGGGTTTGACTTGGAATGTCTGCTTCTTTCTTTTTGGCCACTAGGAATGTTACCTGTGGTTCATACCTGTGAGCACAGAGCTTTGCAAGGCTGCATGTCTTTCATGTACGTGAACACTCAAGGTGAAAAATAGGGGTCTAAATTTTTTTGGCTGGAAGAAGAGAAAGATGGATAGAACTACCTCTACCAGATCACCCCCACTACTTGTCTACTCTCAAGAAAAAGCACTCCTAATTAGTCTAGTTGAACCTAGATCACCAATATGTAAGGTCCAAGAGTCTGTGGGCTATATTTGCACACCTGAGGCAGGTAGTTCAAGTGCCTCTGTGTCACATCTGTATGTATAATGAATGATGGTGACTCAGCTCATTGGAAAGAAGTGTCTGAGTGGAGGAGCGAAGCCAGACAGCAGCGAGAGATTGCATCAGACTTCCAGGTAAGCAGGTCAATCAGGGAGGAGATGTTGCGGTTGGGAAACTCTAGCCCAATTTTTGGAGACAAAGGAGACAGCATTAGGGTAGCTGGTCAGCCTGTGTTTCAACAGTGACACCATGTGGCAGCAACAGCTCCAAGGCCAGCAGAGACCATTAGACTTCTGGTTTTCTCTCTGACACTGTTTAGTATTGAATATCTAAAATGATTGACATTTCAACTGAGAAAGCCCCTCATAGTCTCGCACCTATCCCATGTGTGCGTACGCATGCGGGCTCTGGGCAGGGGAGTTGATAGGAGTAAAATGCCAGGGGCAAGGAAGGAAGACCTTCAAAGATGGGAGAGGAATTATATTCCTCGTTTAATTTAATTTAAGGAATAAGAGACATAATTACTTTTACTATTGGTGAAACAGGTTACTGCAGCTGTAAGACAGGACTTCTTTTGTAATATCCATGATACTCAGGAGCCCCTCTGGAGTTACACAGTAAAATCGCATTAAGTCAGAACAAGTACAAACACTACAGAGAAAAAATCGTGAATTTTGGTGAGGCCGACTTGGGTTCAAATCACAGTTCTTCTATTGACTAGCCGTGTGAACATGGACACATTTCTTAAATCATCTGCACTTCAGTTTCCATATCTCCTAATGCAGATGAGGCATAGGGTCAGTGTGATCGTTGGTGTCATCGTAAATTTCCAAATCTTTTCTCTCCTTCTCAGGACATTTTGATTTGATGTTTTGGCTGTCAGCATAAGAATAAATAACTATTCAAGATCAAAACTGGTCACATCTCTGAATTAGTTATAATAATGATAAGTTTGGATTAAACCACATGAGAGAAAAATGACTAAATAAATATAAATTAACATTAGGAAATATTAGTCATCAAAAATGAAGTCTTCAGTGAATTTCAATGACATTAGAGACTGTTGACAGAATAACATCAAGTGAAAAAAAGAGTACTTAAAGCCTCATGTTATATGTAATTTAACCAGAATTATATTTTAAAAAGAGTAGTCACATATGCATATATGCCTCAATGTGGAATTCATACAGGTATTGAAATAGATGTGACGGAGATGCAAAAACTTTAACAATGCATCCTTAATGATTTTTATTTTATTTTCTTTCTTTTTTTATTTTATGCCCAATCCCTCCACTACCACAACCATACCCTCGAGCTGTCTGCCTGCTCTTCATCTATGAGTCCATCTCTATCTTGGTTGGTAGTTCAGTTTGTTCATTAAATTCCACAAATACTACTCTGCCATAAAAAGAAAGAAGATGTTACACTTTGCAACAGCATAGATGAATGTGGAGAACATTATGCTAAGTGAAATAAGCCAGTCAGAGAAATTAAAATACCTCACAATTTTTTAAATTAGTTTGTAGGGGGCATATTCTGATTTTATCTTCATTAATCACAGCCTTTTAAAAATTAGATCAAGTAATAGCACTACTTTATGACTTTCTCGATGTAAATTCAGCTATCATCCTATGAGACTGGGGCTTCATCTTCTCTTCCTCATGCTCCAACTTTAGATAAATGTATGGAGGAAGAGGTTGAACCTATGAAAAGAGGAAGGAAGGGAGGAGGGAGAGGAGGCAGACTTTTCAGTCCTCTTGGCTACATTCTGGTTGTTCTTGGCATATTTTGGGGTGGCATATTCTGTTTCCCTTCAATGTAAAGAGTACTCTCCCACGACTCTACAATTGTGCTTGGATAATCTTGATTAACTCCTGGAGAAAATAAAGAAAAGAAAAATATTCTGAGAAATCATAATCTTTAAAAGAGATATTGTAATAATCATTTAATATAAACATTTATGCTAAATATATAGTGACACCATATTAATATAAATATCTATAATAATAGGAAAAACTACTACAAGTAAAATAAAGAACTTATTTTAACATAAAATATTTCAAGGTCAAAATATGAGTCTGCAAACTATGGCCCAAGAACGAAATTTGGCAGACAGTCTGTTTTGTAGAGCCTAGATAGCTAAGAATTATATATAGTAGTCACATATGCATATACGCATCAATTTTATAGTTTTAAAAGATTTTAAGGGGAAAAAAGGAAGAATATGAGACCATGTGTATCCTTCAAAGCCTAAAATATTCACTACCTGACCCTCTAAGCAAAAAGTTTGATGACCACCCTTAAAAAGGGTAATGTTACTAAGCAGCTATTATCTTCTAAAGCAAATGTTATATATTTCAGAAACATGGAGGGAGAGCTTAAATTTAGCTTGTTCGAAGTGGTTGCACTGGTAATGATCTTGTTTCTGTATGTTTAATTTGTTATTTCATGCTGTGAGAATCAAATAGGGAACTATTACATTAGTTCTTCAGAGGTAATACATGATTTCTGAGTAAGAGGTATGTACTCTAGTTAAAAGAAATGTTATGGGGGAGACCAAGATGGCGGCGTAGGTAAACACCGGAGACCACTGCCGCAAACAACCATTTCAAAAATACAACTAAAAGACTGAACGGACATCACCCAGAACCACAGGAAGGCTGGCTGAAGAGAGACTCTACAACTAGAAGGAAAGAGAACAGCAAATCGAGGCTCAGAGGCGGCGCAGTGTGGAAAATACAAAGGTACCGAGGTGCGCGCGCAAAGCGGGCTGGTGGCTGAGGGCGCGGTTGTCGTTTTCGGTCGGGAGTGAGTCTCAGACTCTGGGCTCCAGATCCGGGCGAGTCTCTAGGGACCCAGACTCAAACGGGAGAAGCGGGATTATCCGGCATCAGTTGGAACCTGAGGGCAGCTTTCTCTCCGAGGTTTGCAGTGGCTGCCGAGGTTCTGAGAAGCAGAGCCTCTGGGAACGGGACTGAGCGTGGCCATAACTGCTCCCTCCACCCGCCCTGTTGATCCCGCCCCGCCCAAAGCCTGCGCACAGCCATTTGCCAATCGCCTCAGGCAAAGGCTGGACTAGCACCTCCCCAGAAGGCAGACGTTTTCCACACAGCTGATTTCCACAGCCAGTCGACCTGGGGGTCAAATCCCTCTAGTGTTAACTACAACAATTAAGGCTTGGCTAGAACAAGACTGCGCACAGAGACCACAAGGGGGTGCACCAAGAAAGCATAAAAGATGCGGAGACAAAAAAACATGACAGAAATGGAGGATATGGAGCTAAGAATCGCAATTTTGAGGGCTTGCCATAAATTTGTGCAGAGCCTCACGAAAACTAATGAGACCCTCGATGCTACGATAAAGAAATTAGAAAGTAAGCATACACGGACTGAAATAAAGAATATTATACCCAATAGCAGACCAGAGGAGTACAATAATCAAACCAAAGATTCGACAAAAAACACCCAATTGGAAAAGCAAAATGAAAAAAGAATCCGAAAGTGTGAAGATAGTGTAAGGAGCCTCAGGGACAGTTTTAAGCGGTCTAATATCAGAGTCATTGGAGTCCCAGAAGATGAGAGACAGCAAGATATTGAAAACCTATTTCAAGAAATAATGGCAGAAAACTTCCCCCACCTGGTGAAAGAAATGGACTTACAGGTCCAAGAAGCGCAGAGAACCCCAAACAAAAGGAATCCAAAGAGGACCACACCAAGACACATCATCATTAAAATGCCAAGAGCAAAAGACAAAGAGAAAATCTTAAAAGCAGCAAGAGAAAGAGGCTCAATTACCTACAAGGGAATACCCATACGACTGTCAGCTGATTTCTCAACAGAAACTTTGCAGGCCAGAAGGGAATGGCAAGAAATATTCAAAGTGATGACTACCAAGAACCTACAACCAAGATTACTTTATCCAGCAAAGCTATCATTCAGAATTGAAGGTCAGATAAAGAGCTTCACAGATAAGGAAAAGCTAAAGGAGTTCATCACCACCAAACCAGTATTATATGAAATGCTGAAAGGTATCCTTTAAGAAGAGGAAGAAGAAGAAAAAGGTAAAGATACAAATTATGAACAACAAACATGCATCTATCAACAAATGAATCTAAGAATCAAGTGAATAAATAACCTGATGTACAGAATGAACTGGTGATTATAATAGAATCAGGGACATAGAAAGGGAATAGACTGACTATTCTTGGGGGAAAAAGGGGTGTGGGAGATGCGGGAAGTGACTGGACAAAAATCATGCACCTATGGATGAACACAGTGGGTGGGGAGTGAGGGTGGAGGGTGGGGTGGGAGCTGGAAGGAGGGGAGTTATGGGGGGAAAAAAGAGGAACAAATGTAATAATCTGAACAATAAAGATTTAATTTAAAAAAAAAAAAAAAAAAAGAAATGTTATGTCGAGAAAAGAAAATATCTATAGTAATATCTAAAGTTAGTGTCACAATTATGCTGTGGTGGACTGTCTTAACAGTTCAGTGGGTTAATACTTATATATTTGGAATTCAAGCATCTCCCAAAATATGTCGATATATGACAACAACTTGCACAGTTCAGCCTGCCTGCTGACATCTGCAAGTCTCTGCTTCCCACAAGCTGCCCAAACAACTCTTCTCACCACCTCACTTAACCTTTTTGCAGTAGTCCACAATGTTGATCCCTTCCTCCTTCCCAAAATACTCTCTTGCTTTGTCATCACGACTCCATACAACCCTAGCTTTCCTCCTATTTATCAGTCTTTCTCAGACCCTGTAGCCATGTTCTCTTCCTGTACTTGGCCTCCAGGCATTAGAATCCACCATCATCTGCTCCCTGACTGCTCTTCTTTCTTGTCCTGGGGGATCTGATCCAGCATATGCTGATGCCTCCCACCTCTCTGTCCTGGTCCAATCCACTCTTCTCAGCTTTGAATCTACTAACTCTGCTAACTCTCATATCTAGGTCAAATATGAGTCTGCTTGGTGTTCCTTTTCCTTAACAAGAAAATAATAACAATCTCTTGTTTTTGGTTGATATCATATAATCCTGTCTTTCTTCATGACTAGTAATTTTTTTATTATATGTCCAACATTGTGTACAAATAAGTTCAGATGGTGTTATACTCTACCAGAGAAGATCCTCCTTTCCTATGTTAGGTATATTATAGGGCAAAACATCGATCACTTCAGTCCCATCAAGAATTGGGGTGTGTTGGAGCTGGATTTTCAGTTTTGGGAAGACTCCAAATAGATTTGACTTCATCCAGATTTTATATGGTAGTCCTCCTAACTTCATGTTGAGAGCCAGTTCTGCATTCCAGAAGTTTTTAGATCAGCTCTGTAGCCTCCCTCCACAGACTTCAAAAGTTGGTAAATACATTGAATAGGGTAGCAGCTCTCTGTTGCCTCTTTCACATGGCCCAGACTCGGCAAATGTGTTTGAGCCAACCCCCTACCCTGCCTTGTTTCTAATTTGTCAATCCAGACCAGTATTAGTGCTAAAAGCTTTGCTGAGTTTCTTCTCCCAGCAGAGGTCTCTACCTGGACCAAGTCCAATCCTCAGCCCATACTCCCAAGCAACAAGAATCTACAGAGGAAAAAAGCCTCTGGCACATATTATCTAAACTTGCAATGGTTCTCCCTGCCTGATGCATTTAACAAATGGACTTGAGAACTTGGAAATATACTAGTTGCCATTAAAGCATCCTATTATTTCATATTATTTTAGGAAAACCATATTTTGTGCGTATGTTATGAAAATATAAAAATCATGGAGATATACATAAATAAATCAACAAACATGTTAGTGAGGATGTGCACTGTTGGTGAAAATACAGATTGGTGAAACCACTACGGAATTTCCTCAAAAATAAAAAATAGAACTGCCTTATGACCCAGCAATTCCACTTCTAGGTATATATCTGAAGAAACCCAAAATACTAATTTGAACGGATATGTTCATTGCAGCATTTACAATAGCCAAGCTATGGAAGCAACCCAAGTTCCCATCAATAGACAAGTGGATAAAAAAGTTGTGGTGCATAAATACAATAGAATATTACTCAGCCATAAAAAAGAATTAAATCTTAGCATTTGCAACACCCTGGATGGACTTAGAGCAGTGATGGCGAACCTTTTGAGCTCGGCGTGTCAGCATTTTGAAAAACCCTAACTTAACTCTGGTGCAGTGTCACATATAGAAATTTTTTGATATTTGCAACCATAGTCAAACAAAGACTTATATTTTTGATATTTATTTTATATATTTAAATGCCATTTAACAAAGAAAAATCAACCCAAAAAATGAGTTTGCGTGTCACCTCTGACACGTGTGTCATAGGTTCGCCATCACTGACTTAGAGGGTATTGTGCCAAGTGAAATAAGTCAGACAGAGAAAAACAAATGTAATATAATTTCACTTATATGTGGAATCTAAAGAACAAAATAAACGAACAAACAAAATAGTTATGGGGATGTAAAGCAAAGCATAGGGAATATAGTCAATAATATTGTAATAACTATGTATAGTGCCAAGTGGGTACTGGAAATATCAGGGGGAACAGTTGTAAAGTATATGATTGTCTAACTACCATAATGTACACCTGAAACTAATATAAAATAATATTGAATATAAACTTTAATTGAAAAATAACATTTAAAAATATCATAGAGATTTATACATTTCAATTCATCAACTCAAGATTTAATATGGCAAAGAAATATTAGGAAAGATTAGAATTGTTGTTTATCTTTTTATGATAAAAGGTAAATGTTTTGAGTTATATAATCTACCTTCATTTCTGTTGTACTATCATTTTCATCATTGATATTTCTTTCTCTCTCTCTTCTCCCTTCCTCTCTGAAATCAATCCTAATATATAAAAACCCTGGGTCCATCACATCCATAACGACCGGAGGCTTGACCTATCACCCAGGCTGCGCACGCAGCAGGCTCTGGTGGGTGGGGACTTGTGGCAGCAGAGACGGGGATGGGGGAGGCCCTGCTGGCACTCACACTCACTCACAAGCGCGCACACACACAGACACACACAGTACCCACCAGCTCACAGCCTTTTCTCCCTTTCTTTCCCTCTCTCCCAGCTTGCTCTTGGATCCTCTCTCTCAGAATGAGGAAACAAAATATACTGGGCCTGAAGAGGCCTGGATGGAAGGGAGGGTGGGCAGAGGGTGGAGCGGCCCCCACTGGCCCCACCTGCTCCCACCCAGGAAAGAGGAAGAGGGAGATAAGGAGGCAAGGAGGCCTGGAGGACTACTGAGAAAAACAGAGACAGAGACTGGGCAAGATCAGGCCAGCAGGGGAAGGCAGTTGGGGGGTGAGATCAGACTGGCAGTGGAGAGCAGTTAGGGGCAATCAGGCAGGCAGGCAGAGGCAGTTAGGGGCAATCAGGCAGGCCGGCAGGTGAGCAGTTAGGAGCCAGCAGTCCCAGATTGCGAGAGGGATGTCTGACTGCCATAGGGATTGGGTCTAAACCGGCAGTCAGACCTCCCCCATGAGGTCCCCGATTGGAGAGGGTGCAGGCTGGCTGAGGGAACCCCCTGCCCTGTGCATGAATTTCGTGCACTGGGCCACTAGTTTTAAAAATATTTTTTAAAAATAGGAGAATGCTGGCCTTTATGGGCACAGCAGGTGGGCTGCATGGAGGAGGCAGCAGGCACAGCCCAGGCATTGTGGAATGGCAGCATCCATGTGTCCTTTCTGCTTCATAGAGAGGACCTCTCTGTCAGATTATATCTAGCCAAACTGTAAATCTGGTTTTATACAAGACCTTCCAGAAGGGTCCAGGAATGCATTGATTTCACTTCTGTCCAGCCCCCTTGAACCAGAGCAGACAATCATCTGAGTACATGGATCAGCGCTGCTCAGGCTGCTTTTGCATCTTTGATGACAGCCTGAAGATGCCCACATCCATGTCTGAAGTGCAGCCCCAAGATGACAGGGATCCCAAGGACCCAGGGAGCCAGCTTGAGAGGGAGGCCCAGTCCCAACTCATACCATCCACTCCAAACTCAGCCTTCTGCAATAGCTTTCAAAGGATTTCTGCATCCACAATTTCCCTTTTATATCTAATATATATTCTATACTTTCAACATAATAATTTTTTTTAAATATATTTTATTGATTTTTTACAGAGAGGATGGGAGAGGGATAGAGAGTTAGAAACATCGATGAGAGAGAAACATCGATCAGCTGCCTCCTGCACACCTCCTACTGGGGATGTGCCCGCAACCAAGATACATGCCCTTGACCAGAATCGAACCTGGGACCTTTCAGTCAGCAGGCTGACGCTCTATTCACTGAGCCAAACTGGTCAGGGCCATAATAATTTTCTTAATCTTAACAACTCTGCCTAAAAATCTTTATTGCCTCTTCCTTACAGTATATGCTATATGCAGCACAATAACACAAAAGCCATATGCTTAATATTCCTTTTGAGAAATTTTCTATGTGGATAGAATGGCTAAACCTCCAGACTTTGCATAGCAAATGCTGAAGGGAGAATAGATTCTGCAGTAATTTAAAGTTGATGTTAGCCTTGATCACTAGGAAGTAGTAAATTGTAGTTTTGGTCATCACCAGAAGATTTACCAACTTTCCCCTTCTGTCTATTGTGATAAATCTGTGGGTGCATGATAAATTAGTTATATTTTGTCTGCCCTTGTAAACTGTGAAATTTCAGAGATTAGTAATCCCTATTTTATATATCATTGCATCTCCAGAGTCTAGCATGTCAGTGCCAAAGTACTTGAAAAATGTAGCAAACCGATGAGTGAGTGAATAAATGAATGAATTGATGAATATCACTCACATAGTATTTATTTAGCTATCACTTGGAAGAGAGGCAGTAAAGTAAAATGGAGCAGGACTCCAAGGAAAGCATAAACTACCAACTGCAAGCATGGTTACTATTAGCAAACTGATAGACAGGAATGGCCAAAGGACAAAATCCAGAAACCCACTTCATTTTGCAAGCCAGGTCTGACCTGAGTTTAATAAGAACCTTATCTCACTAAGTGCATCCTCACATCCCACTAGAATAATCACGCTTAAATTTTCACACACTGTATCAGAAAGATGCATTCTTGTAAGTTTAAATGTTTTCCTTTTTTTCCACCGGTTTACTCTAGAAAATTGGATCTAGGCACCTATGAAGGTCAGCAGTGCTGTTCAGGAAGTATTTTCAGTTCTGCCCTTTTTCTGGGCATCTAACTTGAAGTTAAGCATGATCGGGTGACTTGCTTTAGACAACGATGGGTGTGACTGCAGTCAGAACCTTTAAGTGCTACTATGCACTTGCCACAACTCTTTTCCCCACTGGCACAATGATCAGCAATGTTCTATATAGTGACCAGGACCTGGAATGGGGATAAAAAAGAGCAGAGCTCCCAACCAAACCATGGTGGACATGTAAGGGAAAATCTTTCTTATTTTAGACTGCTGAGCTTTTGTAGTTGACTGTGGCATAGCTTAAACTCTCTTGATTAATGCCATACTAAAGCAAATAATAGAATTTTTTAAAGAAAAACATGGATTTTTCTTTTCTTTCTAGATAGGTCAACATTTTTGAGTCCAATAGCCCCTACTGGAATCAATTTCAAGTTTCACTATTCACTAGCTGGATGACCTAGGATAAGTTACTTAAACACTCTGTGCCTAATTCCACAATCATAGTAGCTAACTTCAAGAATTACCATGAAAATTAAGTGAGTTTAATGTTTATGTCTGTGAGCAATACCTTATACAGCCTAAGTATGATATATGTGAAAATAATTGTTATCATTTTTAGAATTAGTGGACTAAATATTCATCTGGAGTTCCATCATCTCAATTCATTTCAGAGGTAACCTGTCAAAGACCATATCTCAGAATATAACCCTGTGAATAACTTGACAATTAAGAACTACAGCACATGGAAGTACAAAATTAAACTAATGAACAAGTAACAAAACAACAAAACAAAAGCACAAACTCTTGGGAGTCACAGGGAGATGGCAGGAGAATTCACCAAGAAGCAACAACATTAAACATACAGCTTTTGGCATATTAGACTTGCACAACTTCAACACTGAACATAATATCTTAAGAATTCTTTAGCCCTAACCACTTTGGCTCAGTGGATAGAGCATTGGCCTGTGGACTGAGGGATCCCAGGTTCGATTCCGGTCAAGGGCATGTACCTTGATTGTGGGCACATCCCCAGTAGGGGGTGTGTAGGAGGCGGCTGATTGATGTTTCTCTCTCGTCGATGTTTCTGACTCTCTGTCCCTCTCCCTTCCTCTCTGTAAAAAAGTCAATAAAATACATTTTAAAAAAGAATTCTTTATATATTGATTCTAACATTTTCTACCTACTTGGTAGTCTGGCCTTTTCTATAGATGAAGCATTAATTAATACCCTCTTTGTAGGGGAAGAGATTGACCTTCTAGTAAATGGTCTTAAAATAGCTCCTGGGTGAGACTGAAAGTTGCAGAACTATATGTCCAAACTGGTATATTGGGGGGAACTCTAGATTTTTGCACAGGATTGTCACCTGTACAAGAAATTCCAAAACTCTGAATTTCACATTCCTTTTTTTAAAAACATTTAATCACCTTTATTTATTTATTTTTTATTTGTTTTTGTTAAACCTCACCTGAGGATATTTTTCCATTGATTTTTAGAGAGAATGGAAGAGAGGAGAGACAGAGAGAAACATTGATGTGAAGAAACATATCAATTGACTGCCTCCTGCAGGAGCCCTGACCAGGGCTCCGGGCCGGGGAGGAGCCTGCAACCAAGGTACATGCCCTTGATAGGAATTGAACACGGGACCCTTACGTCTGCAGGCTGATGTTCTATCCACTGAGCCAAACCCGCTAGGGCTCACATTCCTTTTATGTGGGGGATAACATGACAAAAACAAATCTGGAGGGACAGGAAAGGAAAGAGTGCACTCAACTTAACTCATGAGAATGGAAGATTAAGCTCATAAGTAGAACAAGAATTAACATTAACAATAATCTCATAATTATTTATTTTAAGCATTCTTTTATTACTTTGAAATAAAAATAGACTTAGGAAACTATGTGGCCTTATAAGTTTAGATTAGCAACAGCTAGTATAGAAAAAATTATTGTCAAATTGATATCTCCAGTGATTATAATTGGGGTTATCAATTCTTTTAAGTATTCCAGAAATCCTATTGTTAATCATACATAGACCATGATAAGATTTCTGGCTGAGCAAGACAAGTCACTCCTTTGCTCTGAAATGGAATTAGGGCCCAAGACTTTGGAATAAGAAAGATCTTGGGTCAGAACCCAGTTTCACAATTTCTATGTCACTTTGGGCAAGTTATATAATTTTTTCACCAGTAAAACTGGTACATTTGTATTTACCTAATAAGGTCTTGGAAAAGATTAATGGAGATAACATGTAAAATGTTTAGTAGGTAATTTAGGAAATTTTAGAATCTGTGGAGAAAATATTAATAATAAAGGATTCTGAGAGATAAAAATACTGGGAATCATTCCGTTAGTTAAGTGCATCCCCAGAGTACTTGGAACTACCTCAGGAGCTTCTAGAACAGCGGTTCTCAACCTGTGGGTCTCGACCCCTTTGGCAGTCGAACGACCCTTTCACAGGGGTCACCTAAGACCATCCTGCATATCAGATATTTACATTATGATTCATAACAGTAGCAACATTACAGTTATGTAGCAACGAAAATAATTTTATGGTTGGGTCACAACATGAGGGACTGTATTTAAAGGGCCAGAAGGTTGAGAACCACTGTTCTAGAGTCTGGACATGGAGAATGTGGGCCACACCTATGCCAGAGCAAAGCAACTAGGAAAGCTCTGCTTTTATCTGTCTTATATGCTCATGCAATGCATGTGGTTTATAGGATTTTCCTGAATACCAGTAAATGGTTCTGCTGCTACTGAAAAAGTGTTTGACAGCCAAATATAAAATATATAGTTGATGTTACCCAAAACTAGTTTTTTCATTTAATGATGTCACCTTGGCTTGGCATCATTTCGCCTCTTTCTTAATCTGCAGGTGGAAATATTTATTTGGGGATTTTGGAATCTTACACTAAAAAGTAAAAAAAGAAATACTTGTACCATCACAAAAAGGCATTTTTATTAATTCAGTATCACATTATCATTTTCTCAAGGCTTTGTCGCCATGGATTACTGAGTTCCCAATGTATTCCACCAAAGGTAATCTAATGACAATTATTGCTTGGGAATCCTGATTGAATATGGTGATGGGAAAACCACCAAGATACCTTTGTCACTGGCTAACTATGCTGTAACAAAGAACTATCACCATGCCTATAAAGAACTTGATTTATTCTTAGCTAACAATTTTATAAATCGATCCTGAGGTCTTAAGCAGAAACCACATACTATTTATTCTTGTTGCTCAGCCACATATCAGTCTTCACCAAGGATGAAACCAGATGTACCCTAAGAAGGGAAAAAAGAATTATACACGTTGGCTGTGGTTTCTAGGACCGGGGCTTTATCAAGGGCTGTACATAGAACTATCCAGGAATCAGCATTTTTTTCTCTAGCATTATTTCTCTTTTGCTTTGTTTTTTTGTTTCTCTGGCTTACATTCTTGTGAAAAGTTCCCAAACTCAAAAATAAGTATCTATATATATAAAAGCCTAAGCAACTGTTATGTCCGGATGACTGGCCGGTAGCTATGACACACACTGACCACCAGGGGGCAGATGCTCAATGCAGGAGCTGCCCCCTGGTGGTCAGTGTGCTCCCACAGGCTGCTGGCCAGCCAGCCCCAATCGGCTCCCATCGCCAGCCAGGCCGAGGGCCCCACCCATGCACGAGTTCGTGCACTGGGCCTCTAGTAATACATAACAACCCTTGCTGTTTTGAGTGACAGAATTCAAACCCAAGCAGTCTTGGCTTCAGAATCCATGCACCTAATCATTATTCCTTATTGACTCGTGTCGCCTTATAGGCAAAAAGGGAAAAAAGGAGAAATGTAGTTCTAATTCACAGGCCTATGACCAGCCCAAACAAAAGGGATTGTCACATTATCCAGGCAACCCTGAGAGAGTCATATACAGGGACTTACGGTCTAGTCTCAGACTAAAAGAAATGCCCCTTTCCTGGGCAAGTTTCTCTGCATGTATCTCATTCAAGAACCTCAAAGGAAAGAGTAATACATAGAGGACAGACATGCATTCCTTTCCCTCCCAGCCTAATGCCGTCTTGAACTTATTCCACTCATTCTCTAGATAGATCCTGAGGTACAGGATATGAAAAGGTGTAGGCAAGGGTCAGTCGACCTCCATGCCTAGTCCAGGAGACGGCAGCATGGGAAGCAAAAGAAACAGAGGCAAAGCAAAACCGGCTCAAAAATAATAGGACCCCAAAGACTTGGACTTGGTGCTGGGCTCTGAGAGGAAGATCCTTTGCTGTGGGAGGAGTTGCCGAAGACAGGACAGAACGTGCATGAGTCCAGTCACCAACATATTGAAATCCGGTCTTCAAAGCTAACAGATGGCCTCAGCCAAAAGCCCTTGAGCGTGTGCTTGAAGCACACGTTGTAAGGAGAGCTGGCAGATAAAACGTTTCCTGAGCACTGACAGCTTTCTATGTGGCAAGCCGTGCTCTGAAAGTCACTTGCTGAAAAGAAAGTTAAGGAAAGTGGTGAGACGCTCCTAACCATCTGAGAGTTCCCTGGCAGAAAGTGGAAGACTAGCAAAAAGGGACTTGATTGGCTAGATTTGAATAAAGGAGTTGCGCAAGTTGTGGAAATCAAAGAATTTGATACATACAAATACCAGAATTTGAAAGGTGGGGCCAAAAGAAACCCTATGTTTCTAATTATTCTCTTACTTTTAGGAAAGACTGGTGTTTTGTGGGGGTTTTTAATTTGTTTGTTTGTTTTATTTAGACTTGAAATATTCCTGAGAAGACTCTAGTTTCTTTGTAAATGTGTCAGAGTTCTTCTCAACCTTGAACAGTCACCTGAGGGCTCAGAGGTTTATCTTTGTTTATAGATCTGGTTGCACAAATTGCTGCATTAATCTGTATTTTTCTTTTGCCCCAAGTAAAACTCAACTACTGAGGTACACTCAGGAGATCATTGTATATGTAAATCAGAATTGTTGATGAGATAAATAATAATCCAGCACATGTTTGATATAAACTTTTTCACCATGAACTAAACACAGAATTCCATCACTCTAAACATGTGTAGAGGCATTAAGCTAATACATCTTCTGTGTTGTCATTCCTTCCACACTTCAGATGTCAGTGGAGGTCGCTTGACTCTGAGGTTTTGATGACTTCCTCCCTCCCAGAGGTACTTAGTATGAGTCCATTCAAATATTCACCTTTGACTGAAGTTCCTTCCCACCTGAACTTGCCTCTTGTGGCTGTTCTCTTATCCCCGTGCTGACCCACGTATAAAACACAACCTCTTTTCTTTTACTTTCCCCCCAAAAAATCCAAGCAGTACTTTGTGGATGAAGTACTTTGCTAAAGAAGGAAGGGCAAACGAAGGGCTTATGGTGCAGGAATGCAATCAAGTTGAAATTGGGTATGAAACATTCCTGTTGTCAAAGTTACCATCCTGTTCCTCAGCTTATGCATCAGCTACTTTCTGGGTAGGCTGGGCCTCCAACCAGGCTGTGGCTTCCTGCCCCTCTCTGACCACTTCCATCCCATGTTACTCCCCTTTCTGTCTTTTGTGCTCTCTAACTTTTATACTAGTAAAATAAACCCTTTTATTTTCTAGCAATAACCAAAATCTCAAATAAATTTGGGAAATGCTGCCTTATCATTCTAAAATATTTTTAAAACTTTAAAGCAATTCAAATACTTTCTGCTCCTCTTACCTGAAAATTCAAATGAAGTCATTCTTCACCAGCTATGAAACTCTGGGTCTACTCTCATATATCTTAAATGTTAATATTTCTACTGGGGGAAAAAGGGCTCTCTAACCTGAATCTCACCCAAGAGCAAAGCATATGGCTAGTATTAAAAACACAGAACAAAAAACTACTAGACTTAATACATGAATTTGGCAATGTAGCAGGATACAAAATTAACCCCAAGAAATCTGAGGCATTTCTATACACCAATAGTGAACTTTCAGAAAGAGAGATTAGAAAAACAATCCCATTTACCATCGCACCAAAAATATTAAGCTACCTAGGAATATACTTAACTAAAGAGGTAAAAGACTTCTACTCAGAAAACTACAGGACGTTGAAAAAAGAGATAGAGGAAGACATAAACAGATGGAAGAACATACCGTGTTCATGGATTGGTAGAATCAACATCATTAAAATGTTCATACTACCCAAAGCAATCTATAAATTCAACGCAATTCCCATTAAAATACCAACGGCATACTTCACAGATCTAGAATGAACTCTCCAAAAATTCATCTGGAATAAAAAAAGACCCCGAATAGCTGCAGCAATCCTGAGAAAGAACAAAGTAGGTGGGATCTCAATACCAGATATCAAGCTGTATTAAAAAGCCACTGTTCTCAAAACTGCCTGGCACTGGCACAAGAACAGACATATAGATCAATGGAATAGAATAGAGAGCCCAGAAATCGGTCCGAACCAATATGCTCAATTAATATTTGACAAAGGAGGCAAGAACATACAATGGAGCTAAGATAGTCTCTTCAATAAATGGTATTGGGAAAATTGGACAGATATATGCAAGAAAATGAAACTAGACCACCAACTTACACCATACACAAAAATAAACTCAAAATGGATAAAGGACTTAAATATACGACAGGAAACCATAAAAATTCTAGAAGAATACAAAGGCAACAAAATCTCAGACACATGCCGAAACAATTTCTTCACTGATACAGCTCCTAGGGCACTTGAAACTAAAGAGAAAATGAACAAATGGGACTACATCAAAATAAAAAGCTTCTGCACAGCAAAAGAAACCATCAACAAAACAACAAGAAAACCCACTGCATGGGAAAACATATTTGCCAACGTCATATCTGATAAGGGCCTAATCTCCAAAATTTATAGGGAACTCATACAACTTAACAAAAAGAAGATAAACAATCCAATCAAAAAATGGGCAAAGGATCTAAATAGACACCTTTCAAAAGAGGACATTCAGAAAGCCAAGAGACATATGAAAACATGTTCAGAGTCACTAATCATCCGAGAGATGCAAATCAAAACAACAATGAGGTACCATCTCACACCTGTCAGAATGGCCACCATCAACAAATCAACAAACGACAAGTGCTGGAGAGGATGTGGAGAAAAAGGAACACTTGTGCACTGCTGGTGGGAATGCAGACTGGTGCAGCCACTATGGAAGGCAGTATGGAGGTTCCTCAAAAAACTGGAAATGGAACTCCCATTTGACCCTGTGATCCCACTTCTAGGAATATATCCCAAGAAACCAGAAACACCAATCAGAAAGGATATATGCACCCAGATGTTCATAGCAGCACAATTTACCATAGCTAAGATCTGGAAACAGTCTAAGTGCCCATCAGTAGATGAATGGATTAGAAAACTGTGGTACATCTACACGATGGAATACTATGCTGCTGTAAAAAAGAAGGAATTCTTACCATTTGCAACAGCATGGATGGAACTGGAGAGCATTATGCTAAGTGAAACAAGCCAGTTAATGAAGGAAAAATACCACATGATCTCACTCATTCATGGATAATAGAGACCATTATAAACTTTTGAACAATAATAGTTACAGAGGCAGAGCTGCCTCAAACAGATTGTCAAACTGCAGCGAGAAGGCCGGGGAGGGTTGGGGGGCAGGAGGGAGTGGGGTAAGAGATCAACCGAAGGACTTGTATGCATGCATATAAGCATAACCAATAGACATAAGACACTGGGGGGTAGGGGAAGCCGGGGTATTGTCAAGGGCGGGGAAAAAAAAGGACACATATGTAATACCCTTTGTAATACTTTAAGCAATTAAAAATAAACAAAAACACAGAAAAGAATAACTATTGGAGAGGATGGCAAGAAATTGGAACCCTTGTGCATTGTTGGTAGGAATGTAAACTGTGCAAACACTGTGGAAAACAATATGGTGGCTTCTAAAAAATAATAATAGCACTACCAACCATATGGTTCAATTATCTCACTTCTCTGTTTATACCCATAAAAGTGTTAGAACTAATAAACAAATTCAGTAAACTTGCAGGCTACAAAATTAATATACAGAAATCAGTTGCATTCATATACACTAACAATAACTTGTGTGAAAAAAATAAACAAACTCACTTATAATAGAACCAAAAACAATAAAATACTTTGGAATAAATGTGACCAAAGTGGTAAATGGATTAAAGGAAGGGGAATAAAAGTAATAGAGAATACTGTTAAAAAGCCAGTGAAGCCCTAACCGGTTTGGCTCAGTGGATAGAGTGTCGGCCTGCGGACTGGGGGGTCCCGGGTTCGATTCCAGTCAAGGGCATGTACCTTGGTTGCGGGCACATCCCCAGTGGGGAGTGTGCAGGAGGCAGCTGATCAATGTTTCTCTCTCATCAATGTTTGTAACTCTCTATCCCTCTCCCTTCCTCTCTGTAAAAAATCAATAAAGCATATTTTTTAAAAAAGCCAGTGGAATAAGGAAAACATGAGGAAGGCTGAACCTGCTCAAACACATGAGAAAAAAGAAAGAAAGAAAGAAAGATTTAGAGATAATTATAAAGTAGAATCAGCAGCATTAATTGACAAATTGACATGAAAAAGAAAAGGAAATAGACTGCTGTAAGTGGATTCTCTTCTGGTGTTTTGTGGTTTTTTTCTTAAGTTGGGCCTTATTAATTTCCATCCCTTCTTCTTTATGTATATAAAGAATCAATGATATAAATTTCCTATTAAGTAGTGTTCTAACTGTATCACAGAAGTTTTTGTGTGTGGTGTATTTATTATCAGTTCTAAGCAAAAGAATGCAGACACAAAATAATTCATCATGTAGTATTCCATTTAAATCAGGTTTTTTGTTTTATAAGAGCAAAATTAATCTATGGTGTTCAAAATCAAGATAGTGGCCTGGCTGGTGTGGCTTAGTTGGTTAATCGTCATCTCATGAACGGTTCAATTCTCAGTCAAAGCACATGCCTTGGTTGCGGGCTTAATCCCCAGGAGGTAGCCAATGGATGTTTCTCTGTCATCATCAATGTTTCCATTTCTCTCTCCCTCTCCCTTCCTCTCTTTGAAATAAATAAAAACATATACTTTTTTAAATTAGTACAATGTTTCCTCTTTGGAGACATAGTGATGGAAGTGAGAACAATGTGGGCATCTAAGGTGCTGACAATATTCTGTTCTTGATCTAGTTGCAGTTGTGTTTGATTTGTCAAAACTCACTAAGCTATATACTTTTGTCATGTGTATACTTTTCTGTATGAATATTAGATTTTAACAAAAAGTTCAGAAAGAAAAAAATAGTTAAATACTTAAGAATGAATCTAACCAGATATGTTCAAAACTTCAAAACAGAAATTCATAAAACATTTTTTAAAGAAATTGAAGAACAAAACAAATAGAGAGATAATGTCATGTTGTGAATCATAGGACAATTTTAGGTGTTAACACTACCTAAATTAATATACAGATTCAATGCATTCCCAACCCAAACACTAACAGATTTTCTTTTCTTTTTTTTTTTTTTTTGGAGGAGGGTGCCCTAAATTGATCATATAATTCTAATACTTTGTAGAAATGCAAAGGACCAAGAATATATAAGGCAATCTTAAAGAATAGAAATAAAATGGGAGAATTACATTGCTGGACATAAAGACATATATAAAACTTCAGTAATTAAAATGGAGTGGTATTGACATCAGGATAGATAAATATATCAGGGTAGCAGACTAGAATCCAGCAACACATTCATGCATATATGAACTCTTGATTTTTATTTAATGTAGCATGGCAGAATAGTGGGAAAAGACAATCTTGTTTTTCTCTTTTGTAAAGGAAAATCTTGTCTACAAATCATTTTGAGTCAATTGGATATTTATAGGAAAAAAGGTAAAACTTGTCTCTAACCTCAAACCACATATAAATATAAATTCTAAATCAATTTAGATGTAAATGTGAATAGCAAAACCATAAAAATTCAAGATCTTGGGGTAGGGAAAGTTTGCTTAAATGAGGCACGGAAAACATTACCAAATGGAAAGGATTGATCAATTGGACTCCATTAAAATAAAGAAAATTTCAATCAAAAGACAATATTAAGACAGTGCAAATACAAGGAATATAGAGGTAAAAGATATATGGTTCACAAGACTAATAAAGATTTCATATCCAGAATCTATAAAGAACTCCTTCAAATTAATAAAGAAAAAAAAAACAGTCCAATAGAAAAATCATGAAGAAACTTGAACATGCATTTCACCAAAGAGGATATTCTGTCAATAAACATATGAAAAGATCTTCAACCTCATTAATAATTACAGAATACAAATTAAAATCATAATAACCTAGCATACACACCTTGCTAAAAATAAAAGATCTGATAATCCCATGTGTTGGCAAGGTTGTGGAAATACACAATTAGTGTGAGGAGTGTAACTTGATACAAGCTCTTTGGAAAACTCTAACAAAATCTACTACTAAAATTGCCTTATACACACCCTTATGATTCAGCAATGGTGCACCTAGGTGTATATCCAATAGGAACACATACAGATGTACTACAACAGCTGTACAAAATGTTTATTGTAGCATCATTTGTATTCATCTCCGAACTGGAAACAATCCAAATATCCACCAACAATAGGAAGTATACATAAGTAAGTGTACATTCATATGACGGAAATTTTTGCATCGATGAAAAAAGAATGAAATCCTGCTAAATACATCAATAGGATAGGTACTAAAATCATAATGTTGAGTGAAATAAGCCAGACATAAAAGAACGCATACTGTGTATTTCCACTTATATACATTTTAAAACCAGGCAAATATGGGAATAGTGGACAGGAGAAAGTTGATAATGATTGAAAGGGGTGGCAGGTTGGTGTAGAAGGGGTGCTTTTGAAGTGTTGGCAATGTTCTATTATCTGACCTTGCTCATGGTTATATGGGTGTGGTAACTCATTAAAGTATATTTGTGTATTCTCTATGTGTGTAATATTTCAATTAAAAGCTTTTTAAAAAGTGCCTGGCTGGTGTGGCTCAGTGGTTGAGCATCAACCCATGAACCAGGAGGCCACAGTTCAATTCCCATCAGGGTACATGCCTGGATTGTGGGCTCGATCCCCAGTAAGGAGCATGCAGGAGGCAACTGATCAATGGTTCTCTCTCATCATTGATGTTTCTCTCTCTCTCTCTCCCTCTCCCTTCCTCTCTTTGAAATTAATAAAAACTTTTTTTTAAGTTTTTAAAAAGTAAGTGAATAAAAAAATAAAAACCTCTGTGCTTGAATGCTAGTCATGGCCCTGTGTATAAATCCCTGCCTTCTTCCTAATAAGTTGCTCATGTCCCATCACATTCCAGCATTCACCAGCTCTTAGCCTCTCATTTAACCTCCCACACCCTTTGATTGCAGCCATTTTCACTTAACCTTTAGCCTTTCTTCTGGTCCACTTCCAGCAGCCCCAATAGGCTCAGGCCTCCTCAACAGTACGAGACACGATAGCTGGCCCAGACACACTTATGAGGTCTGTCTTGCACACCCTGAACCTGTCTGTCTCCCTCAGGAGATCATAAGCTCCTCATCAAAATTATTTTACTCATGTTTGTATTCAGTAGCATACCTGGCACAGGGCCTGGCAAGCAATAGACATGCAATAAATGAGGCATGATGTTGGCTTGACAATTATTTGGCAAGAGGTTTGGGAGTGTTAAAAGAGACCAGGCTGGGGGAGAAAGGGATACTTTCATATTTCTCCTTCTTAACAAATTGATTTTGTTACATGCAAATATCTGAGAACCTTTAATGTTTTATTTTGTTTCTTTTTATTTTGCTCTGCCTTTTAAAATATGTTTTTATTGATTTTCGAGAGGGAGGAAGGGAAAGAGAGATAAAAACATCAATGATGAGAATCATCCATTGGCTGCCTCCTGCATGCCTCATACTAGAGATTGAGCCTGCAACCCTGGCAGGTACCCTCACCAGGAACTGAACCTGGGACCTCTTGGTTCATGGGTCAACAATCAATCCTTGAGCCATTCCTGCCAGGTTTGCCCTACTTTGAATTCAAGTATTCCTCTGCTAATTTCTAACTATGGAACACTTTGCTATAATTACCTGATTACCAGAGAGATTAATAAACCTTTTCAACTTGGCTCATAAATCATAAATTTCTACAAATGGGAGATTTTCAAATAAGAGGCAAAATCCATTGCTTAGTCAACTCTATTGTCTACTTGAATCAGTTTTAGAATCTAACAGCACTTCATGTTCACAGGCATATAAAAGTATTGACTTTGAGATAAACATTATGTTCTAATGACCAAAAGTGATAAATATTGTATCGAATGGAAGTAAGACAAGCCCAATATTTCAAAAGACTGTAAATCTTTATGTTCTTCCAAGCGAAAACACATTCCTGTTTTATTACAAGGGAACAATTTGAAAGATTTAAACTACAAAAGAGACTAAGTAATATTTTGTCTGGTAAAAGAACTTGGATATTATTGTACCCAGCAGGGTTTGTGGCTTGGAGAAGTTGATATTAAAGAAACATTGAGTGGATGCCAGATTTGGTTCGTGAGGAGAAACTATCAGGGCACACCCAGTGTAGCACCGATTGGGAAATTCTAGGGAGGGTTCTCAGGGCAGTAAGCAAGGACTTCTTACTGAGACAGCAGGTGTGTTTGAAACACAGGAAGCATTGGTTGCTGTTATTCAATTTTCTATTGTGTGAATCCTTTTCCAACAATCCAAGCTGAATGACATCCTATTACCTACTACTTAAACCACTTAGAAAGTTAAACTTAGCTAGTTCACCCCACAATTTCCTTCCCTACTCTTATACACTTTTGGCATTATTAAAGAAAATTCTGTAAGAATATGCATTGGGGCCTTTTTGAACCAATTATTTCTCATTTTAATTGGTGTCAATACAGGGCCAGCGGAGTGCGTAGTCAACTCCCTCCATCATTTCCTTTAGAGGCCTTTTCAAAATACATAATTAACTTTGCAGAAAGATGGCCATATCACTAACTTAAACTTTTATGAAACAGAGGTAAAATGTAAAATATATCAGAATGACACCAAGAGAAGAGCAGGCTCACTTTCCGTAGCCCCAATTAAAAAAAAAAAAAAAAAAATCCCTGGGGGAAACTCTAGCTTGGCTCACACACCCATCTTTGAGGACAGAAAGACTGAATACTATATGACCAGCAGATTCCACCATAACAAAACTTTCAAGTAGAGACAAGGAATAGTTTCTCCCCACAAAAAAAGCATTTCATTCTCAGAAAAGACCAAAAAATAGATTTGTTCCATAACCGCATGTTACAAGGTTTGGGGGATATGATTAAATATACTTCTTGAACTATGTTTGAGTTTGGAACTGATTGAGACATAAATGCAAGTGCCTGATGAACAAAGATTAAATCACCTGTATTATTGTTAAAGCTTAATTGTAGGGAATAACTCAGATCTGCAGCCAGTATTCCAATACCTTACACTTGTCTCCATGTCTAGATCTTATAGTTACACACCCAACGGAGAATTTGGATCTTCAAAACAGATACACTTATCAAAACAGCTGCCTCCCACTAACAAACCCTGCAGTAAGAATAAAGATAAATATTTTATGTAATGATGTAATTATTGTGTGAGCAATCTGTGTATATAAAGATGGATATTCACAAAGAAATGTGTCATTCAATACACATCTAATGATTATCTCTGATGCGCCAGCCTTGGCAAACTTCAGTGAATTAATCGAAGATTCCTGCTCCTGTGGCACTTACCTTTTAGAGGTAAAACAGGAACTGATGGATATAAAAGAGAGAGAGGATTACTCAGTAGCAAAGAATACAGAAATATAGTAAAATGAACTTGTTAAAAATAAAACCATGAGTTTTTGAGTTAACAGTACAAAATAACTAATAAATCCTGGGTAAAGAAAGGGAAAAGAGAATTTGACATCTACCAAACCACTACAAAAGAGAAAATTACAAGAAAGGGAACCAATAGCAAAAAGAACTATATGAATTTTTGTGCTGGATATTGTATTATTCAGAGTTCAACCAGAGAATGCTGGAGGCTAAGACCAACAAGTTGTTAGCATAATTATGCAAGAAGTCCTTTAGGAGGCTAATGGACTTTGATATTCAGCAGGGCTGAAAATCAGCATAATATTGCCCTGTTCCTAACCTGATAATCTTTTTATTGTTTACCAAACTTTACCATTGATATGCCTGTTCGCTTTGCTAAAGGGCAAATGTGTATTCTAGTAAATAAAAGCAAAGGGGACCGAAGATTCAGAGAGCTTCTCTGCTAGAGTGAAGCCTCCACCTGGCTCCCCCATGCCTTCTGAATTCATATTTCTTGTCTAGTACATCCGTTTGTGCACAGCCCCTTCTCCAGACCTTGAACCCTAGCCGCAAATGGATGCGTCGTTCACAAGAGAAGCAAAACCAGTAGAAGATACACATTTATTGAAAGGGATTGTCTTTTCCACTTATGGGAGCTGGATAGGCAAGTCCAAAATCCATGGGACAGGCTGTCAGGAATAGGAAACACAAAACTCACAAACCTATCGTTCACTTTCTATAAACCACAGTGATTAACAGCCAATAGCAGTCCATTTTCTATATAAGCAGTAGTGTCTACTCACAGTTCTCACACAGAAATGGAAACCTTTATGAAATAAGAGGGGGGAAAGGCACAACCTGGCCTTTTATAACTTGTCCCTGGGGAAGACTCTTACCGTGGGCTCTTGCCTTCTTTCTTTTGCCATGTTCTTCCTTCCCCTAAGAATGACCTTATCAGC
This sequence comes from Myotis yumanensis, assembly GCF_028538775.1. Classification (NCBI taxonomy): domain Eukaryota; kingdom Metazoa; phylum Chordata; class Mammalia; order Chiroptera; family Vespertilionidae; genus Myotis; species Myotis yumanensis. Next base: position 37,662,904 of record NW_027223754.1, on the reverse strand, counting down.
TCTTTCCCCAGCACACTCACTAATCTACCACCACTTAACATACCTTAATTCTTGCTGGACTTATAACTTGCTTTTTAAAATAATATTCCTTATGTGCATCTTACCTCCTCTACTGGACTGTAACCTCTCTAAAGACAAGCTCCAGTTCTCGTTTACCACGGAATATATTGCATATAGCACATAATGAGTGACTGAAAGAATTGCTATAAGTGATACATTTTAAACAATGATAAAGACTTCAACTCAAAACTTCAAAAAGCCTCTAAATAATTAATAGTAAGTCTCGTGCCAACTCAAGAGTTACATTTAAACTCTCTTTAGGTTTGCAAAATGCCTTGCCTTCTTTTATGCAATACTAATGTTCCAATTGAATGATACAGTTAATGTTTGGCCAACTTAAAGATAAAGAAAAGACTATGAAATAAAATGCTGCAAAATTAATTCAAAATAGTGACTCGTTTATATATTTAGAAACAAATACAACATGCCTCATAGAGAAAATTTGGTAGCTTTTCACCACATTATTGATACAGTGACAATATCTATAGCAATTAATAAAATTTCTTTTTTTAATGTTTTTATTGATTTGAGAGAGAGACAGACAGACAGAGAGAGAGAGAGAGAGAGAGAGAGAGAGAGAGAAACATTGATGAGAGAGAAACATTGATTGACTGCCTTCTGCATGCTCCCTACTGGGGATCAAGCCCACAACCCAGGCATGTGCCCGGCTGGAAATCAAACTAACAACCTATTGGTGCATGGGATGACACTCAACCAACTGAGCCATACCAGCTAGGGCAATAACATAATTTCTCATGAAAGTTACCAGTAAATCCAAATTGGGTTTACTTTTTCATTTTCAATCTTGCTTTTAATACTGACATTATTGCTAATGGAACAAGTTAGATTAATATTTCAAAAGCAAAAAAAATGCTTGTATATCTAATATACTTAAAGATGGAAAATTAGAGGGGAAAAAAAGAGTAGCAGATGCCCTTCCAGAATAGCTTCCTTGTGGGGCTCCGCATGACCTGTTCATTATTTGATTCATTACTGGGACATATATATTTCCAGTTGCTGTATATTTTTATTATGTTCTTGACTGTAAAAGTAATACATACACATTGCAGATTTAGAAAACATAACAAAGAATCAATTTACCTCTATGGTCAACTTTCTTTTCTGTTCCACCCCTAATTTTGCCCTCAGCCACACTTAAAGAGCTCTTTTAGCCCAAATACGTTTCCATCCCTTAACTAATCAAAATGCCTCTAAGTTTTAACCATGAAGTTAAGTAACTCTTTCCTGAAGGCTTGATCAATGATAGGAATAACTTACTTCTACTCACGGCTACATTTAAAAGAGCCAGGGCTCTACAGCCAACCCAGTGTTTCTCCAGTTGATTATTCAGGATGGTTTTCCTATATTTTAAATATATTTTTAAATTGATTTAAGAGAGGAAAGGGAGAAGGAGGGAGAGATAGAAACATCAATGATGACAAAAAAAAATCACTGATTGGCTGCCTCCTGCATGCCCCATACTGGGGATGGAACCCACAACCTGGGCATTTGCCCTGACTGGGAATCGAACTGTGACCTCCCGGTTCATAGGTCAATGCTCAACTATTGAGCCATGCCTGCTGGGCAGTTTTTCTATATTTTAGCTGTAATTCCAGTTTGGTCCTGGGAGGGTGTCAGTGTAGCTTCCACTTAATCCACCACCCTTTTTTCATGGGCCCCTACTATTTCTCTTATCTTTCTCCCACAGGCTCCCTCACCAGATGGAAAGCCACTCGACCCCACACTAGAGATATTTCTAGATTTAAATCCAGTTTATTTCATTCAGCTTATATTAAACTCAATTTCTATTCACAGGCAAATCTTGATTAAGAAAACAAACTCAGAGAATTAAAAAAAAATACAATTAGTGGCAAGCAAAGGATGGGGGTCTGGCTGCTAAAAAGGGTGGGGCTTTCTGAGTTGGGCCCTTGGAGGGAAGAAGTGGCAGACAGGGGAGCCTCGCTGGAAGGGAGGGTGGTAGGAAAATGCCAAAATTCTGCTGTTGGGGCAGGGAAGAAGCTGCATGACATGATGAATGGGTTGAGACTCTCCATTATTTGGCCCGTCTGGGAATGGTCTGAAATGCCCTCATGCCCATACCTGACATCCTTACATTTTAGAACACAGAAATGGAAACCTTTATGAAAGAAGAGAATAAAAATGGTGCAACCTGGCAGATGGCCTTTTATAACTTGTCCCCTGGGGGAAACTCTTACTCACTGGGTCAGCAACCTGAGTCAGCCCTGAAGAAAACGTGGCCGTCTGAAATGAACACCAGATTGAGAATAATTGCTCCCCGGGGGCCTCGCAGAATTTCAAAATGACTGGATGTCCGCATACCTCTAGTTTGGGGAAACAAGAATGGCATACAAAAAACTGAACGCTGGAATTGCCATTAAGAACACTGATAATGATGGACTTCATTAAAATTTTTAAAAAAATTTTATAACAATCTCACAATTAAAAATTCTAAGTACAATTTTCCCCCTGCAGTATTTAAGAACCTGTTGCTGACCCCATTGCCAGTGCATATTTAAGGTATTTTTTTAAATATATTTTTATTGATTTCAGAGAGGAAGGGAGAGGAAAAGAGAGATGGGAACATCAATGATGAGAGAAAATCATTGATCGACTGCCTCCTGCAAAGCCCCTACTGGGGATTGAGCCCGAAACCTGGGCGTGTGCCCTGACCAGGAATCAAACCATGACCTCCTGGTTCATAGGTTGATGCTCAACCACTGCGCCACACTGGCCAGGCTAAGGTATTTTTTAAAATATAAATAAGGTTGTTTTCTTACAAAGCCACAATTCAGTTAGGAAATAAACATTGATACATTACTGCTTTGTTTTTTTAGGGCAGTTTTGGGTTCAGAGCAAAAGTGGAAGAAGGTACAGCGTTCTCACACACATGCACTGCCTCCCCTACAATCAGCATCGCCCACCAGAGTAGCACACTTGTTACAATCCACAAACATACACTGACACATCATTATCACTCTGAGTCCTTAGTTTATATTAGGCCTCACTTTTGGTGGTGCACATTCTTTGGGTTTTGACAAATGCATAATGACATGTACCTACCATTACAGTATTGTACAGGATGGTTTCACTGAACCAAAAATCCTTGGTGCTTTGCCCATTCATCCTTCCTCTCTAACCACTAGAGACAACTGATTTCTTACTGTTTTCATTGTTTTGCCTTCTGAAATTGTCACATAATTGGAATCATACAGTATGTGGCCTTTTCAGATTGGTTTCTTTCACTTGTGCATCTAAGTTTCCTTCCTATATTTTTATAACTTGATGGCTCATTTCCTTCTAGTGCTGAATAATATTCCCTTGTCCAGTTGTATCACAGTTTATTTGTCCATTCACCTACTGAAGGACACCTTGGTTACTTCCCAGTTTGGGCAATTATAAATAAATTACTATAAACATCTGTGCACAGGTGTTTGTATAAACTTAAGTTTTCAACTTACCAGGGAGTGTGATTGCTAGATCATATGGTAAGAGTATGTGTAGTTTTGTTAAGAAACCACCAAGATATAATATATATATGATCATTTTGAATAACCTCTGATTGTTTTTTTTTAAATGTTACCCTTAATTTTGTTAAACCTTTTATATATTGGTACTTTATATTCTGTATCTGATGATGTTGATATCTGAAATATTGGAGTCCTAATTCAATCTTGTTGTTTCTGTTGAATTTCATTCATGGTGATTTATTTCCTTGTGTGTTTGATAACTTTTTATTATGAGCTTATACTTGGTTTATCTTAATCTGTGGGGAAACTAAAGGCCATAGTTGAAGATTATTTCACGCAGGAAATATTTGCATGTGTTTTCTCCAGGGGCCAGGGGTACTGCCTGCCTGGGGCTCTATTGTCTCCTTCTGGAGTCCTCAGGATAATTTTGGACTCAAATTTCGTCTCCCCAAATTATACTTATTTTACATCTCGGTCTTCTGATTAAAAGAAGATATTTATAGGACAAAGGTAAGCAGGAAGAATGAAAAGGGAAGAGTGGAGCAAAGACCTGAGTAGCTTGGGACTGTGGCATGGCACTGACAGAAGAGGCAGACCCAGAGGGGGTCCCCCTAAATGAGCATTGAACAGCATAGAAAGAGGCAGAGTAAGAAAATAAGTACGAGGAAGGAAAGAGTTCTATAAGACTTAGCTTGGGAATGAAAGAAAAGTTCCCCAAACAAACTAAATACCTTCTTTCAAATCTTATCTGAAAAAAGTCCTTCCCGTCAGCTTTCAGACATTTCTAAGATTCCTTTCCAACCTTATTAATATTAATAATATTTAAATAACAAGGTCTTGTTTTGCTAGAATCCCAGCCAGTCTAAACGGAGTCAAGTCAGTTAAACAGTGACTTGGCTACTTTGAGCAGTAAAGCATGTGAGTAGTAGTCCCTAAGACCAAAAGGAACTAGAACATTCTCCATTTATGAGGTTTGTAGCCCAACTTTTCCATGAGGTCACAGCTACTAATCCTGATCTGTAAGATATTTGCATGCACATATAGTTAGCTGCCAAACCTGGGTACTATAATAGGTGACCTAGTTCCATGTCTATAACAATCCTTTTTGTTATATAAGTTATACTGAAGTATAAAGAATATGCCCTAACCGGTTTGGCTCAGTGGATAGATCGTTGACCTGGGGAGTGAAGGGTTCCAGGTTCAATTCCGGCCAAGGGCATGTAGTTACGGGCACATCCCCAGTAGGGGATGTGCAGGAGGCAGCTGATTGGTGTTTCTCTCTCATCGATGTTTCTAACTCTCTATCCCTCTCCTTTCCTCTCTGTAAAAAAATCAATAAAATATTTTTTTTTAAAGAATATAATTGCTTGGTTATATATCCCTCAACCAGGGCAAGAGGCAGGTTGTTAATTTTAGATTCTATCAATGTTTAAATATTTCTATTTTGAATATTTTTAAACACAAATAAAAATGGAGAGAACAGCATAGTAAACCCCATTGCCCACCAATCAGTTAAGAATTTATCAAGATTTTTATCATACTTAATTTAACCTTTTTAAGGTTTTCTTGTTTGTTTTTTGTTGTCTTTTAAAATGGGATGTTTATTTGTAAGCTAAAGAATTTTAAAGAAAGCAAAAATGGGATTTCATTCAACCATAAATATTTCAATATCTATTACTAATAACACGGATATTATCTCACATAAGCACAATATCGTTATTAGACCTAAAAAACTTAACATAGTGCAGGCTACATAGTAAGAATTTTTCAGGTTTTTTAACCAGTCCTACATTGAGGATCATTTGGGTTATTTCCAAGTCTTTTACTTTTATAAGGAATTATCAGAACTTCCATACTAAATAACTCCTCAAAAAATATAGAAATTTATTTTTTTAATTTCATCAAATGTATTGGGTGACATTAGTTAATAAGATTATATAACTTTCAAGTGTACAATTTAGTACATCATCTGTATATCATGTGTTCATTACCCCAAGTCAAGTTTCCTTCTGTTACCATATATTTGACCTCCTTTACCCTTTTCTGCTTCTCCTACCCCCTTCCCTTCTGGTAACCACTATACTGTTTTCTGTATTTATGAGCTTTTTTGTTTGTTTTGTTTGCTCATTTGTTGCTTTCTAGAAGTTTAATTTTGATTTGGGGCTTCTTCTGCCAATGTATGCATGTCGAAGATATGCAAATCCCCCTGTACATAGCCTGCTGTGAGTTTTGGCAGGAAGAGTAGAGAATGTGTTTATTGAGAGTGTTTCTTGAAATGTACTAATGCATTTTGGCTTCGTGAGGAGTAGATAACAAGTCAATGGCAGACAGACAAATGTGGCATAAAACATGTAATTTATAAATAGAAAGCAAAGCCAGCCTCTGGCCACCCTAAAAGAAAATGTAATTTGAATAGCTTCCTGCTGATTTTAAAAAGAACAAATCTTGGAATTTTTCTCAATTTTCTTATAATCTAACAGTTATTTGCCTCCACCTCTATGAGTTCTTTTTAATCAAGTGAGGGGGTTTTGAATATATGAGTCAGTATTAGGTCAAGAGACAGATTTTTATATTCACCATTTGTTCAGTGAAATGGAACTTTTAAAGACAGTCAATAAATCACTCTGTCATTTGAAAAGTGAGCTAGAAAAGAGATAATGGGAGTGGTAAGAAAGATCATACAATGCCAAATATATTCAGTGCAATTCATTCATGAAACAGAAGAGAGCTGATTTCAATCTTTGAAGCATAATTCTAATATAACCTTTCTTTTCCTTCAGTCAAGGAGCTCTGAGAACCAACCTCAGCTCCAATGTTTCTAAATATAGAAAATCAGTTTGAGGAATATGGGGCTGTAAAATGTTAGTAGAATTTTTTTTTAGCTGCTGCAGTCCCAGTTTTCAAATGTACACTCTGTTTCTAATATAAAAGGCAAAAAACAAAGCTATATCATCAACTCCCATTTACCTAGGGCAGGGTCTCCTTCCTCTCCCTGCCCTGCTCTCCAACATGTTCCATCAGAGCAGCAAATTAGCTCCTGGAAAAGCACAGGCCTGGTTGTCAGGCAGAGGCGTCCCAGTCCTTGCTTTGACACTTACTAGCTGCATGACTTTAGATCATTTATTTAACTTCTTTATCTTACTTGTGCCACTATTAAAACTTGGACTCCTATACCTAACCTCTAAGGCAGTGGTTCTCAACCTTGGCTGCACATTAGAATCACCTGGGAATCTTTTTAAAATCCTGATTTCTGGGCCTCATCCTCCGGAAATTCTGTTTCTTTATTATGGGGTGGGGCCACAACATTAGTAATAAAGAAACCTCCAATGTTGACTCAAGAGCAAAATCTACTGAGAGACAATTGTTTAAAATCAATTTATCAATATCTGCCCAAGGAAGAAATAAAACAATGAGCACTAATGTCCAGATGGCTTTTATGATTAATAAATTGGATTAAATTATGTCTAAAATCCATGAGCTTCCTTCTTACATACCACGATTTTCAATTATTTTGGCTGATTATAATTTCAATTAATAAAGTAAACTTGACACAGCAGCCACTTGAAAGTGATTTCAGTGAGAAGAAAACTATCTGTAATTAGGTCTTTCAACTGAGATTAGAAAATATTTCATTCTTCACAATTTTCTAATAATCCTTAGTAGAAAGAAGTCAGAAGACTTGAATCCCAATTTTAGAAGCTCTTTGGCTTTAGAGACCACTTAATGTCTCCAAGCTTCAATTTCCTCTTCTGTGTAAAATGGGGATGATAATACTTGTCTTGCCAAGTCATTTTGGGAAAAAAAAGTGATAATACTTATGAAAACACTTTGAAAAATACAAAACATTATGTACAAATATAAGATACTACTAGGTCAAATATTCTTTGATATTTCCATTCCATACTTTTCCCCTGAATCCTCCAGCTATTTTTCTGTCAATAAATGGACTAAAACTAAAATGTTCCTGTTATTACTAAGTTGCAATTTCACCATTTCCACATTTAGAATTTAATGTGAAACTCCAAACCTAGATTCCAAGCACAATTCATCTCTGGAGTAATGATTAGGAGCATGGCCTCTAGACCAACTGCCTGGATTGGATTCCTGTTCAGCCTCCTCCTCACCGTGTAGCGTAGAATGCATCCTTTAACCTCCCTCAGCTTCCGTTTCCTCTACCATAAAATCAGAATAATAATGGCATCAGGGTTCTGATGAGCATTAAATGGGTTCATGCATGTTATGTATCTAGTGGCAGACACATACTAAGCCCTCAGTATATCTGGTTGTTAGTAGTGCTATTACCCCCAGCCACTCTCCATCTTCCCACCTGCTTCTCCTCCAGTGCTGCCCTACTACCCAGCAGGTTACCTGCTTCTGTGGGGATCTGAAGGACTAGAAAATTCTGTTTTGCCACCTTGCTGATGTCATTTATTCATTCCTCAACTTCCAATAGCTTTGTACTTCCTTTTCTTTACCTTTGTCTCCTCATCTTTAATTAAGATCCCTTGGTCCCATGTATTTTTCTTTTCCTTTTTTAAAAAATCTTTATTGTTGAGAATTATAGATGTTCCTCTTTTTCCCCCCCATAGCTCCCCTCCACGTAGTTCCCACCCCACCCCAGGCCCTTGCCACCCTATTGTCTGTGTCCATAGGTAATGCATACATGCATATAAGATCTTTGTCTAATCTCTCCCCACACCCTCCCACATCCCCTTCCCTCTGAAAATCGTCAGTCTGTTCCATTTCCATGCCCCTGATTCTATCCCATTCACCAGTTTATTCTGTTCATCAGATTTTTTTATTCATTTGATTTTTAGATTCACTTATTAATAGATATGTATTTGTTGTCACTTCGTTGTTCATAATTTTTATCTTTACCTTTTTCTTCTACTTTATCTTCTTAAAGAATACCCTTCAACATTTCATATAATACTGGTTTGGTGGTGATGAACTCCTTTAGCTTTTTCTTGTCTGTGAAGCTCCTTATCTGACCTTCAATTCTAAATGATAGCTTTGCTGAGTAGAGTAATCTTGGTTGTAGGTTCTTGCTATTCATCACCTTGAATATTTCTTGCCACTCCCTTCTGGCCTGCATAGTTTCTGTTGAGAAATCAGCTGACAGTCATATGGGCACTCCCTTGTAGGTAACAAACTGTTTTTCTCTTGCTGCTTTTAAGATTCTCTCTTTGTCTTTTGCCCTTGGCATTTTAATTATGATGTGTCTTGGTGTGGTCCGCTTAGGATTACTCTTGTTTTGGGATCTCTGCTCTTCCTGGACTTGTAAGTCTATTTCTTTCACCAGGTAGGATAAGTTTTCTGTCATTATTCTTCAAATAGGTTTTCAATGTCTTGCTCTCTCTCTTCTTCTGGCACCCCCATAATTCAGATGTTGGTACTCTTGAAGTTGTCCCAGAGGCTCCTTACACTATCTTCATATTTTTTTATTCTTTTTTCTTTTTGCTCTTCTGGTTGGGTGTTTTTTGCTTCCTCATATTTCAAATCATTGACTTGATTCTCAGGATCCTCTAGTCTACTGTTGCATCCCTATAAATTATTCTTTATTTCAGTCAGTGTATGCTTAATTTCTGACTGGTCCTTTTTCATTTTTTTGGCATTCTCACTAAGATCTTTGAAGGTCTCACTAAGTTCCTCAGAGGTTTCTAGAAGATTCTTGAGTAACCTTATAACTGTGGTTTTGAATTCTACATCCAGTAGTTTGCTTTCTTCCATTTCTTTCATTTGTGACATGTTTCTTTGTCTCTGCATTTTGGCTGCTTCCCTGTATTTGTTTCTATGTATTGGGTAGATGCTAAGTCTCCTTGAGTTGATAGAGTGGCCTTGTGTGGTAGGTGTCCTATAGGGCCCAGTGGCTCAACCTCCCCAATCACCTGAGGTGGACACTCTAGGTGCACCCCTTTGCGGGCTATGTGCACAGTCTTGTTGTAGTTGAACCTTGATTGCTGTTGGTATTACTGGGAGGAACTGACTTCCAGGCCAATTGGCTGTAGGGACCAGCTGCGACTACAGTGGGAGAGCTACTGTGCAAGAGACACCATTATGGAGCAGGACTTGCTTCAGTGGGGCTTTGGTGCTCACTGAGTCTGCCCCTTGAATGTGTCACTTGTGGATGTGAAGAGTTGTAATCTGGTATAGTCTCACACTGACCACTGGGTACACTGGCTCTTGGGTCTCCAGGGAGGTGCAAAGTCAGCCACTGCCAGGAGCTACAGACAGATCTGCAGATTCCTCTTCTTTATATCAGGTTTGGAAGTGTCCATGCAAGGCCCAGCTGTGAAGCAAGGCAGGCTGGTGCTAGTGCCAGCCTTGGGCCTTTTATTGATAACTTTGGGGCCATCTGACCCAGCTGCAGCTTGTTTGACAGGTTTTAGACTGAGAACAGACAGGCCATTCATATGCAAAAGTTGCTGTGCACAGCTTGGGTGGGGTTGTAAATTGGGTGAGGGAGTGGAGTCTCAAGAAATCACCAGGGCAGAGCAAACAGAAATGGCTGCCAGTCAGCCCTGCACCAGGGAGGTCCCAGCACAGAACAATGACTGCTGTGAGCACCTCTGTCTGGAAGAAAGCTGCCCCTGAGTTCCTGCCCCAATGCCAGACAGTCCAGTTTCTCTCCCCCCCAAGCCTCACCCGGCACTGAAGCTCAGAGAAATTGGGAGCTTGTAAAGTCAGTTCGTGGTGCCGGCCTTTTAAGAGGAGCAGCTGGGTCTCCAGCAGCCTGTGTAGCACTTAGCTCCAATCCACACTGGTTTTTACAGTCCATAGTTCTTATTGCCCACAGGGATTTCTTACCCCAGCTCTGGAACCCTGGGCTGGGTATCTGGTGTGGGGCTGGGACCCCTTGCTCCTCCAGGCAGCCTCCTCAGAAGCGATCTCCCTCCTGATTAAAAAAGAGGCACACCCGGATTAGCCCATTCCATGCCTCTGCACCTCCTACCAGTCTCAGTGTGCTTTCTTCTTTACCCCTTTGTTGTAGTACTTCCACTCAGCCAGCTTTCCCGCGGTTCTGGATGATAGTTGTTCTGTATTATAGTTGTAATTTTATGTGGTTGTGGGAGGCAGCACGTACAGGCATTTACCTATGCTACCATCTTGGTTCTATCTCTCCTATGTATTTTTCTTTTCTTTTTTTAAAAATATATTTTATTGACTTTTCACAGAGAGGAAGGGAGAGGGATAGAGAGTTAGAAACATCGATGAGAGAGAAGCATCGATCAGCTGCCTCCTGCACACCCCCAACTGGGGATGTGCCTGCAACCAGGGTACATGCCCTTCGCTGGAATCGAATCTGGAACCCTTCAGTCCACAGGCCAATGCTCTATCCATGGAGCCAAACCAGTTAGGGCTCCTATGTATTTTTCAATTTAACAATGTTTTGTACAGATATCAGATACTTTGAGCTCACAAAAAAAATATCATTTGTCAAGTTCAGGTAATACTTTACAATTGATATGAAATGAAAGTAGTCAAATTTAAATTTTTTAACTCTTCCAGTGTAGTCTCTTAATATTAGGAATTAATATCTAACTGAACAGCAGGTTACTTAATGCTTAGCTAGACATTAATTATTTATTGGGAACATATTTTTTAAAACTCTTAGTTTCCTAATGGTTAATACAGAGATGTCTCTGTGTAACCAGAATACTCAGTAAATATTACATTAATAATGACACTAAAACCAAGGCCAGGTATATTGTTGGCTAGGTCCAGTGCCCAGTGAAAATTCAAGAGTCCCAACTGGATTGGGGAATTAATCTTCCCTTCCCACCAGACCACCTGCCCCAACCCACAGTGGATCACCTACTCTCAGGGATTGCAACCTCCTCCCAGGACCTGTATTGGGGGTGCGAGGTAACTGGAAGGAGATGGGCCAGAGCATCAGGTGCTGCTGGCTGCTCTCTGACACAACCAGCATGTGTCTGAATCACCCATCCAGGTGCCCTCAACCAGGCCCCCACCCAGGTAGTGAGTGATGAAAAATGGGGGCCTCCTCCCAATCATACAACCAAGTCAGTTGTTGCCTAGACTAAGAGCGGCAGCGATGCAGAGCACGGACCCCCAGGCACCAGGTAGGCAAGAAACTGTACCAGGAAGAGGGAAAGTAGAAAGGGAGGCAAAACCACATGGGATACAGGCTCCTTTGTCCCATTGGACTTCACGTACAGAACACAAATTCAAAGTTAATATTATTAAGAATCTCAAGACAGCAATTACAGAGCTTTTTATCCCAAGCACAAGGCTCTCTGAGTGCAAAGTCCAGTGCACTGGCCACTTTCCTGTGAAGCCGACCCTTAGTCTTATTCCTGTGTTAGTTCAGCTGAGGCAGTGTAGTTAAATGTCAATTAAAAAAGAAAACAGACATTTCCAATCAAGGTAAAGGTTCTATCTCTTTATTCTTATCAGTCATCAACTAGTGTTTGCTCATTACCAACTTGTAATAATTTGATACTCACAGGAGCCATTAGAATAAACTAAGATTGCAGCATTTTAGAAAGACAGACTATAGCTACATATTTAATTGCATGAAATATCCTGTCTTGAATAATATTAGATTATTAGGATATTAATGATGAAGAGAAGGAGGAACAGAAGAAGGAGGGGAAGAGAAAGATAGGAAATAGGAGGGGAGGTAAGAGGAAGAGGAGTGAAAAAAGAGGGAAAGGAGAGGGGGAAGAGAAAGAAGAGCAGCAAGAGAAAACAGAACTCATATTTTTAGCAAATTCCAATAATTCCTACCGATTTTGTCTTGCCTATTAAAAAAACACACACCAAAAAACCATGAGTTTTTGAGAAAAATTTATTTAAAAAACAGAAATATGAGTTAGGCATGATTAGACAGAATTCAGATAGAATAAGGTCAATTATTTCTTGTCATTAGCCACATAACTAGTTGAACTTGCTATGAGTTTTCCTATTAGAAAATAAACATAACACAATTTAGTAAGTGCTGACTGACAGAATTTACTAGATTTTAAGGGCACCAGAAGTTACTCCCTTTGTTTTTCAGGATATATTTAAGCAATTTACTTTCATAGTGTGTCTAGGTTTTTTAAAAATTACAATGATATTTGCTGCACATATTTTCATTTACTGGCTCATTTTGTTTATGCTTCATTTTGTATAAAGTTTCATTTTGTTTACACCTCACTAAATTTCAAAAATTATACAATGACATTTATATTCATTATCCCCAAAAAAGATGATTAGGTTTTTACTGCTATTATTATTTTTCAATTCCAATCAAGACAGAAAAATCTGTTAACCTAAATAAGCTAGAAATATATATTTTAATGATATCCACATTACTATTAATAATATTTTAAAATATTATTAAAGTATCAGTCCAGTACTATGCTTTGCCTTTCCAGTTTTGATTTGGATTTATGATATATAAATAAGTTTTTAAAATATTTTGTTTTTATCCTAGGAAAAACTGACTTTTTGGATGTACAGAATGAGCTGTAATGACTACCCATTGAGTGCCTACCATGAGCTACAGTACTTCTAATTATCATGTAATAATCTGATACTCACAGGAGCCATTTGATATAAATGCGACTCATCCACACAATTTCTTGTTTAACAGATGAAGAAACTAAATCAAGTAGATTAAGCAATTCAAGAAAGGATAAAACAACCACTAAATAGATGAAATCCACTTCTGAACAGCTCCAAAACTCTTGCTGTTCCCTAGCTGAGATGCTGCCTTTCTTCTCACAGGGGTAACCCTATAGTTTATCTTATGAGACATTTGTCTTAAGGTTTCAATTTGAAAAGAGCTGATGTACAAATTTAATGAACCAAAGTGTTTTCCAAAATAAGCTTCCTAACATCTTTAATTACATATGTATATACTATCTTCTTTCATTGAGCTTAAATTTGGGAACTCTAATAACCAGTATCTCAACTCACAAACAACAGTAGTTTAAACCTTTAAAATATTCTACTTCAGTTTTACTTGAGTCACAGCTAGGTGAGGTAGAGGAAGATGCTGATCTTGGCCCAGCATAGCCATATTGTGGTGAAGAGCCCTCAAAAGGGGAAGAACGCCTGGGAAATGAGAGTACCCTGCTTTATCACAAAGGATTGGAAAATATAGGATTGCATAGGCAGTGCCACTTCCACACAGAACGTTTGGATATTTCCTCTTTGTTATGTAAGTACCTGGGTATAAGTCTTCCAATCTACTGGAGCACGAGAATGGATTAAAGAAGAACCAGTATAGGCTGTCTCTGATTCTTTTAGCAACTTAGGAGCCGTCTGGAATAGTGTCAGTTTCTTTATGTATAAAATGAGTAATTTGGACTAATACCTCAATGTTTCACTAGTCTAGGTATACAGTGTCCAGCAATACACTAGGAACTTGAATCTTGAACAACTAAATGTCTGAATCTCCCAATATTTTGAAATGGAGAAATTTTACTTCCTTAGGACCATTGTTAAATATACATTTTATTGTGGGTAGCATTACAGATATCTCCCCTTCCTGCCCGCCCCCCTTACCCTCATCTTTCCAGCCCCTACCCACCCCCATGTCTTCACTACCTTATTGCCCGTGTCCATGAGCTATGCCTATAAGCATATAAGTTCTTTGGTTTATCTCTTCTTGTTCCCCCAACTCCACATTGAGGTATGTCAGTCTGTTCCATACCTCCATGTTTAGGGTCTTATTTTGTTGGTTAATTCATTCTGCTCATTAGATTCCTTATGACCATTTGTAAATGTCAAAGTTTATCAGTCTCTTCTACAAACGTCTATCCTACTAAAAAAAAAAACTACCTTGGAAAAAATGATTTTGTTAAAATAAATAATATAGTGTATAGATTGACAAAATTTATTTTGAGGAAAATATGGCCATTCTTACATTCTTGGCGATGTTAATGACAGACAGAACCAGATAAGTTGCATATACACTCTGACAAATTTTTCAGCAATCTATCACTAATACAATTAAATAACAAGTAATCAAACATGAAATTGTGAATTCAAAATTATGAAATGTGCCCAGCTTGTGTGGCATTGTCCCATGAACCAAGAGGTCATCAGTTCAATTCTGCTCAGGGCACATGCCTGAGTTTGGGGCCTGATTCCCAGTAGGGGGTGTGTAAGAAGCAGCCATTTGATGTTTCTCTCATAGATGTTTCTATCTCTCTCCTTTCCTCTCTCTTTAAAAAAAAATCACTAAAAACATTTTTTAAAGAGAGTTGCATTTTAAATATTATGAAATGTATGGATTCAAACCCAGTCTATTTTATATTAACTATCAAGCCATAAAACTCCAAGTTCTGAACTATAATATTTCAGCATACATCGTGAATTCACAGAGGTATTATAACTGCAAGAAGAAAAGTATGAAAATGTCCAACAATATTTTTCATTGTATAAGTTCAGTACAACATAGACTTTGCAGAAAGACACTTTTGCTTTATTAACAGTAAAACATATTTTTCTTAATTAAGATAATTCCTGTAAGCATCATTTAGTAAGTCTCAAGGCATTTAAATACTATTTGTCAATATATAAACTACATAAGTTTTTTATTTAATACAGTGACTCATAATATTTTTAAAATCACGGATCCTTTAAGGGAGATGATGAAAACTCTGGATCCAATTTTCTTAAAAATACATATACAAAATTGTGCAGGTGGTTCATGGACTTCAAATTAACAATGTAGGAGTTTCTAGAACATACTCAGATCTTTAAATATATGTATATTTATTATTATCATGTAACATATAATATAATATACTAGAGGCCCGGTGCACAAAAATTTGTGCACTCGGGAGGGAGGGGGAGGGGGGTCCCCCAGCCCGGCCTGTGCCCTCTCGCAGTCTGGGACCCCTCGGGAGATAACGACCTGCTGGCTTAGGCCTGCTTCCGGGTGGCAGAGGGCAGGCCCAATCCCTAGGTGCAGCCCCTGGTCAGGCTCAGAGCAGGGCCGATTGGGGAGTTGGGGCACCGCCCCCCGTCATGCACAGAGCAGGGTAGATCGGGAGGTTGTGATGCCACCCTCAGTCACGCTCAGGGTAGGGCCGATTGAGGGGTTGGGGCACTGCCCCCTGTCACACTCAAGGCAGGGTCAATGGGGAGGTTGCGGCGCCACCCCCTGTCACGCACAGAGCAGGGCCAATCAGGAGGTTGGGGTGTTGCCCCCTGTCACTCACAGAGCAGGGCCCATCAGGGGGTTGGGGAGCTCCCCCCTGTCACTCACAGAGTAGGGCTGATAGGGGAGTTGGGGCACCACCCCCTGTCACACACAGAGCAGGGCGGATCAGGAGGTTTGGGCACTGCCCCCTGTCACGCTGATCCCGGTGCCAGGAGGCATATTACCCTTTTACTATATAGGATAGAGGCCTGGTGCATGGGTAGGGGCTGGCTGGTTTGCCCTGAAGGGTGTCCTGGATCAGGGTGGGGGTCCCCACTGGGGTGCCTTGCCAGGCTGGGTGAGGGGCTGAGGGACGTTTTCCGGCTGGTGGGTGACTGAAGCTCCCTACCACTCCTTTTTTTCTTTTTTTCTTTTTTATTCTGGGCCGGCTTTAGCTCTGAGGCCTCGCTGCTGAAAACATTGATACAATGTTGTGGTCAGGCTGGCTGAAGCCGGGCTGACTGAAAGCCAGTTTCTGGGGTTTTGTTTAGCTTCTATATTTGCAACATAGTTGCTTAGAGTTGCAGCTAAGAGGCCGGCAAGTCAAGCGGGGAACGTTGGAGTTCGCCATCACTGGAGCAAGCCAGCCTCGCTGTTCGCTTCCAGCTGCCTGGCTGCCGGCCACCATCTTGGCTGACAGTTAATTTGCATAAGGATATGCTGATTAGCCAATGGGAAGGGTAGTGGTTGTACGCTAATTACCATGTTTCTCTTTTATTAGTGTAGATATCTTCTACAACAGCTTGAGTTTGAGCCTAGTTTATAAGAGTAAATCACATTCCTATGTTATCATTTGTCATAGGATTAGACTTACACAAAATAAAACCTACTTACATTTTATTATCTAACTAGTAAGGTTTCACTGATTTCTGCCAAATAACGTAATAATATAATTTTTAAAAAACACTACATGAAGAAAATAATAATTTGTTAATCAGCAAATTTATTATATATTAAGATTTGAGGAAACATTTTCATTTAGCATAATATATCAAAGAACTATGAAGCAAGAGAATATAAAAACAAAGAAAAATTGTTTCCTTATTTAGCAACAATAATTTCAGGACAGACACTAGTTTTCAACCCTTTGCTTGATTGCGAAATTTGAACCTGTCTAATCATAGGAACAAGGAACCATTTTTTTTTCATTCCATTCTTTCCCTCTGTCAATAAAGCCCCCTTATCTCCCAGGAAAACATGGCTGTCCAGGCTCAAAAGCTCTCTTCAAAACTCTACCTTGACCTTGGTACTATGTGCTGCTGCAGAGTAGGGTGGATTCCTTCTAAGAAGGAAAAGCTTTAGAAAGGAGAATCATCATAACTGGCATATTTGTGGGTGGGAATACAGGTTCTTAAAGGAGCTGGTTTATCTGATTCATCTTTCCATCTTTTCCCCATGACAACTCCATGGGTGAGTCATTCAGCAAGGAGGCTGACAAGAGAAACACACAACACACACACACACACACACACACACACACACACACACACATAATAAATCAGAATGTCAGCCTTGAGCATAATGCACACTGCATATAATGGTCCACAGAAGTCGATGCTCTTACCGCAAAGAGCAGCTGCTCAGTGTTTATGCAGGGAAATGAAATTCTTTTCTTGTTGCTTTTTCCTCCCTGTCGCTAGAAGTAAACACTTGCCACCTGGACTCTTTCTGCTCTTCGGTTTCTGTTTGAATGCTAAAGCAAGCCTGGCAGGATGAAAAGTATGCTTTTGAGATTAGGAGTAAAAGTGAGCTGTGTGCATGTTTTACTTGTATTGCTGAAGCAAGGCCTTGACCAGGTAATAGTTTTATGATTTAAGCACCACACTGTGGACTCAGTTCAAATCAGTGAGGACAGCCAAGCAAATTACCTAACTCTATATGCATATTTCCTTCTTTTGAATTCTTCCACTAATCATACATGTAGCATTAATAAGGTGCCCTGTAATGTTTTCATGTTTGTATTTGTGGGACTTAATTAACTGCAGTATATAACACCTTTATGCTCATAAAATTATATACATACTTCTTTCCTACCTCATCACACTAGGTCCTCAGGAATGTGTTGATGATCTTGAAATGGAAGTCAAGTACGTGACTTTCTTTTAAACGAGTTTACAAAAAGCATATGGATCATAAACTGTTTAATTTCTCAAGTAGATTGTACAGAATTTAAAATATACAATCTATATTATAAAGAGGTAGTATGCAAATTAGGCCAGGACTCTGTAACTGGTCACAACCAGACAGGAGGAGGTTGCGCGCACAGGTGAGGCCTGGAGCAAAGATGAGACAGAGGCAGGGGGGTCTGCTCGAGCCGGCATGGTGGCTCGGGCAGCACCGGAGCAGACACAGTCAGAGGGGGCCAGGGGACGCTGCGAGTCAGGCGCGGATCCCTGCCCCCCATAGTGCAGGCCCAGCCTCCTGCGGCGCCGATCTGGCCTGACTCCCACGGCAGCTGGTGCTGCGCAAGTCAGGCTTGGTTCCCGGCCCCCTGTGGCACCGTTCGGCCTGACTGGCAGCGGCCAGTGCTGTGCGAGTCAGGCACAAGTCCGGCCCCCCACAACGCCATCCAGCCTGACTCCTGCGGCAGCCAGTGTTACACGAGTCAGGTTCGGGTCCCGGCCCCCCAAGGGGTGCCTCCTTGCACGGTGGGAGGTGGGGTGCCTCCTTGCACGCTGGGTCTCTAGTTCTTTTATAAAGAGTAAATAAAAATGTATGTAAAACACTTAGTATTGTGTATGCAGGTACATGGCAAGGCCTCAGGTTTTTTTTGTTGTTGCTATATTCTCATCAAGCTCAGCTCTTTGTAAGTTATACGAGTTGAATAAATATTTGGATAGGTGTGGCAATGGTTAAAGAGAGAGTTGTCTCAGCTTTGCAAATGGATATTTTGAAATAATACCATAAATTGCTTAATTAATGTCAGTAAAGTTTGCTTGGGCACATTAATATTATAGCAGAAAATGATTTTATGGATTATATGCTTCACTCTATTCCTGATAGCTACATATCTTTTATAATACTAATACCTACCCTTTATAATTATCTATATATATAAATAGTCAGGGTCTGTAATGTCCAAAACAACCAAAGGCTCGATCCAACACTGGAAGTCAGTCCTGCAGTCAGTGCTGCGGGCACCTCAGCAACCCAGCACTGACTGTCAAGGGGGCTGTGATCAGGCCCAGACAGAGCACCAGAGAGAAAAGCACGGTCTGATCGCAGCCCCTGTGGCAGTCAGTGTTGGGTCAGCGTGGCAAAAGTCAGTCCTGCAGTCAGTGAACATAGGGTCAATTACTATCTCTTTGAGAGGAGTTGAGAATATAAAGTACAGTGTAGAGCAATTACTTACATTATTTCACATAAAACTCTTTTCAACTAAGATACTTTTCTTTATTTAAAATGTATCTTTATTGTTGAAAGTATTACAGATGTCCCTTTGTTTTAGTTTTTTTTTTCCCCCCATTGATCTTCTCCACCCTGCACCTGCCCCTTCCAGGCCTTTGCCAGACTATTGTCTGTATCCATGGGCTATTCCTACCTCATACATAAAAATCTAGAAAGATTTAGGGAAAATAAAAGATATGCCAGGTAAATATTGAACAGAGGAGCAGAAGTTGCTGCATGAATACTGGATACAGGCTTGAAGCCAAAGCACAACTCATGAGATAAAGTTAATCATTGTAACATAAAAAAAGGTTCTTTTCATTAAAGAGATAAGATGGTTCCCAATACTTATACCCATAATAGAATAGAACAGTGTGGGGGTTCAGAATGAGCCTAACCAAGATGTGTTTCGGTGGTATGCAGATTTTTGAGCTAAGGGCAATTTTAGTTTCAGGCTCAAGTGAAAATTCTGCCCCCCCTCCCCCTTAACTACCTAAAAAAAAATGAATTAGAGGCCTTGCCCATAATAAGACATTATCCTATATAATAAAAGGCTAATGTGCAAATCAACCGAACAGCAGAACGACTGGTCTCTATGACACACACTGACCACCAGGGGGCAGATGCTCACTGCAGGGACTGTGCCCTGGTGGTCAGTGTGCTCCCACAGGGAAAGCACTGCTCAGCCAGAAGTTGGGCTCATTGCTGACTAGAGCAGCAGTGGAGGTGGGAGCCTCTCCCGCCTCCATGGCAGTGCTAAGGATGTCTGACTGATGGCCTAAGCCATCAGTCGGACATCCCCTGAGGGCTCCTGGACTGCGAGAGGGTGCAGTCCGGGCTGAGGGAGCCCTCTCCCTCCGAGTGCATGAATTTCGTGCACTGGGCCTCTAATCAATTAATATTCCTAGGAGGCTTATTAGAATATGTAAACAATGAAAACTTTACATAATTCAGAGGATCACAAAAAAATCTCATTTACTAAAGGTGGAGTGGGCCCGAGATTCCAGTTCACCATTTCCTTCAACTGACACAAAAACATAAATTTTAACATAAAAATACACAATATGCCTATGTCTACATTCAATTAAATGCAAGAAAAAGGAAATATAGAATATATTAAGTTAATATACAAAATAGGGAAATTTAAGTGTAAGATTATGATAAGGAATATATGCAGCCTGGGTTAACGTAGGCCATGACTAGAGACCAAGCAGTTGTTTAGAAGCACATTCAATAGTTAATTGCTATTATAAATAAATATTGTTAGTTTTATACCTCATTTGAGGAAGACAAACCTTTTACCTCAACTAAGGCCTTAAAACAATATTGAGTGGGCCTTGCTGCCTAGAGTAAAATATGTTTGCTTTTCATTGCTAAGTGAAACCATAGAGTATCCTTCATTTCCTGATGTATTTATTCAACCAATATTTACTGAGCGCCTACTTTGGGTGGGAGGATAGATTATAACCAGCCCCTTGCATGTGTGGTTCTTGCTATGTGCTGTGGTTATTAAATTGGCAAGATCTTGTTATACTGTGTGGGCTGCAGTGTGGGCAGAAAGATGACCTGTACATTAATGGCAGGATTTCACAGAAAACAGAAAGTCATTCATTTTGTCACTAACATAAAAAGGGATTCTTCTGAGCCCAGAAATCAGAACTAAACAGGAGATTTTAGTTGGACAGAATTCAGTATAAAATACTGTGCCCAGGGAACTGGAAGGGTCCCATGGGTAAATTATATTATATGTCAATACAAAAGGAAAATCTACTTTCCTTGGGTGGTCCTGGTTCTACATGAGAAAGATTTCAAGTAAGTAAGGGTCTGGTATCGTTTATATATCTGTCTGCTTTGAGGCCTGAACTTATTAGCAATTATTATCAGCTAGTTGGCTATGAGAGGAGACAGTATCCCTCATACAATTTGGTAAGTTATATTTAGAATGCTTCAGAAACTCAGAGGAAAGGGTAAGTAATAAATTGGGTTAGGGATTTGAAGACTGAGTGGGAGAAAGGAAGGACATTCTAGGAAGCAGGAACAACATAAGCAAAGGTACAGAGGCATAAAAACGTGTTTTATTCAGGGACTAAATGTGAGCCGTCTGATGTGGCTAGAAAACAAGAAGAGGTAATAGATTAGCAAAACAATTGTTAACGCCTTTAATGACAAAAAAACAAAAGCCTTACTTAAAAGTGCATAACTAGGCACTAATAAACAAAACCGGCTAAGGTTCTGCTCTGTGTTCAATCTGTGAGACAACAGAGAAATGTTAAGAAGCATAGAGATGTCTGAGATTTAGTTCTATCTCTGTCATTCATTAGATGTGGGACCTGAACGGGCACCCCAATCATTCTGTACCCCAGTCCTCAAATACAACAAAAACAAGGGAAGGTAGCCCTAGCCAGTTTGGCTAGGTGGATAAAGCATCAGCCTGTGAACTGAAGGGTCCCAGGTTCGATTCCCATCAAGGGCACATGCCTGGGTTGCAGGCTCAATGGACCCTAATGTAAGTTGGGGGATAGTGGTGTGTTGATTTAGGTTCATTTGGAGGGAAGATGATAGAAACTTCTATGCTGCTATTATGCTGCTATTTTGCTGACCTCACTCTGCCCCGAACCCTGCAGGGCAGTTTCTCAGAGTCACCCTAAAGCAACTAACATTCCTTCCAGCACCCTCACTTCTGGAGTGGGGCCTAGGAAAGCGCATTTTAAGCACGTGTCCCTATTTACTATGAGGCAAATAGTCCATAAGCCACACTGAAAAACATTTCAAATATAAAGGCTTTAGGTCTCACCTGCCTCTTCATTTTCATGTTTTTGCCTTTGGGATAGCAAATTCATTCCTGGATTAAAAACAAACACTGAATAACCAACCTATTCTTTATCTAAAGTACATTAGGACGTCCTGTCTTTGTGTAAGCCAGTGTGCCTCCTCTGTTATTAACTATGATTGTTAAAGTTGAGTGCCCTCAATTAACCAAGAACAAGCTAAAGCCATTATCAATATTAAATTGCTAAAATTGTTAACATCACTGAGAATAGGAAAGAGAAATAAATGGGCCTCTTCAGGCAATGAATTAATAAGTGAAATGGTTTCACTTGCCAGGAAAATAAAAGCTATTCCTTATGTCAAAAGAGTCTTGGCAAAGAACCACTGAAGTCAAAGCTTGCCAGTGACAATTAGAAATGATCAGCTCTAACCGCTCACTATCTTCTGTCCTTCCGCTAGTGATAGGGTATAGAGTAGTTCTCAGAAATGTGGTTCTCAGACCAACAGCATGGGCATCACCTAGGTCCTTACTAGAAAAACAACTTCTTGAACCACCACTCCCCCTCACCCCCCCCCAGACCTATTTATTGAATGAGAAATTCCAGGGGATTGAGCCTAGCAATCTGCACTTTAACAAGAATTTCCTGGTAAAGACAATGAGTGTTGGTGGGGATGTGGAGAAACTGGAACCCTTGTACACTGATGGCGATGCAACTGTTACCAAGCAAGGGATCACTGCCTGATGCACATAAAAACCAATACTATGGAATCGGCTTTTGAGAAAAGAAAAAGCTTTATTGCAAAGTCAACCAGCAAGGTTATGGGAGGCAAGGCTCAAATCTGTCTCCCCCAGTGAGGGTTTGGGGCGGGATTTAAAGGGTTAGGGGAGGATGGGCTGGTATATGGCAGCACTAGCCAGACAAGTTTCAACGGGAGGACATTGGAATTTGACCATTTATGGCAAGAAAGGGTAAGGAGCTTCAACACTGGACCTTCCTGGACAAGGGACCTTCATTTCTGAAAAGATTCTGGTGTTCAAGCTCTGGTCGTGTACCTGGTCCTTTCGTTCCATGATTGAGTGAGTGTTAGAGAGAGATTTTGGTTCCAGGTGTCAGTGAAGGTGAAAATTCTCTCCTGTGCCCCTGCTTCACTTACATGACTTGCGGATGTGGTCTGTTGTCTCTGAAAAGCAACTCAGTATCTTGTTAGAAACAGGATAGGGCCGATTAGAGCTGGTTCTGTGTTTATACAGCCACTGAGGAAAATAGTCTGGAGGTCACTCAAACAATTAAAAGTACAACTACCAATTGATCCAGCAATTCCACTTCTGGGTATTATTTAAAAAAAATTAAATCAGGATCTCAAAAAGACATTTGCTCTCCCGTGTACATTGCAGTATTATCCGTAATAGCCAAGATGTGGAAACAAGCTACATTTCCATGGACAGATTAATGGATAAAGAAAATGTGGGCCCTAACCAGTTTGGCTCAATGGGTAGAGCATCAGCCTGCGGACTCAAGGGTCCCAGGTTCGATTCCGGTCAAGGGCATGTACCTTGGTTGCGGGCACATCCCCAGTGGGGAGTGTGCGGGAGGCGGCTGATGGATGTTTCTCTCTCATCGATGTTTCTGGCTCTCTATCCATCTCCCTTCTTCTGTAAAAAATCAATAAAATATATTTTTTTTTAAAAAAGAAAGAAAAGAAAAAGGAGAGAAGATGTGGTATATACATACAATGGAATACTATTTAGTCTTTAAAAAGAAGGAAATTTAGCCCGTTCAGTGTGGCTCAGTGATTGAGCATTGACCTATGAACCAGGAGATCATGGTTCAATTCTCAGTCAGGACGCATACCCAGGTTGCGGGCTCAATCCCGCAGAGGGGGGCATACAGGAGGCAGCTGATCATTAATTCTCTCTTATCATTAATGTTTCTATCTCTTTCTTGCTCTCCCTTCCTTTCTAAAATCAATAAAAATATTTTTAAAAAGAAGGAAATTTAATGGGAGAAAAAGGGACATATGTAATATTTTCAACAATAAAGACTTAAAAAAAACAAAAAAGTAAAAATAGAGATATAATAATGATGATGACTCAAAAAAATAGGAAGAAGAAGAAGAAGGAAATTTTGCAGTATACAACAGCATGGATGAACCTTGAGGACATTACACTAAGTGAAATAAGCCAGTCACAGAAGGACAAATACTACATGATTCCACTTCCATGAGTCTCTAAAGTACTCAAAGTCACCCAAGCAAAGGATAGAATGGTGGTTTCCAGGGGCTGGAGGAGGAAGAAATGGAGAATTACTAATCAACAGGCATACCAGTAAACTTCCATTTAAGCAAAGTGAATAAGCTCTAGAGGTCTATTGTGCAACATTGTTTCTATAATCAATAACATATTGCATCATACACTTAAAATTTGTTAAGAATAGGTCTCATGTTGTGTACTTATTAAGATAAAATAAAATTTAAAGTCTCCTGGTGACACTGATACAGGCTAAAGTTTAAACCCTCTAGTGTAGAGAAAAGTCAGGAGCAAGGTATTTCTGTATCATGAAATGACTTGAAAGTAAAACAAGGAAAGCCAACACAGTTATAGGAAAGGATGAAAGAAGCACTAAGGAAAAAATCTTCAACACAAACCAGATTTACATCCAGGAATCTGGTTCCTTTCAGACAACTGAATCAGCTGCTCTAACCTTTTATTGCATCCTATTCCCACCCCTGGTCTATGGGTTCCTCCCACTGGAAAAAAAATTCTTAGGCTCAATTTACTTAGCATTACCGTTTACAGTATGTTCATTCAAGTTATCTCATTTGAACCTCATAGCAATGCATTGTATATCCAAACTTTTCTGAATGTTATTTAGTTTGTATGTTGAATACATAAACTAAATAACTGATAGAGTGGGGGTATCCTATATAATAAAAGGGTAATATGCAAATTCACCTTAATGGCAGAACGATCAGTCACTATGACACACACTGACCACCCGGGGACAGATGCTCAATGCAGAAACTGCCCCCTGGTGGCCAGTGCACTCCCACAAGGGGAGCTCCACTCAGCCACAAGCTGGGCTGATGGCTGCAAGCGCAGCAGTGGTGGTGGGAGCCTCTCCCACCTCCACGGCAGCGCTAAGGAGCACTAAGTAAGTCTGAATGTCTGACATCCCCCGAGGGTTCCCGGGCTGCCAGAGGAATGTCTGACTGCCAACTTAGGCCCACACCCTGGGGAATCGGGCCTAGGCCAGCAGGTGGACATCCCCCAAGGGGTCCCAGACTTCAAGAAGGGTGCAGGCCAGGCTGAGGGACACCCCCTCCAAGTGCACGAATTTGCGTGCACTGGGACTCTAGTCCTATCCTATATAATAAGAGAGGAATATGCTAATTAGCTGTAATGCCCTGAGGCATAATGACCAAGAGCATCACAACCAGACACGGATCAGCAGGAGGGTGGGCCAGCGAGGTACAAGCAGGCTGCGGAGAGCTACAGGAGGGGGCAGGGCAGCAAGCTATGAGGGAAGGGATGGGGGAGGGGGACGGGGGAGCTACAGGAGGGCAGCAGTGACCTACTCGATTCGTGTGTAGGGCTACTAGTCTGTAAATAAAAGAATGTTCCTTTTCCTTTTCATATGTACTATTTTTAAATTAAAAATATAAAGGCTATAGCTAAGATTCAAAGTAGAGAATATCATAAGTTAACAGAATCCTTAAGATTTTATTTTATTTAGAACAAAATTTGCTTTAGAATTGAGTCTAGATGATTTTCTGGTTCAATTTTGTCTGAAAAGTTGATTTACTAGATTTATTCAAATAGACAAACTGGCAACCTAATATTTATTTCCCTGTTTAAATATAGCTTCACACTTTTTTTTTCTTCCTCTATACTTTTTTTTAAGTGATATTCAGTGGGCCAATCACCTGTCTATTGATTTTGAAATATTTTGAACTTTTTGTGAAATAATTTAATGAAGAAAGTTGCATATTTCTTTCACATTAATAGAGAAAGTGATGTTTGTGTAATGTGACTACAAATTATTTTACTTTGATGGTGCTAATTGAAATATAACAAATATATTTCTGTTGCATACCTTCCTTTTTGGATCGACTTTAACATTTTAAAAACTAAGCATGCACATTTTAGCAACCAATAATTATGTAATTATAGTCTGTATATTTTTAAGTGATTAAATGGCTAATAGCAAAGGATAAATGTCTTATAATTAACTAAATGTTTTATATAGAAAAATAGTAAAATGGCTCAAGTTACTTCAGTTAACTAGGATATAAATGTGAAATGGGTGATTCATTAAAATGTTCTATGGCTCATTCACATTATAGAAGAGCTTTCTTTGCCATTACAGGTAATGAGCAGATTGATCTTCAGGATAGAGGGGTGTGTGTGTGTGTGTGTGTGTGTGTGTGTGCGCGTGTGTTTTCAGGCAAAATTTATTTTCAACATAGATTTCATCCATTTTTCTTCTCCTTCAGAATGTCCGTCTTTACATGCCTAGCATTTCCAAGTCTGCATCAATTCTACCATCAATTAGATGGTTGACCAGAGAGATCTGATACTCTGGCATGCACTGGAGGCTAGCGTTCCAAAATAAAGAGCTACATTTGCATTGCAGTCTTTAATGGTCTGCACTAGAGGAAACCCTTCAAGTCCCAGATCCCTTGGCTCTTCTTTGGGCCATTGTGGATGCAAACTAAAGCCTCCAAACACTTCGGGGCCAAAGAGACTCCTGAATCCCTGCTATTAGAGGCTTCCAATAATATGAAGACCAGACCAGTCTCACCGCCATTATTTTCACATAAATTGTTCTACTGCTTTTTTTCCCTCCTGAAATATTGATTGCAGGGTTCTCCCCTTACCCCTTCACCAATTTACCAATTGGTTTGTTATCATTTAGTGATAGAACGTGAATCTAATCCCCTGAAACTCATCAATCAGGAAAGGGAACCTGAAGACAATTATCTGGGTGACACAAGCAAATGCTTCAGTTGTATAACAGAAATGAAACCAGACTTGGAGATTATTTGATAAGAAAACAAATTACAGTAAGAAACCTGGGCATTTATTATATTTCACAAAGCAGATTTATTTTGAATTAGCCACTTGTGCTCTCTATTCAATCTAAACTAAACAAATAATGTTTAATCTACATCTCCCACAACAGCTTGAATGCACTCAGACCCCACTGTCTGAATATCTGAGGGAAATTTGTTTCTGTCTTAAGCCATCTACACAATTCCCTTGTTTGTCTACTTCCCACTGGGATTGTAGACTGCCTGAGAGAGGCCTTTTATCCCATCTCCTTTCCAACATAGGAATTCAACAACAAAAAAGGAGCTATTTACATTGTTAGCACTTACTAAAGTAACATGGAAACATTTCAAAGACAACCATGGGAATTTTTAAAGGAAAACTGAATTGGAAAAGGTAAGTCATGCCTTCCCTTATTTTGTTTCCTCGGTACAAGTATTGAACACCATGTGCACAAACTGTGTTCACGATGATGGACGCAAAAGTGAGTAGGGTATAGCCTTTGCATTCAAGCACTTCATGCTCTAGTACAAAAGACAGATAATCAAAATCAGTCCTTATAGATGACTATACATACAAATGCTCTTAACTGCTTTAAGAGCAGAGTTGGAGGTCTTTAACTGCTCTGGGCAGGGCATGGTTGAGGGAGTTGGGTCTGAGTAGAAAAGTGGGGAAAGATCTCAGAAGATCAATGGCATGTACAGAAGCTGTATAATTAGTCTTGAGGCTTTCATGGTCATGATTATGGAAGGTTGTCCAGTTATGTATCAACATAACGAATTCACTTTAAAAAGGGAAAGTACGCATAAAGAACTTAAAGACAGCCTTGAACCTGAGGGGTGTTTAAACACGTTAATTTTACCCTTTTCATATTTAAAGCCCAAATCAGTCTTGTTAAGTGTCATGCTTCTGTGTTTATGAACCTCCCAATGTTGTTTATATTAAACACCTTAGTTTTGAAATAACTGATATTTTCTGTTTAACTCTCTTAGCCTCTAAAGAGCTTTTTCCTTTTATGTATCAGTTTTTTACATTTCTTTGCTCCCTGAGGTTAATAATAATGAGTCAATGTGAAGCCTTCACAAAACACATTAAATTGCCCTAGAAATAAAAATCTCAATTATTGTGATTAAATAATCCCTCTACAGAAAAATGGAGGGTAATTTGTGCCTGCTAACAAATTTAAGCAAAAACAGTATCCCAAAATATGGTTTCTTCTATGTCTCTTCAATTCCCATTAATATTTCTTGGCATTTTAACATTATTTTTCTGAGTGAAATATAGCCACCTCCTTTGTCTTTTTTTATAATAAATAGAGCAACAAGAACCATATCAGCCTTGGGATATAGTCCAAAAGGAGCAAGCCTTGGGATAGAGACAAATAGGACCAGAAGGACTAGGAGGAACAATTCCAGAGAAATTCACAAAGTGGAAACCGTATTGCCCATCATATGAAAGAATAAATACTTTGTGAAAGAATAAATACTATTTTATCAACATGAGAACATAGAGTCCTGTGGACATTCTGATGGAACTACAGTGATATATACATAGATATACAAATACACAATATTCTCTGTATATATAAATATATATAATTATATATGCCTACATACACACATATATATT
Organism: Myotis yumanensis; assembly: GCF_028538775.1. Taxonomy (NCBI): domain Eukaryota; kingdom Metazoa; phylum Chordata; class Mammalia; order Chiroptera; family Vespertilionidae; genus Myotis; species Myotis yumanensis. The sequence goes on along the minus strand of NW_027223754.1, from coordinate 37,634,358 downwards.
ATGTATGTATATACACCTACACATACTATATATATTGTATATATAGGTATCTATTTATATGTATAAGATACACATATATTATACATCTTTTATATCTACTAGAGGCCCGGTACACGAAATTCGTGCATGGGTGTGGTCCCTAGGCCTGAGATCAAAGCACGAGCATCTGGTGTGGAAGGGCAGGTCCCAGCTGACCTCTGAGACCTGGGCAGCACCTGGGCCCCTTAGCCCCTGTGTGCCCCCCTCCATTTGAGTCATCGGGCCCCCTCACCTGCCTTAGCCTGGTGCCGCCCACTCAACTGTTCCACCATCCTGCCAAGGGCCTGCTCTTATCAGGGCCCATTGGGACTGGCAGCGCTTCTGCTGCCACCTGCTGCCAGCGCCATGTCGCCAACTCCTGCCGTGTTTCCCATGCCGCCCCCTGATGGTCAGCACACATCATAGCGAGCGGTTGAACTCCTGGTTGAACTCCTGGTTGGGGGGACAATTTGCATATTAGGTTTTTATTATATAGGATTATATATTCATATACATACACATATATATACTAGTGGCCCGTTGCACGAAGATTCGAGCAATAGGCCTTCTTTCCCCTGGCTGCTGGCACTGGTTTCCCTCCGGCACCTGGGACCCAGGCCTTTGGTCTGGCTGCAGCAGCGAGGCTTGGCTTCCCCCCCGGCGACCCAGGCCCACAGCCACTCCTTGAGTGGAGTCCAGGACCAGCGCGAAACTTGGCTTCCTCCATCCCTGGGAGCAACCCAAGCCTCCTGCTTGCTCCTGCTTTGTGACTGCCACCATCTTCAGTCGTCTTCAGTCTTCGCTCCATGCCTGTGTATGCAAATTAACCTCCATGATTGGCTGGTGGGTGTAGTGGAGTGGCAGAGCGATGGAGTGATGGTCAATTTGCATGTTTCTCTTTTATTATATAGGATATGTTTATGTATATCACTATCATGCCACATGTCAGTTGTACAGAGAAAAGTTTACAGATTTTTAAATTCAACAGTGGGGTTCTTTTATGCAATGGCTACCAAAGCTTGGTGACTACATTAATAAGATATTGACTTGATAAGCTCTTAGATATTTTTTAATCACCTTTTCTCATAAAACATTTTATAATACATCTCAACCCAAAGAATTTATTTACATTTTTTGAAAATATGGTTGTCTTTTTTCACTAAAAAAACTTGAAGATTAAAAATTTGGCTTCAGAGGTTATATGCCTAGCCATATTGTAAAGGTCTAAGTAGAAATATTTCCTTTTTTGACATGTGGATGCTGTCCTGAGCAAAGCTTCAAGCAGTTTCCAGAGGCATTCAGTTTGGCAGGGCAGGGTGGTGGGGGGAAGACAGCCAGGGGCCATGGAGGCAGCTAACTCCACCCCTAATGCAGTATAATCTCATTCTTCTTTCCAGTGATTGGCTCATGACTCTAACTTTTGGGGGACTCAGGGGAGGGGTGTCTGCAGCAACCATCAGTCTGGCTAACACCAACAATTCAAGAGCTACTGTGCCAAATCCTGAAAGCCACCATGCCTCTGGACCCTCTGTTAGGCTCAGGTCGTACATTTCCATATGGCTTGAGTAGGAATTTCTGTTATTTGAAGCTGAAAGAGTCCTAGAAGATACAGAAATTAGTAGGGTTTCATTTAAACTATGTTCAAACTATTCTGTTCCATTAAATGTGTTTTTGTAAGTGAAACTACTATCTTAAGCCATTAATAAAATCATAGTAAGGAGGTGCTATAGACTGAAGGTGTCACCCCAAAATTCGTATGTTGAAATCTAATCCCAATGTGGCGGTATTAGGAGATGGGGCCTTTGGGAGGTGATTTAGTTATGATGGCGGCATCTTTTAAAAGAGACCTTAGAGAGATCCCTTCCTGTCCCTTCTGCCATACAAGGACACAGCAAATATATATATATATATATATATATATATATATATATATATCCATTTATGAATCAGGAAGTGAATCCTCACCAGACACCAAATCAGCTGGTGCCTTGACATTGGACTTCCAGCCTCCAGAAGTGTGAAAAAATAAGTTTTTTTTGTTTATAAGCACCCAGATCATGGTATTTTGTTATAGCAGCCAAAACAAAGTGAGACAGGAAGATATAACTTCCCTAAAGCAATTTGTAACTTTTCCATTGATCAAGAGCTTAAAATGTTTAATTTTCATAGTTAATAGAAAGAGGAAAAAAGAAAAGAGGAAGTGACAGCTAGAAAACATACCACAGCTACAGGTTATTTGAGTTCCTGAAAAGATAAATCTAAATGGAATTTTAATAAATTAAACCCTATTTTGAATGCATGGCAGACAGGAAGAGGGCTACTTAATACACTAGGTGGTGACTCCTCCAGTGATTGTATTTGAACATTTATTGAAGAGCTACTCCTCACCAGATACTGGGTTAAGTGCTTTTACATGTGTCCTTGCAAAATCTTCACAAAATATCTGTAAGGCAAGAATAAATATGGCCTACTTTGTAGATGAAGACCAGAAGCTTGGTGGGATTTAATAACTTGGATAAATCTACACAGAGAGTAAATAACAGAGCCAGGAGCCTGACCCTCAAGCCCATACTATACCTCCTGAGGTGGATAATAATAAAATTTTTAATATTTATAGCTTCCTGTTGCTACTATAACAAATTAGCACAAATGGAGGTTTAGTATAATATATTTACTATCTAACATTCTATTATCTAAGTCATTTTCACTAAACGAAAGGTGTCAGCAGGGCTGGGACTTCCTAGGTCCATTTATTTGCTTTTTCTGCTTCTAGAGGCTGCCTGCATTCCTTGGCTTGTGGCCCCTTCCTCACCAAAGTTCATCACTCCAACTCTCTTCCATAAGCACATCACCTTCTGGCTGATTCTGACTCTTCCTTCATCCAAAGCATAAGAACCCTGTGATTACACTGTTCCATAGAAACAATCCAGGATAATCCCCCATCTCGAGATTCTTAATCACATCCGAAAACTCCCTTTTGTCGTGTAAAGTAACATTCCCAGGTTCCAGGGATTAGGTGGCTTTCTTCGGAAGGCCATTACTCAGCATACCACAAAAGGACAATCAAAATAAAGATAAAAGAGAGATAATAAACCATAGACAATGAAAGAAGATAAATGTAAAAGAAGCCTGGGTAAAAAGCTTACTACAAATAAACGTACATATATTGTTGACTTAGTAGCAGTTAAGGGCTGAAGAAAATATGATATACAGTATTACATAAGCTGCAAAAACATGCCAGAAAGCGCAACAATTTCAGAAGCAGAATTAATTTGCTCATTTCCAGTTGCTATAGTCAACAGTACCACTTAAATTAAAGACTAGCATAGGAGTTGTAGACACACATCAAATGGCCGTACCCCATTCCTCCTAAAGCCAGGTGAGCCCCTTCCCTGACTGACCTAAACCAGGCACTCCTGCGGTTTCCCAGGCCTGTAACTGCAGGATAGATGGGAGGACCCAGGTGCAGAGCATGAGAAAAAGTTGAGCCTGTGCGCATCCCTATTTTCTGGAAAGCCTCCGTTTCCCCCAGGGTCACAGTCTGGCAGATCACGTAGGGCCTTGTGGGCCGTTGTAACCAAGTAGGGTTTTACTGAGAAAGCACAGGGAGCCCTTGGAGGCTGTAAGTGGAAAAGTGCTATGCTTCGCTATGAAGTGCTGTGGTTAACCTGTGACTGGAGAAAGAGCAAAGACAGAGCATGCAGAGCTAGGAGAAGCCTCGCTGGCCTGGACTCTGCCCTGTGTCCCTCCTGGTGCTACAGCCTGTTCCTCCAACATCTCGCTCTGAACCACAGCAATGATCATCTAGTCCAGGCCACACATCCCTTCCAACTCTGGTCAGTCTCCCGTCTGCCTCCAGCTGTCTCACACACAGGCCAAACTCTATCCATGTGCTTTGTATTATAAAACCCTATGTTATGCCCAGATTTCAAGATCCCCAATAGACCACAAGGGAGCCAGCCAAGTCCGATGCAAAAGCAGAGAGTCTTTTATTATTATTACAGACCCGGGTCTGGCTCCCAGCCTCTACCGACACAACAGCAAGACGAGAGTGACCACCAGTGGGGAAAAATGGGGTTTTAACAGGGGGTGGAGTGAGGGGAGGAGAGATGACTGTGGGCCCTGCCGATTGGCCAGGTGCAAGTCGGGTCTTGTTATACAGGATGTGATCATATCCATGGCGCGCACGTCCCCTGATTGTCATTGGTTAGTTTAAAGAAATCCCAGGCGTGGCCAGCAGAGGCCTGGGCTTCCGGGAAGAAGGTACTTTCCTGAGCACATGGCTGCTGCCCCAACATGGAGGATACGGGGCAAGATGGAGGACACAGGGTAAGATAAAGGGCATAGTCCTCGCCCTTTCACCCTAACTCTCTTCATTTTTATAGAAGTCTGTTCCCCATCTATGCTCTGGCCTCATTGCCCACCACTCTGTCCTTCAGCCCATACCTCTACCACACTGAATCCCTGAGTGTACCAGGCTTTCTCATGACTATGCTTCTTAATGTTTTCGTTTGTCTCAAAGAAAAATAATCATGCCCAGCCAGTGTGACTCAGTGGTTGAGTGTTCACCTGTGATCCAGAAGGTCACATTTTGATTCCCGGTCAGGGCACATGCCCAGGTTGCCAGCTCAATCCCCAGTGTGGGTATGCAGAAGGCAAATGATCAATGTTTCTTTCTCATCATTGATGTTTCTATCTCTCTCTCCCCCTTCCTTTCTCTCTGAAATCAATAAAAACATATTTTTAAAAAAGAAAGAGCCGAAACCGGTTTGGCTCAGTGGATAGAGCGTCGGCCTGCGGACTGAAAGGTCCCAGGTTCGATTCTGGTCAAGGGCATGTACCTGGGTTGCGGGCACATCCCCAGTAGGAGATGTGCAGGAGGCAGCTGATCGATGTTTCTCTCTCATCGATGTTTCTAACTCTCTATCTCTCTCCCTTCCTCTCTGTAAAAAATCAATAAAATATATTTAAAAAAAAAAAAGAAAATACATAAATGTGTGTATTTGATTGTGTCTGCATGAAGAAACACTAACAGGACACATGGAATTAATAATGATCGATGACTGGAGATTGATTAGACTTGTAGGAGAATGGGCAGAGATGGAAATAGGAGCTACACTTCTCAATGTATATCTCAACACATTGTTTTAATTTGAAAATGTGTCTCTATTACCTATTCAAAAAAATAGGTAATTCAAATGTTTAAAAAAGGTACATGAGATTATTAAGAATATAGGGATTACATGTTATTTATCTTTGTGTCCTAATTATCTGGCATTATGATTTCTCTAAAATAAACACTTAAATATTGATTACAGGAATTTTATTCAATTCAATAGCTTTCCCATTATTAAGTACCTACATAACTACATTCATAAGTACTAGGCTAGTTAAAAAATAAGTGAAACGTATAACTTGTAGCCTTTGACCTTATGGAAGTTATAGTCAGGTATGGAAACAAACTTATAAAACAGTTAAAGAACAATCCAATTATTTGGGTGGTTTACAGATTTCCAGAAAAAGGAAAGTGAGCTAAATTAAGCTGTGAGCCAATTTATCAGCTGCTTCTTTCACTGAACATGCAAATTTGTCCTCTGTTAATTTCCAAAGACATCTAACTTTCATTTAATTGGTTTACTATTTTAGTTAGTGCAATGAAGCATGGAACTGAAACAGTGACATCATAACACACTCTAAAAGAGAAGATGAAACAACTAAACCAACATGGATTCACTTAAAATAATTTAACATCATTCCATCTGGAATAATGTCATTATGTACTGAGGGATTGCTGCCCCCAAGAGGTAAATCAATAAACTCCAATATAAAAAAGGATGACTCATTTAATTTCAAGAGCCAAGCAATTGAGAAGACAGGAGAGGCCTTGTTTTATAAGGGAGTGAAACCCACACTCACTAATTCGGGGGGAGGGGGGGGCGGGGGCGGGGGTGAGAGATAAGGTTATCTGGAACTCCTAAGAGTGGAGAAGAATTTGTAGTGAACATCATAGGCAACTTTTTCAGGGAATAATTATTACTTATAAGTTCTTACCTTTTTATTGCTTCTGTCCCATATTTCTCCGTAGATGCTAGTGGTTGACAACCATTAAGCATATTAAAAGGGTTTTGTGCCCATAAGAAGGAAGACTCCTAGTAGAACCATCTCTCTACTGAATGAACCTCAAACCCATGTTGTGTCCAATGGACTCTGTCTCTCTTGAGATAGTAGAAGAAAAAATAATGTGAGACTAATGCTTTTTCTTGATGACTCTGCTTTGTTCTTCCTTCCTCCAATAAGGCCTACACCTTATGAAGTGGCATTGTGTAATTCTTTCTAAGCTCTGTTGTATGATAGTGACAGCCAATGTAGGACACTAACCAGCCTAAGAATAAATAACACAAACTAGTCACTTGGCAAGTAGTACAGTCACCTTACTATAGATTTCAAAAAGAAAGTAGGTAGATATTCTCCTGAATCTCTGATCTTAACTGGGATACATAAAGCAAATACAAAGAGTAAGGGCTATGGCTTCTTACAAAAATAAAATTTTCATGACAGATGTGGAACATCAATTTCTATAATTTTCAACCACATAGTATTTGAAAATCTTAAAAATATATTTGCATGTCATCATTGATATGAAAACAAATCTTGTTCAATTTAGCAAAAATCTTTAACATCTAGAATGCACTGTGACTTTGGTAAGAACAAGAAAAAAATAGAACTTAGAATTCAGGGAAAATAAAATAAGGGTCACTCAGAAAGCAATAACAAAAAGGAATTGACTTCCTATCTCATGACTAGATAGAATGGTACTACTCCTAGTTCAAATCCATTTCTGGGACGTGACATGGTCCATTCAACTGCTCTATGTTCTTTTGACCCCACCTATCTGACCACAGCTGGATTTGTGAGCTAAATTGGTCGAATGGGATTTCCTTGGGATTCTTGACTGCCTGACCCAGGAATCCAAATAAACCACCGCCCTCAGGCATTAGAACATGAAAGACTTGGAACTTGATACTTGAGAGAGCTAAAGGGCATTCTTTCTTTAGTGGCTGAAACCATGAGATATAAAACAGGAAGTCAGCAATTGTGTGTCCCATCAAGTGCAAGGAGTGTATGAAATAAGAGTCACTGAAGCCAAATACTGAGTAAAGCAGAATCAAGAACTAAAGAAAGGAAAAGGCCTCTGGTGGTATTTGAGTCCCTGGTTCCAGTTGGTCCTCAGGCTCCACTGCATTGTTTCTCTTCCAGGGTCTTGTATGGTTGACACTGCCTTAGACTCCTTTGGGGCCTGCAGCTCTCAAGTAACTAATAGAAAGCCATCTTTAATCTAATAGATTCCTAAGGAACACAGAGTCCTGTTGTGACACCCCCAGGAGAGCTGGGGAAAATCAGCAATTGTCAAAGGCAGTGCTGCAAAGGTTGTTTGTACTCTGATGCATCCATATCAGACAAGTTAGCTTGCCTCTGACAATTTCATCCCATAGACTCTAGCCCAGCGGTTCTCAACCTTCCTAATGCCGCGACCCTTTAATACAGTTCCTCATCTTGTGGTGACCCCCAATTTCATTGTTACAAATTGGACATAATTAAAGCATAGTGATTAATCACAAAAACAATATGTAATTATATATGTGTTTTCCGATGCTCTTAGGCGACCCCGTAAAAGGGTCGTTTGACCCCCAACGGGGTCGCGACCCACAGGTTGAGAACCGCTGCTCTAGCCACTACTTCTCTTCGCCTCAACACACTCTCCCTCCCCTACACATAGCATTCTGGTTCTTGCCCTGCACCCTTCCTTTACTGCTGTAAATGGTCCCTTTACCTCAACTCTATGAAGAGTGACACTCATCTGGTAGTGAGGGAACATAGCTGGCCAATAGTGAAAAATCATAACTGTCCCAAATCTGGCACAAACCCCAAACATGAGTAAAATCACCTACCGCATTATGAAATGTAAGTCAGTCTGTCAGTATGTTCTCATGATAGCAAAAAAACAAAAATAGAGGACTGTGGTTGCCATCTTAGAGATATCTTCCACTATCAAGACATCCATGATAGATAAAGAACATTAAAAACTGTTAAACAAAAATAGATAGAGGCAAAGAAGCTTGAACAGACTGTCAAACTACAGCGAGAAGGTAGGGGAGGGTTGGGGGGGAGTAAGAGATCAACCAAAGGACTTGTATTAATGCATATAAGCACAACCAACAGACTCAAGACACGGGGGGGGGGGGGTGCTGTTGGGGTTGGGGAGGTTGGGGGGAGGTCAATGAGGGGAAAAAAAGGAGACATATGTACTACTATTTGTAATACCTTAAACAATAAAAAAAAAAAAAAGAGAGACATCCATACATCCATGATTCCAACACTACGATTTTAGCCACCATTTACATCTATGTTGTCTAGGTAACATCTTGTCACGCAGAAGAGCTCTCATCTAGCACTAAGCTCCAGCATTACTATTACACATACAAATTAGGAGTAAATTCTCAGATATCCCTACAGTGACCTGGTAATGCTCCCTTATCTCAGCAGTGTTACATGTGCAAAGTAAATAAGTGAATTAGTTACTTTATTAAGACATGAAGAACTTGAATCATTCTTCATTGCTTTAGAAATACATTTTCAGCTCATTGTCAAAGCCAGCTATGAAAACCCTCTTTTGGGGGTAAACTTTGTGAGATGGCACATTTTTGTCTTGGGATGGAACTAGTATATCCCTGTATATTCATAATTTTTATCTCAGGAGCAAATTTTTTTCAAATGTTGAGTTAAGAAAACTCTCTTCTCTGTTCACTTTACAATACAATGAAAACAATTGCTACATTTAGCTAGCAAAACCATGTCCTCACCTTCACATTTAAGTTAACTTAAGCAATATGTAAATTTCTGGGTCCCTCCAGAAGTAGATTATAAATCTGAAACACTTTACTAAAGAAGAAATGTAAGAAACGTCTATTTTGGAGTGTACAGTTTTCCAATGAGCTGGTTTAATGCCAAAGTGAAGACATTTTTAGCGTGCTTTCCCAACTGAGACCAAACAGATGCCTTCCATTTGAGGGGGTGTCACCGGAAATCGTCTGAGCAGTCGTCACATATGTACGCTCAACAGAATTCAGCATAAACAATGGGGAAATTGCAGTCTGGTAGGGAATGTATTATATTTGACTGCTTCCTTAGGTATATTCGTACTTAGAAATGCAGGGCTGGCTTGTTTTTGCAGAACTGCCATTTCTCCAGCCAAAATGGTGGGCTGCAAAGACGGCATCCATACTGCAAATCCTAGAAACCAGTAGTCATAAATATTTATGAAGTACCTATTGTACTCTAGGCATTTTGCTAAAAAAAAAAAAAAAAAAAAAAAAACACCTAAAAGTCTGTTCTATCAAATACTTCTTTCAACACATGGGAGCTTTTCCTCAATGCATGGCTTTGCCTAACCGTGAGAAAGAGCCTTTACTGTGCCGGACATCTGCCGGGGAAGACATGCCTCCCAGTGTGGGCACCTTCCGCAATCTGCAAGTAAGGGAGTTGAATTCAGTAAAATGGTCACATTTAAAGGACACGGTAAGAACTGTGGATGACAGTCCACAAAAAAAGCATGTGCAAAAGTTAGACCTGCAAATCTCACTGCATGACTGTCCTGTGATTCAAGGACTGCTCCCTCCCAGCTGTTCCTGACAGTGCGTGCTTCCCCTCTACCCACCCTGCACTCTGCTGATGGCCCCACCTCCAGTGCGCCCTCCACCCAGGCAGCATCATACTTGTTAAATACTGAACTGAAAAAAATAGAGTCCCTCTACATGCTGCTTCCGTTACTTCTCCACCTGAGCCCCTAGGTACCTGCTTTACAAGCGACTGTCTTATTTTTTAAAAGGAAAAGAATATTCCTGCAACTAACACTTTGTTGGCCTATTTACTGCATCAGAAGAAAGTATCTTCCCCAATACTACCCCCCACACAAACCCCATTGAGCTTTGGAGCTAATTTCTTCAGAAGTATTATCCATTCGTTTCTCCCTGACAGTCTGCAAAAGAATCACTATACACTTACAGTATTTTTGCACTCAATCTAAAGATATCAAACAGTATTCAAAGTAGGGAACTCTTACTATAGACTGCATGGATGCCGCAGTTCCATGAGATTCTACCACTGAGTCTCTGAAGATGGTGTATTGAAAGTTCTTGCTAAAATTAAATTGCATTTTCAGGAGGCGTTGAGATGCCAGGTCTCTGGAGTGTCTGCCAATTGGCAGAATGAATGCAAATATAAGTAGTGACTTTTGAGAACATTTAAAGCAGGTTAATATAGAAAATAAATTCAGGCAAACTCCATGGCTGGCTGCAAAGAGGAATTGGAGTGCAGGTATAGATATCAAACTTGGTATTTCTCTGCTGCTGTCTTTGGCAGGAAACAGGATTGCGGAAAGTGGGGGAGAAGCAAGATGGCACTGCGACAGCCAGAGCCCGAGTGCAGAATCCAACAGCAGAGGTGGAGATGAAACCCAACCAACAGGGGCCACAATGCCTTGGGGGTCCTGCAAAAAACCACAGGTAGGGTGGTTCATTTTCCTGGTCAGAAAATTGTGGATTATATGAATTGGCACCATTTGTTTGTAGGAAATAGTGAAGGAAATATTGGCAGAAGTAATATTTGAGGATAACAATGCCAGGTGGGGAAATCAAATTTTCAGTGACAGAAAGGAATCCAATTTAGTGATGTGGAGCACTTGGAACAGGCCATAGTCGCATGCACGCCCAGGACTAGCTTCACTTTTAAGATAAAGCGCATAGAGAGATTTTATTTCAAGTAGAAACGCACTTATTTAAGTATGCTCAAGTGAGCATCTGGGGAGCTATAAATTGAGAGTAATAAAGATTGATCAACCTTAGTTGGAGAAAACTCCTACAGATCTTGAAATACTTTTGTGTAGGAGATGAATAATGCAGCTGACTAATGATCCCACAAGTCCAAATATAGCAGGTGAATCTGGGGGGTCTATAGACGCTTCCTTGTTTGGAACACTGCTCAGGTCCTTTGTTCTTTGAGGAAAATCTATATTTGTAAGCCGCCAGGTCTGGTCTGTCAAATCTGCTTCCAATTTTCGTAATTGATTGATGTCCAGCTAACATTAACAGTTTTTGCAAGTGATTATATAAATAGATGTGCATGCCCTAACCAGTTTGGCTCAGTGGATAGAGCGTCGGCCTGCAGACTCAAGGGTCCCAGGTTCGATTCTGGTCAAGGGCATGTACCTTAGTTGCGGGCACATCCCCAGTAGGAAGTGTGCAGGAGGCAGCTGATCGATGTTTCTCTCTCATCGATGTTTCTAACTCTCTATCCCTCTCCCTTCCTCTCTGTAAAAAAATCAATAAAATATATTTTAAAAAAATTGATGTGCGTGGTTCAAGGGCTTTGCATGCCATTGGATTTAGAGAAGGAATAAAAAGAAACAATCACATATGTACTACTATTTCTAATACTCTAAACAATAAAATAAAATTTTAAAAAAAGAAGCAATCATATCAATCCTATATAATAAAAGGCTAATATGCTAAGTGTTCAGTCATCTGGTCAACCATTCAACCAATCAAAGGGTAATATGCTAATGATATGCTAAAGTTGCTCAACTGCTTGCTATGCCATGCACTGACCATGAGGGGGCAGATGCTCCAACCAGTAGGTTAACTTGCTGCTGGGGTCCAGCCAATCAGAACTGAGCTAGATGGGCTGGACATGCCCTGGAGCCCTCCACGGTCCCTCTCCAGCCCTGATCGTGCACCGGTAGGGTTCCGTGGCCTGGCCTGTGCCCTCTTGCAATCTGGGACTCCTCGGGGGATGTTGCAGAGCTGGTTTCAGCCCGATCCCTCAGGCCAGGCCAAGGGACCCCACTGGTGCACAAATTCATGCACTGAGCCTCTAGTTTCTTAATATTCACATATATCAATTCATGACTAAATTTTGGTTTGTGTATCTCAAATGAGATCAAGAGGCCCTTAAGTCTGTTGAAAAGTTTGACAAGTTTAGAAATCAAATAATAATAATACTGTTAGTGGCCTCAGCTTAGGAAGGTTTTACTTTATGTACATTTTGAAAAATTGAATAAATGAGAATAGTGCACTTATAGTCATTGAATTTCGGGACATTTAAATGGGGAATTCTCAATCCAAGAGTCTCAATTTAAGTTGCACTGATCACTTGTGAGATTTATTTCAAGTAAATTGTTGCTACTAAAAAAAGTACGGCGCTTTTTTTTTTTTGTTAGCTAGGAGCAATTGAAAGGTGGGGATTTTCTTATCCTTATCCTGAGACTGGATCCATGAAGGAGTGTAGGAGGAAGTCCTTGGGCTTTATACACTAATTCAAGGGTTTTCCTATAACAGAGACTCACTCATGTCTACAAGTTTCTCAGAGTGAGAAAGTGAACAAAGGAGACGGGGAACTGTGTATATCATGTTCTTTAGGAATAAGTAATTTTAACTGTTGAATCTGAATAGTTCTGTTGAATACAAATTACTATAATGCATTATTTTTACCAAAATAAAAGTAGGAGATTTTATTAAAATCTGGGTATGTTGAGGCAGTTGTCTCAAATTTTAACTTTCATACTTAAAAGATAAAAAGGTGAGGGGGCTGAGGTATAGCTTTATATTAGCTAAAGATTAATTTGGCAACATTCAAATGTTTATATGAAAGCTAAGCAAGTGTCTCTAGTGGCCAACAAGACTCATCTAGGTGGTTCCTGACTAATTTACACCCCAGCTTTTAAGAGAGAGAGAGAGAGAGAGAGAGAGAGAGAGAGAGTGTGTGTGTGTGTGTGTGTCTTGGACACAATCATTTAATTTGTAACTCTTTTAGTTCACTTGTATCTTTCCAGAGGAAAACTGATCAATCAGAAGCAAAGAAGCATTCTGAGTTTAGACACATTACTGGTTTGTTTATATGCTTGGTGTAACTTCTTAGTTCTCTTTTGTGTTTCCTGCATTCTGTATGCTTTTTAAAAAAAAAAAAATCTCTAGCACCTGTCTGGCCATCATCTTTAGGGGCAGTCTGCTGGGATTGATTTACCACGGCTCACTAACAAAATATCCCACAAAATCGCCATTTACCTAGCAGGGAGGTGTGGGTCTGGACATACTGGCTTGTCAAGGCAAGCTCAAACCAGAAGGTGGCACTGTTGCAAAACCAATGCTGAGATAAAAACCTAAAGTGCTTTTCATATATCCACATTTTCTAGGATTTACTCACGCACACACATAGATATTAAATCAAAGTTTATGTAGATAAAAGAATTTAGAAAGTTTTACTCCTGTTAAAGGTATTTATAATGGGATTATAATGTTAAAACTGAACACATTTTAAGTTTGTGGCCACACTGTCATAGGCAGTTAGACATGAGCAAAGTGAGGATGATGGGCCAGGTACAGAAACTTACCTGGGCAAGAAAGCCCAAGATGCCTATCAAGGAGCAAGACTAGGAAAACAAGGACCTCACCCCCAGGATAACCTTGCCTCCCTTAGCATATCGCTTGCTGGTCATGTGGTTTCAACCCCCGGACCTTTTCCTCCCTAAAGATAACATCTAGGCCTTAGTTGTGCTTCAGCTCCAGGCCCAGAAAAGCAGCAAAACCAGACCAGTGATGCCATGGCTGCCTCAGGACCAGCTGTACTGACTAATGACCCCCTGCCCTGGCTCTGACTAATCAGTGAAGACCATGACCTGAAAGAGCACACCTGGAAAGCTGATGAATATTCTATTGAGACCCTCCCCTGAGATTTCCATCTGTGTGAGAGAGAGAACTACCCTCAGGATGAAGGACCCAGTGAGCACTCTTCCCCAGGGGAGCACACCCTTGACATTCCCTTCCCCTTCTTCCCTCTAAGGGTCCCCAGGAGACTTGCAACCAGGGAACAATGGGCAGCAGCAGCTCATCCTGGGCTGACCCCCTGAACCTGCTTCCAAGGCCCCCTTTTCTCTGACTTCTCAGTAAGCCAATGCAGCCCAGCCCAGGCTCTCCTGTTAATTCTTCTATGCCCCTCCTTGTTTCACTGTCCTAAGTATATTTTTGCTGTAACCAATAAATTCTTACTTACTTGGCTATACATTGTCTCTTGATTGAAATCTTTCTTTCAAGAAGACAAGAACTGCCTGCCTGGCTCAGTGGTTGAGCATCGGCCATGAAGGAGGAGGTCATGATTCGATTCCCAGTCAGAGCACATGCCAGATTTTAGGCTCGATCCCCAGCAGGGGGCGTGCAGGAGGCAGCCAATCCATGATTTTCTCTCATCGTTGATGTTTCTCTCTCTCTCCCTCTCCCTTCCTCTCTGAAATCAACACAAGAACTGAGGTCTCGTCATCTTGCCGGTAACAACACCAGCATGCTTTTTCTTGCAACATTCACATTCATACTTTACTTCCCACTGTAACCATTGTAAATATTAGAACCATTTAAGCAAAACAGCAAACACTTTCCTGTCCCTCACCCTGTGTCAAGAATAGTTCTAAGCATTTTACAAAATCAATTCGTCCTTAGGATTGACCAAGGCTGAGAATACTTCTTTCAGAGCCCTTGAATGAGAACCCTCTCTGGCTGTTTTCTACCAAGTGCTCCACCCTATATCTGCTGAGCTATAATCTAGTATCTGAAAATGTCCTTGGTCCATCTGCCTTGAAATTCTCTCAAAAAGCTGGCCACCAAGGTTCTATAGAGAAAGTCTGTTTGCTTACGTATTTATTTCTTATCAATTCATTTATTTTCCACAAGTTCAGGTTTTTAAAATTCAAATCTGAAATGTTTTTATGCATTATGATTATAAACCTTAAAAATGTTCATGCACTTTGAAAAAATTCCAAACTTCTGGGAATTTTTCCAAGGGAATAATCAGAGATGTAATCAAGATTTTGGTTTAGTAAGGATGTTTGCTTCCTTAGAAATAATTTAAATGTTCAAAGGTTGGAAATGGTTCAAAATATTTGATGCATCCATTACTTTTTAAACACCGAAAATGTGAATGATGTTAAATGAAAAGTTTATATATAGAATTGGTTATTGTTCTCTATTTCAGAGCAGTGGAATTAGGATGTTTTTAGTTGTAATCAAAATCACAATGATGTATCACCTCACACCTGCTAGGATGGCTATTTTTTTTAGGTGTTGGCAAGGATGTGGAAAAATAGGAACCGTGTACACTCTTGATGGGAATGTTAAATGATGTAGCTGCTATGGAAAACAGTATGGGGGGTCATTCAAAAAATTAAAAATAGAACTGCATATACTCCAGCAATCCCACTTCTGGGTATATATCCAAGAGAATTGAAATCAGGATTTCCAAGAGCTATCTGCACTCCCATGTTCATTGCAGCATTACTCATAATAGCCAAGGTATGGAAATAACCCAAATGTCCATCAACAGATCAACGAACAAGGAAATTTTACAATATACATAAAATGGAAAAATATTCAGCTTTAAAAAAAATAGGGAAATTCTACATTTTTTAAAACATGGATGGACCTGGAAGATACTATGCTAAGAGAAATAAGTCAGCCACAGAAAGACAAATACTGCATGAGTTATTAGGCATCTGAAATATCAAAGATGTAAGCATAGATGTAAACAACAAAATGGTGGTTACCAGAGGACAGGGGGAGGAAACATGAGGAGTTGTTCAATGGGTATAAAGTTACAATTGTACGAGATGAATAAGTTCTAGAGAACTACTGTGCAACATAGTGCCCATACTTAACAATAAGTTCTTGTGGATTTACAAATTTGTTAAGAGGGTAGATCTCATGTTAGTGTTCTTAATACCCGCCTACACACAAAGGACACAAGGCAATTTTTGGAGGTAATAGGTATGTTTATTACCTGGATTGTGGTGATGGTAACATAAATGTATACATATTTCTAAATCCATCAAATTATATACATTAATTACTAGTATATGCAGTTTTTTGTACACCGATATTATACTTCCATACAGCTGGGAAAAATAGAATTTAAGGTATGAGATACTCAATATAACTCATAAACTGGTGTGATACCAACCAAAGAGGAAATACAAAGATCTAGTCTGTCTTTTAATTGAGGTATAATTGACACAAACATTTTATTAGTTTCAGGTGTACAAAGTAATGACTCAATATTTGCATATGTTGCAAAATGATCACCACAGTACATCTAGTTAGTATGTCAGTATACATGGTTACAAAATATTTTCCTTCTGATGAGAATTTTTAAGCTCTACTCTCTTAGCAGGTTTCAAAATAAGCAGTACAGTATTATTAATCATAATCACCATACTGTACATTACATTCCTATGATTTAACTTATTTTATAATTGGAAGTTGGTACCACAAAAGTCTACTCTTAATTATTTGCTTTAAAAAAGTTGTTATTCTATAACTTTTTTATTGTGAGAGTATCATTTTTATACCTAGTAAATTCTATTGCAAATGGAATAAAATATATTTTGAGGAATAGAACAAGGAAAAGATATATTTTACAACTTTTTCACTTGGCCATCTATCCCCAAATAAGCAATTTTTGGAGGAATTTTTGTAGCTAATGCTTAGTTTTTGGTAGGGACACTGGACATTCTAAAATAGTTGTTGAAAGGTCTGGCCCTGTGCACAGCTCTAAATGGGATGTCCAGGATGGCTCACAAGGAAGTGATAATAGAGAAAACTAAGAATCTAGGTTTCAGTCCAACTTTGTTAGTAATACCTACCATTTTCTGAGTCCTTACTACATACCATGCCCTTACCTTAGTTAAAGGAAAGCATTTTCTGCAGGCGGAGGAATGCCCTGTTAGAGGAGGGTAACATTGGCCTGGCTGTAGTGACACAGTATCTTCTCTATGCGCTCTAAGCATCAAATAAGTATGACATCACTGCTCTGGCTTTGAAACCATTGCTATTACAAAAGTCATCCTTTTGCCATCCAGTCTATGGTATTTTGGTATTTTGTTACAGCGTGCTGGACAGACTGAGACGGAAGGTCACTGTGACGACACCATAGTTCAGCCTATCTTGACAGAAGAAGCTATGTAGAATCCACACAACAGATATTAAGGTATGAGATACTCAATTCTGTTGGCTTGGTGAAAGAGTTAGCAGTGGAGTTTATGAGAAGTGATGGATTCTGGGTATATTTTGATGACAGAGTAAATAGGTTTTTCAAATGAGTTGGACTAATGATAAAAGAGTGAGGAAACAGGAGGATTCCAAAATTTTTGGCCTAAATAACTAGAAACCTGAAGTTTCTAGTAACTGAGAAGGGGATCACTGGAAGAACAGGTTTGGGGAAGATCAGCAATTGAGTTTTGAACCATGTAAATTTGATATTCCTTTTAGGTGACTAAGTAGATATCAGATATTAGATATCAAACAGGCAGGTGGAATTTAGGAAAGAGAGACAAGCTGGAGATTTCAAATTTTGAAACCTTTAGAATGCAGATGATCCTAAAGGCCGTGTACCAAGATTTCATCATTGAGGGAGTTAAGTGTAGATAGAAAAGAGAAGTCCAAGAACTGAGTCATGTGGCATGCTACAATTCACAGGTCAGGAGAAAAGGAGGAACCAGAAAAGGAAACAGAAGCAGGGAAACAGGAAGACGGGGAGAAGGCCAAAGGTTTTTGTTTGAAATTCAAAGAAAGTCTATCAAGGAGGAAACAGCATTCAGCTGTGTCAAATATGACTGGTCAAGTGAAATATAATGGTCAAGTGAAAACATGAGTATTAGCCTTCCGATTTACCAGTGTGGAGGTCCTCAAACAAACAGCTTCAAAAGTGGGGAAGAAAGACTACTCCTAGCCCTAACTGGTTTGGCTCAGTGGATAAAAGGTCAGCCTGCGGACTCAAGGGTCCCAGGTTCGATTCTGGTCAAGGGCATGTACCTTGGTTGCGGGCACATCCCCAGTAGGGAGTGTGCAGGAGGCAGCTGATCGATAATGTTTTTAATTCTCTATCCCTCTTCCTTCCTCTCTGTAAAAAATCAATAAATATATATATTTTTAAAAAGACTACTTCTAGTGGATTCTTAAGAAAATGGGAGGAGTTAAATTGGAGACACTACAGAAAATGGCAAAGCTTAAGTGTCCCATCTTGGCAAGGAAGAAATATTTATAAGGTCCAGCTCCAGTATCAAAGCAGGGCAAAGAAGGGAACTTTTGAACCTGAGAAGCCATACATTGGTAACTGGTACCCTATCCCATGGAATCTATCTATCCTATCTAATAATAGACAAAGATTGAAATTAACCACTTCCCATTGGCTAATCAGCTAGATATGCAAATTAACCGCCAACAAAGATGGCGGCCGGCAGCCACGCAGCTGAAGCAAACAGGAGGCTTGCTTGTTCCAGTGATGGAGGAAGCCAAGGTTCCCCACCTGCTGCGGCCCAGCTCTGAGCTCCAAAAGTAACAAAGTTGCAATTATAGAAGCTAAACAAACCCCAGATACCTGCTTTCAGCAGGCCGTGGCCTTGGAGCTGGAGCGGCAACAAAGTTTCAATTATAGAAGGTAAATAAATCCCAGGATAAAAAAAAAAAAGAAAAAAAGGAGAGGCTGGGAGCTTCAGTCGCCCCCAGGCTTGGCCAGCCTGAAAACCCTCAGCCCCTCATCCAGACTGGCCAGGCACCCCAGTGGGGACCCCCATCCTAAAGGGCACGTCGCCAGCCTGAAAACAGCCATCAGCCCCTCACCCAGACTGGCCAGGCACCCCAGTGGGGACCCCCACCCTGAAGGGGGTTGTGACCAGCTGCAAACAGCCATCAGCCCCTCACCCAGGCTGGCCAGGCACCCTAGCAGGACCCCCACCCTGATCCAGGACACCCTTCAGGACAAACCAGCTGGCCCCCACCCATGCACCAGGCCTCTATCCTGTATAGTAAAAGGGTAATATGCAAACTGACCCTAACAGCAGAAAGACTGGGAATGACTGGTCACTATGACACACACTGATCACCAGGGGGCAGACGCTCAATGCAGGATCTGCCCTCTGGTGGTCAGTGCGCTCCCACATGGAGGAGCTCTGCTCAGCCACAGGACAGGCTGAAGGCTGCCAGTATAGCGGTGGTGGTGGGAGCCTCTCCTGCCTCCTCAGCAGTGCTAAGGATGTCCGACTACAGCTTAGGTCTGCTCCCCGCTGGCAAGTGGACATCCCCCGAGGGCTTCCGGGCTGCCAGAGGGCTGTCTGATTGCCAGCTTAGGCCCAATCCCCCGGGGAGCAGGCCTAAGCCAGCAGGTGGTCTTCCCCCGAGGGATCCCAGACTGCGAGAGGGCACAGGCCGGGCTGAGGGACTCCCCCCCCCTCCCAAGTGCACAAATTTTTGTGCACCGGGCCTCTAGTATATATATAAAAACCTAAGTGACCATCCAACTGGTTGGTATGATGTGCACTGACCACCAGGGGGCAGATGCTCAATGCAGGAGCTGCTGAGCTGTGGTCACTCGGCAGCTGTGGTTCTCGGGTGACACACCTGGAACAAGAGAGGAGGGAGCCTGATTCCAGGGTACCCGAGAACTGCCCCTCACAATCTGGGACCCTTCGGGGGGTGTTTGAGAGCCAGTTTCGATCTGAGGGACCAGGCCAGGCCGAGGGACCCCACTGGTGCATGTTTCCGTGCACTGGGCCTCTAGTAAAAAATATTAAAGAAACCTTTTCATTTTAATTCTCTGCTCTGCATCACTATTTAGAATGGGGTACAGCAAATCAATCCTGTTGAGCAGTTTTCCAAACTT
Source organism: Myotis yumanensis (assembly GCF_028538775.1). NCBI lineage: Eukaryota > Metazoa > Chordata > Mammalia > Chiroptera > Vespertilionidae > Myotis > Myotis yumanensis. The sequence continues at coordinate 37,614,588 of NW_027223754.1, read as the reverse complement.
CCTGATGAGAAGAATCACCTAGATCTTTGTTTAAAATACAGATTCTCATAAACCTCCCCTAAAGATTCTAATTCATCAGGTCAGAAGGAAAGCCCAGGTAATCTATTTTTAACAAGAGCAGGAGGTGACTCAGACCACTGGGCTATTTTTAACAAGAGCAGGAGGTGATTCAGATCACTGGTTGAGGAAATATTTCCTTCAGTATTCAAGTGATAACTGATTCTTGATTCTCAATGTGGTATACGTGTGTGTGCATGCGCGTGCATGTGTGTATTATATATATATACACACACATAATGTAATTTTTGTTAAAATGTTCGTTTTAAATTGACAAATATGTATTTAAAAACTCAGACTTTATTAATAAGCAAAGACTTTATTTTATTGAAGTCTTTTCTCTTTCCTACCTGCTTTCTCCTTAATGCCTTCTACATTCCTGAACCCACCCCAGAACACCCCCAAAAAAGCTTTCTGAATTTATGGAAATTGTTTTTTTCTAAGCAAATACTTAGTTTAAGAAGACTTCAAAATTGTTTGCCACTCCAAATGCTACTACCCCAGTATATGTGGTGGTCTCTCTCTCTCTCTCTCTCTCTCTCTCTCACACACACACACACACACACACACGTGATTTTTATAACCTGTCCTCCACTTGTCATCCTTTCATTAAAGGAAAAAAGAATAGTTCTATGAGATTGGAGGTGTATTTTGTTTTTAAAAATTAAGTTCTTGGCCGAAACTGATTTGGCTCAGTGGATAGAGCGTCGGCCTGCGGACTGAAAGGTCCCAGGTTCGATTCCGGTCAAGGCCATGTACCTAGGTTGCGGGCACATCCCCAGTAGGGGGTGTGCAGGAGGCAGTTGATCGATGTTTCTCTCTCATCGATGTTTCTAACTCTCTATTCCTCTCCCTTCCTCTCTGTAAAATATCAATAAAATATATTTTAAAAAAATAAAAATTAAGTTCTAAAAATAGTAAAAACTTATCTGTCCATATTATGTTTCAGAAATTATGGAGTAAATTGTTTGACCTACTTACCTCAGGGAAACAGACTTATAAGGTATCATGACTATAAACCTAAATTGATTTCATGCAAACTAAAAAAAAATTTTTTAAACGTTTTAATTGGTTTGCCTACTTTATCTAAGTCCTAACTTTAGGTAGCCCACTGCCTGAATGGTAGTGGTAGCCCACTACCTTATGCCAGGTGATATGACCAGCCTCAGTACATTGACGTTCTAGTAACTACCAGGCACATTATAGTAATATCAATTATGTATTACCGCTGTGGAAGGTACCTTTTATCCTTTAACTCTGATAAAACCTTCAGATTTGGAATTGAGGACACTGAGGTCTTGTTTAATGTCATGAAGCTAATTAGTGTCAGAATTAGTCCTAGAAGACAAGATCCCTTAACTCGTAAGTGCTTTTATTAGCATGTTCTATGCTTCTTTGTTCAAGTCAAGGTATTCAGGATCATCATTAGGATTAGCCTTTAATTGGAATGTTTTTTTCTGGCAATCCAAGTGCAGGCAGGTGGATGGGACTTATGAAATCCTAACCAGATGCTGGAGACAACAACAGTCTGGCCGATCCAGGCCTGCACTGGTCCAAAGACCCATGACTCTATTGCAGTGAAGTAATAGCAAGCAGGAACTACTCCCTGAACAATTCCTGCATTGCACCATTTAATTCATGTATGTCAATGTAAACATGATTTACTCTCCTAGAATTCAGTGGGAGTATGTTTGGTTAACTAATGTATATCAGCAATTGGGGTGGAGCAAAGTAATTATGGTATATGTGCTACATTCTTCCTGCCCAGGTAGCAGGAACTGAGGGCTAAATTCCTCTAAGGATGGAAGTGAGACTAATATAAGCTAATATATATGGAAAGCTGACTTTGTCAAAACTAAAGTAAATGAAGCGTTTTGTAGCCAGAAAGGTTTATGTTTTGGAAACAACTATGCTTGAAGGGAAGTACCCATTTCCAACTTCACAAAGAGATTTTTAGTCCTGGACAGTGTGGCTCAGTTGGTTGGAGCTTCGTCCTGTACAACAACGTTCCCATGTTCAATTCCTGATCAGGGCACATATGAGAGACAGCAGATCGGATATTTCTTTTTCTCTCTCTCAAATCAATAAACATATCCTCGGGTGAGGATTAACAAAAAAAAAAAGAGTTTAAACAAACTCACATGGCTAAGTAAATGATGACATGCCCAAATAATGGTCTGAAGTTGCCTCTAGCAACTTCAGTGCGAAATTATAGCTAATTTGCCTACAAACATCAGGTGGTCGTAATAATCTGGCCACAGTGTGTGTGTGTGTATATATATATATATATATATATATACACACACACACATATATACACATATATACACACACACACATATACGTACATGTATACATATACACAATTATCTTAAATATCATGTATGGTATCATATCATATATATACCTAAGTAAAGATATATACGTGTATATAAAATTCATAAGGGCCCACAAAAGCTGGGAAAGTCATCAGGCCGCTCGCTATGCAAGTCTGACCCTGAGTAAAGAAGACAGAAGCAAATGTTAGGTGAAAACGTCCTAGACCAGTGGTCAGCAAACTGCGGCTCTCGAGCCCCTTGAGTGTGGCTCTTCCACAAAATACCGACTTCTGTGCATGGGCCATGAAGTTTCGATCGCACTGTACGTACGCGCCCGCACGTGGTATTGTGTGGAAGAGCCACACTCAAGGGGCCAAAGAGCCACATGTGGCTCGCGAGCTGCAGTTTGCTGACCACTGTCCTAGAGTTTAGGACCTAGACCGGGGTGGGCAACCTTTTTGTGAGTGCGTGTCAAAACCAGCAAAGTCTCTGACTCCAAATTCTTCTGCGTGCCAACCCTAATTTTTTGAGAACATGTTACGCCTACTTGATATCTCTTAAGGTGTATGTATGTGAAGAACCTTGAAGAAATAAAATTCATTCGAGCAACAAAAACACAGTATATGATGATGAAAAATACATTTATTTTTTAATGTATACATGTACACTGATAGTCCGACAGAAAACTTTATGACTCTGTTTGATATTATCAGTGGGACATTTGCTGCTGCATCACTGATGACAGAGATTTTACATCAGGTTTATATTTCGTGACCTTCAGAGATATGCACGAGCTACTACTTTCATCCGCCAGGCTATTCCTATTGCGAAACTTAACAAAATTCATCACTGAGAACAAAGATTCACAAGCGTCTGTGGATGAAACCAAAACACTGGTCGGATCTAGGAAGGCAGGGAGTTAAGGCAGAGGCATAGAAATTGCTCTTCCCCTCTCTCGTCAATCCATGTCTATGGTCTTTAAGATAACTTGTTATGTAAAATTATTTATTTATCTAAGATGCACCTACACTGAATTTATCTGAAAAATAAAAAAGTCGATATTAAGAAAAAATTTGTAAATGGAAGATTATAAGAGAGGGTTTCACGTGCCAGCAAAAGTTACTGGCGTGCCATGTTTCGCACGAGTGCCAGGGGTTGCCCACCCCTGACCTAGACTAACATATGGAGTCTAGAAAAGACTTTTAGCAAAGCAGGTGGGGAGTCCTTCAGCCTAAATCAACTGTCAAAGAAGTTCCCCATCTCCCAGGAATTGATCAACCCTAGTGTTCCTACTTCACTCAATGACTGCCTGGGAGCCGCCCGTGGGAGGAGTGGCCTCACGGCAAACGCTGCGCAGGATTTCACAGTCTCTGCAATGGACTATTTTCCATACACACAACTCAAAGGCTAACATGGGCCAAATAAACAAGGCACGCGGCCTGTGGGCCACGAGTTTGACATGCTTGCCACGGTTTCAGAGCTTGATTAAAAGATATTCTCGCCCTGGCCGATGTGGCTCAGTGGTCAGAGCGTCAGACCTTACACTGAAAGGTCCAGTCCTGAGTTCCTTCCCTGCCCAGGCCTGGACACCTACAACCAATCCACATGTCTCACATTTCTCTCCTCCCTCCTCTCCACCCCCGCCTGCCCCCAGACTCTGTCTAAAAATCAATGGAAAAAATATCCTTGCGTGAGGATAACAACAATTTCTCTAAATGATATGGCGCAGCAATAGTTACAAAGAAGGTGAGTCATGGGAAGCTTTTGCCTCTCCTTAACGCTGCACTGGCTTGCAGCCTCACCTGGCAGGTGATGGCAAAGGGAGGTGGGCATCAAGAACACCTGGCCCCGCATTTCCTGCTTTGCACAACGCAAGGTGGGAGGTTCTTGAGTGTCTTGCCTATTACTGTAGCCCAGATAGGGTGACTGACCTGTTGTGTCCTGTCCTCCCCTTCCTCCTCCTCCCATTCCTAAGCCCTTGTTTTATTTATCTCTGTCTTAATTGTTTACTCCAAATATCCTCTACTTGTTCCCTTCCAATAGCCAATGAACTGTCAAGCTGTTTGTCAATTTGCACAGATAAAGCATTGAAAGACTTCCCTTAGCTGAGCATGTCATTACATCAAAGAAGAGATGTAAACTCATAATGTGGAGAATACTGGGTTTTGAAGACAAGAACAGAGGACTGAATATATAGCTTAAGTGATTTCAGGGGTTATATAAAATGTGTGTGTCATGTGCCCTTGAGGCAGCTCAACTCCTGGCGACCCCAAGAATGACTGATGTCTACAATGTCCAGTCCCTAATAACCCCGCTCTGCGCCTGTAGACTCATATCTAGCGCTTCTTTTATGGAGTCAATCCAGAACTTTTCTAAAACAGTTTTATGGGCTCCATAAAAAAATTTTTTTTGAACAACACTGTTACAGGAGTCTAATGGTTTAATAATGAACAGTTCCTCACCCGCACAACTGGTGTGGTAGAAAATATTGGGGGTAAAATTGTGAGAACAGAAATGCAGCTCTTGCACTGGTCCGAATGTAGTGAGTTATCACAAATGGTTGTACACAGTCTGTTACAGAAATGCAGCTCTCCCATTAACCCATTTTGTAGCCTATGTCAGTCAGTTAACCTGTCTAGCTTTGCCTTCTCATCTGTAAAATGAAGTGATTGGACTATGGTTTAATTTGAAATTGGGAGCTATTCTATTCTGTCAGTGTACGTTCTCTTTGAATGTCTCCTAAGAGTTTGTCTTTCTCTTTTCTCGCCTGTTAGTTTGAAGTTCTTTTCTAGAGGTAACACACACTGTTGGGAATAGGAAGGAAAACATTAACTACTGCATTTTCCTTTTCCTCTCCACTAAAGAGAACATGATTCTCTGAGACTTATAAAATGAATAAATTGTCAAGTAATCAATTAAAACTACTGCCCAGCCGTATCAGTAATTTTGGGGATGTCATTGGAGGATCTCCTAAATCCCATGGGTTGGACAAAGGCGGACACAGGCCTTCCCTTTACACCTAGGATCCATGATAGAATCCAAGGGGTTCAAAAACTTGTGTAGGAAAAAAAAAATATTTCCACTAACCTCTTAATTACTTTCCTTCAACTAGGAATATAGGCAATGACCAGAGTAGTACTAGCAGTTACTGTTTGTTACTCTGTCACCAATAAAAATCAGTGTCTTATTGCACGATTGTTACAGATGTTTCCAAATATAATCTATGCTCTTCACTATTTTGAAGTTGTGGAAGCTTATTAGATTTGGTTCTAGCTACTGGTATTTGAAGCACACATACAACTATAGACACATATATAAAACAATCGCTATTTAACAAAGGTGGTTTTAATACATTTGATGGCTATATTTCAACATAATTTATTTGTAATCATACATTTCATTTTATGTGTTTAAAAACATGGCTCTGAAAAGGAATCCGTAAACCTCGCGGGGTTGCCAAAGAAGTCTTGGGGACACACACACACAGACTAAGATTATCCTGGCATAAATACAGACATAAAGATCATTAAAGGGCTACTAGTGCCTCATGGAACAATTGGTAGCCGCCACCGTAAATCTGAAAAACTGCAAATTATGACTCTATAATTCAGTGGATGGAGAACCTTAAGGAGCAACCAAGAACTGCAATTTAAAGAGAAGGGAAAAATTGTTTTTCAGAAGCAATGAGGATAGGAAGGATCCACTTCAGTTTCACCTTTTGCTGCCGGCCAGGAGGACTGAAGGCACAGCTCACTTCCTGTTGACTGCAGCGGGGACCTCACCCCCATTCCTCCCCGGCCGGGCACAGGGGCACACGCCGGGCAGGCGGGGGAGCGCACGCCACGGGATCTAAGAACTCTCTTTTAAAAATGTACGCCCGGAGTTTTGCTGAAGCCCAACGACTTCTAGTGGGTCAACGTGCGTGAGTTGACTCCCTTTTCTGTCAACTGTTGTAGAAGCGCAAACTGACCGGAGAAAAGTTTCGCCCACAACCTCAAGTTCGGAAACCAGCGCTCGCCAGCGCGGGAGACTGGGGGATGGGGGGTGGGTCGCGGGGAGGTCCCCATACTCCAGAATGTTGGCCCGTTTCCCACCCCGTCCCTACAGGAGTGGTTCCGTCCGAGACACACGAACCCTTAGGTTGGAGGCCAGCCCGCTCCAGCCCGTTCCGCGTGCCAGTCCCTTTAAGGCCCCAGGTTCCAGCCCCGAATGCCCCAGCCAGTCCCCAGACTCCGCCTCCTCCTCTGCGGCGCGGGCCGCACTCCGCAGCGTTCCTGAGTGCGCGCCGTTAGCTGACGTCCCGCTCCTGATTGGCCGCCGCACCCTGGCGAGCCGGGATTGGCGGGCGGCCGGTCCCGCCCCGCGCCCTCGCCAAGGCCCGCGGCCGCCCGGGTGTCCTCGCGCCTGTCTTCCGCGCGCAGCCTGGCAGTTTGCCTTTTCCTCGTCTTCCAGCCTGCGTCCATGGCCGCCGCCGCCGCCGAGGAGCCCTTCCCCTTCCACGGCCTGCTGCCCAAGAAAGAGACCGGGGCCGCCTCCTTCCTCTGTCGCTACCCGGAGTATGACGGGCGGGGGGTGCTCATCGCCGTCCTGGACACGGGGGTTGACCCCGGGGCCCCGGGCATGCAGGTGCGGGAGCCGCCGAGGCCGGGCGTGGGGGCGCGGGGCGCGGCCGGCCGGGGGCCGGGGACGCTGAGGGGGGCGCAGCCTTGGCGCCCGGAGGCCGAGCGGGAGCCGGGCGCTGGAGGGAAGCTGAGGACACCGAGTGCGCGGTGTCCGGGCGGGGGGGCCAGGGGCCCGGCGGCGCGATGGCCCCGGCTGCTCGGGGATCCCGGCCCAGACAAAAGCGGCGCGGCCGGTCGGGTGCCGGGGGCCGCCTTGGCCCCGGGAAGCCCCTTTCTGCCCAGGTGCTGCCAGGCCCGGGCCCTCGGGCTCCCGCCCATCACTCTCCCTTCCTCCGCAGGTCCCTCGTGCCCCGGGCGCCGGCCAGTGTCTCTTTTCAAATGAGGGTGTTTACAATTCTTGTTATATGTTGGGGGGGGGGGGGGGGGGAAGAAAGGGGGCAAATGACCTACCAAAACTCAATTTTTATTGCTGAGTTTGGGAGGTTGGTTTTGGTAAGAATTGTTTATCTTGAGACACGAAAGCCGGGTTTCACGGAGATAATGCGGTCAACTTCCGGAATTGTTTCCGCTGGTACTTTTCTGTATTCTATTTTAACCCATCTTCTGCAACCCACTGGTTTAGGGTCACCGAGACGCATGGCTTTCTTAGTCTTTATTTGACATAAGAACAACTTTTAATTTAGTTTGGTTTTGGAGAACTTCAGACTTGATTAAATTATACTTAGGTATATTTTTAACCTCCAAATATAAGACAACATACTTTCATAAAAACTTAACCATGACTTGGTTTTGCCTTAGGCAGCTTTATAATCGTGAGACCAGGGTGCCATCCTGAAAGGTAATTTTAAAGAATGTGTCTCTGGATTAAACGTATTCTGCCTAAAGTTTTCAAAGTTTGACTTATGTAAATTTAGTCTTAGCCTGTTACTGAAATCCAGTAATAAACAATTTCACTGATCTTGTTCAAGATCCATCTCCCTAAAAGTCTAACCTGGATAATCCTGGTGTGTGCTGATCTCTCCCTTATTTCAGTTCTTCATCTGTGTTTCTTAACCCTCCTTTCTACACTAAACGCTGAAATTAAATAATTCTCTTCTTCCTCCCATGCCTCTCCCTCCCCTGGACTGTGCTTTCTAATAATTGAGGTAGCGTTTTGGAGGCTAGGATGTAATGCAGGGGGAAAAGGGAACCTCTGGTTCCTCCTGTTAATTCTTCAGCAGCACTCTGGAGAATAACACAAACCGGGCAGCTTGGTGAATCAGAAAAGCAGGTACTGAGCCCCCTCCTGGTAGCCCTAGTGGTACAATTAGTTCTTCTAGTATAACTCTGAAGACTTAAGACAGTGAAAGCTCTAACCTCATTGAGGCTTTATTACCGAGCAGTAATGGTTTCCATTCTGTTGTGGTATAGTATCTTTACCTTTTTTCTTTATTGTTTTTTAGAGGGAGGGAGGGAGGGAGGGAGGGAGGGAGAGAGGGAGAGAGAGAGAGAGAGAGAGAAACATCAATGTGAGAAAACATACATTGATTGCCTCCCCCATGCGCCTGCCCGGGGGAGAGAGAGAGAGAGAGAGAGAGAGAGAGAGAGAGAGAGAGAGAGAGAGAGAGAAACAGAAACATCAGTGTGAGAAAACATACATTGATTGCCTCCCCCATGCGCCTGCCCGGGGATCCAACCAGAAACCTGGGTGTGTGCCCTGACCTGGAATGGAACTGGCCACCTTTTTGGTGTAGGAGAGGACTCTTCCAACCAACTGAGCCACACCCGCCAGGGCAATATGTATACTTTTTATAGGGTAAGTGGGAAGAGTACAGTGGAGTAAATGGTTCACTGGTTCTTTGTCAGGATAACAACAGGATCAGATGAGTTTAGATGAGTACCATCTCAGTAAAATTACTTCAGTAGAATTTCCCATGTCTACTTACCAAATTATTCCATTACTCTCTGTACAATAACAGCAATTCTCACCCCCCAATGTCACTATGAAGTTGATTGAGGTTAATTACATGTGACTTTTTAAAGTGCTCAAGTGTTAAACACTACTTTTTTTAAGAGAGGATATTTAGTTAAAGGAGTTTATACTGGGTCTTAAATCACCCAACTATCTGGAAGATAAATATGCATTAGATATTTCCATGTAATGGCCCAGCTGGTGTGGCTCAGTTGGTTGAGTGTAGTCCCGTGTACCAAAAGGTTGCCAGTTGGATCCTGGTCAGGGCACATGTGTGCAGCGACATTCAGGAGGTAGCTGATAGTGTTTCACTCTCACATCACTGTTTTTCCCTCTCCCTCTCTTTTCCTCTCTCTATAAAAATCAAATCATAGCAATTTGTTCATATACCCATATGGCACTGAGGATGTTTCATTTCAGTATTTATTCTGTTTACATACCTTTTTCCTGGTTATGTTAAAATTCCCCGAAAGCATATGTCTAATTTTATTCAGAATCACATGTGTGGCATTGACTATTTTTGCTGAATGGATAAAATGTATCATGGAGATAAATAATTTTATCATGGAGATAAAATGGGGAAAGAGGTTGCATGTAGTCCTAAAAAAGTCTTTCTATTTTTATTTACTAAAATATAATAAAAATATCATTATATATAATTGGTTACTAATGGGTGCTATATAATTCATTTTGATTTTTATTCTTCTTCAGTTAACCTTTCCTTATTCCCCCAAACTGGGTTTTGTGTTCTTAAATGCTTTTATAGATTCTGTCTTTACCTTTGTTATTCATTGTCCTACACAGCAGCTATCTCTTTAATCATCTGTTTTTTTTTTAACTGGATTGTAAGCTTTTCGAAAGCAAAGCCTGATTTGTTCATTACGTTTTCAGAATGATAGTCATTTAATAGTATTTATTTATAAACTATCTTTCCTTGCTTAAGACAATATTGTCAGTATCTTCCATGAAATTTCAAGTAAATATTTATACATTCATGTTGTTTTGTTTGTGATAATTTGTGAGCCCTTCTCCCCTTTTGTTTTGGTCTTCTACAAATGTTTAATGGATGCTTCCCAAGCCTTACCAACTCCTCTACCATAACTATTTCAGTGGAGATAAAAAGGAACTTAGATCTTGACTTTTGGGGAAAACCTTTGGACATTTTATGTTTTGTGCAGCGAGCTTGATGGGCCAGTAAGCATTTCTCAGTCTCCCACCCAAAGTACACGGGGTTGATTACTTTAGCTCTACTCAAAATAACTGTCCCTGTCTTCTTCAGTCCTTCCTTCTCCTGTGACAGCTCCCTCTCCTGAAAGATGAGGGATATAGTTCTAATGTCAAAAGTTCAATTTCCTTCTTTCCTTCTCCCAGACCTCCATTGCTCAGCGGGTTTGCTGTTTTAAAACTTCTCATTCCTAATTCTAAATTCCCTTTTTTGACTTACTATCTCCAGTGCAGTGGTTGCTTTCGTTTAATGGTAAAGTAAGAAGTACATGGATAGAAAATAGCATATATAAGACATTTTTGAATGAGAGAGAGATCCTAGTAAGTAAAGCCCTGTCAATAGTAGGTGTTGCCCTAGCTGGTTTGGCTCAGTGTCAGCCTGCGGACTGAAGGGTCCCAGGTTTGATTCTGGTCAAGAGCACATGCCTAGGTTGTGGGCTTGATCCCCAGTACGGGACGTGCAGGAGGCAGCCAATCAATGATTCTCTCATCATTGATGTTTCTGTCTCTCTTTTCCTCTGGCTTCCTCTCTGAAATAAAATAAAGTTTTTTAAAAAATAGTAGGTGTTAAGCCATTAAATCGCATTAGGCTTTCTTCCTTTGCTCACATGCTGATAATGAGGTTTCTAATGAGAGGGATCTGTGTCTGACTGTTAGTGATCTCTTGTGATTACTTGATCTCAAGTTGTTTACTCATTAAATGAGAAAGGTGATTTGTATTCTTAGTACTACAGTGGGGCCTTGACTTACGAATGTCCCGACTAACGAGTTTTTCGAGATACGAGCTGTCTCTCGGCTGATTTTTTGCTTTGAGTTGCCAGCTAAAATTCGGGTTACGAGCCAGCTTAAGATACCCCACCGCTAGTTGGCGCAGCAAACGTCACAGTGAACGCCACAACATCAGCCCAGCATCACGTGTCTCACTCTCACTCGTTCACTTTAAGATTTGACATACGAGTAATTTGAGTTACTGAGTTACGAGCTCCGTCACTGAACGAATTAAACTCGTAAGTCAAGGCCCCACTGTATTAAAATACTTGTATAGACAGCTCCCAAGGAATAAACATCTAGATTGAGAACTACCATACATAAAAATCACAGCTGTGCAGCCCCTAACAAAGCTATCAGCCCCTGGTTTTCCATGGCAACCTGATTGGAGTGAGATTTGGAGTCCACCAGCCACTCCCTTGCTTTGCCTTATAAGGAAAAAATGTGTGCCTAGTGACTTTTCCTCTCCTTTCAGGTATACCTTAACTACAGAGCATTTAAAATTAAAATTTATTTTTTATTATTATTTTATTTTATGGTTGATAGTATTGCAGAGTATTACATATGTTCCCCATTAGCCTGGCCTTTGCCCCCATCCAACCAGCTCCTGCCCTCCCCAGGTCTTTACCACACTATTTATTGTCTGTGTCCATTGTCTATGCATATATGCATATCTGTTCTTTGGTTAATCTCTTCCCTTTCTTCCCACCACCATCCTTTTGGAGCCTGTCAGTCTGTTCCATGCATCCATGCCTCTGGACCTATTTTGTTAGTCAGTTTATTTTGTTCATTAGATTCTACAAATAAGTGAGATCATGTGCTATTTGTCTTTGTCTTATTTCACTTAGCATAATAATCTCCAAGTCCATCCAGGCTATCACAAAGGGTAAGAAATCCTTCTTTCTTTTCAGCACCCTGTATTCCATTGTGTAAATGTACCACAGCTTTTTTATCCACTCATTTACTGGTGGGCACTTGGGCTGTTTCCACTTCTTAATTATTCTATATAATAAAAGCCTAATATGCGAATTGACCTAATGGCAGAACTACCAGCAGAACAACTAGTTGCTATGACCTGCACTGACCACCAGGGTTCAGATGCTCAATGCAGGAGCTACCCCCTGGTGGTCAGTGTGCCCAGCCAGAAGCAGGGCTCACGGCTGGTGAGTGCAGCTGCAGTGGCGGGAGCTTCTCCCGTTTCCGAGGCAGCGTTAAGGAGCAAGGTGTCCCAGACTGAGAGAGGGCGCAGGCCGGGCTGAGGGACCCTTCCCCATATGGTGCCCCCCCCCCCCCCATTGTGCACTGGGCCTCTAGTTATAAATAACACTGCTGTGATCAGGGGCGTGCATACATTCTTTCTGATTGGTGTTTCAGGATTCTTAAGATATATTCCCAGAAGTAGGATTGCTGGTCAAACTGCAGTTCCATTTTTAATTATTTGAGGAAACTCCATACTGTTTCCACAATGGCTGCATCAGTCTGCATTACCACCAGCAGTGTACTAGGGTTTCCTTTTCTCCACATCCTGGCCAGCTTTGTTTGTTGGTTTTTTGATAGTAACCATTCTATCAGGTGTGCGGTGATACCTCATTGTAGTTTTAATTTGCCTATCTCTGATAATTAGTAACTTTGAGCATTTTTTCATATGTCTCTTGGCCATCTGTCCTCTTTGGAGAAGTGTCTATTTAGGTCCCTTGTCCATCTTTTAGTTGGATTTTTTTGTTTTCCTTTTGGTAAGTTGTATGAGTTCTTTACATATTTTGGAAATTAACCCCTTATTAGATCTATCATTGGCAAATAATGTTCTTCCATAAAGTGGGTTCCCTATTCATTTTGTTGATGGTTTATTTTGCTTTGTAGAAGCATTTTAGTGGGATGTATTCCCATTTGTTTATTTGTTTCTCTTGCCCTAGGAGATGTATCAGTGAAAATACTGCTATGTGAGACATCTGAAATTTTGACGCCTATCTTCTAGGATTTTTTGCTTTTGTGACTTAATTTAAATGTTTTATCCATTTTGAGTTTATTCTCGTGTGTGATGCAAATTGATAGTCTAGTTTCATTTTTGCATGTACATGTCCAATTTTCTCAACCTTATTTATTAAAGAGAATATCATATTCTTCTCTTGCCTCTTTTGTCAAATATTAATTGGGCATAATGACTTGGGCTGATTCCTGAATTCTCTGTTCTGTTTCGTTGGTCTATGTGCCTGTTTTTGTGCCAGTACCAGGCTGTTTTGATTACAATGGCATTGTAGTATAGTTTGACTTATATTGTGATCCCGCCCATTTTGTTCTTCCTCAAGATTGCTGAGGCTATTCACAGCCTTCTGTGGTTTCATATACATTTTTGGAATATTTGTTCTAAATCTGTGAAATATGCCTTTTGTATTTTAATTGGGATTGCATTAAATCTATAGATTGCTTTAGGTAGTATGGACATTTTAATGATGTTAATTCTTCCAATCTATGAATATGGTATATGTTTCTACTTGTTTGTATCTTTCTCTATTTTTTTCTTATGTCTTACAATTTTTTGAGTACAAATTTTTGTATCTCTGAGGTTAAGTTTACTAGTATATCTTAGGTTTTTGTTGCAATGGTAAATAAGATTTTTTTTTTAGTTTCTCTTTTTGAGTGGTATATAAAAAAATGCCATTCATTTCTGGATGTTAATTTTATATCCTGCTACTTTGTGGAATTCATTTATTAAATTTAGCAGGGTTGCCCTTGCTGATTTGGCTCAGTGTATAGAGCGTCGGCCTGTGGACTGAAGGGTCCTGGGCTCGATTCCGGTCAAGGGCACATGCCCAGGTTGCGGGTTTGTTGTTCCCTAGTAGGGGTATGCAGGAGATTGTGGTCGATGATTCTCTGTCATCATTGACGTTTCTATCTCTCTCTCTCCTCCCTTCCTCTCTGAAATCAGTAAAAATATATTTTAAAAAATTTGGGGGGGGGGTGTGTTTTGGTGGTGTCTTTAGGGTTTTCTGTGTGCAATAAGATGTCATCTGCGAATAATGACAGTTTTACTTCCTCCTTTCCAGTTTGGTTGCCTCTTTTATTTTTTCTTGTCTGATTGTTGTGGCTAGGACTTTCAGTACTATGATGAATAAGAGTGGTGAAAGAAGACAGCCCTGTCTTGTTCCTGTTCTTTAGGGAAACACATTTAGTTTTTTCCCATTGAATATAATGTTGGCTGTAAATTTGTTATACATAGTTATGTTAAGGTATGATCCCTCTGTTCCCACTTTCCTGAAAGTCTTTATAATAAATGGATGCTCGATTTTGTTGAATGCTTTTCTGTGTCTATTGATAATCATCATGTGTTTTTATCCTTCATTTTGTTTATGTGATTAATCACGTTTATTGATTTGCATATATTGTAACAGTGTTGCTTCCCTGGAATAAATCCCACTTGGTCATGGTGTCTGAGCTTTTTAATGTATTGCTGGATCTGATTTGTAATAACTTGTTGAGGATTTTAGCATCTATGTTTGACAGGGTTATTGGCTTGTAATTTTCTTTGTGATATCTTTATCTGGTTTTGGAATTAGGATAATGCTGGTCTCATAAAGAGAGCTTGGATGTCTTCACTCCTCTAGAATTTTTGGAATAGTTTGAGGCGGCTAGGTGTTACCTCTTATTTGAATGTTTGGTAAAACTCACCAGTGAAGCCATACAGACTTAAGGACTTTTGTTTGCTGGGAGTTTTTTTGATTACTGCTTCAATTTCATTTGTTCTTATAATAGGTCTATTTAGGTTTTCTGAGTCTTCTTGATTGAGTTTTGGAAGATTTTATATTTTTAGGAATTTGTGCATTTTACCCAGGTTGTTCAAATTATTGGCATATAGTTGTTTGTAGTATTTTCTTACAATCCTTTGTATTTTTGTGATGTCAGTTGTTACTTCAACTCTTTCATTTCTGATTTTATTTGAGTTCTCTCTCTTTGTTTCTTGATGGGCCTGGCTAGCAGTTCATCAATCTTGTTTATCTTTTCAAATAACGAACTCTTTATTTTATTGATATTTTGTTGTGTGTTTTTTTAGCCTCTGTGTCATTTTTTTCTGCTCTGATATTTAATATTTCCTTCCTTCAACTTACTCTGGGCTTTTGTTGTTCTCTTTCTAATTCTTATAGTTGACCTTTTTCGTCTGGGAGATCTATCCAGTGGCTGTGAGTGGGGTGTTAAAGTCCCCTACTATACCTGTATTGCTGTCAGTCTCTCCCTTAAAGTTTTCTAAGAGGTGTTGTTGTTTTAAATTATTATTATTAAATATATTTAGGTGCACCTATATTGGGTGCATACATGTTTACAAAGGTTATATTTTCTTGTTGGATCGATATCTTTAAATATTATGTAATGACCTTCTTTGTCTCTTTTATGGCTTTTAGTTTGAAGTTTATTTTGTCAAATAGGAGTATTGTTACCCCAGCTTTTTTCATTTCCATTTGCATGCAATATACTTTTCTACCCATTAACTTTTAGTCTGTGTGAATCTTTTGCTCTGAGGTGGGATCTCTTGTAGGGTCACATATGGCAAAGGCTTTTTATATTGATCACACAGTGAATCCATAGCAGGGTGTTCAGTGGAGGACTGGCATAATACAGTTTGTTTGGATATTAATTTCTGTGGGGGCCAAGAATGGACACTGGGAGACACTGGCATTTTAGTAAGAAGGCAAGAGAGCATGGTTAGTGGAGGGTACTGATAGTGAAAATCAAGAGAAGAGGGTAGATTTGAATTATATTTTAGAAGTAGAATTAAGAGGACTTCCTGACAGATTTGATGTGGGGGATAAACTAAAGAGCCAGAGAAGGACTTTTAAGTTTCTGGCTTGTGTGTTGATTTCCTGAGATGGCAAAGCCTGGTGAGAAACAAGTTTTAGTGTTAAGTTTGAATTTGGATATTTATGAAGTTTGAGTGCTTATTATGGCATCCAATAATGACATGTTATTAAACATTTTCCCCTTAAAGTTTTGGGCTGTGTAGCTTCAAGTTCACCTTCAGATCTTTTTTCAAGTGTTACCTCTTTGGTGATACCTTTTTGACCATCTTGATTAAAATAAAAACTCCCATACTTCCTGTGCCCTTTTCCTGCTTAACTTGTCTCCATAGTAGTTATCACCAACTGATGTGTTATATTTTTTACTTGTTTAGTGACTGTTTAATATAAGATCTGTGAGGTCAGGGATTTTTGTGTATTGATCATTATTATATTCCCAACCCTAAAACAGAGTGAGGTCTATAGTAAATGCTCAGTATATATTTATTAACCAAGTATGTGAAACCACTTGAAGGATTCTGTGGTGTTTTCTAGGAGTAAATTTTCTTTTTAGTATTATCAGACTTTTGGCTTAAAACAATTCAGTTCTTTTTATAACAAATGCAGATTTTTATAGGATGTTTTATATATGTGTACCTATGCGCGCGCGCTCACACACACACACACACACACACACACACACGAGGATTGACATTGTTGTTTTTTTAAGGAAAAAAACTTAAAACTATAACTCATATTTTAATTCTCTTTAATTTTTAGGTTACATCTGATGGAAAACCAAAGCTTGTTGATATCATTGACACAACAGGAAGTGGTGATGTGAATACTGCTACAGTAGTAGAGCCAAAAGATGGTGAAATTATTGGCCTCTCAGGAAGAGTGCTTCAGGTTGGAGCTTTTATCTTTTTATGGATTTTTTTCTTTTCATTTTTTGTATTGTCATCTCAAACTAATAATTTTAGCTTATATTTGATGGTATGGTGAGTATTAGATAGCTATTACTGTATAACAAATTACTCTAAAACTTCATGATTATAACAATAAATATTTGTTATCTCAGTGTCTGTGAGTCAGGAATCTGGATGTGACTTAGCTGGGTGCCTCTCATTCGAGATCTCTTCTGAGCTTGTTGTTGGTCAGGGCTGCAGTTTCATCTGAAGGCTCCACTTTGTTGGGGGCGGGATTCAGTTTCCAAGCTTGCTCAAGTGGTTATTGGCAGACTTATTCTTTGCTACTTAGACCTCTCCATGAGTCTCCTTCACAACATGTAGCTGTCTTCCCCCTGGGAAGGACTCCCAAGAAAGAATCCCCAAGATGGAGGCCATGGTCTTTTTATTATTTCTGTCATGTTCTTAATCTTGGAAGTGACACTTGACCATGTTCTTTTCATTAGAAGTGAGTCATAAATTCCAGCACACACTTAAGGGGAGGGGATTTTACAATGGCATGAATACCAGGAGGGTGGGGGTTGATAGGGACCATCTTTGAGGAAGTCATTGTTTTGTTGTTTGATAGCAGGCTTAGAATGGGTGTGTGTGTGTGTGTGTGTGTGTGTGTGTGTTTCCCAATGTGATTGCCAGATTCTTAAACTTTCAAGTTTTGAATAGAAAAATGGGAAAAGTGACCAGATGACAGTTTTGTCTTCATCTTTTCCTAGCCCTTCTGGGAACTTGAACATGAAATATTTAGGCTTTAATAATTATAGACTTAAGTGATTAGCTTTGTCTTATCTAACCATATAATAAAACCCTAATATGCAAATTGATGGAATGGTGGAACAACTGGTCGCTATGACGTGCACTGACCACCAAGGGGCAGACGCTCAATGCATGAGCTGCCTTCTGGTGGTCAGAGCACTCCCACAGCAGGAGCACCACTCAGCCAGAACCTGGGCTCACAGCTGGCGAGTGCAGTGATGGTGGTGGGAGCCTCTCCCTCCTCCGCTGCAGGCGGGTGGTAAGGAGCAAGGGGTCCCGGACTGCGAGAGCCCTGGACTGCAAGAGGGATGTCTGACTGCTCCCCCAGGGATCGGGCCTAAGTTGACAGACATCCCCCATGGGGTCCCAGACTGTGAGAGGGCACAGGCTGGACCAAGGGGACCCCCCATCCCCACCCCCGTGCACGAATTTTGTGCACCAGGCCTTTAGTTCCTTATAATTGGTAGACAGGCTGGAATAAGCAAAAAATATGAAAAATTATTAGAAAACAAACATAGACCAGTTCATGAAGCATTAGCTAATGAGTTTGTTAGATGGCAAGAATTTGATTTTTATTCAGTACTCATCTTTTAAACCAATAAGCAGAATTAGTTTGGGAAATAAGTTTGTGGTTATTTATGTGTGTAAAGAGCTATGTTTAACTTTTTCCATTCTTTACCATCTGTCTGAATTATGTTTGAGCATTATCTACTGGAAAAGTTTGTTGTGGCAATGAGTTAGTTTTCAGTGCTGCATAACAAAGTAACAAAAAATTAGCTTAAAATCATATACATTCCTCCATTTATCTTACTATTTCCATGGGTCAGATGTCCAGGCATGGCTCTTTGCTCATGGTCTCAGAAGACTGCAGTCAGGTGTTGGTGGGGACAGTGGCCTCATCTGAGACTCCTCTTCTAAGTTCACATGGTTGTTGACACAATATATTTTGTCCTGATAGCTTGCTTATTGAAGGCCAACAGAAGAATCTCTCTGACCTCAGGAATGGCCTCAGTCTCTCTTTTAAAGAGCTCACCATTAGGTCACACCCACAAAGCTAATCTCCCTTTTGATTAACACAGTCACTTGATTAGGGACCACAATTGTACCTGCAATATCCTCCATCTTTGCCATATTACTTACCATAACATAATCACAGGAGTGATATTCATAGATCCTGCCTTCACCAAGCGGAGAATACTATACAAGGGCATGGGTGATTTTAGAATCTGCCTATCACAGGCAGACAGCAGGCAATAATATTTTGCTTCCTTTTTCATGTGTTACAGACTGAATGTTTGTGTGCCCCCAAAATTCATATGTTGAAGTCCTAACACCCAAAGTGATGATGTTTGGAGGCACAAAAGACCTCTTTAATAGGATTTCACTGCATGGAACATTAACACTAAGGATGACACTTGACTCATAAGAAAATGTTCATTTTGTTAGGCATCTTTAAAAGACCCAGGGAAAAGAGATGTAATGACTAATTTAAGAGATTCTGTTTCTTGTGTGACAATCAGTCTTATTATGTTATAGTGATCATGTATTTAAAACCATTTTAAAGATACCAACTTAAAATGGTCAAAATATAAAGTTTTGATTTTCAAAGAGACTGAAAATGTCTTCATTTGTAAAGAATACTCAAATAGGTAAAATGACGTTTTCCATAATTGCCTCATAAAGAATGGTTAGCGTTATTCTGACTTGGTTAAGGTTAGATATCAGAACCATAATTTCTGATTTTTTTTTTTAGTTTAATTTTTGTGGCAAAGTATTCTATGAGGAAAGTACATAGTAGTGATTTGAAAAGAAAAATATCTGGCCCTGGCTGGTTTGGCTCACTGGATAGAGCATCAGCCTGCGGACTCAAGGGTCCCAGGTACGATTCCGGTCAAGGGCATGTACCTTGGTTGCAGGCATACCCCCAGTAGGGGTTGTGCAGGAGGCAGCTGATCCATGCTTCTCTCTCATCGATGTTTCTAACTCTCTATCCCTCTCCCTTCCTCTCTGTAAAAAATCAATAAAATATATTTTTAAAAAAAGAAAGAAAGAAAAATATCTGGTTGCTGTCTTGGCTGGGTGGCTCATTTGGTTGTAGCTTCATCTTCATCCATACACCAAAAGGTTGTGTGTTTGATTCCTGGTCAGGGCACATACAAGAGGCAACCAATGTTTCTCTCTCACATCAATGTTTGTTTTTCTTTCTCTCCCCCCGCCCCCCATCCTCTCTCTAAAAGTCAGTAAACATATCTTCCAGTGAGGTTTAAAAAAAATAAAATAAAAAAGAAAGCTTTTAAGAACAAAAGTATCTGGTTGCAGGGAACATGCAGATTTTGGTTTTTTTAAATAAATATAAGTTATGTCTATCAGATTATTTTTATTGTATTACATATACTTTATTTTTAAAAATTAAATATTTTTTAATGCTCACTAGAGGATATATTTTACTGATTTTAGAGAGAGGAGAAGGGTGTGCGTGTGTGTGTGTGTGTGTGTGTGTGTGAGAGAGAGAGAAAGATATGAGAGAAACAGAGAGAGAGAGAGAGAGAAATATATGAGAGAAACATCGATTGGTTGCCTCCCATATGCACCTTCACTGTGGATCAAACCTAGGGTATGTGCCCTGATGGGGAATCAAACCCACAACCTTTCAGTGCACAGGATGTTGCTCCAACCACCTGAACCACACTGGCCAGGGCTATATTACATATATTTTAAGTAATTGTAATTAAATAAACAGCTGTTCATTTCACAGTTCTTGTAATTACTTATTCTAATATCAGGGGTGGGGAACATCTGGCCTGAGGTCCACATAAGGCCGAAGAAATCATTTGGTCTGGCCCTGACAAGGCATCCAGGCAGTGGTTCTCAACCTTCCTAATGCCACAACCCTTTAATACAGTCCCTCATGTTGTGGTGACCCCCAACCATAAAATTACTTTCGTTGCTACTTCATAACTGTAATTTTGCTACTGTTTTGAATCGTAATGTAAATATCTGATATGCAGGATGTATTTTCATTGTTACAAATTAAGCATAATTAAAGCATAGTGATTAATCACAAAAACAATATGTAAGGGTCGTTCGACCCCCAAAGGGGTCACGACCCATAGGTTGAGAACCGCTGCATTAAGGGGTGATTTAATTAAATGTTTGACCAAATATAGCAGGTTAATTTTTTTTTTTTAATATATTTTATTGATTTTTTACAGAGAGGAAGGGAGAGAGATAGAGAGTTAGAAACATCGATGAGAGAGACATCGATCAGCTGCCTCCTGCACATCTCCTACCGGGGATGTGCCCGCAACCCAGGTACATGCCCTTGACCGGAATCGAACCTGGGACCTTTCAGTCCGCAGGCCGACGCTCTATCCACTGAGCCAAACCAGTTTCGGCAGCAGGTTAATTTTTTAAAAATATGTTTTTATTGATTTTTCTAGAGAGAGAGAGAGAGAGAAAGAAACATTTATGAGAGAGAGAGAGAAACATTGATGAGAGAGACACATCGACCAGCTACCTCCTGTATGCTCCCTAATGTGGACAGAGCCTGCAATCCTGGCATGTACCCTGACCTGGAATCGAACTGGTGACCTCTTGGTTCATAGGTTGACATTCAACTACTGAGCCACATCACCCTGGCTAGCAGGCTAATTTTTAGGTTGATAATTTTGTGTGGTCCAAGAATGATGTTATTAAATAACCAAATGGCCCGTGGCAGAAAAAAGGTTCCCACCCATGCATTAAATCCTTTGATAGTTCAGGGCTTTTTGTAATCTCTTAGTAAAAGAAGTTGCCACTAACCTAGGGTTACAAAGTCTATTGTGTAGTAACACGCCTGTGATTAAATATTCTTTGAATTTGCCAACTAGTGACTACTTAACATTTTGTTGTTGCAACACTTTATTATTATTGTTACATCATCGGCTATTGCAAGAACATTAGAGCTTAGAATTCCTATTGTCTAAAGAAGGTTCAATTTTGAATGAAAAGTGCTAGTTTATATGCCAACATAGTTGAAATGTCTCATAATCCAGACAGTCCAATTCATTCAGAAATGATTACTGATATGCAGGCTTTTAAAAGGTCAGTATATCTTTTCATTTTTGTGAGTGATTCTTTTTTCTTATTTAGTTGTGAGAAAATTTCATCCCAAACTTTATTATCTGGGGAAGAATTTGATGAGAGATGTGGGGATGAGTTGGTTAAGGATATTGCATAAATGAGAATTGATGAGTGAACCAACTCTGAGTGGTTGAGAGTTTGACCTCATAATTTATACACATTTAAAAGCTGTTTTTAGTGATTATAGGTCCTATGATTACAAAGAGTCTGAATCCTCCGCATTTTCCTTATCGACATTTCAACTTGGTTGATGTTCAGTGCATTTTGTTATTCATGAGAATCATAAGGTAGGGATTATTTTCTTCCTTTTAAACATGAGGAGCTAGAAGCCTGTGGTTCCCACCTAGTTAAGAGGTTGGATTCATAGCCAGGTTTATATGACTGTAAATTGCATACTCTGAATTTTATGCTGAATATTTTTGTTTCCATAATAGAACCATATTCCAGTTTTCTTTCCTACTTTTCCATTTGGGCAAGCAATTTAATTTCTTTTTGCTTCTTTGCTTTCTCCATTTGTAAAACTGGCCATACTGCTTACATCATTCTGTTAGTTAAAAGCTTTAATGTTATTTTTAAATACTTTGAGATAGTTGAAAAGATTATTATAAAATCTATACTAATAAAAGGGTAATATGCTAATTAGACCGGACGTCTTCCGGACAAAGTCGCAGCAGCTGCGAGGGCCAAGGCCCGGTGGCGCAAGAGAAGCAATGGTGTCGAGGGCCCAGGCCAGTCCCACGCACACTGGGTGGCCCTTCCATCTGCAGATGCGGCACTGGGAGAGGCGGGCTGGTCCCACCCGCTGCCACGTGGCCCCTCCATCTGCAGAGGCGGGGCGGCCTGCGGTCCTGGGGCCTCCGCAGAGGCTGGACAGGGTGTGACTGAGGTGCCTCAACCTCCCACAGCCCCTCCCCCAGCCAGCCTGGCCCCAGTTGCTCCCCACACACACACAAGTGGGCAGGAGGCAGGGCCAGGGCCGAGGGTCAGTAGCCCTGGCAATGGCGGCCAGCTTTGGCAGTAGCAGCGGAATGATGGGACCAGCACCTTCTCTTGATCTTCCTGGTCTCTTCCCACAGAGTGGGGCCAGACTGTGGCTTAGGACATCCCCTGAGGGAACCGCCCTCCATTGCACTAATTTTTGTGCACCAGGCCTCTAGTGTTATATATAATTAAAATGATCTTATAGAACTTTTTTCTTACTAACGCAAAGAGCTCTTACTTAGTTTCTAGACATTATCTCTGTTATATCTTAGAGCCCAATGAAGCTCTTGTTATTAATGAGAAATTGAAGATTAAGAGGTTCTGTAAATTGCTTCCCCTCCCAACTATTTGATGGGCAATAGAATGATGAAGGGAGAGGTGAGGTGTCTTTGATACTTAAGAACTAAAGATCTTAGTGGTTTAATAAGGTTGCACATGTTGAAAGCACTTTATTAACTATGAAGCATTGTGTAAATGAAGGCTATTCTAGTTGAACCATCTTATTTATGGCTGAGATAAAAGGAGCCAGAGAGAGATTTAAGTGACACTTTAGAATATTAAAAATAGTGCTCTAGTATGTGAGCCTAATCACCCAAGTGAGCCATTAGGTTAGAAGTGAAATACATTTTTCTCCAGTAAGTAAGTCGTTGGAATTGGGAAGCATTTAGTGCATCAATAATTTACTTTTTTTTCTATAGATTCCTGCAAGCTGGACAAATCCCTCAGGCAGATATCATATTGGCATTAAAAATGGCTACGACTTCTATCCAAAGGCTCTCAAGGAAAGGATACAGGTGATGTTCAATCTAGTATCACTGACTTATCTTCTTTCTCAAATGTTATTCCTACTGAAGAAAAAAATTATTAATTCTCACTAACTTTTAATTATTTTGGATGATGGGAGACTTTCAAACAATGACTTCTTAAAGAAAGGTTCTGTTCAATGGAATTTAACCTATTAAAGTCACTGTTCTTAATATTGAACACATGCATAAGCTTAGGGAAACTTGATAGACTGAAATTGTATTAAATGTTTGTGCATTTGTGTTTTTCTGGGAAATGGCATATAGATTTCATTGGATTTTTGAAAGACTTTTTTTTAAACCTCAAAACGATTAAAGACAGTTGATTTAAAAGCCATACTTTTTAGCTTTTATGACCATTTGTCCTATTTTTCCATAGATTAGCCTTGATTCCAGTTAGTTATCATTTAGTATTAAGGAAAGTGTTACTCAAACCTAAAGCAGCTGCAGTATAGGAAGCACAAATCTGTCATTAGAGAAGTAGAGCTGTGAATAGAGGGATAAGGAGCCTGCTTTAAAGCAGCACTATTCAGTAGACCTTTCAGTGATGATGGAAATGTTCAAAATGTTCAATATCTGTCCATTATGGTAGTCACTAGCCGCAGGTAGCTATTGTGAACTTGAAATGTGACTAGTATGACTAAGGAATTGAAATTTTAATTGATGTAATATTTTAGAATTTCAGTTTAAAAAGCACCATGTGGCTAGTGGCTCCCGTAGCCGCTGTAGAAGATGGCTATGATACTAGTTGCTGATGTAGACAGGGTTCAGGGCTTCAACTGTAAAATGAGATGTAAACCTTGAAAATGAGCCTGAAGGGTAAGACCTCTGGGTCCTTTTATCTAATCATAATATCATTATCTGCTTCTCCAGGGGTCTATGGACCATAAGAAGATATATTACATTTATAATAATCAATACTTGTTAGATTCCAATCATTATTACAAAAATAATGCACCTAACTTTTATTTGGTACTATTTTATTTTAAAATTTCAGGCTGAAGTACACATATACAGCACAATGTTTTTATGCACTGTATTAAATTTAATCAACTGTGTTGATTAGGTATAAATTAACATACAAAAATAGAGTGATAAAGTTAAAGCTGAACCCCACACTCCTTAGCTCAGTCAAGTTGCTTATTTTACTGGAAAGGACTTTTCCTTTGGGAGGCACCATGGGTTAAAGACAATGGAAATTAAGGTAAGATCAATTTTAGTAAAAAATAAACCTATCAAGTCAAAGAGGATCAGAAATTAATATGCCAGAGTGGGGGGAAATTAAGGAAGCCTGCATGTCCATCAAAATGCAGCTGCAGTCTTCCTCCTAGATCCTATGCTTCTAGTTATCTTGAGACATTTCTCAGTTCTGTAAGGTCCCAAAATACAGGTTTGTTTGTTTTTTTACTTTCATTGACTGGGAATTCAGTTATCTGACATTGTATTATTTACTCTTTGAAGGATTTAAATTGTGGCATACAATGCATAAAAATACTTTTGGGTGTGTTTTGATAAGCTTCTCTTAAAACCTAGATGCAGTGAATGAAATCAATTTTTAATCATTCATTGCTTTATCAACTTGATTATAAATGATTTTTTTTCTCCTCCTTATGAGAATCATATAGCATCAGAGCTGATAACTAGGTCCACATATGAATGAATGCCTAGGTTTACCTGAATATCTGTCAACCTCATTGGGAGGTAATTTTTCTGTATTTACAGAAAGAACGGAAGGAAAAAATCTGGGACCCTGTTCACAGAATGGCCCTGGCAGAAGCTTGTAGAAAACAAGAAGAATTTGATGTTGCCAACAATTGCCCTTCTCAAGTTGGTGCTCGTCATTTTTATTTAAACATTACTATAGGACCCTGTACCATAGAGTTCTTAGAGAATTATGAATAGACTTTTTTCCCACAAGTTTTAAGTTGTTTAGTTTTACTCATTTTTTCTTTAGTGTTTATCTGAAATCAGTTCACATATGTACTAATTTTTAAAAACTTATTGAGCATATAAGAACATGTAAAGTGCTTAAATCTAAGTGTGTAGTCATGAATTATCACAAAATGAACATCGCATATTAGCAGCAGCATCTCATGCCTCTTCCTAGTTATTGCTTTCTTGTTCCTTCTTAAAGGCAACCACCATCCTAACTTCTTTTATTTTTTTGTAATATATTTTTATTGATTTCAGAGAGGAAGGAAGAGGGAGAAAGAGATAGAAACACCCGTGATGAGAGAGAATCATGGTAGATCAGCTGCCTCCTGCAAGTCCCCCACTGGGGATTGAGCCCACAACCCGGGCATGTGCCCTTGACTGGAATTGAACCCGGGACCCCTCAGTTTGCAGGCCGACACTGAGCCAAACCGGCCAGGGCTTAACTTCTAAAACTATTGAATGATTTTGCCTATTTTGAAGTTTGTAAACTGGAATCATGCAGTGTGCATTCTTTCATGTGTAGCTGATCTCATGCAGTATATTTGTGAGATTCATCCATATTTAGGGTGTTGAAATAGTTTGTTCACTTCCCTTGATATTTGTTGGATACAGCACAAATGTATATATCCATTCTACATATTGTTATTTTCTTTGTTTTCAGTTTTTGGCTATTGTGAAAAATACTATTTTGAATATTCTTTGTGTGTGTGTGTGTGTGTGTGTGTATCTGTGTGTGTGTGTATGTGTGTTTAGATTCTATATATAAATGAAACCTTTGGTATTTGTCTTTCTCTGTCTGACTTAGTTCACTGAACAATAATACCTTCCCATTCATGTTATCACAAATGGCAGGATTTCATTCTTTTTTATTGCTGAGTAATAGTTCATTGTATATATCTATCACATCTTTTTTTATCCAGTTACTGATTGATGGATACCTAATTTGCTTTCATATCTTGGCTGTTGTAAATAATGCTGCAATGAACATAGGGGTGTAGATATCTTAAAATTTTTTGAATTTATAAAAATTAAATTTTTATTCACTAGAACCATTCAGGTGAATGTACAGCAGTCTAATGTAGTATGTAGTTAAAACATACTTAGGTTGAAGCATATGAAATTCTCATTATTGTAGATCAAAATGGTTAAATAGCTTATATGTACATGATAATGTATATAGTATATACTTAACGTAGTATATTCTAAAAGAGATAATAGTTTATGGTTCCTATTATTGGGTTCTTAAGAAACAGATTTTAAATGGAAACAGTCCCAATATAAAAATGTAAAAGTTGATAACCTATTTATAGCAATTTTATAATTACTTTTGAAAATGAGTAATGTAGATAAAGGATATGTAACAAAAACATGTTTTGGCCAAATGATATCACCAACATAAAACATAGTGTCCTTCTCAAAGTGGGTGGAGTGAATGAATGAAAGATTGAGTAAAAGAAGTATTATTTTTTAAATGTTTAATATATTAATTGATGCCTGCATCATTAAATTGAACTACAAGTTGCATAGATATAAAAAGAAAAATTTCTTAAAATTTTCCAAGGTAAAATAACTACTGTTAGGTCACAATGTCTGTGGTTATATGTTAATACAACTTTTCAAGAGTACAAAATATACTAATATTAATGTATTTTCCCATTGATTAGGTAAATAAACTAATCAAAGAGGAGCTTCAAAGTCAAGTGGAATTGCTAAATTCTTTTGAGAAAAAATATAGTGATCCTGGCCCTGTATATGACTGCTTGGTATGGCACGATGGTGAAGTCTGGAGGTAAACTTCATGTGTTTTACTAGAGGCCCGGTGCACGGATTTGTGCACTGGTGGGGTTCCTTGGCATGGCCTGTGGGGATTGGGCCAAAACCAGCAGTGCAGTGCTGCCTGTCACTCTTGGCTGCCACTCCAGCTCATCCCAGCCTGCTGCGCCTGCATGAGCCCTGCATCTGGCACCCATCGGTCAGCTGAGCAGCGCTCCAGCGCTCCCACTATGGGAGCACACTGACCACCAGGGGGCAGTTCCTGCGTTGAGCGTCTGGTGGTCAGTGCGCGTCATAGCGACCAGTCATTCTGGTCGCTTGGGTTGCTCCAGGCGCTTAGGCATTTATATATTAGTATACAATAGATAGCTCTTCATGTCAAAGTATTTTTTGTCTACCCTGAAGGACATTAAACCCTCAAAACTGCCAGAGATTTGGTTTATTATTACATTAATATCACTAAGCAAAACTATTTGAAAGCCAAATTGGCTTTTGGGTAGTTTGGATAAGCCTTTTGAACTTCTTAGTACTTTAGACACTAAATCTGACTTTCTCGTTTAAAGTTTATTTCACTAACCAGATAGTTATCAGTAACCAGAATTTATCAGTTTAATAATTGATATATATAAAAGTGTTCCTGATTGAAGTTGGGCAATTTGGAAAGTAACTTCAAGAGAATATTGCAAAGCATCTATGTTGGGCAAGCAAGGAAAGTTGAATGAAGATATCTAAATTGAGACAAGGTGGCTAAGTTGAAGTGAGGCATTATAATACAGGTGGTATGATACAGATTTCTAAGATGGAATCCTAGCTGTTTGACCTTGAATATCTCTAATCCTGTTTTCACATCTGTTAATTGAGATAATAATACTGCTTTCCTAGAGGATTTTGTAAAAATTAATTTTGTTTCGAGACACAGTATGCACTCAATAAATGTAAGCTTTTGCTGCTGTTACTAATAATAGTAATATTGATGTTTTATACTAAGTTACTTATCCTACACATTTTCAGTTTTTTTCTTAGTAGAATTGTACACTACAGATACATTTCTTGGAGTTGGTAGTGTGACTTCTTGAAAACTATCTGCATGGAAATAGGAATGTGTTCTTAACACAGATATATAGGCATATGTGTGTTTTTAGGGTACCAGCAGTAAACCAGAGGCTTTCCTTAAAACTCCTTTTTTTGTTTCTTTTGCTTTGGATAGAATTATATTTTAATTTTTTTAAACCCCTAAAACTTGAAATCAAATATAGTTTTGTAGTTTGAGTCCCTATTCATATGCAGAGAATCATTTCCCAAGATACAGGACAAGATATGATGACTTGATTACTTTTCTCAGATTGTTTACTTTACATTGTACCCATCTTAAAGGAGGTATTTCCTCCTATGGATGTCAATACTATCTCATCTCTGACAATTGGTATAAATTTTTAATTGAATGAGAAATTCCTGCTCCATTTGCATTTTTCATTCAGATGATATTAAATATTAATGTAGTTTTTGCATGTATTCAGTTATGTTGTATGGGTGTGTGAATACATGTAAGTGTACACACATTTGTGAACATTTTTTTTCCCTACAAAGCTATGCAGAAAGCTTTGATCATAGTGATTGTAACATAAAAAGTGTTCAAAGGTATGGTTTAGCAAAATTTGGTATATCCTCTACATAGTGTAACATGAGATAGTCATTCCTAGTGATAAGGCTTAGGTGAATTTTATTGTGGGAGAGGAGTCAAGATTAAATGTGAGGAAAATACTAGATACAAAACTGAGTATATGTGGGGAAAATGTACTACAAAAGGACTGAAAGAAATACTATAAAATTAGTAGGGATTGCATAGTGGGGCAATAGGTGGTTTCAATTACAGTATTTTACATGACTGAGAACTGCAGGCTACTTTGTCCTCAGGGAAGGGAATTTAGAATCACGAGGTCCAGGGTGCCAGTGTATGTTTCCAGAAGGTTTACTTGGTCGTTAAGGCAGTTGACAGGGTAAGTGATAAATTATAACAGGTTGTCAACAGTATTCTAAGACACCTTTAGAATTTTTCTGTTGGAAATGATGTTTAATCAGACATTAAATGAAATGCAATCTGAAATCACTAGAGTAACATTTTAGAAAATATTATGAGTGAGAAATGTAGCAGAATTATGCTTCAAGTGCTACTAGGAATACCTTTTTTTAAAGTATCATAATATCTCACTTAGGGCTTTAATCTCCCCACCTCATTTCAGAGTTAGATCCAGAATTTTTTTTCGGAGAATCTTAAAAACTCCACATCACCTAAGGCGAACTTAGACACAGCCATTTCTGAGGGAGAGTAAAGTGACCTTAAGTATCATGTGTTTGTTTTGTTTTTGTTTCACAAAGAATGCCAAGTCTATCCTCCCCCTGCCACATTTCCAGTAATTGTTAAACCCACATCTCTGCACTTAGTAGATAACCTAATATAACTATACTCTTAAGCAGGGGTCCTCAAACTTTTTAAGCAGGGGGCCAGTTCACTATCCCTCAGACCGTTGGAGGGCCAGACTATAGTTTAAAAAAAACTATGAACAAATTCCTATGCACACTGCACATATCTTATTTTGAAGTAAAAAAACAAAACGGGAACAAATAACAATATTTGTATTTGCATGTGGCCCGCGGGCCGTAGTTTGAGGACCCCTGCTCAGGAGGTATGGTGTCAAACTCACTATATCCTTATGGAGCAGAAAACTGGTTGAGAGAAGTAGTATGTATTTATAGAAGATTACATAAAGGAAAGACCATTGATTTGTTTCTTTTCAATAGTTTTTTATTTTGCTATCTCAGGTTTTTTGTTTTGTTTTGGGATTTTTTTTTTAGATTTGATGAAAGCTATGAATTTTTTCCATAGAAAATTAAACAAATGTATTCAAAATGTTTAGGAATTTATAAACCCTAAATCCCTAATTTTTTCCATGAACCTCATTTTCATATTCCCTTTCTCTGTATTCTGACAACTGTTCCTTGAATTAAGCCAACCAGACCTTCAGAAAGGTATAACCTTGCACCACATTCATGGAGTTATTATTGAAGTTACTAATATTTATGTTTATTTTGATAGCATGTTTGAATTGTTGAGTCACTTTATATTGATGGTGGTTATAAGAAACTGATCTGTGAAATGCATCACTGTATTTGCTGTGATAATTTTTGAAATCATTTTTTATTTTCCAATTACAGTTGACATACAATATTATATTAGTTTCAGGTGTACAACTGAATCAAAATTGGGCATTATATAACTTACTAAGTGATCATCCTGATAAATCTTGTACCCATCTGACACCATACATATTATTAGAATATTGTTGACTGCATTTCCTGTGCTGTACTTTACATCCCTGTGAATATTCTCTAACTACCAATTTGTACTTCCCAACCCCTTCACCTTTTTCACCCATCCCCATTCACAACCATCAAAATGTTCTCTGTATCTGTGAGTCTGTTTCTGTTCTGTTTATTTTGGTTTCTTAGATTCAATTTTTATCTTTTCTTTTTCTTCTTAAAGAAGACCCTTTAACATTTCACATATTACTGGTTTGGTGGTGATGAACTCCTTAGCTTTTTTTCTTATCTGGGAATCTTTTATCTGTTCTTCCATTCTAAAAGATAGCTTTGCTGGGTAGAGTAATCTTGGTTGTAGATCCTGGATTTTTGTCACTGAATATTTCTTGCCAATCCCTTCTGGTCTACAAAATTTCTATTGAGAAATCAGCTTACAGTCTTATGGGTGCTCCCTTGTAGGTAACTAATTACTTTTCTCTTGCTGCTTTTTATATTCTCTCTTTGTCTTTATCTTTGGCATTTTAATTATGATGTGTCTTGATGTAGGTCACTTTGAGTTCATCTTATTGGGACTCTCCGCACTTCCTGGATTTGTATGCCTTTTCCTTTACCATGTTAGGGAAGTTTTCTGTCATTATTTTTCAAATAGGTTTTCAGTTTCTTGCGTTATCTCTCTTTCTTTTTCTTCTGGCACCCCCATGATTCAAATGTTGGTACACTTGAAGTTAACCTAGAGGGTCCTTACAATATCCTACATTTGTTTAATTCATTTTTCTTTTGCAGTTGTGCCTGGGTATTTTTTTACTTTCTTATTATCCAAATCACTGATTTGATTCTCAGCTTCATCTACTCTACTGTTGATTCCCTGTAAATTCTTCGTTTCAGTTAATGTATCATTCATTTCTGACTGTTTCTTTTTTATGGTTTCTACGTCCTTATTTTAAGCTGTTGACGCTCTCACTAAGTTCAGCTACTCTTTGCTGGAGTTCATTGAGCATCCTTATAATTAATGTTTTGAACTCTGCATCTAATAGATTAGATTGCTTGTCTCTATCTGGTTAGCTCTTTTTCTGGAGTTTTATTCTACTATTGGTCTGGTGCACAGATTCGTGCACATAGAAAGGAAATTAATCAGAAGAAATATTAGCAAACAGTGCCCCAACAACAACATAACCCACGTCCGAAGATGGAGTAACATGGACCCGTGAGGAATCGGACTCCCTTCTCTCTGGTTCTGGGATGCGTCACTCAAGAGCTGCTGCTGCCAAGTCACCACAGCTTGATAGTAAACCAGATTTGGAGCCTACAGTGCCCCAACAACAGTGTATCCCACGGCCGGAGGTGGAATTGCACAGCCCTGTGAGGAATCGGGCTCCCTCCTCTCTGGTTCCGGGGTGCATCACCCAAGAACCGCTGCTGCCAAGTCACTGGAGTTTGGCAGCTCCTGCATTGAGCGTCTGCCCCCTGGTGGTCAGTGTGTGTCATATGTACTGGCCAGTCGGACAGTTGGTTGGTCACTTAGCCTTTTATATATATAGGTCTTTTTCATTTGGGACATGTTTCTTTGTCTCCTCATTTTGGCAGTCTCTCTGTTTTTGTTTCTATGTATTAGATAGAGCTGCTGTATCTCCCAGGCTTGGTAGGGTTGCCTAATGTAATGTCCTGTAGGATTCAGTGCCACAGTCTCCCCTTCCATCTGATCTGGGCACTCCAGGTGCACTCCCCCCTCCAATTCCCTGTTTGGGCTGTGTACACCTTTTATAGTTGAACCTTAATTGCTGTGGGCACCTCATTGGGAGGGGTTTACTCTCAAGCCAATTAGCTGCAAGAACTGGTTGCAACCAGCATGGTGGATCAACTGTGTAGGGGCCTACCCCACAGAGTAGGACTTAACTTCAGCAGGGCTCTGATGTCCACTGAGTCTGGCCCTTGAGTATGTGCTTGTGGAGGTGGTTGGATGCTGCTTCTGTATGACTTGAAGCTATCCACCTGGTGCACTGGCTCTGGGGCCTCCTGGGAGGTGCAGGCCAAGTCAGCCACATGGCATGAGCTATAAAACAATCTGTAGGTGGCTGCTATTTGTGCTGGGCTTGGAGGTGCAGAGGCCAAGTTGTGAAGCAAAGCCAGCTGCCACTAGTGCCAGGCCTCGGGCCATTTAGTGAGCAGCATGTGGCACACCCATGAGATTCTACTTGTTTGAAAGATTTTAGGAAATTCTGAAGCATGATCCAAGACAAGTCATTCTTATGGAAAATGCATTGGAAACAGCTGGGTGGGCCTGCTATTTGGGTGGAATGGAGTCTCAGGGAATAACCAGGGTGGGGTGAATGATGTTAGCCATGTTGATGGAGACTCAGACATGGTGCCTACCTGCCAGTTCAGGAGTGGGAGGGACTACAGGGGGCTCATCAAAGGAACAATGGCCTTTGCCAGCACTTTTGCCTGTGAGAAAACCATCACCCCTGCTCTTGCCCTGATGCCAGACAATTTACTTCCTTCCCCTATGTCCTTGGTGTCTTATGAGTTGCTTCTCTAGCGCTGAAGCTCAGAATGAGTGAGTCTGAGTAAGTTTGTGTACTGGCTCTTTAAAGGAACACCTAGGACTGTAGCCTCCCTTCATTTCATTTAGCAACAATCCCTGTGGAGCTTTATAGCCAGAAATTATGGGGAGTTCTCTTCCTGGCACTGGAACTCTGGCTGGGGGACTGGTGGAAGACTGGGACACCCCTCACCTCCCCATCCCTACTCCTCAGGGTATTCTCTGTAGCTAAGGTAGCCCTCCTGGTTTTTATCCACCATACATGGGTGTGGGACCAGCTCATTCTCATCTCCTTCCCCCCAACCAGTCTCCATGTGGCTTCTTTATATCTTTAGTTGTAGGACTATGTTCAGCTAGATTTCAGGCAGTTCTGAATGATAGTTCTATAGTTGAGTTGTAATTTTGCTGTGGTTGTGAGAGGATGCCAGTACCCCCATTTACCTACACTACCATCTTGACCGCCCTTGCTGTAAGAATGTTGTTAAAAGTGTTGATTCATCGGTTATTTCATCATTTGGCAAATATTTGAGTAGCTTCATTGAGTAGGTGGACTCTCTAGAAGCTACTCCATGGAGTCTAGACCCTGTGAAATCAAGTATTGGGGTCATCTGAACCCATCTAGGAATCATCAAGAAAGGTTTCATTGAAGGATTAGCAAAAGTTAGCTAAGCAAAGAGGGTAGAATAGGGGGGTGAGGGGGAAGATCCAGAGGACAACAAGGAGCTGGTAGAAATTTACAGTGCATTATAGGCTGCACAAAAGAAAGGGAGGGCTTAGAATGACTTCCAGGAGGGATCCTAACCATCTATTTTGGAACCAAAAGTGCTGCTCTGTCTTGCAAATACGGAGGATTTGATGGAATACATTTTACCTTTTAACCTCAGTCCTACCTCCGTTTGACATGCTACTTGTTTTCTCTTTTCCTAATTTTTCTCATAAGTGTTCAATCTTTTATATGTTGCTATATTGTATGTTTTTTTGAAATGTTGTAAATCATTTTGGCTACACATTGATTGAAGTCTATACATAAACACAAACTGACAGTTTTAGAGATCCTTCTTTCCAAATTGTTGTAGTTTGTTCATAGAATATACATGCCTTAGTGTTTATAGTAAACAAGTGGCCCAGTGCACGAATTCGTGCACATTGAAAGGAAATTAATTTGAAAAAATATTTTAATATTGCTATTTGCCCTTTCTCTATAATAGAAGTGTCAAACAAATTCACAATCGACAATGACAGATGGAAACACATGGGTGTGATGGGTGCCAGCGAGAGCTTTATCTATATAGCGCATGTGTGAGCCAACTTAGCCTTTTATATATAGAGAATAAACTTGCTTAATTAGACCTGCTTTCTGATTTAGATAAACTTTTTCCATCCCAGTGAAGCACCCCAACTTCTTTTTCAGGTAATTGTCAGCAACACAGCAGTAAATATCAACATGAATCAGATTATTATTGTAGATCACACAGGGAGAGACAAAGGGTAAAATATTTAACTGCAGCAGTGTTTGACTATATTCTGTGCAGTGAGAAAACCTGAAGTCATTTTCAACCTCCACCATTTCTTCTTTTTAGTCGGGTCAAGTTTCTGAACTTTCTAAATCTTTGTTTTCTCACTAATGAAAAGAAAATAGGATTCCACTGAGTCTCCTATCTACCTACTCCAGGATTTCTGTGAGGATCAAATGAGATGAGGCACGGGAAAACGCTTTACAGACATTTACTTAAAGTGTGAAATGCCCTGACCGGTTTGGCTCAATGGATAGAGCATCGGCCTGCAGACTGAAGGGTCCTGGGTTCAATTCCAGTCAAGGGCATGTACCTTGGTTGTGGGCACATCCCCAGTAGGGGATATGCAGGAGGCAGCTGATCGATGTTTCTCTCTCATTGATGTTTCTCTCTATTCCTCTCCCTTCTTCTCTGTAAAAAATCAATACAATATATTTAAAAAATAAAAAAATAAAAAAGTGTGAAATGTTTGTACCTGGCTATAAAGCAAGTCGGGTTCCTGGGCTGAAGAAACTGCAAGGAGGCGAGGTGTGCTAGGGAGAGGAAGCCGGGCATTTCCGGGTTGGGCTGAGCTGTGGGCCGAATTTTTGGCCATGGGGTCTCGGCAGCTTTGGCTGCGATTTGGTGGGATATTGCTCCAGGATGGTGGTGGGGCCTGTGTTCCACTTGGGGGAAGTCAAGTGTTGGTTTGTCGACACTAGATCCATGGTGCTGGCCAGTGCACATCATGGCAGCTCCTGCGTTGAGTGTCTGGCACCTGCTGATGGCACCAAGCAATCGGGACCGGCACCAGGCACCAGCAGCAGGGGCGGCTCTGGCGCTGGCTGCAGGTGCGAGCAGGGCTGTTGCCAGCAGTGGGTGCGAGAGGCGGCTGCCAGCCCCAATTGCCCCTCAGGAGCAGGGGGAGGTGGAGAAGCCCTGAGGGGTGATCGGGGCTGGTGCCAGGTGACGACAGCAAGTGTGCGTGGGACTGGCGCCGGCAGCAGGTGCAAGCACTGTGTGGGACCATGGCACATGGGAGCAAAGAATTTTCAGTAACCACCAAAGGCTCGCCCTGATGACAGCGACTGGAGCCCTGCATTGGTCTGGTGCCCATGCTCACCTGCTCCACCATCCCACCATGGCTATCGCCTGTCTTGTTCTGCGCTCTGCTGCCGACACCTGCCATGTTCCGCATGTACCCCCTGGTGGTCATCACACATCATAGCAACTGGTTGTCCAGTTGTTCCACTGTTTTGTCTATTTGCATATTAGGGTTTTATATATATAGATGAGAGACCTGGTGCACAAAAACTTGTGCAATGGGGCAGTGTCCCTCAGCCTGGCCTGCCCTGTCTCACAGTTTGGGAGCCGTCAGGATGTCCTACTAACAGCTTAGGCCCGCTTCCCTGGGAGCAGGCCTAAGCTGAAGTCTGGCCTTTCTCTGTGGGAGGCGACCGGGCTGATCATGGGAAGGTGCCTCCTCCATCACCCCACTGCTACTGCCACTGCCGGCCGCCGGCCCTCCTTGGCCCTTGTAGCCCCTGCGGCTTTGGAGGGACGTCCGGGAAGATGTCTGGTCTATCTGGTCTAATTAGCATATTACCCTTTTATTAGTATAGATATATGGCTTCTATACAATTAAAAAGTTAAACTGGGAAAGAGCAGATAGGACAACCATAAACTATGTAGAAAATGCTTTTTGTTAAATATGGTTGCCTAAGGCTATTACAACTGGGATTGTGGCTCAATAATAGTACTTGGTTTAAGGAGCTTGCATACGCAGTGGGTCCAGCAGCCAGTTCTAGAAGAAGCAGGAAGTAAGGCCTAGGCTATATGTGAAAATCATCCTAAAAATATTCTAAAGCTCTAGGCTAAGCTTTGTTCTAATTTCTTATGTGGGCTGTAAGGCTTCCTGCCTGGAATTTTGTGACACTACCTTACCTAATCTTTGCTGATGACTGTGAAACAGAGAAATTTAAACCAGGCAGTTACTGTGTTTGCTGTGGTTGAAACAGATAGGGTAGTAAGAATATACCTGAGAAGCAACATTATGTAGTTTTCTGGAAGATAAGACAATAGATTTCATTATCTATTCTATATTCTGAATTTACAGAGCCTGCATTGATTCGAATGAAGACGGGGACTTGAGTAAATCTACTGTATTGAGAAACTACAAAGAAGCCCAAGAATATAGTTCTTTTGGCACAGCTGAGATGCTGAATTACTCCGTTAATATATATGATGATGGAAACTTGCTCTCTATTGTGACCAGTGGAGGTATTCTGTTTCAGATATGCTAATTAGAGTTAAATTTACAAAGTGCAAGATGATAAATTTCTGTAGCCAGAAACAGCCTCATAGAGAATTTAGAGATTCCAACTGAAGAACTAGGTCTGGAATAATAGATGTAATTTGGTTCCTTGGCAAAGTGTTGTTCCTTAAAATCATAGTCATGTAGGATCCCTTCCAAGAATATAAACATGGTCCAACCACAAAAAAAAATCCATCAGCATAATTCATCTAAAGAACAGTAATTTCACTTCCAAATATTAATCTGAGAGAAATTCAAACTGTTTTTGAAATGACAACAAATGCTATAGTAAAGATCTTTTTACCTGATTGTACTGTCAGGTGAAACAATCTAAATACCCATCAACAAAAGAATAATTTTTTTAAAAAATAGTGTTATTCATACTGTGGAATATTATACAGCAATCAAAACAAATTTTTATATACCTATATCTCAAATATATAATACATTAATGATAAAACGTGTGTAAAATATGCCATATACTACACAGTGTTTATGGATATGTGTGTGTATATGGTAACAATATAGATGTAAGAAAATGCACACCAGCTTCTGGATAGTGGTTATTCCTGGTGAAGGAGCAAAGGGAATGAGGTCAGAACACTTTTTTTTTTTAATTTAAATTTCATTTTTTAGCTACAGTTTACATTTATTATTTTGCGTTAGTTTCAGGTACACAGTATAGGTTAGACAATCCTATACTTTCCAAAGTGTGAAAGACAACTCTTTATCACCCCCTTCAAATCAACTTAAGACATAGCTGAATAGCTAAAGCACAATATATACTGTGTGTGTGCGCACGCACAATTTGATAAGTTTTGAAAGATGCATACTCCCAGGAAACCATCACCACAATCAAGATAATGAACATTTCCATCACACCCACAGTTTGCTTGTCTTCTTGTATAATCCAGCCCTGTCTCCACCCGCAACCCCAGCTAGCCACAGAACTGCTTTCTGTCACTCTAGAGTAGTTTACATTTTCTAGAATTTTATGTAAGTGGATAAGAATATGTTTTGTTTTGTTTTTTTGGCCAGCCTTATTTCAGAGTAATGATTTGAAATTTATTTACATTATGATTATAAATAGCTTAGTCCTTATTTAGGAGTAGTATTTCATGATGTGCGTACATCATGGTTTGTTTATCCGTTCACCTTCTGGTGGACATTTGCATTGTTTCAACATTTGTGTACAAGTCTCTGTGTGGAAATATGTTTTTGTTTAACTTGAAATGATATCTAGGAGAACTGGTTAGTTGCAGTAGGCACATGTTTAACTTAAGAAACTCCCAGGCTGTTTTCTGCAGTGGCTGTACACTCTGCATTCCACCAGCAGAGCATGAGTGCTCCAGCAGCTCCACATTCTTGTCCCCACATAGTGTGGCCAGTAAACTTAATTTTAGCCATTCTAACTGATAGGTGGTGGTGGTGACAAAGTTTTTTGGGGGGATTGGTTGGGGAGATTACATTAAAATCCAACTTTCCTATTTTTTAGTTTTGTTTTGTTAATCCTCACCTGATGATATTTTTTCCATTGATTGATTTTTTGAGAGAGAGTGGAAGGGAGGGAGAAAGAGAGAAACATTAATATAAAAAAGACACATCTATTGGTTGCCTCTGTCATGCACTCCAACAGGGGCTGGGCATTGGACCTGCAACCCAGGTACATGCCCTTGACAGGGAATTAAACCCACGATCCTTCTGTGCACAGGTGGAGTGGACACTAACCATTGAGAACACTGACCAGGGCTCCAGCTTTTCTGTTTTTATTGGAAAAAAATAAGACAGGAAGAATTGGTAATGTTATATCCATATTCTTACAGAACAACAGTTGTCTATAGTAGAGGAGTCTCAGCATAGCAGCAGACCCAGTTGGAAGAGTCTTATTCTCTCATTTCTCCTGGAGCTCCAACTATTCCAGTGTCACTCAAACATTAAGGCCCAGTGCCAGTTGTAATTTATCATTATGTTTGTTTTACTGTTTATCTGACAGCAGTGTGACATTTCTCTCTACGCATGTCTTTTAAAAAACTTTTCAATTAAAAAAAGGCCCAATTTTTTTGTTTTTGTTTACTTCATTGGTATATGACATTTATAGAGAAAAGTATACAAATCACAAATCGTATATGTATTGAATTATCACAGGTGAATATGCTGTCTAACCACCACCCACGTCAAGAAATAAAAACATTGGCAAGGCTCCCATTATGTCTCTTCCTAACTACTAACACACC
Source organism: Myotis yumanensis (assembly GCF_028538775.1). Taxonomy (NCBI): domain Eukaryota; kingdom Metazoa; phylum Chordata; class Mammalia; order Chiroptera; family Vespertilionidae; genus Myotis; species Myotis yumanensis. Next base: position 37,575,652 of record NW_027223754.1, on the reverse strand, counting down.
CTCCCTCCCAAAGTTAACTATTGTCCTTATTTCTATTAGCACATTAGATTGAACCATCTGGTATTGCTGTTTATGGATCAGAAATGATTAAATAGTGGTAATTGCACATGGTTCAATGTTATTATGGTGATATTTCCATTTATATAAGTGGATTATTCATTATATACCCTTTTGTGTGTGACTTAAATAAGCCTTATTTTTGTGTGCCTCATCCTATAGTGTATAGAACAGGGGTGGGCAAACTTTGACTCGAGGGCCACAATGGGTTCTTAAACTGGACCGGAGGGCCGGAACAAAAGCATGGATGGAGTGTTTGTGTAAACTAATATAAATTCAAAGTAAACATCATTACATAAAAGAGTACGGTCTTTTTTTTTTTAGTTTTATTCATTTCAAACGGGCCGGATCCGGCCCGCAGGCTGTAGTTTGCCCACGGCTGGTATAGAAGTTCATATTTATTGCTGTATAATATTTAATTCTGTAAATACAGCATTTATTCATTCAAGTTTTTTAATTTTATAAGCAATGCTGCCATGAACAATTTTGCATTTCTTTTTTACTGTGCACACATTTCTGTTGGGTACATAGCTAGAGGTGGAATTGCTAAGTCATAGGGTATGCCTGTGTGCAGCTTTCCAAAATGCTAGTCTACTCTTCCACTAGCATTGTGTGAATGCACATCCCCATCCATGGTTGCTGTTGTCAGTCAGCCTTACACTTGTAGCCATTCTGAAAGGTATGTGGCTTTGATTTGTATTTCTCAGATAGACTAATGAAGTTGAACATATTTTCATATATTTATGAGTCATTTGAATTCCTCTTTTGTGAAATGCTTTTTAAGTGTTTCACCCATTTTTCTTTCACATTCCTTCTTTTCCTTTGGATTTGAAGGTTACATTCTGGATATAAGTTTTTTGTCAATTATATATATTGCAAACACTTCCTCATCCTTGTGAATTGCATTTTTGCTCTCAATGAATAGGGTAGTAGAATAGTGTATGGAATTCAAAGAGTTTTCATTTTTTGTGAATTATTGATAAGAAAATTAGGGGAATATATTATTAAATATTAAGGTGAGGGTATATTCTTACTATTTTTATCATGATTAATATAAAAATTGAATGGTTAGAACTTTGAATCTATGAGAATATTTTGTCATGTTCCCCTCTTTTTGCCTCTAGGAGCTCATGGAACTCATGTAGCTAGTATAGCTGCTGGGCATTTTCCAGAAGAACCTGAACGGAATGGTGTGGCTCCTGGTGCCCAAATTCTTTCAATCAAGATTGGTGATACAAGACTGAGCACAATGGAAACAGGCACAGGCCTTATAAGAGCTGTGAGTTTTTGTGAGGTGTTGATTGAGAAGATTAATAATTGATGATCTGCGATATTTTTAGGTTTATAAAGTGCTTTGGGCTTACCAACAGTATTTTTTTCAGTTATTTTGTTAAAATTATTAGGATAAAGTTTCTTGGAAAATATACAAATATTATTTATATTATACTTTGCATTTCTACTAAATCTCCTCACAGGCTATTTTGAGGTACTTTAAAACAACCAAAAAGACCTCTTTACCATCTTACTCCATTAGCCTAAGAAGAATTTAACTAATACTCTACATTTTATTTTAATATGAATCTTATTTTAATTTAATTTTGGTAAGAACCATTCCATTTTCTCTTCCTCTCCCCTATTCCGATCTGCAAATGCTAGTTTTGTTTTGTGTGTGGGTTTTTGTTTGTTTTTGTAATTTTTAAAAATCCCTACCTAGGGACATGCTTTTATTGATTTGAGGGAGACAAGAGGGAGAGAGGGAGAGGGAAAGGGAGAGAGAGAGAAAACCATTGATGTGAGAGAGAAACATTGATTGGTTGCTTTCTTACAGATCCCGATTTGATATCAAACCCAAAACCTAGTATGTGCCCTGACCAGGAATTGAACCCACAAACTTTCGGTGTATGCGACTATGTACCAATTGAGCCTCACTGGCCAGGTCTCTAGTTTTGGTTTTTATAGATATTTACTATACGCTGTCTCCCCTACCTTTTTAAAAGTTTATTAACCATTTGCTTAGAAGTAACATATGTTTGGATTTAAGTTAGAATAGGATTGATTAAGAAACTGTGGGATTCTATGCCTTTATTTTACTGGCATGTCTGTTTCTGTACATTGCTTCCTAAATTAGATTATTCATCTTTTTAATAGATGATAGAAGTTATAAACCATAAGTGTGATCTTGTCAACTACAGCTATGGAGAAGCAACTCACTGGCCAAATTCTGGGTGAGTGTTCTTTGTCTCCTGTTACCTATAGATACTTAGCAGAATAAGAGTATGAAATGCTTTTCATAACTGGGTTGAAAATTATAATTGAAAAAAGCAGTAACTATGTTTTCTAGATCTGGCCCTCATTCCATGGTCGTATTCTTGATATCCTTATTTCCCCTACCCAGGGATATCCCACATCCCATCTGTCACTAGAATTCCTTATCCATAATCACCCTCAACTCTTCCAGGTGTAATTCCCTGACCAAACTCTATATTGTGGAAACCCTGGCATTCCCTTTAGTGATCCCATACCTGCACTGCCAGACTTTTCAGGAGAAACACACTGACAACCCACTTCAAGTTTAAGACCACAGATATGAGATTGATCATACAGCATTGTCTGATCACATTGCATTTACCCTTTCCCTCCTGTATGACCATTGTACACTTCTTAAAGACCTTCAGTGACCTTCCCTCTCTTTCCTGAGTAAAGTTCTCCCCTTTTCTTTTCCCAGAGAGAACAAAAGCACTCAACAGGGGACTTTGTGCCCTTCCTGTGACCTCCTCTAACCCCACCTTCTCTGCCTTCCCTGTTGTGTAATGAAAGAAGTGCCAGGATCAAGTCACTCAAGCCTCTGAGATCTGTATCTCATTTCCTCTCTCCTTTACTGCATTATTATACAGATATGCTCTAGAGTCGCCAGCCTTAAAAGAGACACAAAACCTCTTCATTTCATACTGCTTTCATTCACTTTTCCAGGAAAACTTAGTGTGTATGTTCACATTCTAAGTCTTTTCCCGACCCTTCCTCTCTGTGTCATCAGTATCTTCCTGCTGCCAAATCCAGTGGTTTAGTCTTGACCTCATGCTACCTTACCTGTTTTCTTCATAGTAGTAACTTTGAGATTACCTTACTTAGAGTATTATCTTACTGATCATTTTCTCCCTCCCACCACCAGGCCATTCATATATACCTATCATTCAGTGTCTGAGGTTCTTTAATAAAATACTGCCAAAGTCCAAATTTTACCAAGCCCAGACCTTGTAGTTTGCTGTTATCAAATAACTTACTGTTTCCAGAAAACTAGTACTACTAAGTTTCTATGACACATCCTTGTCCTTTTAACAAGCACCCTGTCATCCTCAGACATTTTATTTGTGAATGCAATCTTGTCCCTTCTTTTTGCTTCAGTATCTTATTTACCTATGTGTATTTCTTTCTCTCCTTTGATATTCATCCATTTAAAGTCATTTCCCCTGATACCCTTCTTTTGTACTTTGGAGTGTCCTTAGCCCTATACCTTTGTTATATTGACTCCATTTTCTTCATGGTCTAACAGTTAGACTCTAACTTCATCCCTTTTAATCAATACCAGTACATTTTTCTTGTTTGCTATCAAGCTCTAACCAGATTTCTTATATTTTAAATCATTCTCTTAAGTTCTACCTAGTGCTTTATTTCCCCTTCACTTTTGTCACTAATTACAAATATATCTAGGAATTCCCCAAGAGTTGTTTCTGAATATGTTACTTTAAGTGGAATGGGACTGAAAGCACCAGTTGCCCCACTACCCAGTCACAGCTAATCATTCAGTATCCTTTTGTAGTTTTCTCCATATGTATTCAATTGTGTATCTAGCATTTCTCCACATTTAACCTGGCCTCCTAACTGCTTCCCAACTCTAAAATCTAACTAGGGTGCATCACCTGGATTGGCTGTATCATGTTCCACCAATGGTGGCACCAAAAGTTACTTAACCACTCATTTGAACAATATTTTGCTATTATATATACTTTCGGAATAGAGGTTAAGCATTTATTGTTTAAGAATGTCCCGATCTCCATTTCACCTAAGAACAGGAACAGGACAGATGCCCTCTTTCACCACTCCTGTTTAACATAGTACTGGAAGTGCTAGCCACAGCGATGAGACAAGAAGAAGAAATAAAAGGCATCCAAATTGGAAAAGAAGTAAAACTTAATATTTGCAAATGACATGATATTATACATAGAAAACCCTAAAGACTCCATCAAAAAACTATTATACTTAATAACTGAATTTGGCAATGTAGCAGGATACAAAATTAATACCCAGAAATCTATGGCATTTTTATACAACAATAGTGAACTTGCAGAAAGAGAGATTTAAAAAACAATTCCATTTACCATTCCACCAAGAAAATTAAGATATCTAGGAATAAATTAAGGAGGTAAAAGACCTCTACTTGGAAAACTAGACGACATTGAAAAAAGACGTAGTGGAAGACATAAACAAATGGAATAATATACCGTGTTCATGGATTGGTAGAATCAACATCATTAAAATGTCCATACTACCCAAAGTAATCTATAGATTCAGTGCACTCCCCATTAAAATACCAACAGCATATTTCACAGATAAACTCTCCTAAAATTCATATGGAATAAAAAAACAGACCCCGAATAGCCACAGCAATCCTGAGAAAGAAGAACAAAGTAGGAGGGATATCAATACCAGATATCAAGCTATATTACAAAGTCACTGTCCTCAAAACTGCCTGGTACTGGCACAAGAATAGACATATAGACGAATGGAACAGAACATAGAACCCAGAAATAGACCCAAGCCATTATGCTCAATTAATATTTGACAAAGGAGACAAGAGCATACAATGGAATCAAGACAGTCTCTTCAGTAAATGGTGTTGGGAAAATTGGACAGATATATGCAAAAAAATGAAATTAGACCACCAATTTACACCATACACAAAACTAAACTCAAAATGAATGAAGGACTTAAATGTAAGATTGGAAACCATAAAATCGTAGTGGAATCCACAGGCAGCAAAATATCAGACATATGTCTTAGCAGTGTCCTTACTGATACTGTTCCTAGGGCATTGGAAACTAAGGAGAAAATAAATAAATGGGACTACATCAAAATAAAAAGCTTCTGCATAGCAAAAGAAACCATCAACAAAACAAGAAAGCCCACTGCATGGGAGAACATATTTGCAGTGTTATTTCCAGTAAGGGTTTAATCTCCAAAATTTACAGGGAACTCATACAACTTAACAAAAGGAAGGTAAACAATCCAATAAAAAAAATGAGCAATGGAACTAAATAGACACTTTTCGAAAGAGGATGTACATAAGGCCAAGAAACATATGAAAACATGCTCAAAGTAATCATCCGAGAAATGCAAATCAAAACGACAATGCAGTACCACCTCAAACCTGTCAGAATGGCTATCATTAACAAAGCAACAAACGGCAAGTGCTGGCGAGGATGTGGAGAAAAAGGAACCCTCATGCACTGCTGGTGGGAATGCAGACTGGTGCTGCCACTGTGGAGTTTCCTCATAAAATTAAAAATGGAACCCCCATTTGACCCAGTAATCCCACTTCTAGGAATATATCCCAAGAAATCAGAAATACAGTCAGAAAAGATATATGCACCCCTATTTTCATAGTAGCACAGTTTAGAATAGCTAAGCTTTGGAAACAGCCTAAGTGTCCATCAGCAGATGAGTGGATTAAAAAACAGTGGTACATCTACACAATGGAATACTATGTTGCTGTAAAAAAGAAGGAACTTCTACCACTTGCAACAGCATGGATGGAACTGGAGAGCATTATGCTGAGCGAAATAAGCCAGTTGGAGAAAGATAAATATCACATGAACTCACTTATTTGTGAAAAATAATGAACTACATAAACTGATGAACAAAAATAGATCCAGAGATAGAGAAGCATCAAGGGGTGGGGAGGGTAGAGATCAACCAAAGGACTTTTATGCATGCATATAAACATAACCAATGGACACAGACAGTAGGGGGGGTGAGGGAATATGTTGAGGGGCATGGCGGGGCAGTGGCTGGGGTGAGACCAATGGGGGAAAAAGGCGACATGTAATACTTGAATCAATAAAGAAAAAAATAATGTCCCAATCTGGGTGATTCTAATGCACATTTCCTTATATATAGATAGCCATTGTTTTAGTTCTGTTACTTGAATCCATATTTTAGTCTTTTTTTAATATATAAATCATATTTGCAGATATTTTCACATAATAATAGATTTTGAAAAGTGGGACAATTTTTTATGTTTAAAGGAATTCTCTCTCTCTTTCAGGAGAATTTGTGAAGTCATTAATGAAGCAGTGTGGAAGCATAATATAATTTATATTTCCAGTGCTGGAAACAATGGTCCATGCCTTTCTACAGTTGGTTGTCCTGGTGGAACTACATCAAGTGTAATAGGTGAGTTTCCTATTTTAGAAATGGACTTGTTTAAAAATCAGGAAACAAAAAACACCTCAGTTAATCTAATGTTAATTGGATCTCTTCTATGCAAGACACCATAAACCTTAAATACAACCTCGGAAAACTGAAATCTAGTTAGGGGTCTGCTGATCTGGAATTGACTCTGAAGTAAACTGGAGTAAGTGGTTGAATGGAGGTACAGATAAAGTGCTATGGGATTACAAAAGTGGCTACTTCTGATTTGAGAATTTAGGTAAGAATGGGGGATTAAGGATTTCCGTCAGTAGAAATGATCAAGGAAAGGGCTTTCCAGACTATGTGAACAATGTAAAGACACTTTCTTTACTTTTTTATTTTTTCAATATATTTTTATTGATTTCAGAGAGGACATGAGAAGGGGAGAGAAACATCAATAATGAGAGAAAATCATTGATTGTTTGCCTCGTACACTCCCCACACTAGGGATCGCGCCCACAGCCCAGGCATATGGCCTGACCGGGAATCGAACCATGACCTCCTGGTTCATAGGTTGACGCTCAACTACTAAGCCACGCTGGCAAAGCCACTTCCTTTACTGTTTGTTTATAGTGTACGACTACTTAGTTCATAGTATAGTTTTCTCCTTTCGTTTCTCTTAGAACATGCAGAAAGAACCAGATGTTGAGGAAGAAAGCTCTATTAATGAGAAGCACAGTTGCAACACATTTGTTCCATGAATGTGGCTTTTTTTCCATTCTTTGATCTTTAGATATGCTGCAGTGTTGTCTTTTTCATTGTACTCTAATGGAAAAAAATGCCTATCTACAAGAGCTATGGGAAATCAAAATTAGTTACAGTCATAGTATGAAAATAAGACAGCTTGCATTATAATAATAGCTGCTAACTCAGCAGTGGGCAAACTACGGCCCACGGGCCGGATCCGGCCCGTTTGAAATAAATAAAACTAAAAAAATAAAAAAGACCGTACCCTTTTATGTAATGATGTTTACTTTGAATTTATATTAGTTCACACAAACACTCCATCCATGCTTTTGTTCCGGCCCTCCGGTCCAGTTTAAGAACCCATTGTGGCCCTTGAGTCAAAAAGTTTGCCCACCCCTGTGCTAACTTATGCAGAAAAACTCACAAAATATAAAATCCATACCCTGTTCTTTTTAAATATGTAGCATGAATAAGAAGGATGAATTGAAAGAAATGATGCTTTAAATTTATTTATTTTTATTTGGGATCAAAATAAGGCTTCTGCTTTTTGACATTTGTGATTGGATACATGACTATAAAAACTATTGGATCACAAATACTTTTTCTGGAGTATATATCAATAATTGCATAGATACATGCATATTATAGGTGTTACTAGTATGTAGATTCTAAAGATGTATATATAATATTTGGGTATCAAAGCTTCATAATTGCTCCTTTTAAAAAGATTTTTGTCTTAAAATAAGTGATCTTATAAATATAAGATAAATATAAATATAAGACATACTTTTATTTATAGCTTCTACAGTTTAAGGTATATTTTACTTTATGTAATTTAAAACCTCTTGTTTAAGTATTTTGTTAAATCATTTGTTAAGACAACAGAGCCTACCAGTGATACATACATTGTGTATTTCAATTATATAGATACTAGAGGCCCGGTGCCTGAAATTCATGCACTGGGCGGGGGAGATCCTTCAGCCCAGCTTGCACACTATCCCAGTACAGGACCCCTCGGGGGATGTGGATTGGGCCTAAACCGGCAGTCGGACATCCCTCTCGCCATCCAGGATCCTTCGCTCCTTACTGCCAGCCTGCTTGCTCCTTACCACTCTGTTCACTATTCCTTAGCAGCAGGCTCCTTACCACTTGGCTTGCTGCTCCTCAGCACTGCCGCGGAGGCAGGAGAGGCTCCCACCACCAGCCATGAGCCCGGCTTCTGGCTGAGTGGTGCTCCCCCTGTGGGAGCACCCTGGCTACCAGGGGGCAGCTCCTGCATTGAGTGTCTGTCTCCTGGTGGTCAGTGCACATCATAGTGACCGGTTGTTCTGGTCATTGTGCCATAATAGTCACTTAAGCTTTTATTATATAAAATAGAGGCTCGGTGCATGATATTCGTGCGCGGGTACGGTCCTAGGCCTGGCCTGTGATCAGGGCTATTTTCCCTGGCTGACTGCAGCCAGCCCCACCACCACACCCTCCCACCCCCCCCAAGTTCCCCGTTCGCCATTGGGCAATCAGAGCCTGCCGGCCTGGGAAAGAAACCAAGAGGTGATCAGTGCACCTCATAGTGATCGGTCAAGCAGTCATTCTGGTTGTTCTGCTGTTAGGGTCAATTTGCATATTACCCTTTTATTATATTGGATAGGATAGAGGCCCGGTGCAGCTAGCCTGCCCTGATTGGGGTCCCAGATTGGGGTGGGGGTCACCACTGAGGGGCAGGGCCGGCTGGGGCGAAGGGCGGCGGTTGTTTTGGTCTCTGGTCGTTCTAGTCATTCCACTGTTTTCATCGCTGGATTTTTATTATATAAGAGGATTATAAGCATCTAATCCAATAAAAGAGAAACGTACAAATTGACCTCACCTCCACTATGCCCCAAGCCACGCCCACCAGCCAATCAGAGCGACTATATGCAAATTAACCCAACCAAGATGGCGGCTGGCAGCCACAGAACTGGAGCAAGTAGGAGGCTTGGTTGCCCTGGCGATGGAGGAAGCCAAGCTTCCCGCCTGCCGGCTGTGGCCTCCACTCAAGGCAACAAAGTTTCAATTATAGAAGATAAAATAAATCCCAGTTACATGCTTCCAGCCAGCCTCCACTGAGAGCTTGGGTGCCTGGGGGCTGTGGCCAGCCTGCAGCCATCAGCCCCTCACCCAGGCTGGCCAGGCACCCCAGTGGGACCCCCACCCTGATCCAGGACACCCTTCATGGCAAACCAGCTGGCCCCCACCCGTGCACCAGGCCTCTATCCTATATAATAAAAGGGTAATATGCAAACTGACCCTAACAGTAGAAAGACGGGGAATGACTGGTCACTATGACACACTGACCACCAGGAGGCAGACGCTCAATGCAGGAGCTGCCCTCTGATGGCCAGTGCACTCCCACAGGGGGAGCTCTGCTCAGTCACAAGCCAGGCTGATGGCTGCCAGTACAGCGGTGGTGGTGGGAGCCTCTCCCGCCTCCTCAGCAGCGCTAAGGATGTCTGACTGCAGCTTAGACCTGCTCCCCGCTGTCAAGTGGACATACCCCGAGGGCTCCCGGACTGCCAGAGGGATGTCTGACTGCCAGCTTAGGCCCGATCCCTGGGGAGTGGGCCTAAGCCAGCAGGTGGACATCCCCCGAAGGGTCCCAGACTATGAGAGGGCACAGGCCAGGCTGAGGGACCCCTCCGAGTGCACCAATTTTTGTGCACCGGGTCTCTAGTGTGAAAATGAAACCAAAAATAGATCTGAAAGAGGTACCTAAAGATCAAGTTTATTGCTCTGCTCTAATACTCAGTGTTTTTTTGTTTTCTTATCCCCATATTCACTGAAAATTTTAAATTTTACAAAATAATTGCATTTTTATGTGGTAGCATTGTTAACCTAAATCCTCTTAACTCACATATATTTATCTAGTCTTCTACTCTGAATGTGTATATGTTATAAAGAGGAATTACTAGTAGATGCTGGTATACCTGGATTCTAAATCTTTTCTCTGCCAGTCATTAATGTGTATTTTGTATATTTTTTTCAATTTCTGTATGTCATGTTTCCTAATTTCTGAAATGAAAGAACCAAGTTTGATCTCTATATTGTGTTTCAGAGTCTAACGAGGCTTCATTTTCATATGTATCTACAAGACTGACGTGTTCTGTCTTTGTTGTTTTGCTCATTATTATAGCTATTTTGAGCAGTGGGATACTGCCAATATTATCCGTGGCGTTTTCAATAGAATGGTCATTCATTTAAAAATGCCAGTCAACTAACTCCTTTATTCCTCTAATGTTATATTTTATAGTTTAAAACACATTTCTTTTTCTTTTACATCTAAATACACTTTCAGGTACATTATTTGTAATCCACATAATAATCTTAATGGATATTTTTATACTCAAAAACAAGTCACATAGTATAATGTTTGGTACATAGTAAATTTTCCTTGGTTAAGTTTTTTTATCTTTTCATTTTATGACAGAGCTGTGGCGTAGGGACATCAAACAGTTTACCCAAGATCATGTAGCCGAGTGAATAGTGGATTAGAGTTAACATGCATATTTTGTGTCCTTTTGTTAATTATGAAATCTAATCCCACAGGTGTTGGTGCTTATGTTTCACCTGATATGATGGTTGCTGAATATTCTCTCAGAGAGAAATTACCTGCCAATCAATATACGTGGTCTTCTAGAGGGCCCAGGTAGGTGGAGGGTAGGACAGGTAGACTATTATAAATATTTGGCTAAATTTTACATGGTAGGTGAGGCAGAGTTTTGGTAATTTTACTGATTCTTTCTAATAGTTTTTACTTTTTCAGCATTTTCATTTTGATTGAGAATTTATCTCAAGGAAACTGATAATTAAAGAAGTAAAATGCAGCCATTTCATTGTTAGATGTATTCTGAGTGTAAATTCTTAGGCCTGTGCCCCCAAATCCTTCATTTATGAGGATCTGAACGCAAAGTAAGGGCTAGATTATCTTTAGAAAGTAGTGAAGGCCTTTTTTTGCAGTACTTTTGATATTTAACTTAGGTGAAATAAAGGACCAAGCTTTTGTTTGGTCACAATTATAGGCTTGCAGTCCCAGTGTTTATGTGTCTGAAGTTATAATGTATTGAGCAATTTGGGGTTCAATCCATAGTAGGCAAGTTCTGTTTGATAAATGAATTTCATCTATTTTGGTTTCTTGAAGCCCCTCTGTGAAGTATATTTCTCTGATTCCAGGAACTGATTATCTTTTTCAAGAGGTATAGTAAGCCCACATTTATATAATCCCTCATTATGACATCAGGTACAAGTACCTTCTGGAAAATAAAGCCTATTTTAATTCATCTTTTTAGCTCTTTGGAATTATTTTTTTAAAAAGAGAAATCAACTTTGAATTTAATTCAGCAAATACCTTACTGCCTTCAGTAATAAATGAATAGGTTGTCATCTTAGTTCACAATTTCGTTTTAGGACGTTATATAGGTGGGAGTATCACTTCCTTTTGAGTGGAACCCTTCAAAGAGGTGATGGTATTAGAGTGGGCCTTAAAAGATGGATAGGACCCTCACTGGTTTGGCTCAGTGGATAGTGTGTCAGCCTTCGGACTGAGGGGTCCTGGGTTCGATCTGGTCAAGGGCATATGCTGGAGTTTCGGGCTTGATCCCCATTGTGGGGTATGCAGGAGGCAGTCGATCAATGATTCTTTCTCATCATTGATGTTTCTATCTCTCTCTCCCTCTCTCTTCCTCTCTGAAATTAATAAAATAAAAATTTTTTTTAAAAAACGACGGATAGGATTTTGAGATAGAAGTAGGGAATTTTATATGGCAAGAATAGCATGAACCCAAAGATAAGCAGGTTTTAGTGCAAAGATTTGGGGGAAATAAGTAGTAATTGGGTTTGTTGAATGTATAAAACATATCAAAGGGACTATTGGAAGATAAGATTAGAAAAATTGGTTGGGATCAGACCAAATATGATAATGCTAAATTTAATCCTCTGAGTTACAGGTATCTTCCTAACTATCTCTAGGTAATTTCTTTTTTTAAAAATAAAATTTATTTTAGTAATTTTTTATAACTGTCATTAAAAGCAATCAGGCTGTGGTTCTGCATGTGGTTGAAGAAGCTTTGCCTATATTTTCACCTATGTCATAGACTGCCCTCATTAGCCCAACTAACTGGCCTAAAACTACACATCATTGAGTACGAGTGGCTAGAAATAGGATAAGAGTCAAAGTCAGCAAATGTTTATATCTTTTATGTTTAGTTAATAAATGCATTAATTATTAAACTTGTTCTTTTCTAAAATTGATTTTTAAATATTGTTTTATCTTATAGTCAGGATAAACAGCAAGCATTAGAGAATGTTTAAACTAGCTTTTGTCAGTCTTATTTTTATATAGAACTTTTAAATAATTATTTTAAGAAAATGAGTTTATGAATTGTGGGGGAAGCTCTGATTAAGCAGATAGTGGTTCATAAACCAGTTTTCCTAAGAATTGAGAGAATTGGTTTCATGTTTACTGTACTATAAACTTGAATATTATTGAAAAGACTTGGTTTTTAATTACTGGACAGGGTGTGAATATAAAACATTGACTAATGATCACTGAATAAATATATTCTGTAGGCCTGTTTTAAAAATCCTCTTTATCAGGAAAGACTGCCAGACAAAGAAGTTACTTGTATTCTTGATGTTTGCAAGTATGGCATATATCTTAAAGGCAGATTACCAAACAGTAGCTACAGAAACATGTTTTGAATTTTATTAAATGTTGTATTTTAGAAGAAAAGAAAAGTTTTTTATTTTAAGGAAATTTTATTTATTTATTTTAAAAAAATATATTTTATTGATTTTTTACAGAGAGGAAGGGAGAGAGATAGAGAGTTAGAAACATCGATGAGAGAGAAACATCGATCAGCTGCCTCCCCGACATCTCCCACTGGGGATGTGCCTGCAACCAAGGTACATGCCCCTGACCGGAATCGAACCTGGGAACTTTCAGTCCGCAGGCCAACGCTCTATCCACTGAGCCAAACCGGTTTCGGCATATTTTAAGGAAATTTTAATATAATGTTTGCATAAGGTTTTTATAAGAAATATGTAAGGTTTATATTATAAATTTTTTTAATACAATTTTTATTCACATTTTATAGAACCCATTTTTAGAACACAGATTAAATGTTTTCCTATTAGCCACTTTCACAGATTAGTGGAAAATTAATACAGGAAGTAAGTCTGTTAGAATTGATCACTCTTTCAAGTTATTTTCTTTAATAATAAGATACCAAATACTCATTGTGAACAGTGGTAGACAATATAGATGATGCCAAGAAGTAAGCAAAAATTACCTTAAATTTCATCTGTTGTATATTTGGGTAACAACCTTTTAGTCATTCTGTGCATAAATGGAAGATTACACTATTCAGGCACTTTTGTCACTTGATAATACTACAGGTCAACAGATATTTACTTCACAATATTTGTTTTAAGATAATTATTAAAAGGGATGCCACTAACCCATTTCGTGAGGAAGATATGATTTGCATGCTTTCAGATCTCTGTGTAAAAATATGAAACCAAATTGCACTAGTATCCCTCCCAAGAATAAAAATAATTTAGTCAGTTGGGGAAGAATGGTACAAAGGAGAGGACAGCACCATCTGTGGGGAATTTATGGCCACTCTTCCAGGTGGAAAGAAGTGTAGTGTGCCTTTATTCTTCCTTTACTTGGGGCAGAGGGCAGAGCTTGTGTTTGGGGACAATGAGATAATGAACTCTCCGGACTTTAATTCATTAATTTAGAGCCAAAGCCCTAAACCAGACAGCACTGTTGATTTTGTCCAATATGTCAGCCGCTAATCCCATGAAGTTAGTCTGAATTAAGATGTGCTGTAAGTACTAACTTTACATATACTTTCCAGTACAAAAAAATATAAATTAACTCACATTTTTCTATCAGTTACATATTGAAATTATATTTTGGATATGTTGAATTAGAAAGTACATCATTAAAATTAACTTCAAATTCTTGTCACGTTTTGTAAATGAAGCTTTTAGAAAATTTATAATGACACGTGTCCCACATATTTCTATTGGACAGTGCTGTATTAATTCAGACAAAGGCAAAGCTTATACTCATGGCCGAGAGAAGTATATTCATCAAGGAGTCTGAGCAATGGCAAAATTTATTTTAAAGAATTTATTTAATTTTTTTTTCATAAACATACCCGATAACCTTTTACACCTAAGTCTGTTACACACAGAACACACACACACAGATTTTGATCATTTACAAAGGAAAAAACTGCTCAATGGTGAAACAGTTGTGCTGGGTATTTTTTCCATTGATTCCAATGATTTCAAGTAGTCCACGGGATTATACTGTAAATTATTTGAACACCCATCTTTATCCAGTTATTATCATTGTAAGCAAACTAATGGCCTTTTATTCAGTGCTGATGGGGCCCTTGGAGTGAGTATCAGTGCACCAGGAGGAGCCATTGCTTCTGTTCCTAACTGGACATTGAGAGGAACTCAACTAATGAATGGGACATCCATGTCTTCTCCCAATGCATGTGGAGGTATCGCCCTGATACTTTCAGGTAAGGACATTTCTTACTGCTCTACGTGGTACTATTTCCAGTAAAGCGATGGTGAATTTTTAGCTATTGCACATATATTTTAAACAGTTTAATTTCTTTCCTTCCCCCTCCCTCCCTCCCTCCCTCCCTCCCTCCCTTTCTTCCTTCCTTCCTTCCTTCCTTCCTTCCTTCCTTCCTTCCTTCCTTCCTTCCTTCCTTCCTTCCTTTTTTTGTTAATTCTCACCCAGGGATATTTTTCCCCTTGATTTTTAGAGAGTGGAAGGAGGGGAGGGAGGGAGAGAGAGATCAACGTGAGAAAGACACATCATTTGGGTGTCTCTTGCATGCAGGATAGAACTTGCAACCCAGGTACCTGTCCTTGACTGGGAATCCAACCCAAGACCCTTCAGTGTGCGGTCCTATGCTCTAACAACTGGTTCACAATGGCCAGGGCTAATTACTTTTCTTAATGAGATAGACATGGCATATAAAATGGATTTTAAATGTATTATTTTATAATTTACCTTAGTCCTGCTACTGAAATGTATTGTTTATTTATAAGATTAGGTAAGTAGGTATTAAGTATCTGGACAATTTTATGTTTATAGCATAATATTTAGGTAATAGACATAAAAAACTAGAGGCCTGATGCACGAAATTCCTGCAAGTGGCTTAGCCCTCATTCCCCTCAGGCTGCCTCTCCAGGTGCCTCTCCGCCCCGCCCCCCACCCACTGGTCTTTCCGGAAGGAAATTTCGCTGTCCAGTCTAATTAGCATATTAGCTCTTTATTATAGAGGATTATTGAATAAGTTTATCTTACCTTATTACAGACAGTTGTTTTCATTTTCTGAAATTCTTATGGTGAAAAAATGTGATAGAATTGATAATGTTCTGGGACTCAAAGTAAAGTTTAAGGTGAGAATAATTTATATGATGATAATGATTTGACTGTGTATTCATTATCCATTCAACAAATAGATTTATTTATTGGCTATTAATGACTATCAAGCATTCTTTTAGCTCAGGGGCTAAATTAGTGAACAAAACATCAAAAATGTCTGTCCATGTGGAGTTTATATTATGGTTGGAGGAGACAACCTATGAAAAAAAATACTAAATAGTTATCACCCAGGTTGGTGTGGCTCGGTTGGTAGGAGCCTCGTCCGTACACCAAGAGGTGGCATGTTTGATCCCCAATTAGGGCACATACCCAGGTTGCAAGTTCAGGAAGACATGCAGGAGGCAACCAGTCAATGTTTCTTTCCACCCCCCTCTCCACTGCCCCGCTTCCTCTCTCTCTCGAATCTATTTTTTAAAAAATATTTTTTTAAAAAGTAATAGTCTGTATTCGTTATTGGAAGGTAATGAATATTTCTGTGGAGCAAAGTGAAGTGGAAAGAGACATAGGAATTTCTAGTATGCTGTGCAGGAGGCTTATATCATGAAATAGGGTGGCATTGACATTGACTAGCACTCAAAGTTAGGGTACCCAGACTGTTGTGACAGTTTTACTTCAGAAGTGTCCCTCTGATATAATTTCCAGGACTCCCCTTATTACTAGTCCTGTTCAACCTCTCCAAATATATATATTTTTAATTCTTTATTAAGGTATTACAAATGTATCCTCATCCCCCCCATTAAATCCCCATCCTCCCCGCCACCCCCCACTCATGCTCTCATCCCCCTGTTGTCCATGTCCATTGGTTTGGCTTATATGCATGCATACTCCAGATATTTCAAGTTTGGGCATGCCTCCTGCCTTTGGTCATACTGCTCTCTGCCTAGAATTCCTTTCTCCCATTTTTTGGACTTGCAAACTCCTGTGCATGTATTTGTCCCTCTGATAGAGCTTCACCTTATTTGCTCTTACAGCGGCATGATGTTTCCATGTTTGTTTTGCTCATTTCTTACAATATCATAAGAATTTACACGTTTGTTGAGCTCTGGAGAGGGCAGCAATACTATATTACTTATCTTTGATCCTTAACAGCAGGCATTAATGCAGGGTTTACAGATTGGTGGCCTCCATATCCTTCCTGTAGAACAGTCATTCCCAGCCTGGGTGCTCCCTAGCATTACCCTGGAAGCTTTTAATTCATATTTGTGCCTGGGATCTAGTCTCAAAGATGCTACTTTAATTGGTCTGTGGTGAGGCTTAGCATCTTTTCTTCTTCTTTAAGTTCTCCTGGTGTTTTTATTACATGCAGTCAGGTTGAAAACTACTGCCAGCAACTATACAGTGGTAGCAAAAGTAGGTTTACAGTTGTTCATATGGAAGATAATAGAATGATTAGTAAATACTAATATAAGAATAAACTGTTTTGTATACTCACAACTGTAAGCCTACTTTTGCTCAACCCTGTATTGTTTGACCAGCAGTGTTTTAAAGCAAATGTTATTGGAATGCCTTTAGGTATATGCTTCTTACATTTACATTATCTCTGCATAGCCTGTTTTCATGCCCTTTCATAATGGGAACACAGTCATTTTTCTTACATAAGTTTTTGTGTGATGCCAGCAGTTTTGGTTAGATTGTTTAGTGGGTTTTTTGGTTTTGTTTTTTTAAGATTTAAAAGTGAGTGTTGAAGCACAAGACATGAAAACCAGGGAATGCACATGCTATCTGTACTGGTGAAGGGGGAAAGGTTTCAAAGTAGTGAGGTCTCTAACACTTTTTTCTTTTTAAATTTTAGGCCTAAAAGCTAATAATGTTAACTATACAGTTCATTCAGTTAGAAGAGCTCTAGAAAACACTGCAGTGAAGGCTGACAATATAGAAGTATTTGCCCAAGGACATGGTATTATTCAGGTATTGTTGTTTGTATGGAAACTGTGTTGTAAGTCATTGAGAAAATATTTTAGCTTTGTTAGATAATATTTCCTGTTATAATGATGAATAAGTATATCTAATTCTAGATTATATCATCATAGTGGTCTCTGAACTGTAAGCAAAGAGGATATGAAAACAAATTTTTTAGTTAAGACAAAATTTGTTGCAGTAAGATAGAGAAATATAATACATGTAGAACATATAGAGGGTAGAAATTCAAAGCAAACAGGTAAAGGGCAAAAACTGGTAAATTATACTGGCATATGGGAGAGTTCTTCACTTTGGTCAGTTGGGAATAATAATGTGAATGAAGAAAGTAGGGTAGGTGAGTCCAGTAGTTAGACTGTAATTTGTCTATGAAAGTATCCTTGTCCTCTTAATTTTAGAGAGCTGAATATATATAGAAATTAACTTTTTGCTTGTACTTTACCACAAGTGAAATCAAATTGGTAACTTGCAACAAAATATTTTCTTGACCTAACCATTTATATCTTACTCTCTGTGTTCTTGTAATTAGGTTGATAAAGCCTATGACTACCTCGTTCAGAATACATCATTTGCTAATAAATTAGGTTTCACTGTTACCGTTGGAAATAACCGTGGCATCTACCTCAGAGATCCTGTTCAGGTGATGGCACCTTCAGATCATGGTGTTGGCATTGAACCTGTATTTCCAGAAAAAACTGGTAAGTACTAAATGGATGGTAAGCTAAAGTGCTCACATTTATTATTTAAGTGAATAGTATCATAATAGAGAAATGCTGTTTGGGCTAATGTTCTAAAGAGAAAACATAAATTGACAATATTGTCATTATTCTTTTATTATTATTATTATTATTATTATTATTATTATTTTGTTAAATCCTCACCCAAGGATATGTTTTCATTGATTTTGAGAGAGAGAGAAAGAGAAATACATCAGGGTGAGAGAGAAACATCAAACAGTTGCCTCCTGTACATGCCAGATTAGCGATCAAACCTGTAACCTAACAATGTGCCCTGATCAGGGATCAAACCTGTAACCTTTTGGTGTATGGGACGACCAATGCTCCAACCAGTTGAGCCACACAGCCAGGGGCAGTGTATTATTTTAAATATTATAGATTTTAGAGAAAAAATGATGGCACTTAGGGATTCCAATACTATGGCAATTCAGTTAGCATTCTGACTATCCAGGAAAATATGCAAAATGGGTCTTCAGTGACCTACATTTTTATTAAATTGTGGATAAATGATCAAATACCTTTTCTTTTCCACTTTTACTACTTGGGTATAAGGCAGAGTAGGAAGTATAAGCAGCCAAGAGTGCCTCTGCTCAATGAGGTAAACAAAAGAGTCCTCACTGTATATTTGACAGTCTTCATGTTGATCAAATATCATTTCCACATGCAGTAATGGAAAATATCCACCCAAACTCCTTATATTAATTTAAGGCTCTAGCAGTGTGGAGTGAAAGTGTGAATGGATTATAAGTGAACTAAAGCTTGAGGAAGATTCTGTGATTTTTATTTAAGCTGTGTTTTGCCTAGTGCCTTTTACAAATTTGCTAAATTTTTTTGAGAAGATTGAACTTTTTTAAATGAAAGAGAAAGTACTAATCTTTAATTTTTGTTTTTCTTTAATGCCAGAAAACTCTGAAAAAATATCCCTTCAGCTTCATTTAGCTTTAACTTCAAACTCATCTTGGGTTCAGTGTCCTAGCCATTTGGAACTCATGAATCAATGTAGACATATAAACATACGTGTGGATCCCCGGGGCTTAAGAGAAGGATTACATTATACAGAGGTATTGGGGTAGCTTCATTTATTTTAAACTTTCTTTACCTTTAAAATGTTTAAAAGTACTTTATGTGGCAGTCCTTTTCCCCATTAGTGTGAATTAGACAAGGGTTGTCCTGCATGTATTTATTTAGGCTATTTGCCATTAATCATGTGACCTGAAGCAGAAAATTAATCAACTTGTGCTTAAGACCTTTAAATTTTCATATTAGATTAATTTATTCTATGAATAGATTACACTTTTTCCTTTTTTCTTTGTTTAATTTATGGATACCGAAACATTAACATGCTGTTTTTTAGGTATGTGGCTATGATATAGCATCCCCTAATGCAGGTCCTCTGTTCAGAGTTCCAGTCACCGCAGTTATAGCATCAAAGTAAGTAACACATTACCTGTACAGTAACAACTGACCCTTGAACAACACAGGTTTTAACTGTGTGCGTTCACTTACTTGTGAATTTTTTCAATAAATGCCTATACTTACACTGTTTTTGATTCGTAGTTGGGAGTCCACAGGTGTGGAAGGCTGACTCTGCTCTAATCTACACCATTTTATACAGGGGCTTAAGCATCTTCAGATTTTGGTACCCCATGGGTTGTCCTGGAACCAATCCCCTGTGGCTACTGAGGGAGAACTAAGTTTTGGGGGAATCAAAAGTTGTACATGGATTTTTGGCTGCTTACAGGGTCAACACCCTTATCCCCATGTTGTTCAAGGGTCAACAAATTTTTTTTAATGGTTACTTATGACAACAATGTGAACTTCTAAAGGGTTAATTGGCAAGAACTAGATAACCAGGCTTTAGTTCTTCTCCTTGCTCCAAGTTCAAGTGGCACATAGTCAACCATGTTATTCCTTGTTCACTGTGAGAATAAGTGATGACATCTGTTCTGTGCCCCTGCATTGAAACTGCCTTCCACCAGGATGCCTGATTCAGAGGACCTCTTAGTCTTCATCTTGCCCAATCCCTCTGAAATATTAATATATGACTTCATTCTCTTCTGGTCCCACTCCATTTTAATCCCCTTGTCTCTGGGATTACTGTTTTCTCCTGGTTCTTCCACTTCTCCAGTCACCTGCTGTTTCCAGACTCTTCGCTTTCCATCTTGTCTTCCACCTGAAGCCAAGGAATTCAAGGCTGATCATATTGCTTCCCATTTAAATATATCAGTGGCATGTTCAAGGACCAAGTTGTGCTCCTTAAAATAGCAAACAAGGATCCTTTATAAATCAGTGTTTCCTGTCATTTTTACATACATCATATTCCATGAGGTCACAGATGCTGACACTCCGGGCAACCTCAGGACTGGGTTGATTTCTGTGCTTCGGTTTCCTGTCTCTCAACCACCAAGCATGTTCCTGGTCATCCCCAGGGGAAGGGAGGCCCTTCTTGCTGCTTCCTAATGCTTTTTACATGCCTGTAACACAGACTTCAGCGAATGTATTGTCGTTTTTTATTTAATTTACCCACTTACCCACCCATTTGACTGTGAGCCCACTGAAGAAAACACAGGAACTGTATCTTACATGTTCAATATGGAGCCCATTTTACAGTATTTATACAAAACAAATTGTTGAGTAGAATAAGGACAGGATTGAGATTATGTGAGTATTGGAAACAATAGAAAGTTCTAAGTTAACAGTTTTTATATAGAATTAGTTACCTGGTAAATATTAAATGTGCAATAGTCTCAGCCTATACGAAACATAGGATGGAATTGAGGAGGTAAAAAGTGACATACACATGAACAATTCCAGGACAGCTAAGTTCTCAACCTTGTTTTCTAGAAGTCCAGCAGGAGCCTAGACAAAGTAATGTATAAGATTCAGGCATCAGCTGAGACATTACCTCCTTCAGGAAGCTTTCCCTGGTTCCTTTGCATTGGACCAAATCTCTTCTAACACTTCCTGTCTACCAAGAACGTGTTGCATTAAATGTCTCAGGTGGTTTTTCTGTCCCCTCTTGATTGTTTGTGGCAAAGGACTCCTAATAACAATGCCTTATATATAGTAGGCTCTCATTAAATTTTTGTCACACTGACTAGAATTTGTCCTTAGTGTGTACTTTAGGTTTTCATAGTGGGTAATATACATTAGACCTTTATGTTTCATTGACTTCTTACAAAAATGCTATGAAAGTATATTTTTTCTTTACTGTGTCATTATGCTTTGCAAACATTTTGAAACTACAAAAGGGGGTTTATTTAATAGTAGTCTTAGAGCTACAATCAGTACCAATGACATAAAAAATTACCTTTGGTTGTAATATTTAGAGCTCTCTATAGCCCAGATTCTGATAATTGGAAAAATTCTGTGAATGAAGCACAATTTCTTTAATGAAAAAAGTGAACTTGCTTATTGTGTGTGTATGTGTATCTTATAGATTATAAAGCAGACAGGTAAAAAGTAGAAAAACCATTTATACTGGGCTAGCCAGAGTTTATTATCTCTGCTAATATGTTGCAAAAGTGAGATTGTATTATGCACACTGTTTTGTAACCAGCCTTTAAGTATTAATTTCTAATGAACTATTAAAATCTAGAGTAGTAGTGGGCTTATAATTAATATAAAGCCTTTTTTTATGAGAGTATCACATTTAATCAATAATTTATATTAATTTTCAGAGTAAATGAATCCTCACACTATGATCTAGCCTTTACAGATGTACATTTTAAACCTGGTCAAATTCGAAGGCATTTTATTGAGGTTCCTGAGGGTGCAACATGGGCTGGTAAGTAAAACTAAAGTCTATATTGAGCACTTATCTTTCTGTACATTCTATCTCTTTTATGATTATCTACACTAATAAAAGAGAAACATGGTAATTGGCGTACGACCGCTACCCTTCCCATTGGCTAATCAGGGAGATATACAAAGTAACTGTCAGCCAAGATGGCGGCCGGCAGCCAGGCAGTTGATGCGAACAGGGAGGCTTGCTTCCTTCAGTGACTGCAGACTCCAACCCCGCCGGCCTCTGAGCTTCAGTTGGAAACATAGTAACATTTATAGAAGATAAACAAAAGCCCAGAAACCTCCTGTCAGTCAGCCGGGATCTCAGAGCTGGAGTCGCAACATTGTTTCAAATACAGAAAACAAAGGCCAGAAACCTGCTTTCAGCCGAGCCTCAGAGAGAAAGCCGGCTCTCAGCTCCAGTGACAGCCATAGAAGGTAAATAAATGCCAGAATAAAAAGAAAAGAGAAAAAGGAGAGGTTTGGAGCTCCAGTCGCCCGCCAGTCTGAAAATGGCCCTCAGCCCCTCACCCAGACTGGCCAGGCACCCCAGTGGGGACCCCCACCCTGAAGCAACAAGATGGCGGCTAATTTGCATACTGAAGGCAGGCGGCAGCAGGCAAGGCTGTCTGCGGTCTGGGACCCGGATCTGTGACCCTGCCGGGCGGGATCAGCGGAGCCTCGAGGCTTCCTGGCACCAGGATCAGCATGACAGGGGGCAGCGCCCAAACCTCCTGATTGCTCTGCAGCTCTGTGTGTGACAGGGGGCAGCACCCCAACCCCCCCCCCCCCCCCCACGGGCCCTGCTCTATGTGAGACGGGGTAGAGCCATACCTCCCCATCGGCCCTGCCCTGAGTGTGACAGTGGCGGCGCCCCAACCTCCTGATCGGCCCTGCTCTGTGTGTGACAGGGTGTGGCGCCCCAACTCCCCCCCCCCCCCCCCCCCCCCCCCACGGACCCTGCTCTGTGTGTGACAGGGGGTGGTGCCCCAACTCCCCTATTGGCCCTGCTCTGTGCGTGACAGGGGGGAGCTCCCCAAACCCCTGATGGGCCCTGCTCTGTGCGTGACAGGGGGCAGCACCCCAACCCCCTGATGGGCCCTGCTCTGTGCGTGACAGGGGGGAGCTTCCCAAACCCCTGATTGACCCTGCTCTGTGTGTGACAGGGTACGGAGCCCCAACCCCCCTGATGGTCCCTGCTCTGTGTGTGACGGGGGGCAGCGCCCCAACCCCCTGATCGGCCCTGCTCTTTGCGTGGCAGGGTGTGGTGCCACAACCTCCCCATCGACTCTGCCTTGAGTGTGACGGGGCAGTGCCCCAACCCCCCAATTGGCCCTACCCTGAGCTTGACTGAGGGTGGCATCACAACCTCCCGATCCGCCCTGCTCTGTGCATGACAGTGGGCCGCGCCCCAACTCCCCAATCAGCCCTGCTCTGAGCCCGACCAGGCGCTGCACCTAGGGATTGGGCCTGCCCTCTGCCACCCGGGAGCAGGCCTAAGCCAGCAGGTCGTTATCTCCCGAGAGGTCCCAGACTGCGAGAGGGCACAGGCCGGGCTGAGGGACCCCCCCGCCCCCCCCCCCCCGAGTGCACAAATTTTTGTGCACCGGGCCTCTAGTGACTATATAACAGGGGTTCTCAAACTACGTCCCGCAGGGCACATGCAAATACAAATATTGTATTTGTTCCCATTTTGTTTTTTTACTTCAAAATAAGATATGTGCAGTGTGCATAGGAATTTGTTCATAGTTTTTTTTAAACTATAGTCCGGCCCTCCAACGGTCTGAGGGACACTGAACTGGCCCCCTGTTTAAAAAGTTTGAGGACCCCTGCTATATAAAGTTCATGTATTTGTAATGCATATTTTCCTCATAACAATATACACTGAGTGGCCAGATTATTATGACCACCTGACGTTTGTAGGCAAATTAGCTATAATTTCCCACTGAAGTTACTAGAGGGCCAGGTCATTATATATGTCTGAATAGCACAACATACCTAAGTATCGTTGCTGATCAAGTTCATCCTATCATGTTGATGGCGTATCCCAATGGAGATGGCTTCTTCCAACAAGACAATGCGCCATGCCACAGTGCTCGTATTGTGCAGGAGTGGTTTCAAGAACATGAGGGAGACTTTACCTTGCTTAGGTGGCCCCCACAATCAGCAGAGTATCCAATTGAGCATTTGTGGGACGAAGTTAAAAGAGTCATCAGGCAGCTGGTACCACCACTGTCAAATCTCACAGAACTGGACAGTGCTATTCATCAGGCATGGTGTCAGATTCCTCGCATTACCTTTCAACATCTCGTGGAGTCAATGCCAAGAAGAATCGCCATAGTATTGAAGGCAAAAGGTGGCCCAACGAAGTACTGATGGGGTGGTCATAATAATCTGGCCACTCGGTGTATATCTGGCACTCTAGATTTGCTAGTAGATTTTAAACTTTTTAAAGAACTGTTATTATTTATCATTGGCTCATACATCACATCAGGCCATCTTAATGTTTTAATATTCAAGATTTTGACTTGGTTTAGCATAATGCCTTACCTGTTAGTGATTGGAGTTAGAGTTGCATTGTTGAATGACTCTGGCTGCCATGCATGTAGACAGAGCCCCTTGGAGATATATAACGTTAGGCTCTGATGAAATGTACACTAATCATTTTAAAGAATAAAAATCTACAGTTAATACTGATTCTGAAATCTTTTTGATGGTAGATGTTAGTAATTATAATGCCCTAATTGTGACTTGTTTAGGCTGTTGTTGAAAATAATTAGTTGTGTGTTTTTTTTTAAATAAAAAGTTATCAGATGATTCAGAATGGAAAGAGATCAGAGTATTTAACAGTCTCAGATTAGAAATGTACTACAGAGGGTGGAGGAAATGGGGAGATGTTGGTTGAAGAGTACAAACTTTCAGCTATGAATAAATTCAAGAGATTTAATGGTGACTGTAGTTAACAATACTGAATTGTATACTTGAAATTTGCTAAGAGAGTAGATTTTAAATGTTCTTACTATTGAGAAAATTGGTAACTGTATAGTGTGTGTTAACTAACCTTATTGTGGTAAACATTTCATAGTGTTTAAGTACATCAAATCCTCAGGTTGCATGCCTTAAACTTAATGTTATTTGTCAATTTGATCTCAGGCAGGGATGGGGCTAGGGCTAGGGCAGTGGTCGGCAAACTGCAGCTTGCGAGCCACATGCGGCTCTTTGGCCCCTTGAGTGTGGCTCTTCCACAAAATACCACGTGCAGGCGTGCACATACAGTGCGATTGAAACTTGGTGGCCCATACGCAGAAGTCGGTATTTTGTGGAAGAGCCACACTCAAGGGGCCAAAGAGCCGCATGTGGCTCGCGAGCCGCAGTTTGCCGGCCACTGGGCTAGGGGGTGTCAAAAAGAAAAAAAAGTACTACAGATGTTTCCTATTTCAAATAAAACTTACTGTTAATAACATCAGGTTTTGTATTATTAGCAATTGATTAGGTTCACAGAGCTCTGTGCCAACTTGACCTTGTGAACCAGAGAATTAAGCCCTGCTTAGTTTCCTGTTTAGGAGTGGATATTCAGTAGATAAGCTGCTGATCCTGCTTCACAGTGATTTGGGCTTACCTCTACCTCGGAATAAAGCTGAGCGTATGTAGTTCTGACATTATCCCTTCTAGAAGCAAATAGAATACAAATAAGCCAAGAGGGAGAGACTAGGAAAAAATATTAATGAAGTTGAATAGATACTAATGGAATTTAAGCATGATGACAAAATAGAGGTTTCTAAAATTAAAATCCTCTATCAGGAATTACTTGGCTTTCTACTAAAAGAAGAGGAAAGGTTGAGCTTAGCAGAGGGGAGAGGGATTTTAAAAGGTGTCTGATTAGGATAATTGTGTGTTCACCTATGAAAAGCTTGCTGTTTCCTGGTATTTGCAGCATAGTGGTTGTTTATTTTAATCCTGATTTATTTATTTTCCATAGCTGAATCTTCTGCCCTTTCAGCTTTATTAATACTCTGTTGAGTCTTTGTTTTTAAGAAAATATGCAAATTTCATTTGAATATATAATTTGATTATTGATATATTATTTCCTAATAAGTGGGCATTCTTAAAATCATTTTATGTCCATTTTGAATCTTACCAGTATAAAATTTTGCTTCTTTTTTATTTTAGAAGTTACAGTGTGTTCTTGTTCTTCTGAGGTGTTGGCCAAGTTTGTTCTTCATGCAGTACAACTTGTGAAGCAAAGAGCATATCGAAGCCATGAATTCTATAAGTTTTGTTCCCTTCCAGAAAAAGGAACTCTGACTGAAGCTTTTCCTGTCTTAGTAAGTTTTAATTAATAGTTCGAAATCCTGAAACAATTTCTCTTCCCTTTCGGTGTGGATAAGTATCTGAATTTGAATTTGATTTTATAGTTTATATTCAGAGTTTTTTTGGGCTCTTTATTTTGTTAATGCCAAATAAATGAAGTAGGAAGATAAGTAATCTAATTAGGATACTTGAGATCGAGTCTGAGGTAAATATTAATTAATCTCTTTTTAACTCTTAAATAATTTAGTCAAAGAAAGTGCTGGTCTGACAGATACTCTTGCCTTGCATTGGGACCCTGACTGATAGTGTGTCTTTATCCCACTGTAGATTATTTCCTTATTTAAGACAGTTCTATGCATCACTTAAGTTATTTTATTACTACCCATGAGGTTAATTTGCTTTCTAGGTGAAACTGCTACTGCTTCTTACAGAAACTACTTCAAATATGGCAGGTCTTCATTCTTACCCATAGTGTTAGAAATAATGACTAGACCAGTGATGGCGAACCTATGACATGCGTGTCAGAGGTGACACGCGAACTCATTTTTTTGGTTGATTTTTCTTTGTTAAATGGCATTTAAATATATAAAATAAATATCAAAAATATAAGTCTTTGTTTTACTATGGTTGCAAATATCAAAAAATTTCTATATGTGATACGGCACCAGAGTTAAGTTAGGGTTTTTCAAAATGCTGACACGCCGAGCTCAAAAGGTTCGCCATCACTGGACTAGACCTTCCTCCATGGAAGGTGAATGTACTGACGTTCTGTCTTGAACCTGCTCCGTAGTTGGTCATATGATCTTGCCTATATCTTACTTTTCTGATTACTTTCACTTGTGTTCATGTATGTATCAGTGTCATGATTCATCTTTAAA
The DNA here is from genome assembly GCF_028538775.1 of Myotis yumanensis. Classification (NCBI taxonomy): domain Eukaryota; kingdom Metazoa; phylum Chordata; class Mammalia; order Chiroptera; family Vespertilionidae; genus Myotis; species Myotis yumanensis. The sequence goes on along the minus strand of NW_027223754.1, from coordinate 37,548,356 downwards.
CTTTTTAATATATTGATTTCTAGGAAACGTAATTTAAAACTGAGCACTGGGAAGTTTTTGTTTTTCATTATATTAATAGGGGGGAAAATTTATGTAATCATAATTTCATTTTGTTTTGGTTGCCAGGCAGCTTGGAGCCTGAAATTCATCTGTGGCTATTGAATATGCCTTATAGAGCTGTAATACCCTTTCTCCTATCATTATTTTTCCTTTGGTCCTAGGTTTTTATTCCAGTTTGTTTTCACCATTATTTTATTGTATATGTTTTCAAAAGCTGCCGCAGATCTTTTATGACAGACAAGCAGTGTAGGATTATGAGTAAATAACTATGTATTTAAATGCCTGCACTATATCCCTGCAACTGTAATTTCCATAACTCCAAGCACAGTTAAAAGTTATTGTGTTCTCTTGCTTTACAAGTAGGAAAAGTTTGAAGGCATAGAATTGCTTTGAAACATCTACCATTTATATTCTGTAATTTGAAATAAAATGAGAACATTGAGCATATGTAGTTCTGACATTATCTGAGATTATTTATACATTTGTAATTATTTTTCTTTGCAGAGTGGGAAAGCAATTGAATTCTGCATTGCCCGTTGGTGGGCTAGTCTTAGTGATGTCAATATTGATTACACCATTTCTTTCCATGGGATAGTGTGTACCGCTCCTCAGTTAAACATTGTGAGTTCCACATTTTCATTATTTTTAAATTCAGTTGTTTGTGTTATTGAAAAATAATCTCACTGATTGAATTTATACTTCATTGGGGACATTACCAGTAGTTCTTAAAATAACCACAGGTAATTTAAAAGTAGTCCTGTTTATGGGTGCTTACCAACTTTGCATTAGACATTTATTTTAGGTCTTAATATTGTTATAAAATAGAGTTTATTTTCAGTGAAGTTTGAGAAACTAATTTCATAAATATCCTTCATAGCATGCATCAGAAGGAATCAACCGTTTTGATGTTCAGTCCTCCTTGAAATATGAAGATCTGGCTCCCTGCATAACTTTGAAGAGCTGGGTCCAAACACTACGGTATCATTAAATGTTTTAGGGCTAAGGATGTTGAATATTAATGTGGTGGGGGGCAGGAGGATCTTACACTCTTTGAAGAGATAGTAATTTTCTTAAATCCATCTGAATGTTGGAAATGAAAATTCAGTTTATGACACTCTAGCCTCAATCCTGGCAGGTCTCTGAGGCAACCCCAGCAGTAGCTTCTAGCATTGTATAGCATGTATGTAAAATTTTCAGTGCACCCAGCAGGACCTATTCTGTGAGGAGTGAGCGCCACCTGCAGTCAAAACCTGTTCTTCAACACTGTTAGTGATTGCCACTCTAGCATATAACATTGGGATCTGATTATACTGAGGACTATTAGTTGTCATTTGAAAATGTTTTTATTGTGAAAAGATTATCTTTATAATGTTGCAAAATTTATAATATATATTGCTATGGTTCAGTCAATAAAGAATTAGGTAAGTTTATTGATTAAAATATTATAAAGTATACTGAAAAGGGTAGTATTTAGGAATGTGTATTTGTATCTTGTGATATGTTATTGATTTTGTTGATTATAGTTTTGTCTCATTAAATGAATTCTTGAATCAAATAACTACTCATTGTCTAATTACAGCCCACTGAGTGCAAAAACAAAACCTTTAGGATCAAGAGATGTTTTGCCAAATAATCGTCAACTTTATGAAATGATCCTTACCTATAACTTTCATCAAGTAAGTATCTTTATAATAAAGTAGACTTTTACAGTGCACTTTTGTGTTTTGTTAATGAATCAGAATTTAAAATGGGAGGATGATAAATTTAGTCTATGTAAATATGAAATAGAAGCAAGTAATTAACAGTGCTTAATTTGGAATTATTCTTAGGGAAATTATGATTTGTAATAATCTAAGTACCATTCAAGTCTGAAGTCACAAATTCTAGTTTGTGTGACCTGGCCTTTGAGCCTTAGTTTTTGTAATCACTGAATCTATTCAGTGGTACCTGGACAGTATTACCTGTCCAGTGGTTAGGTATCTCATCAATGCCAGATGCCTTCAGAGTATGGTAGTAGGTGGCCTGTTTGCTTTGGAGCAGTGAGACATTAGAACAATTCCTAGGTTGAATGAGTTGTAAAGGTATTTGAGGCCAGTATAAATGTTGGATAAAAGAGTTTATGTAGGATCCATAGATTTCAGTAAAACTCTTATTGAAACATAATATTTGGTTTTAATTGGGAGATCGATTTCAGTGAATATAAAATTTCAGTTTTATAAAGAAAATACATGTTAATTTATTAATACAAATGGCTAGGTTTGTATTTTTAAAAGAGAAGTACCTGTTATCAGTGCCAAAATACCAGGTGTTCTACATTTAAAAAATTGGCTGTCTTAAGAAAAAATTTTAATACTTTTGTTGTAAAAGTCTCATCAGTAACAGTATTACAAATCTTCATTAGAAATCATGTGAACCATGTCAAGTAATAATTCTTTATTTTTATAGCCCAAAAGTGGGGAAGTAACTCCAAGCTGCCCACTACTTTGTGAATTATTATATGAATCAGAATTTGACAGCCAACTGTGGATCATCTTTGACCAGAATAAAAGACAGATGGGTTCAGGCGATGCCTATCCACATCAGGTATGAAATTTGCAGTGTTTTTAAAATTAACAAATTCCTGATTTCTCGTTATGGTAATATTTGTGTGTTGTGTGTCGAACAGAAAGGGACTATCTTTCAGCCATGTAGTTTAGCTGATTAAGTTTGGGGGTAGATGAAGGCAAGAAAGACATAGGCACTACTGGCCAGCATAGTTTTGTTTTTGTTTTTTTTTCTGCTTCCTACCCACTGCTTCCACCCATCTGAAGGTTGAAGGCAAATCTGATATACTAGTAAGTGAGCACCTGGAAATGATCTTAGGTTTTAACTGGATAAAGAGCACTATAGCAGTGTCCTAGAACTTTCAAATTTATCTTTTCATTGGACAGCTGTGTATTGAGCACTTCCTGTATGCCAAGCACTCTGCTTGCACTATTGTATTGAAGAAAAAAACCTTTTAATCATAATTACAGAAATTTTATCCCTGATTGAAATATTTCTACAAGGATTTAAGGTAAATCCTGTAACATTTATAATTTTATACTAAATAATGACAGTAACTTATGCAGGTGGGTTTTTTGTTAGTCATTCAAGGAATGATTTCCTTTTGTTCTCAAAACAAGTCCCAGTCACATCTCTCCCAGTACAGACTGGATTGTTGGAGAGCCATTACTTTGGTTGCTTTTAAAATCTCATCAGAAGAATACAGGTTAACTCGGTGGAGCATAGTAAATTTTATTCCTTAATCTCTGATTGCTGCGTCTATCAGCAATAAAGGGATGGGGCATTTTGGTTATAATAGAAAGATTACCAGTCATGTGTATACACATGTGTGTGTGTATGTGTCTTAGGTATTATATGGCACCTCAATTTTGCTAATTTCGCGTATTGTTTTATAAATTCTTGAGTAACCATGAACTAGAAAATAATAGGTTTTCTCAGCCTGGAACAGACTGATGTAGCTGAGACTATGGGAGTAACCTGTAGTTGGAAGAATGAGGGCTTGGGAGTCAGACCTGCCTTCAGCTCCCTTGTCCTTTACTCTGTATGTGACCTTGGACAGTTCACTGATGTCCCTGGTCCTGCTTGCTCACGTGCAAGATTGAGATTTTTTTTTTTTTTTGCGTATGTATAGGTGTGTGTAGTAACTTGTGCTGTACCTCATCTGCAGTTAAGCACTCTAAGTTGTAACTGTTCCTGTTTATCCTCTTTCTATAATTTCTGTTTACTTGGCTAAATTTTACTTTTTCTAAATGTTGTTTTTCTTTTTTTAGTATTCGATGAAACTGGAGAAAGGAGATTATACAATTCGTCTACAGATTCGTCATGAGCAGATCAGTGAATTGGAACGTCTTAAAGATCTTCCATTTATTGTTTCTCATAGGTTGTCTAATACCTTGAGCTTAGATATTCATGAAAATCATAGCCTTGCACTTCTAGGAAAGAAGAAATCGAGTAATTTGACACTACCACCCAAATATAACCAGCCATTCTTTGTTACTTCCTTACCTGATGACAAGTAAGTGAGGTCGTTGCTTATACTTAATGCCCACCTTGCACACTATATTCTATTAATGTTAGTTCATTACCTTAGTAAAATAGTATGTTGTGATTTACCATTTTATACTAAGGTTATTTGTCCCTTTGATTTTTGAAATCTTAGCTATGGAAATTATTTCAGAGTGTAATGATTTTGTCCCCTTTCCCCCCACTCCTAATTATCTTTGTGAAATGTTCTCTTTTTTTCTCTCTCTTTTGAATCTTCTTGTTAGAATACCTAAAGGGGCAGGACCTGGATGCTACCTTGCAGGATCCTTAACATTGTCAAAGACTGAACTTGGAAAGAAAGCGGTAAGTACTAGTTTTGTTTTGTTTTTTACACTGAAATTACCTATTCTAAAATGTCCCTTTCTTTAAAGATGGGGATTAATTCCACATTTCAGAATGGGTAAAAGAGAAGATCTCCCTGGCCAAAATATGTATAGTCCCCCCCTTCCCCCCTCCAAGTTACTAGTAGAGATCGATTAATATTTTGTTGTATTTTAAAATATTTAGTATTCTTGTTCCCAAGTATAAGTTACTCTGGCCCTGAATCTGTCCTACCTTGCATGGCTAATATACTTGAATTTTCCATTAAGTCAAACTTACATCTGATTTAAACTTTGCTTAAATGAATGGGTGGCTTCTTGAAACTAGTCAGAACAATTATTGCTAATTAACGATATTTTTCACACTGTACAGACCTTTCTCTGGTTCAAATTTTATATGATTATGTTGATAATTATAAGGTGTTTCTTTTGTCATTGCCTTTTATTTTGTAATTTCAAAATTATGGGATTTTTTTGTTAAAAACGTTTTTCTGGTTGTTAGAGAAATATTATAGTTTAATAAGTAACTCTTAGCTTTTCTATCTTTTCATTACAAATTTATTATGAGAGAAGTGTTTATATAGCTCTGTCACCTTTTGTGATATCATTTTAGCTCAGTGCTAGTAAAAGTTGTCATTCTTAGAGTTTTGTATTTCTCTTCAGCATTAATTAGTTCTTACAAGCTAAGCCTACTATCTAATGCTGGAATCTAGAAATGCTGTTATCAGATGAATAGATCTCATACATATTAACAAGCACACTTATTTCTTGTCACTATTGAGCTAAAGATCATTTATTTGCTGTCATAGAGGCATAACTTGGGAATTTTGTGCTTAGGAAAAGTTGTTTTCCCTGACATTTCTTGAGTCTCATTTCAGTTTATACTATGCATTTATATATTCTTTAGTATGATTTGAAGTGAATGAGTTGTTAATTGTACTGGAATTCATGGATGCACTGATTTAAGAAATAGTAGTCTTTTCTTGTAGACATCATTTCCTGGGTAGCGTGGCCACTTCCTCCATGGGGCTTCAACAGTGAGGCTTCAGTGATGATGTTCACACCCAGATAACTCTTCTGAAGTGTCCACTTCCTTGTGATGAGTATGACAGAAGAGCATTGTTATTAAATGTATGCTTTTTAGCAATTCAGAGATAGTTACTACTTCCTGGCTGCAGTTGTGAAATTATAAACATCTGGGATTAACTATAGTTATTACTTATCAGGGTAGATTTTCTTGAGAGAGAGCAAAAAACTAACACTATAAGTTAATTATATTTCCCAGCACATTATTTATTTATTACTCTTCCCTCAGTAGTTTTGCATTGTTTATGATTTTTGGTAGTTGGGAAGGTTCATTTTACTTCTCTTTGACTTGAATGATGCTTTTTCTATGAGAGCATGGGAGTATGTGATTGTTGTGATGTCCTTAAAAATCAGACTCTAGACTATCAGCTAAATTTAATATTTCCAAAAGTGTTTTGATAACTAATGAATTTTGCTCTACTGAATTTTTGAAATAAGCTGAAAAACATTCACCCTTAAGAATATCACTTCAGTGCATTTTTATTTTTTAAAAAATCGAAGTGGCAATGTTCCTTTATTTAAAAGCATGCCATCTTGATCACAGACAAGACCCTTCTAAGTATGTGACACATACAGGTGGAAAGTAAACTGGGAGAAAATTATACAGAGGTGGTGTCTCCATCCTGTGTAGATGCATGTTTTCTTACAGAATGTTGTTCTAACTCCCAGGGGCAGTCTGCAGCAAAACGACAAAGAAAATTTAAAAAGGTACTGATTGTCAGTTCTTTAAAAAGATGTCTTAAAGCCTTATTTGCATATTAGTTAAACTTTTTTTCTGTCACTATTATAAATCCTTTAAAAACAATCTCTCCCTTAATCTTTCTTTAAGTTCTGCAGTATAGTGCCTTTAGCTTATCAGTGTTGACATACTGCTTTCCTAAAGTTACTTTTCTACCATAAATTGCTAGAGGACCCCTGTTTTATATGTACATAGCAAAAAATAATGCTATTTATGTCTTACTACAGATAAATAATAGTATTTTAAATTTTTCATATCTAAAATCTTATGTAGAGAGAAATGAAACTTTTTGGCTATATAGGCCAAACAATTATTTTTAAAGTCTAAAAAACATTCTTAAATTGGATGATTTGATTAAAAATATTATTAAGGTATTTCAAGTGAAGTTGATTCCTTGCTCTTGCATCTTCTTAGTTCTTAAAGGGCAGAGACAAACAGAGCAATGGACAAAGCAGGAACAGAATTAAGGACTGTTGACCCAAAATTAAAACTTATACTAAGAGCATAAGCAGATTTTCAGGCCATAACTAGTAAGTAATCTGATCAACTTTTCTGAAACTTATTTGACAATCTCTGATTGACTACTAGAACCAAAGTTAACTCAAAAAAGAAAAATTCTACTTCAGGTGTACTTTAGAGAAAGGGATACATATTCAATGAGCTCTCTGGTGAAAACCTGCTGACATCTTTTAGCATTTAGTAATTTTTCCCATTCAAGCTGGAAGCATTGCAGTGGGAGAATTAGTACTTTAAGGTATGAACAAAAGACACCTTTTATTTCTTAATTCAGAGTGATATGAAACGGGCTCACCATTTTATAACAGGTTAAATTCCTTTATAAAAAAGACCTCTGAAATGTCCGTATTATTATGTAATGATAAATACTTTGTTCAAACAGAGTACACTACTGGTAATCACCTTTCCAGGTTTAAAGAAAAAAAATGTGCTTCTCCATTGACCAGTATTTCTTAACTGAAATTCTTGATTTATTTGTAGGCTATATTATTCATTTAATGAAACATCACCAGCATTAAAACAGAAACAGGATAAAGTAGGAAATGTCAGTTCGCCAGACTGATAAAACTAATTTCATGTTATCTGTAGATTGTTTATCTTTGGGTCAATGTGAAAATAGCTTGCCAGCCACTGTTTTAGAGAATGAGGAAAAGGTATTCTAGGAGCCCATTAAAAATAGAAGATACATATCACAAAGGCAAAGATTTTTTTTCTTCTACCTATTGTATATTTTGGTTGAGTTTTGGGGGAGTTTTGATGGGATTTTGTTTGGATTAGGATATGAATAGAAAACTATCAAATGAATAGAAAGATTATTATTATTACTTGATGGTTAGTAAAGCTTTGTATAAAGAACTTTACAGCTAGAGTACTTCTTCCCATTTCTCTCTTCAGTGCAAGTATACAGGAAGCTCTGATTTTAAAAATAATTAGTATTATAGTTTTATAGTCACAATACCAAAATATATTATTAACTTATTGCCTGAAAAAAAATACCACCTAAGTTTTTCTGTGGACTTTTTCTTTGGGTTTCAGTGACTTTTGACTTAAAATGTGTTACACTTTTTTAAGCTCATTGTAATATGAAAGAATATAGTTACTTTTAACAGATCATAAATAGCATTCAAATATACTAATCTTTAAAATAGCTATATTAGTTTGTGAGAAGGTATTACAATTTTGAATTTAGTTAATAATTTAAGAACTAAGGAAATTGGTTTTTTACTCCAAATTTTAATGATGGTATGTTTTATCAACCAAAGAATAGTTACTGATTATGTGGGTATGTTTTACTTTCTTAATAATACTGTTCAGTTCAAACACTGTTGAAATACTTTGTGAGCAGAATAGTAAATAAACCCAAAAACTTACTGTTAAGTATCCACAATAGAGCACTTTAGCATTTCTGCTCTGACTATGTTTTAAAATCATAATACTTCTCAAGGTTTACTGATACAGAATCATTTTTATTAAATTAACCCCATGCTAGGTCCTTAGAAGCAAGTTGTGAAAATACTGTCAAAAAGAACAGATGACCGTGATAAAGCAAATGAAAAATAACCTCATTTTTCTTTTGATTAAGAATTAAAACTACAATGTTCATAATTCTTAGTAATAAACATTCTTGTCCTGATATACTTTATAGGATTATATATTAACATTTATAATTTATGCCGAAACCGGTTTGGCTCAGTGGATAAGAGCGTCGGCCTGCGGACTGAAGGGTCCCAGGTTCGATTCCGGTCAAGGGCATGTACCTGGGTTGCGAGCACATCCCCAGTAGGAGATGTACAGGAGGCGGCTGATTGATGTTTCTCTCTCATCGATGTTTCTAACTCTCTATCTCTCTCCCTTCCTCTCTGTAAAAAATCAATAAAATATATTTTTAAAAAAACATTTATAATTTATAATTTGATATATTTAAAAATATAAAAGGCTGGTTACAAAATCTTGATCTCTGCTCCTCCCTTCCCCCCAAATCATTCATCATAAACTTTCCCTGTCTCTTTTGTGCTTTTAGTGATAGTGTATGGTTGTTGTGATAAAGGGTTTCTTCCTATTTGTAGATCTTTGTTAAGTTTATTGTTAATCATAAATTAACTTTAATGGATTGCTCATTTTAAATTCAGTTCTATTTTCTTTCTTCTGTACTAAAACAAATACCTTTCCTCTGAGCTTCATGGGAGGAATTGGCTTGCAACAGAGGCTGCCCCTCTGGAAGTTTGTGTCTCCCTAATCAGGCAAGGAGGAAGGAAAATGAAGGGAGCTCACGTTAGGTTAGAGTGACTGTGGACTGCCTCTGCAGAAGCATGACCTCAGAGAGAATAGGAGAGGAATGGTTGGAAGCCATCTATAACTTCAATCCTTAGGTTTGTTGTCTTTGTTATACAGATAACACTGACATCTGTTTGGGTAAGAACTTGGTGCTAAATCATCAACTCAGCTTTTTCAGACACTTTAACTTGGCCTTGCCCAGGGCAGTGCCCACCAAGGAAAATAAACCTCAAGAAGGAGAAAAGGGTGGGTGGCAGGGCCAAGAAGGAGGTAGCCCCAACAAAATACCTGCTTTGTTTTCCCTACCTCATACTTCACATGCAGGCTCTGGGCCGAGAGAGAGAGAGAGAGAGAGAGAGAGAGAGAGGAGAGAGAGAGATGGATGGTTGTCCTATCTAATAAAAGAGAAACATGGTAATTAGCTGTACATCCACTACCCTTCCCATTGGCTAATCAGGGCGATATGCAAATTAACTGACAGCCAAGATGGCAGCCGGCAGCCATGCACTGAAGCAAACAGGGAGGCTTGCTTGCTCCAGTGACTGCGGACTACAGCGTTCCCCGCCTGACTTGCCGGCCTCTCAGCTGCAATTCTAAGCAACTATGTTGCAAATATAGAAGCTAAACAAAACCCCAGAAACCGGCTTTTAGTCAGCCGGGCTTCAGCCAGCCGGACTGCATCATTGTATCAAATACAGAAGGTAAATAAAGGCCAGAAACCTGCTTTCAGCAGCCGAGGCCTCAGAGCTAAAGCTGGCCCAGAATAAAAAGAAAAAAAAAAAAAGGAGTGGTTGGGAGCTTCAGTCACCCGCCAGCCTGAAAACGGTCCTCAGCCCCTCAGCCAGACTGGCCAGGGACCCCAGTGGGGACCTCCACCCTGATCCAGGACACCCTTCAGGGCAAACCAGCCGGCCCCCACCCATGCACCAGGCCTCTATTCTATATAGTAAAAGGGTAATATGCCTCCCAGCACCGGGATAAGGGGAGCCAGGAGGCCTCCAGGCACCGGGATCAGCGTGACGGGGCAGCGCCCAAACCCCCCTGATCGCCCTGCGGCTCTGTGTGTGACAGGGGGCGGGGCCACAACTTCCCTATCTGCCCTGCTCTGTTCGTGACAGGGGAAGGCGCCCCAACCCTCTGATCCGCCCTGCTCTGTGCCTGATGGGGGAAGGTCCCCAACCCCCTGATTGCCCTGCAGCTCTGTGTGTGACAGGGTGCAGCGCCCTAACCCCCTGATCGGCCCTGCAGCTCTGTGTGTGACAGGGTGCAGTGCCCCAACCCCCCACATGGGCCCTGCTCTGTGTGTGATGGGGTAGAGCCATAACCTCCCCATCGGCCCTGCCCTGAGTGTGACAGTGGCAGCGCCCCAACCCCCAGATCAGCCCTGCTCTGTGTGTGACAGGGTGCGACGCCCCAACTCCCCCCCCTCCCCCCATGGGCCCTGCTCTGTGTGTGACGGGGTAGAGCCATAACCTCCCCATCAGCCCTGCCCTGAGTGTGACAGTGGCGGCACCCCAACCCCCTGATCGGCCCTGCTCTGTGTGTGACAGGGTGCGGTGCCCTCCCCCCCCCCCCCCCCCGCCCCACGGGCCCTCCTCTGTGTGTGATGGTGTGCAGCGCCCTAACCCCCTGATCAGCCCTGCTCTGTGGGTGATAGAGGGTGGTGCCCCAACACCCCCCCCCCCCCCACGGGCCCTGCTCTTTGTGTGACAGGGTAGAGCCATAACCTCCCCATTGGCCCTGCCCTGAGTGTGACAGTGGCGGCGCCCCAACCCCCTGATCGGCCCTGCTCTGTGTGTGACGGTGTGGCGCCCCAACCCCCTGATCGGCCCTGCTCTGTGGGTGATAGAGGGCGGTGCCCCAACTCCCCCCACGGGCCCTGCTCTGTGTGTGACAGGGTAGAGCCATAACCTCCCCATGGGCCCTGCCCTGAGTGTGACAGGGTGCGGCGCCCCCCCCCCCCCCCCCCCCCCCCCGCCACGGGCCCTCCTCTGTGTGTGATGGGGCGCAGCGCCCTAACCCCCTGATCCTCCCTGCTCTGTGTGTGACAGGGGGCGGTGCCCCAACTCCCCTATCGGCCCTACTCTGTGAGTGACAGGGGGGAGCTCCTCAACCCCCTGATGGGCCCTGCTCTGTGCGTGACAGGGGGGAGCTCCTCAACCCCCTGATCAGCCCTGCTCTGTGTGTGACAGGGTACGGAGCCCCAACCCCACTGATGGGCCCTGCTCTGTGCATGACAGAGGGCAGCGCCCCAACCCCCTGATCGGCCCTGCTCTGTGCATGACAGGGGGTGGCGCCGCAACCTCCCCATCGACCCTGCCTTGAGTGTGACGGGGGCGGTGCCCCAACCCCCCAATCGGCCCTACCCTGAGCATGACTAGGGGTGGCAACGCAACCTCCCGATCCGCCCTGCTCTGTGCATGACGGGGCAGCGCCCCAACTCCCCAATCGGCACTGCTCTGAGCTCGACCAGGGGCTGCACCTAGGGATTGGGCCTGCCCTCTGCCACCTGGGAGCAGGCCTAAGCCAGCAGATCATTATCTCCTGAGGGGTCCCAGACTGCGAGAGGGCACAGGACGGGCTGAGGGACCCCCTCTCTCCCCCGAGTGCACAAATTTTTGTTCACCGGGCCTCTAGTTTTCCATCATTGGTTTTCTGGGCTTAAAATTAGTCATATTGAAATAGTAATTATTTTATGGTGGAATACTATTAGAACAACTATAATAATAGTTCCTTATACTACTATTATAATTATATCCCAAAATAACGTTTAATTGTGAAACATTTAAAATGGCCACATTTATGTAGTATTTACAGCTAAAAATCCTATTTGGGGGCAGGTGGGGGCTTGCAATTCTATTTTTTTAACTCTATCTAAAGCTTTTTCTGGTGGCTGTGATTACAGCAGTAAAAGTCTGTTTGGTAATATAACTTTTTTTTTCATTTTAGAAGTTTTAAAGATTAAAACATATAAGAATTTATTTTAATTTAGTGTTATTTTTAATGTGAACCTGAAGACAGAATTTGAGAAATTGACTTATTAAATAATAGGGAAAACGAAAATAAGTAAATAATGATTCAATTAAGGACACCTAGTTATTGTGTTAAAAACCGAACTAGTAAATACAAGAAAAGATTTCCCAGATAATGCAATACTTTTCATAAGTAGAGACTTATGTGCTTTAATAAAATAGATGGAAATACATGTAATTGGATATAATTACCACATTTCTCTGCTCTCTACAAAGAAGAACTTTTCAAAAGACCTATCATACTTCTAACTTGATTTCTCTTTATCTTTCTTGGTCAGCCTTTACTGTCCACTGACACTGGACTTGTCATGGTCATCAGTAGCCACTGGCACCAGGCTTTCCAGTTGTTTCATTCTCCTATCTTACATTACCTCTCAGCTATGGTCTTCAGTTGACCTCTCCCTCTTTTTTCACACTGGCTATTCTCAGGGCTGCCATACCTCAGATTATCTCTGTGTTTTGTCTCTTTTTCTTTATTTCTTTTATAGCCTGTTTTTTTCATTCAAAGCAGTGTTGTGGTGCCTAGGTTTGCTTACTAACTTGCTTTTCCTTTTTTCTACTTTTGCCCTCTATTGTCCAAAACAAAAACTTTTAATTTATACAGGATTCAGTTATTAAACAAAAAGCAAAAATCTTTAATCATTTCATCACCTTGCATAAAACTCGTCTGGTAGACTTCCTCTTGCACGTAGAATAAAGTCTGGATGTTCCTTTTTTTCTCCCATATTTTATCAACCCTATTTAATATGGTCACTGCCCATTTGCTCAGTACATATAGCTGTGCTCCCCAGATACCAAGCTCTGGTTTTTGTACATGCTCATCTTCTACCTTCAAACACTTTCCCTCTCCTCATTTATTTGAGGTTCTTTTTTTAGGTCATTTAGGTTCAGTTAGATTGGATGATACCTCTTTGGAGTGGCCTTCCATAACCACTTTGTCTAGAGTGGTTCCCCCACCTTACCTAGCAGTCTTATTTTCTTCATATCATGTGAAAATCTGATATGTATTTACTTATATGTTTGTTGTCTGTCTTCCCCCACTAGAACATATGCTTCCTGAGGGCAAGAAAGGGCTTTGTCTGCTTTGTTCTTCAACACTCAAAGCATTCACTGGCACCTTAAAGGGCTCCACAAGTCCTGTTAACTGAATGAAGAAATAAATTTTTCTTTAAATTTACTTACAGAAAAAGGAGGATCTTTTTTGTTGTTGTTCTAACTTATTTTCTCCCCTTCTCAGAAAATGTGCAAGACTCAATATACTTTTGTAATTAGTCTATCAAGTAAAACTAAGAATACCAAATACATTCATATAGAGAAAAATTTATTCTTACCTCCCTTATTTAAAGGAGATAGTAGAAGCGTTGGTACTTTAAAGTTGGGGAGAAAATTACTTTGATCGCAGATTGGAATTTTTTATCTGTTATATGATGCATTAGAGCAAGCGTGTCAAACCCAAAGGCTAACACAGGCCAGATAAACAAGGAAAGTTTATATGGGCTGCAAGAAAATAAAACTTCAATTTTCATAGAAACATAGGTTTATTTTGATAGAGACATGCTGAATACAAAGGGCTGAAATAAATGAGTAATCGTTAACACAAAGTAATAGAACATTTTAATAAAAATTAGTATTTTTTTCTTGAACATTAACTTACCAGACACTGAATAACTGCACAAATTAATAAGCATAATGCAAATAAACCTATTTTTCTTGTTCTCCGAAAGCGAAATATTTCCTGTTGCGCACACTAAACAAGTCAGTCCAAGACTAATGATGTGGCAATCGGCTGCTAAAATATTTGCTGCTGATATTAGTGGAGAGAAATGGTGTGCCTGCGCATAAGGCTCTTAAGGGAAATGAATGCAACATGATTATAGTAATCAGTCATTAGTGAACGTTGTAGTTCGTTATTAGTAATTATGTGTAACAGGATATTGTAAAAATTAAGTTACAAAATTTTTATTAAAATGTTTCTTACATACTGTTTTATTGGCTGGGCTGCAAAAATATCCATTGTGGGCTGCATGCGGCCCATGGGCCGCAAGTTTGACATGCTTGCATTAGAATCTGGAATACAGTGTGGTGCAACTCCATGATATGTAATATTTAGCTATTAAATGTGATTTTAAAATATGTAAAATTGCTCATGTTAATTTAAAACTCTCCACACTCATAGGATGTAATTCCTGTTCATTACTATCTAATATCTCCACCAACAAAGACTAAGAATGGCAGCAAAGATAAAGAAAAAGATTTAGAAAAAGAGAAGGATTTCAAAGAAGAGTTTACTGAAGCATTACGAGATCTTAAAATTCAATGGATGACAAAGTAAGTTTTTAATGCATTTTAATCCTCAAAGAGTTTACTTTTATTTTCTCCTTTACAACAATATTATGTGTATATGCTATATTCAAAAAATGTTAGCAGTAGATAGTAGGATTACAGGTACTTTTAAATTTTCCTATATTTATTATAGAATTCTCTTTTGTGATAAGAATCTTTTTAATTTTTATGTTAGTTTCTTATTCTGATTTACTCTTAGAAGAGAATTTTATTGGAAGGTATAAAAAGAAAATAAAAGCATGGAACAGACAGATCTAACAGGGAAGTGGGGAGGGGACAGGAAGAGGATAACCAAAGAATTTGTATGTATATATGCATAACCCAAGGGTATAGACCAGCCGTCATGGCCCGCGGGCCAGAATCCGGTTTGAAATGAATAAAACTAAAAAAAAAAAAAAAAAAAAAAAAAAGACCATACCCTTCTATGTAATGATGTTTACTTTGAATTTATATTAGTTCACACAAACACTCCATCCATGCTTTTGTCCCAGCCCTCAGGTCTAGTTTAAGAACCCATTGTGGCCCTTGAGTCAAAAAGTTTCCCCACCCCTGGTAAAGACAATAGTGCAATGAAGGCCTGGGCTGGGGCGAGAGCCAGGTGGAGGGGTGAAGGGAGGGATGGGAGACATCTATAGTACTCCCAACAGTAAAAAAGAAAAATCACTTTGCCCATTCTCCAAAGATAATCAATGTGCTAGTGTTATTTACCTCTGTATTTACATGTAGCAGTGTAAATGATATTGATGTATCCTAGTTTTCTAATTACTGTATTATATGACTATTTCCTATGTCATTTAATAGTCCTTTAAAATGCCATTTTTATTTTTTAAAATTTTTTCTGGTTTAAGTAAAAAAAAGTTTATCCATTTCTCCCACTCCCAACCCTCTGCCTCTGGGAAACACCAACTGTCCTCTATATTTATGTGCTTAATTTGGTTTTCTTTGGATAAATACAAAGAAGTGGAATTGCTGGATCATATGGTAGTTCTATTTTCAATTTTTGAGAAACCTCCATACTGTTTACTGTAGTGCACAAGGATTCCCTTTTCTCTACATTCTTGCCAACAATGTTTTTTCTAGTCCTTTTGATAATAGCCATTCTAGCAGATATGAAGTGATATCTCATTGTGATTTTGACTGGGGCATTTCCCTGGTAATGAAGATGCTGAGCATCTTCTCATGTACCTATTGGCCAACTATATGTCTTCTTTGGAAAAATGTCTATTCAGATCTTCTGCCCATTTTTTACATTAAATTCTTTGGGATAACATTGGTTGATAGGATTATATAGGTTTCAAGTGTGTGCATTTCTATAATATATGATCTGCATATTATATTGTGTGCCCCACTCAAAGTCATATCATTTTCCATCACCATATACTTGGCCCCTTTAGCGTTTACCATTCCTCCACCCCATTCCCTCTGATAACCACGATACTGTTGTTTCTGTCTATGAATTTCAGTTTTATATTCCACATATGAGTGAAATCATATGGTTCTTAGTTTTTTCTGACTGACTTATTTCGCTTAGTACAATATTCTCAAGGTCTATTCATGTTGTCACAAATGGCAGTATTTCAGCTGTTCTAATAGCTGAGTAGGATTCCACTGTATATATGTACTACATCTTTATCCAACCCTCTTTTGAGGGCACTTTGTCTCCCTGTCTTATCCACTGTGAGTAATGCTACAACGAACATAGGAGTTCATATATCTTTGCAAATAAATGTTTTCAAATCTTTCCAGTAGATACCCAGAAGAGGCATTTCTGGGTCATATGATAATTCTATTCTTAATTTTTTAAAAATATATTTTATTGATTTTTTTACAGAGAGGAAGGGAAGAGGGATAGAGAGTTAGAAACATCGATGAGAGAGAAACATCGATCAGCTGCCTCTACTGCACACTCCCCACTGGGAATGCGCCCGCAACCAAGGCACATGCCCCTGACCAGAATCAAACCTGGGACCCTTGATTCCACAGGCCGACGCTCTATCCGCTGAGCCAAACCGGCTAGGGCTATTCTTAATTTTTTGAGGAAATCACCATACTGTTTTCCTTAGTGGTTGCACCAGTTTACATTCCCACCACCAGTGAATAGGGTTCCTTTTTCTCCACAGCCTCTCCAACACCTGTTGTTATTCCGTCTTGTAGATGATAGCTATTCTAAGATGAATGAGGTGGTATCTCATTGTAGTTTTGATTTGCTTTTCCCTAAAAGCTAATGAAGTTGGACATCTTTTCAAATGTTGGTTGGTCATTTGTATGTTTCCTCAGGAGAGGTGTCAGTACAGGACCTCTGTCCATTTTATAATTGGATTGTTTGTTTGGTGTTGAGTTGTGTAAGTTTTTTATATATTTTGGATATTAAGCCCATGTTGGAGATGTCTTCCATTCAGTTGATTGCCTTTTTGCATTGTTGTCTTTTTTTTTTTTTTTTTTTTTTTTTTGCTGTGCAGAAACTTTTTAGTTTGATATAGCCCCATTTATTTATTTTTGCATTTCCTTGCCTTTGGGGTCAAATTCATAAAATGTTCTTTAAGACCAAGGTCCATAAGTAGTACTTATGTTTTCTTCTATGTAATTTGCTAGAGGCCCGGTGCATGAAATTTATGCACGGGTAGGGTCCCCAGGCCTGGCCAGTGATCAGGGCTGATCAGGTTCCCCACCTCCCCACCTCCTCCTTCCCTCGCTCCCTCAGTGCTCCATTGCCACTGCTGGTCATCCACCATGTTCTGCACCACCCCCTGGTACATGTCATAGCAAGCAATCAAACTCCCGAGGGTACAATTTGCATATTAGCCTTTTATTATATAGGATTGTTTCAGATTTTATATTTAGATCTTTGATCAACTAATGTATCTTATGTGATAAAAGCCTAATATGCTAAGTGTTTGGTCATATGTTCAACCAATCAAAGGGTAATATGCTAATGATATGCTAAGGCCACTCAACCACTCTCTATGACGTGCACTGACCACCAGGGGGCAGATGCTCCAACCGGTAGGTTAGCTTGCTGCTGGGGTCCAGCCATGGGCTGAACAAGCTCTGGAACCCTCCCACGGTCACTCCCCAGCCCCGATCGTGCATTTCTTTACTAGCTGTTAAATTTGAGCTTTTTAAATGTTATTCATTTGTTGTATAGCTTCTGTCAGTTGAACCATGTTCTTTGCCTGTTTTTCTATTGGCACATCAGATTTTTCTTTTAACATAGAATATATTAATGCTCTATTGTACTTGTCACAGAATTTTTCCCCAGCTTATCATTTGACTTTTAGCTTACATTTTACATAAGAATGTATTCTATGTAGTAAAATTGATTGCTTTTTCCATTTGTGATATGCAGTACAGTGGGGCCTTGACTTACGAGTGTCCCGACCAACGAGTTTTTTGAGATACCAGCTGTCTCTCAGCTGATTTTTTGCATTGAGTTGACAGAGTAATTTGAGTTAACGAGCTCCTTAACGAGCTCGGTCTCCGAACGAATTAAACTCGTAAGTCAAGGCCCCACTGGTTTTCTTTTACCACTGATTTTCTATTGGAGTCCTCATAGCTGATTATGTGTGTATCCCTGCAGTCATGAGGTCTTACAGAGAACAGACATCAGATTATGAAAATGATTCCCATTATAATGTCAGTCCATATTCAAAAGTATCTTTCCATTTAAAACTAGGTTGTATCTATCAGATATCAAAGTCTTTAGGTTAGTCTCTGGCTGATTGTAGGATGTTATAAACAGTTGAAAATGTGATGTAAATCACTCAAAAGTGAGATTGACTTCTGGCATGATAGTGATGCAGACATTTTATGCCAGGCTGGTTCTCCTCAGCTCCAGGTCACAGGAATTTCTTCTGGGAGGAGTAGGATTTTGGAATTTCTCATATAGCCCAGCTGCCTATTGTTGAGGCTAATTTTCAGGCAAATGTGGTCAAGAAGTGCGGGCTTTTTTTTCTGCTCAGCTGCTACTTTTCTGCCTTGGGTTTGAGGCTCCAGTCACCTCACCCCAGCTCAGGATGCAGTGGTTCCATTTCAGGCAAGTCAAACCGAGAAGACTACTGGCTACTGCTTCCCACTCCATGTAATCAGGAAGAACTGGCCTAGTTTTATTCAATTTCCCCATCTGGGAACATGGAATGTCTCTTTATTCAATCAAGACTTTAGATTTTTCAGAAAGAGTTACATTTTTCTTTTGATCTCGGACATTTCTAAATCTTTATTTTTTCTTGCTATTTGTGAATGTTTATCCCCTCCCTTTTTTTTTTTTAAAAAAACAACGTTGTTGTCATTTGTCATTAATATTTTTTAAAAATATAGTTTTATTGATTTCAGAGAGGAAGGGAGAGGGAGAGAGAGACAGAAACATCAACAATGAGAGAGAATCATTGACCAGCTGCCTGCCACATGCCCCTAACTGGGGACCGAGCCCACAACCCAGGCATGTTCCCTGACGGGAATAGAACTGCAACCCCCTGGTTCACAGGTCAGTGCTCAACCATTGAGCCACACTGGTCGGGCTTTTTCCTCTATTTGGGAAAGCTGTTGATGCTTATTTTTATCTTCCATCCTATTGAACTCTTAGTTGAAATGATTTTCATTTTTTAATTTCATTGATTTTTTAGGTAAGCATATTTATACCACCTGCAAATAATGATAATCCTTGTCATTAGGTATACTTATATTTCAAATTGAAGCCTTATATTATTGACTGGAACTTTAAAACAATGTTAAAAAATAGGAAATACGGAAATTTTCTTTCTAAAATAAATGAAATAATGATTTTTCTTTCTTTTGTATATAGGCTGGATTCTAGTGATATTTATAATGAATTGAAAGAAACATACCCTAATTATCTTCCTCTATATGTTGCACGACTTCATCAGTTGGATGCTGAAAAGGTTGAGTCTGTTCATTTTTAATATGAGTATCTTATTTTGTTTGTAATATTAAATAAGGTTTGTGTTTTGAATTAAAAGACAAACATATTTGTCTTCTATTCTTGCTGAAAATGTGTTTCCTCAAGTTGACTGTTCCATTAAGCTGTTTTCATTTAAGCTAAGTAAAGAACCTGACCATTACTATAAGTTTAGGATTCTTGCTCTTTGATCACTGGGAGTAGTAGTAGTAGTTAAGATACTCTAAGGATTGCTTTTCTGGCGTTAACCTACAGGGCAAAGAACAGAGGCAGTGGTCCTAGCCTGTGCAAATCCTAATATCTTCAGCAAAAGAAGCACCCCTTACTTTGCATTAAGTTTGTTTACAGTTCTTGCTTTTAAGAAATAGCTATAATTTCATACTTTATTAACATGGCCAGCTCTCATTAGTAATCATGGTAATAGGAATAAGCTAGCCATAATCATTTAAAAATTATCAAGGGTTTAGAGTGAACTAGAAAGTGTTGAAAGGAGACCTAAAAGACTTGAACAGGAGAAGCAGATTGCTAAGACACCATGAATAATCGTAGACTTGTTTCATCAGCTAGTGCTTTTTTTACTTCTGTTTTTATGTGGCAGGTGGCATGCAACTGAGGTAAATAGCCAATCTCTAAAATAGTTTCTTAAGATACCCAAAAAAGGAGTTGCCTTTGTAGAAAACACTTTACATTTTTATGAAATTTATCTTTTGCTTACTCTCACCACTTAAGGCCAATGGGGAGTGTAAATTAGGTATTTTCTTGTCTAAGCTCAGCTTTTGAAGAGATGCTGACAGTTACAAAGATCTTGGTAGGAGTGCAGAGCCCCCTGGGCTGCAAGTGGACTATATAGTCCCCTCACACTGGAGTTGACACAACAGACACGAAAATGCTTCAATATACTCATTGATAACATGCTTTTTTTTTTCTTCCTTCCTTCCTTTTACCTTTTTTTCCTCTCCAGGAACGAATGAAAAGACTTAATGAAATTGTTGAAGCTGCAGATGCTGTTATTTCTCATATAGATCAAACGGCCCTAGCAATTTATATTGCTATGAAGACTGACCCCAGGCCCGATGCAGCTACTATAAAAAAGTACCTAACCAGTAAATAATCTTTCTTGCATCTCATTTCTTAGTTACCTTTTTTAAAATAGGGATTGATATTATTGAGAATATTTTTCCTTCTTGGTATTTGTTATATCCTTATAACTAATGAGTTGTCAAGATTTAGATACTCCCTCTTTAGATACTTTGTAATAATTTTCTTTAATCATTTTAAGATGAAGCAGAAGAAAAGCAGTTTGCTTTCTTTACCATTAGATGCAGTCCTGGCAGAGATTTGTTACATCAGAAGAAGATAAAGATACCTGCCCTGGAGCAAGGCAGTCTACCTTAGAGATTAAGAGTAGGGATTCCAGAAAGACTAAGTAGTTTAGAATCCTGGATCTGCCACTTCCTAATTGTAGGACCTTGAGCAAATGCTTAATCTCTTTGTGCCTCAGTTTTTCCCTTTGCAAAATGGGGGTAATTAATAGTATCTTACTCATAGAATTGTTTTGAGTATAAAATGGTAAAAGAGTTCCTGGCACAGAGTAAGCATTGTATTTGTTTTCTGATGGCATTCTTTTTCAACCAAGTCCATCTGTTCTAACCCATTTAACCTGTGTAAAAATAGTGGCTCATTGGATGTTTATTAGAAATTTTATTTGATGTACGATACAAATGTATATACATAGCTACTTAATAACATGTCTGCATTGTAAATATTAAGCAAAAAAATGCATGGGTTTAATTCAGATAAGGCTGTACTTTTAAAGAAATGTTACTTACCTGTGAAATGTATTTTGATTTGGTGTGCAGTGACATGGACAAACAGAAATCCACCCTCGTAGATGCCCTGTGTAGAAAAGGATGTGCCCTGGCCGACCATCTTCTTCAAGCACAGGATCAAGATGGGGCTGTTTCCAGTGATGCAGAAGGAAGAGAAGAAGAAGGAGAAAGTACTTTGGATTCTCTGACAGAAACTTTTTGGGAAACTACAAAATGGACTGATCTTTTTGACAATAAGGTGACCTTTCTGCTTCTTTTTTGTGCAGTTTTTGGTTACATCACAGATTTATCTTGTGCCCCATTGCCTACTGTTTACTATTTCCCAGTTACTGGTCAGAAGAAGAAGAAGAGAATAAATGTAGTGAATGTAAGCTTGGCTCTGAAGAAGACGTGTTTAGCACTACCTATTTGTCATATCTGTTTTAAAACAATTTTTACCGTTATTTTATCTGTCTGCAAAGTGGCTATTCAGCAATAATCTGAAAACAGTTTGAGAATGTATATAGTATTCTTTTGGTTAATCTAGCTAGTTATGTATGAAGCTAAAATTAAAAATATCTTCTAGAAAGTGTCTTCATGGTGTCCCAAAAATGTATACACACACTTTGTATAATTATAAAAGCAGTATTTAATTAAAATACATTTCATTTTCAAAGTTGAGCTATCAGCTGTTATGTATACATTTTTGGGGACACCCTGTATTTATGTGCTAATTTGTCAGGGATTGGGGAGTGGGATGGTATCCTGGTTAATTTAGATATTTTTCTCAAAACTCTTAAACTTCTAAATAATTATCATCTTGATTTATAGCTGATCAAAATTTTGACCAGTTTAGTAAAAATAACATTGACAAATGTTTGGGTTTTGGTTATAAAAATGTTTTTAAGTCCTTTTAGCTCTCTACTATAACTCTTATAGTAGACATTATATAACTACAATTTTTTGTCAACGTTTCTTTCCCCTGGAGATAAAAAAAATAAAATGAAATCAGTGGAATTCTCCTTGCTTAGCACAAAAATTGTTTTGTTTTAGTAGACAGATGTTTATTTTCAAAATGAACTATGGTAATTCATAGTTGGAAAGACCGTTGGAAGTAGGGGGAAACTTCTTCCTGTATGCTTCAGGTTTCCCCCCCACTGCAGAGTAGTGCATATGTAGGAGGAACTCAGTTATATTCAGGAAACTGCACCAGAGGTTAAGAATTTGGATTTGAGCCCAGCCAGTGTGGCCCAGTGGTTGAGCGCCAACCTATGAACCAAGAGGTTACGGTTCGATTCCTGGTCAGGGCACATGCCCAGGTTGCAGGCTCGATCCCCAGTGGGGGGCATGCAAAAGGCAGCCAATCAGTGATTCTCTCTCATCATTGATGTTTCTATCTCTCTCTCCCTCTCCTTTCTTCTCTAAAATCAATAAAAATATATTTTTTTTAAAAAAAGAAGAATTTGGATCTGAAATCAGACCCCTGGAGTTTGAATCCTGCTTCTTCTACTTTTATCTGTGTGATCTTATTCTGATGTCTCAGTTTCTTATCTTTTGAGTGAGGATAGTGAATGACACTACCTACCAGACCTACCATGATATATAACATGTTCATTTTAAAAGCTATACTTCTGTAAAAGACTTAATTTTTCATTAATGAGTATTAAGTACACAGGAGGACCTGTCACATATCTACTTTATGCCAAACACTGAAAAAAGATTGCTGCTGGAAAAAGACAAATAAGATATGGGTCCAACAGAAAGTTGATGAACATCATAATAAAATTGTTATAAATAATTATATTTCTTCTATAATACTACTGTATTAGGGGCCGTGCATTATATTACCTGCCTATTTACATTCAGAGTTAAACAATTATTTTACATTTTACTTGGCTCTAGAATACAAATAAATGTGACAGGATTGTTTTATTTGAGAATGTTCTTACATTCTAAAAGTAGAGACCAAAAAAGTAAATAAATGGTTACAAGTATATTTGACAGATATGATAGTTAAAGGTACAAAACTTGTATAAAAGTATGTAGTGGAAAGTTTATATAATTAATACATTTCTTTTATCGTTTATAATTTTGATAATTTATAATAACTATACTTTTGTACTTCTGTCATAATTTGCATTTTTGCAATCATTTAGGTTAGCCCTGCTTTCTTTTTCATGAAGAGGTATTTTGGTATGGATTTCAACAGCTAGTGAATTTATTATAAAAAATTTCTTCCTTAAGATAAATTATCTGTTCTGTGGGATACCCTCCTTTTTTGAAGACATTGTTCTTTTATTTTTATTATTTTTTAAAATATATTTTTATTGATTTCAGAGAGGAAGGGAGAGGGAGAGATAGAAACAGCAATGATGAGAGGGAATCACTAATTGGCTGCCTCCTGCATGCCCTCCACTGGGGATCGAGCCCACAACCCAGACATGTGTCCTTGACAGATTCAAACCTGGGACCCAGTTCACAGGCTGGCGCTCTATCCACTGAGCCAAACCAGCCAGAGCGACATTGTTCTTTTAAAAATTTTTTAAAATTTACATGATATATAACATGTTCATTTTAAAAGCTATACTTCTGTAAAAGACTTAATTTTTCATTAAAGCTATATGCCTTAAGATATTAAATATTTCATAGATAAGCTTTATCTTATTTTACATTACAGGTTTTGACATTTGCATACAAGCATGCATTAGTAAATAAAATGTATGGGAGAGGCCTTAAATTTGCAACTAAACTTGTGGAAGAAAAACCAACAAAAGAAAACTGGAAAAATTGTATTCAAGTAAGTGATATTTCAGTTGTCACCATAAGGGTCACTTCAATACTGCATAGTGACAAGATACCTAAAAAGCCTCATGGTAGTGATATAACAGTACTGACTTTATCATGAATAATATTTAAACAATGTAATTTGAACAATAAAATAAATACATAAAGAGGCAGTCAAAAGCTATTTAAATTTTTTACTCCTGTCCAGAAAACTTGTATTTAGCTTCAGGTGTTTTTAATATACACACAATGCATTATGAATTTTGTACAGGTAGAAGACAAAGTTTTCCTTTATGAAGGAAATAATTTCTTTAAATACATATTGGCTTAATTCCAAAATATTTGAATTTTTAAAGTTTTATATTTGATTTTCTCATTTGAGATGATAGGCCATTATGTTATTTTATTATTATTATTTTTATTAATCCACACTCAATGATATTTTTTCTATTGATTTTTAGAGAGAGTAGAAGGGTGGGGAGAGCCAGAGAAAGAAAGGAACAGAGAAACATCGAGATGAGAGAGACACATTGATTGGTTGCCTCCTGCTCGTGCTCGAATGGGCTGGGGATTGAACCCATGACCCTTTGGTGGGCCAGTGCTCTAATCACTGAAAAACACAGGCCAGGGCTTATTACATTTTTGTATCCTCACCTGAGGATATGTTTTTACTGATTTGAGAGAGAGCAAGGGTAGGGGAGAGAAAAAAACAGTAATGTGAGAGAGCAGTATTGATCGGTGCCCCTTGTATATCCTTGAATACGGTCAAACCCACAATCTGGGTGTGTCCTGACTGGGATTCGAACCCATGACCTTTCAGTGTATGGGATAACACACCAACCAACAACCACACCAGCCAGGGCAGCCATGATGTTATTTTATCACATATTGTACTATATTGAGTGAAATTCTGTGGTTGTCCTTTTTGCAGAAGTTAATTGTCAAGTATAAAAACTTACTGAATTCCACAGATATTATTTATTATTGACCTTGTCTTTGTGATGCGTAATTGGTTTATGCCTAAAGGGAGGTTGGGGAATGTTGGTTATGCGGTCACGGGGCTGCTCTTTATATTTAAGGTATTCTTTGGGTGTAAAACTAACCAGTAGGTTCCTATGGAAATTTTTTATTAAACTATAGGTTATCTTTACTCTTAGACACTTTTTTGCATACCTTTACCAGTTAAAATTGTATGACATTTTAAATTAGCTCCTTCAGATCTCTGAATAGGTTAAGAGAACTCTTTCTGGAATTAATTGTTAATAAGTCCAGTCTCATCATGTAGGCTGTACTCTGCAAACTTGTACATTTGTGAAGCCAGTGATCCACCCAGACATTGATTTCAGGGGTGTTTTGTAACTTGTCTCCCCTCCACTCTGCTTCCCTGTCTGTTTTTCAACTAGCAACCAGAAACATTGGCTTTGACACCTACTGGTGAATTTCCATTACATTTAGAATAAAATCCAAACTCCTCACTGTGGCCTATAAGGCCTCATGTAATCTGGCTCCTGCCTTCCTTTCTAGCCATATCTCAGATCACACTTCCCCTGTTCACTCTGCTTCTGCCACACTAGCCTCCTTTCTGCTTGGGTGAAATCCTTGGCCACTTCCTGTCCACGAGGGGACCTAACTTCGAGCCGTACAGAAAGTTTTTCCTCAGATGACACAGTACATTCAGGCTTCAACTTAAATGTTACCTCCTAAGAGATCTCTTTCTTGACCATGTAACTTCCCAGTCACTCTGTATTATATAGTTTTATTTTTACTGTATACCTGATTTATATATATATAATTTTTTTTAACTTATTTATTCATGTATTAACTTGCTGTTTTATTATTTGGTTTTCCTGAATTGAACATAAGTTTCTAAAAATGGGAAGTCAGTTTGTTCAGTGTTGTTTTCCCAATGCCTAATTTGACTTCTAGTGGGCACTCAGAAAAAAAAAATGAATGAAAGGAAACTAGATTGGTAAGAAGGGAGCAAATAAGTTAATTGGTAAGGAAAACAAAGGTTAGTAGGAAAGAGGGAAGAAGGGAGGTTGGTTCGGATGATAATAATTAGTAGGGTAGGTTAACTGGTAGGAAAGTTTATAATTGGTAGTAAGAAACTTTGGTTCATAGGAAGGTGGGTGGGTTGATGCTAGGTTGGATGGAAGGAGAGTTCTACATACTACCATATTATTACTAAATTTTTAATGCAGAATTTGCCTTAAACATTAGACTTGAAAATCTGTTCTTTAAAAAATATATCACTGTGTTTTGTTATAGCTGATGAAGTTACTTGGATGGACCCATTGTGCATCTTTTACTGAAAACTGGCTCCCCATCATGTATCCTCCTGATTATTGTGTATTCTAAACTGAGAACCAAGACTTTAAATTTTAAAAAAGAAAATTTTATAGTGGATGGACATAAAAACAAATTTGTGGCATTTTTAGTCTAATGCATGTTTTCATCTGCTATCAAATATTGATTATTAAAATGATGTGTATTTATCAGAGACTTTGCTGGCGTGTGGCTTAATACATGTAAATCTAGACCTCTGACATCATGGTGTGTTCTTAATGCCTCACATTGCTGGCAATGGGCTGTGCCCTAACTGCCAGCACCAAGGACTTTCATTTGGGTTGCAGCTACTACATGCATGATAAGTTTTGAATAGTAACTTTTAACTGCAAACCTGTAAAATTCTATTTTTTATTTTATAAAAGAACAGAGTTTTAACATGTTCGACTTTAATTTTTCTCAATTGTATGAAGGCCTTAAAAAAGCTACATTAAGCGTAGCTAAAATTATTTATTGGACTAAAAAGTAACAGAATTTCACTTTCAGATATTTTTTTGGTTTGTCTTTTTTTTTTAACCTTTACATTCAATTAAGGGGGGAAATTTAAAGGGGCACAAATAAATAATGTGGCAATTGCTCGGGCAGAACTGCTTCTATAAATCTTCATCTTGGAGTAATTTCAGGCCAATCATTTTTAACATCCTTTTGATGTGCATAGCATCTGAATGAACCAATAATACATGTATAAGTGCCAGATAGCTAAATCTTTATCAGGTATTGTAAAGACACACATATGGTATGTTTATTAAAGTTGAAATAATGTAAACATATGAATAAATGTGCAAAACCAAGATCACAGTACACCATATACACTGATACCTTAATTTTTTAATAAATAAACGTGAATATTGAAGCTTCTTAAAGTTGGTCTTAATTTTTCATAATTAAAATTTTGGATTAGAACAAAAGTACTATTAAATTTGTAGACAAAAAACTTGAGGTAATTTATAATGTTTCTGATAAACTTGCAATTATTTGAATGTTTCCAATCTTATTGTGATTAGATTTTATGTATGTTTAACCTATTTTATCTTTCTATTATACTTGCTTCTCTCATCCTTTCTCCATAAAATAAATAGACACACATAGACAATATTAAAAGCCTCTCCTGACTTAGAGCAAGTGTGTGTGTGCGCGCACGCACGTATGTGTGTGATTTTTAAATCTTATTTCCTTAGAATTTACTACTACATATAGAAGTTCTATTACACTGCTGGGAGAACAGCAGCCGGAATCTGGCTGGCATCCTGGGCCTGGTTCCTGCCAACGCTGTTGTTAACTAACCAGGATGCCCGCATAATTAAAAAAAAAAAAAAAAGTTCTACCAGTAATCTTGTCTGGTTTCTGGTAATTGATTCCTTTATTTGATTAATACATTAGAGCTTTATGAAAAAAATAGAAATATGCATACCAACATTTTGCATACAATTTCTGAACCATCTAGAGTCTGAAGTCCATCAATGACCAGCTACATGCCTGTTCCCTCACAAACACTTTCACCTACATACATACAGGTTTCCCGATAAACACAGGTTCAGTCCAATAAGAAAAAATTGAGAAGCTCAGAAAAGATAGGTTACTTCCTAAGGTTATGCTGCTGATTATTAATTACAAAACCTGTTTTATAATCTAGGTTTTGCCATATTTGGTAAGTACCATCTGCTTGCACAGAGCTTCTGGGTCAGCTAGAGGTGAGAGCTTGGGTCCTTCTCAAGTCTTTCCTAAGGATGTGTACTGTGTGCGTGCCCTTCTAGGTGCTCAGGAGTTTGTCAGAGCTTTCAAAGCCCTTATGAACATATTTCCTTTTAAGCTTTTTGATTAGCCCAACAGTTATCCACCATTTCAGGCAGCCACAAAATTACACAATTGCCTATAATTATCTGGACAGCCACTGGAAAAGGCCTCGGCCTAAGAGAGATCTGACTTTTCAGATAGGACTGCATTTCCAGTCGTGTAAACCAAATTCTTTCTAGAATCTGACTAAACCTGTCTAATAAAGACTGATTTGCACTTGGGGGTATTCTAGAAAACAACCAGATAAGTTAAATAATGACAATTCTCTGGAAATAGAAGTTTGGAGGAGCTCCCAACCCTATGTGGCTCCCTCCAATGACTGCCAGGCTGCTTTTCAGGACTACCATGGAGCTGGAGATGGAATGGGGAATGGGCGAATTAAAACATCATGAAATACACACACTGCTCTGAGATTCAGCCATTTTAATTGCACAAACATGCCTCAGATTGCTACATGCCTTTGGTTAATTTTAGGAATTCTGAAAAAGTTGCTTTTGATAATTTTTGCTTGTTTCCCCATGGCTTAATGGAGAGAATTTTCAGAGGTGCTTCTGCATTGATGAAATGGTCCACATTGCAGTGACGTATTTTTCTTTTTAGCACAAGAATTTAGTAACCAATTTTAATGGAATTTTAAAATTAGAAACTTCCTGATTATATATTTATTTTGAAGTACTACTTTATGAGTGACATCAAGATACAATACATTCTAGGATCCTTCAAATAAGACTTATTTTTGCACAAAATCATCATCATTCCAGGGCTCCCAAATATTGACTTTATCCTTCAGGTTTTGATTTTTGTTTTGTTTTGTTTTTAACGTGGAAGAGTTTTGGATATACGCTTTAAGAAAGGTATGGTTCTGCAGGTGCAATTAGTGGCTGGGCCCTCCTGACAGGCTGGTCAGTGCAGCCTGAACATCTATGATGCAAAACAGTCTTGACTACTGCACAGCAGGGAGTTGGCTGTTCCCTTCTAGGGCAATGTATTGTTTTTGTATCATATTGCTCCTGCTTTGGGGAGAGGATTTCAAAGAAGCATGTGTTTAAGCTCTGTCCTCTCAAGGTTCAGATGTGAAAAACAATTCCAATATCAAGGCCAGATGTCACTGTTTTCACTAGGTGACATCTAGTGACTTTTAAGATAGGACTGCATTTCTAGAATCTGATATGCCAGTTCATATCCAAAATGTGAATAGAATGCATATAAACTGGAAATATATCATTTTCATTTTATGTAGGATTTTAAAAGTTATTAACATGTCTCAATGATTCTGTGTACCAAGGTACCTCAAAACTCATTGGTTTTAATAATCATTACTTTTCCTCATGAGTGTAACTTGGCTGGAGTTTAAACTGGACTTAGCTTATATGGTTCCAAGCCTGTTATTAAAATGTATAATTTACAGGAAGAAGAGAAGATAGAGGGACTATTAAAAGATACCTTGGTAATGCAGTGGGCATAATGCAGCAAGTAAAAATGCTATAGGACAGACTACCCAACTGCAAAAAGAAAGGCAAGATGGAGAATCTGAAGATTTGATTTGGGGTGATGAGTATACAGATTATGTATTACAGAAGTGTACACTTTATTTTTTTTTAAAAATATATTTTATTGATTTTTTACAGAGAGGAAGGGAGAGAGTCAGAAACATCGATGAGAGAGAAACATCGATCAGCCGCCTCCTGCACATCTACTGGGGATGTGCCCGTAACCCAGGTACATGCCCTTGACCGGAATCGAACCCGGGACCCTTCAGTCCGCAGGCCGACACTCTATCCACTGAGCCAAACCGGTTTCGGCAGAAGTGTACACTTTATATAATTTTATTAGCCAATGTAACCCAATAAATTTAATTTTTAAAAATCTAAAAAAAAGGGACATGCCAATCAAGCAATTAATCAAAGATGTGGACCTTATTTGGGTCCTTATTCAAACAAACTCAAAATGTCATGAGAAAATTGGAAGTGGGAACTGATTTTTAATATATTAATAGTATTAATACAAAAATTGTATATAAAATGTTTTTTAAATGTGATATGGTTATGTGTCATATAGATATGAACAGAATATACAGAAGAATGGATATGTCTTCAAATTTATATAGGAGCAAAGAAGTGGGTGGAGATTTAGATGAAATAAGATTTGCCATGAGTTGAATAAAAATTTACGGGGATGAGTTTTCATAATACTTTTGTCTACTTATTTAAACAGCATTATTGAGTTATAGTTGCCATATAATAAACTACATACTTAAAGTATACAACTTATCTGTTTTATACACTGAATGGCCAGATTATTATGACCACCTGATGTTTGTAGGCAAATTAGCCATACACTGCATCATATGGGATATGGAAGCCAAAGGCCTGTTCGAACACCTTTGCTGTCTGCAGTTACCAAGACAAAACGTCTCCAATTCACACAGGAACATAAGGATTGGACAGTCGAGCATTGGAAAAAAGTCATGTGGTCCAATAATCACATTTCCAGTTGCATCATGCTGATGGCAGAGTGAGAATTTGGCGGAAACAGCGTGAAAGCATGCACCCCATATGCATGAGTACAACCCTTCAAGCTGGTGGGGGCAGTGTCATGTTTGGGGGCATGTTTTCCTGGCATGATTTGGGCCCTTTAATTCGTGTGGAACAACGTCTGAATAGCACAACATACCTAAGTATCGTTGCTGATCAAGTTCATCCTATTATGTTGATGGCATATCCCAATGGAGATGGCTTCTTCCAACAAGACAATGCGCCATGCCATGGTGCTCGTATTGTGAAGGAGTGGTTTCAAGAACATGAGGGAGACTTTACCTTGCTTAGGTGGCCCCAAAATCACCAGATCTCAATCCAATTGAGCATTTGTGGGACGAAGTTAAAAGAGCCATCAGGCAGCTGGTTCCACAACCATCAAATCTCACAGAACTGGACAGTGCTATTCATCAGGCATGGTGTCAGATTCCTCGCATTACCTTTCAACATCTCGTGGAGCCAATGCCAAGAAGAATCGCCATAGTATTGAAGGCAAAAGGTGGCCCAATGAAGTACTGATGGGGTGGTCATAATAATCTGGCCACTCAGTGTATATTCACTAGAGGCCTGGCACACGAAATTCGTGTGCAGGTATGGTCCCTAGTCCTGGCCTGCAATCAGGGCCATCTTCCCCAGCTGCCTGCAGCCGGCCCTGCCCCCTGCCACCACCCATCCCAGGTTCCCCATTCGCCATCAGGTGATCGGAGCCTGATGGCCGGGGGAGAGGGACCAAGAGGTCGGCCGTTCTGCCTGCTCCCTGGCCCCGTCCCCTGCCACCACTCACCCCAGTTCCCCATTTGCCATTGGGTGATTGGAGCCTACTGGCCAGAGAAAGGGACCAAGAGGTGGTCAGTGCGCCTCATAGTGACTGGTCCAGCAGTCATTCTGGTTGTTCTGCCATTAGGGTCAATTTGCATATTACCCTTTTATTATATAGGATAGAGGCCCGGTGCATGAGTGGGGGCAGGCCGGCTTGCCCTGATGGGAGCCCCAGATCAGGGTGGGGCCAGCCGTGGTCATTCTCGTCTCTGGTCGTTCTGGTCGTTCTGTCGTTTCAGTCACTGGGCTTTTATTATATAGGATATTTTCCTATAATAAAAGTTTAAAGACAAATTCTATATAACTAATCAATCTCTCTCTACTAAAAGGATAGACTTCTATCCCTTTAGAAAATAAGAAAATAAAGATGATCATCATATACCTTTGTCCTGGGAATGTGAAAGATAACTATTTGAAAGTTTGAGACTTATGGGGCAGGTCCCATTACTATACTAGTAATTTTCTTACATTTCTCTATATTGTGGGCTTTAAGAGGAGATTTGAAAGCAAATTTGAATATTTTATTGGATTTATTGGGATGACATTAATAAAATTCTATAGGTTTTAGATAATTCCACAATATATCATTTGTATATTGTGTGTTCACCACCCCAAGTCAGTTCTTCCATCATTTATCCCCCTTAACCCTCATCTACCTCACCTCATCCCCCTTTCCCTCTGGTAATCTTGACACTGTTGCCTGTGTCTATATCTTCCTTTTTTTTTGTTTAATCCCTTCACTTTTTCAGCCAAGCTCCCCCAAAACACTCTCCTCTCTGACAGCTGTCAGTCTGTTCTCTATATAAATTTGTTTCTATTTTGTTTACTAGAGGCCCGATGCACGAAATTCATTCAAGAGTAGGCCTTTCTTCCCCTGGCCCGGCTTTCCTCACAGCCCTTGCTTCGCCTGGAGGGTCATCCAGTCTAATTATCATATTATGCTTTTATTATTATAGATTTTGTTTATTAGATAACAGATAAGTGAAATCATATGGTACTTCTCTTTCTCTGACTTATTTCACTTAGCATAATACTCTCCAGGTCCATCCATACTCTCACAAAGGGTAAGATTTCCTTTTTACCTCTGAGTAGTATTCTATTATGATAATGCACCACAGCTTTTTTGTCCACTCCTCTACTGATGGACACTTGGCTGTTTCCAAATCTTGGCTATTGTAAATAATACTGCAATGAACATAAGGGTGACTATATTCTTTTGAATTAGTTTTTCAGTTTTTTTGGATAAATTTCCAGAATTGGAATCGCTGGATCAAAAGGCAGTTCTAATTTTAATTTTTTGAAGTGTCTCCATATTGATTTCCACAGTGGCTGTACCAATCTGCACAAGGGTTCTTTTTCTCCACATCCTCCCCAATAATTGTTATTTATTGATAGCCATTCTGACAGGTGTGAGGTGATATTTCATTGTGGTTTTAATTTGCATTTCTCAGATGATCAGTGAAATTGAGTCTCTCTTCATTTGTCTATTGGCCATTTGTATGTCCTCTTTGGAGAAGTGTCTTTCAGGTTCTTTGCCCATTTTTTTAATT
Organism: Myotis yumanensis; assembly: GCF_028538775.1. Classification (NCBI taxonomy): domain Eukaryota; kingdom Metazoa; phylum Chordata; class Mammalia; order Chiroptera; family Vespertilionidae; genus Myotis; species Myotis yumanensis. The sequence continues at coordinate 37,515,350 of NW_027223754.1, read as the reverse complement.
GAAGTGTTGTTTTTGGTGTTGAGTTTTATAATTTTGCCCTGGCTGGTGTGGCTCAGTTAGTTGAACGTCATCCTGTGCACTGAAAGGTTGCTGGTTCAATTCCAAGTCAGGGCACATACCCAGGTTGTGGGCTTAATACCCAGTGGGAGGCTTGCAGGAGGCAACTGATCAATGTTTCCCTCTCACATTGATGTTTCTCTCTCCTTTCTCTTTTCCTCTCTCTAAAAATCAATAAAAACATATTGTTAAAAATGGAGATAATAAAATGTTAGAATAATCCCAATATCCAAGTTCCATAATTTTATATTATCTGTATGTGACACTGAAAAATAGGAGAGAAAGAAATCAACCATTTTTTTTTTTTCTTACCTTCTGGGCATCTGAACTACCCTTTTCTGGAAGTGCAAACTTTTTCTGAAACCAAGCCAAATCTTTATGAGCACGATCTCAAAAATAACTCCTAGGAAAATTAAAATAAAGAAAATTGGCATCCAGTCATTTTGAGAAGTCCAGGTCTAGAAGGTCCTATAAGTTCAAAATGTATTATCTTCCAATCCACTCATCACAGCTTTTTTTTTTTTTTTAATATATTTTATTGGCCGAACCGGTTTGGCTCAGTGGATAGAGCGTCGGCCTGCGGACTCAAGGGTCCCAGGTTCGATTCCGGTCAAGGGCATGTACCTTGGTTGCGGGCGCATCCCCACTGGGGGGCGTGCAGGAGGCAGCTGATTGATGTTTCTCTCTCATCGATGTTTCTAGCTCTCTATCCCTCTCCCTTCTTTTTTTTTAAAATATATTTTATTGATTTTTTACAGAGAGGAAGGAAGGGAGAGAGATAGAGAGCTAGAAACATTAATCAGCTGCCTCCTGCACACCTCCTACTGGGAATTGCCCACAACCAAGGTACATGTCCTTGACCGGAATCGAACCTGGGACCTTTCAGTCCGCAGGCCGACGCTCTATCCACTGAGCCAAACTGGTTACGGCATCACAGCTTTTAAAATTAAAAAAATTGCTGACATTTTTAAATATGTGAAATAAATTATCATTCTGAAGTCCTCCTCATCTCATAACCACATGCAGCACTCTGCCAGAAAAACAATTTCTAGGGCTTCTCAGTATCTTACCAAGGGCAGCAGTGATTAAATAAAGTTAGGTGTCAGAGTGGGTGTTTAACTGTGTTCATAGCAATTTACTTTAGCAATAATGAGATGTGTGGTGCTATAGAATTTTTACTTAAAAAATTTTTGTTGTTGTTGTTAATCCTCTCTCGGGGATATTTTTCCATTGATTTTTTAGAGATAGTGGAAGAGAGAGGGAAAGACAGAAACGATTGCCTCTGGCACATGCCCTCACCAGGGCAGGGCTGGGGAGGAGCCTACAACCAAGGTACATGGGCTTGCCTGCAATCGAACCTGGGACCTTTTGGTTGGCAGGCCAACGCTCTATCCACTGAGCAAAACCAGCTAGGGCTAAAAATTTTTAAATAATCCTCTATTAGTTTCACAAAAAGAAACACAATTCTAAGGGTAGTATATGTGAGTTATCACTGCCCCATAATTCAAATGTAGAACAAAATTGACTGGACATAACGTTTCCTATTACCACCAGGAATAGTACATTTTATGCTTTTTTTCTAATCAGGAAAATAAAAATGTAAGGTTGCCAGATTTAGAAAAAAACAAAGCTAGATGACCTAGTTTAAATTTAAGATAAATGCCAAATAATTTATTATTATTAGTATACCTCGTTGTTATGTAGGACATGAGAGCTTGTCTCTAATGGGTCTGCAGATTATTTTTTAACTTTAAAGCACCTACTTTTATATTTCCTTTTACTGGATGGGTCTGTTGTTCCTCTTCAACAATCTACCATTATGCTGAAAACCAAAGTTAGATTTTACCATGGTCTCCAGGCAAATTTCCTTTTCACTCTGGCCGGTGATTCCAAGTAGCGACTACTTGTGATGCGTCCTGTTGTCAGAAATAGGGTGGGGCAGAGTAAGTCCTGCTCACTTTTTTTTCCTCAAATTTCAGTCTCAAAGTAGTGACAGTATGGACTATTAATGAAAATGTTAACACTACCTTGGATTTAGAGTACTTTCCCTTTGAAGGGAAATAATTCTTAGTCTTCACTTATTCAAGGTGAGTTGAGGAAAGAAATATTACTCTTTATAAATAGTGTTCAGGCCTCTTTGGTCACATAAGTTTGAGTGCAAGGAAGATATTTGGGGCTCTTACTGTCCCAGAGTATGAAAGACAGTAAGATCAAAGGCACATTTTAAATGTCAGAGTTTACAGTCTTTCAGTCTACTGGGCCATAGCCTCCAGGTAGTTACATGCTTAATTTAGGTTTAACTGTTATCTTGGGGTTATCTTTGCAAAGAATATCTTTGTAGAATGCATGGTAGGCATTCATTACTTCTCGAAAAAACTTCAGCAATTCCTCTGGATTTCAGGGTAAAGTACACCCTCCTGACTCTTCACCTACATAGGGTGATTTTTTAAAATTTTTTCCTATGAAATAATAATGCAACTGGCAAAACAATCTCTTGCCTATGGCAGGCATTCTCTAATTCATTTAATGTAACTACCTTAAAGGGGATTCAATGTTTTAACACTTTACTCTCTAGTTCCTTAGATTTTTCAGAGCTTATGGCACTTAACCTTTATTAGTATACCACTGAATAGCTCTTATAAAAACTGAAAAGGAACTTCTGTGTAACTCTCATGCTGATGCTTAAGTTTGCAGAGGTAAAGGGTATCCCCCTCCAGGGCTCTCTCATTCATATTTGTTACTTAATTTCCTTGCCTACTAATAAAAGTACAATTACCTAGTTTTCAGCACAAACGAAACACTTCTGTCCTTTGCACTGGGGACCTCTCATGTCAGTCTCAAGTGAGAAGAATTAAAAGTAAATGCTAACCCTGGCTGGTGTGGTTCAGTTGGAGTATTATCCTGTACACCAAAAGATGGTGAATTCAATTCCAAGTCAGGGCACATACCCAGATTGTGGGTTCAATCCCTGGTTGGAGTATGAGCAGGAGTCAACTGATCAATGTTTCTCTCTCATCCTCTCTCTAAAATCAATAATAAAGTAAATTTAGGTTATTAAAAAATAAATGTTAAGCTAAATTTATTTTAAAAAATCATAGACAATAAAAAATAATGAACACCAGAGAAATCACATTACTAACAGTAATAGACACTACAGTAAAACACTCAGGAAAAAAACTGAAGTTTTAAAAAATCTATATTGATTAATGTCACATTCTTTGAGCTATTTAAACATTGTGAACTAGGTTTTTATTCTTTATGTACCAGGAAAAAAGTCCCAATTATAGGCATGTGAATAACAATATAAAATCAGGATTGCTCATAACGGTTAGAAATTCTGTGAATATCATATAGGTCACTACAACAAATATTTATTGAATAATGAAAGCATAAGTCATTCAATAAGTAACTAAAAACTGCTTTATAGATACAAAGGTGAGTAAAAACTATTCCCTGACTTAAAGGCGTATGTAATTTAAGTGGTATGGATTAGATATGTTAATAACCTACTGAGAAGACAAAGTGTGATTAACATCAAAGAGCAAGATATTATGTGGGTTCCAAGGAGAGATATTTGTGTAGTCCATGTTACCTAGAGTACTGTGTACAGCAAGTATGTCAAACTCACGGCTGACAGGCCGCACGCCTCATTTATTTATAAACAAGGTGTATAGGTTTAGAGAATGGGGAAAATAAGGCTAAAATGTTGATAGGGCCTATTTTGCAGGGCCTTAAATTAAGGACTTTAACCTTAATAATCACCTTTGAACATCTCCCAAGTTTTTGAGTTGGAGGTATCAAGTGGCTTACTGAAGCAAGGAGACAATGAAATAGGAAAATCAATTAGGTTTCTGCAATTATACAGATGAGATTGTTGAGGGCCTGAATTAGTGACTAAATTTACCATAGTAAAATGAGTGTTGCTTTCCTTTTTTAAAGATGACACTCCTCTGCAAAATTACTTTCTCAACTGCAAAGAAATGACAAAAGTTTCACTGTAACAAAATTCAAATGTTTAATTTTTTCAAACTTAACTATATTAATAAAAATAAATTATATTTAGACTGTCTTCAACATTTGTGCATCATCTTTATAGAACTATGCTTTCAAAACACATTTTGTAAAATACATCAATTTCACAATTAAAACATGTTTTATAAATGGGGGAACATTAAAGAACATTAAGTTAGTTGAAAATATACCTCATAATGCTGAGAGTTATGCTGTTCTTTATCAAATTAACTGTATTTGTATTCAAAATAACATGGCTTTTAATTAAAGACAATTATTTCTTGTCCCTTTCAGTGATTTCCTGAATCCAAAACAAAATTTGTGTATTTATTTCTTTGAAAACATCATTCGTTGACCGTCCTTTCACTGCCATGGAATGATTTGCCTTCTCAATCCAGTGGATTTTATTAGGAGCTTGCATTTTCTGTGCGACTTTCTCCAACAAGTTCTAAAGGAAAAAAGAAGAGGATACTAGACTAATGATCTATTTGTGTCTAATAAAAATTCTCTCTTCTGCCCCACCTATACTAGCATCCATTCACTAAATATTCATTAAATACCTACTCTACGAACAATGTTTAAGGCAAAGGAATGTGCAAGGAAATGTCTACTGAAGTGGCCGGAAGTCCCCCCATCTCTCAGAAACAGCAATACTACAGAACAGATCAAGCATTTAATGTTGATAATAAAAATTAAATTATAGAGCCAAAAAAATCTACTAAAAATATTTTCCCCAAAGAAATTATATGCTCTAGGCTAGGAAATACACTTATATTTACTAATATGTACAAGTTACTATTTTTTTCCTCAAGAGTCAATTTTATAAAAAATTGGAGAATCCACTTGAAAGTTGAAATGATAAACCAAATGTAGTCTAGTAATCCCCAACTCATAAGATTCAGATTAATCATTTCCCAAGTAAAAAGTTAATCCATTTACCAATTCTTACAGGGAGATTAATTTTGTCATTATGCTTATTTTAGGTTCTCCAAAGCAACAGGGCAACTAATGCACAACTCGAATTAGTCAAATCAGCATCTCTTTACCAGTAAAAAAGACTGGCTGCTGCAGGTAATATATTGTTCCCAACATATCTGTCTTTCTTGCTCTCTCATGCACAAAAATATCAAGTTGTAATTCACCTTTTCACACATTTCATCTGCTGAGCCTGACACAAATAGCACAGGATCTTTTATACGAAAGAGATCTTCATCTCTAAGTTTATGCTGCTGTTTAGGATGGTGCAGTGGATAAGAAATACAAACGAGACCTCGAACAAAATCATTAGCATCAGCTGGCTCAATATGACACATTACAGAAGCAGCTGCTCTTGAGCCCATTGAACGACCTAAAAAACAATTAAAATTAAGTTGTTTGAAGTATAAACATTCACAAAGTAGTGGGGATAATGTGGCAAATTAAATTTCATTTAGTTTATCCATCGTATTTGTCTATCAACAAATTAACTCTAAAGGTGGCAAATAGCAAGTCATAATGGAAACTTATAAGCTGTGAAGAGGTAAAAATTAATCCTAAATCAATTTAAAAGAAAGGAATTATTTTTCTGAAGGATTGTGAAAATCCTCATGAAGGAATCATATGAGAGGTGAACCAGATGTATAAATAAAAGGAGAAATCTTTGGGCTATAATACATATATATGAGGTTTAAATTTGCTATAAATATATAAAGTACTTTGATGTCAAACAAGTAAGTGACTTTCCAGAACAAAACAAAAAAATCCTTAAATTAGCTTCCTGTAATCTATTTTAATTTTCAATGACCTAGTCCTATATTTAAAAACAAGTATTGTAACTTACCTCCAAGGAAAACACCTGCAAGTTTGTATTCTGAGGTCTTGAGGTAACTCTAAAAAAAAAAAATTCAACAAAAAATTATCAATTCTTCTATAAAACATTCCATTGGGAAAATCAACATATATTTCTCATCATTACTGAAATGTATGAAAATCTTTGCAAAGACAACCACAAATTCTTAAGAGATTCTTCTTGAAAGAGGTAACTAATTCTTTTCTCTTCTGGTGATGCCTTCACTGTCAAATCATGTTGGGTAATACAGGCAAATATGTAAAGCAAAAAAAACCATTTCACCAGTCTAAAGAAGTCCAACATTAAAATACCTTTACAGAACAAGATATAGACGGAAAGATATAGACAGATGTGCCAGTAAAAGCTTCCAACTAATACAAAATTTGATAGTAATACTAACATCTTAATTTAAAGCTCTGAAAAACATAGCAAGCTTAGAGTAATTTGGATTAAAAGAAATTTCAGCCCTGGCCAAGTAGCACAGTTGGTTAGAGCATCGTCCCCATACACCAAGACTGCGGGTTTGATCCCTGGTAGGAGACATATGAGAATCAACCAATGAATACATAAATAAGTGGAACACATATCTGTCAAAATCAATAAAAAATAAAAGAAATTTCAGATTTACGTTATACAGGGATTTTATAGTTTCCAAATAACATATATAGAAAACCATGCTAAATGTGTACATTCATATTATAACAGGCAAAATATAACTGTATTCTAAAGTTATATAATTCCAGTAAGAAAATTACATCACAAGTAGCTTCACTGGCAGTATCATGGAGTGATGTGAGCACTAATCTCCATGGAAACTTCAGACACTGCTGAGTTTCTAAGAAAACTCATTTAAAGATATTTAAATTAAATCAAATGACTGCTAACGAAATTTGTCTTAAATTTGTTAAGAATTTTAACAGAATTTTGTTATAAGTAAATACAAAGAAAATTTCTTACCAAAACTGATTTATATGCCTTAATTCTATGTACAATATTAAGGCCTTTACAGGTAAACCTCAGGCAAAAAAAACCATGAGATGCAAGATGGGATGCCAGTGACATCAAATGAGGAAGATTCATATCTCCTGAAGCTCCATGTGTAAGAATTATTCCATATGTTAAGCTCTTGTTAGGTACCAAACAAACAGCATCTAGTAATTTATTCCCAAAAGGTATTTTCAATTTAACCTGGAATTCAAAAGAATAAAGAGATCAGAAATTACTTCCTTGCCTATTCAGACAACTGAATAACTAAATGTTCTTCAAGATCCATGATTCATGTAACAGTCTCTGATTTAAAAGCAATGCTATTAATAATAGCTAATAGTTAAATACTTATTGTGTGTCAGGTACTATTCTAAGTTTTTTATAGTTATTAACACATTTAACCTTCCTAATAATACTATGAGGCAAATACTATTATTATCTCAATTTTACAGATGCGGAAACTGAGGCACAGTAGGTTAAGTAACATGCCCAAGATTATATATAGACACTAGTTGGATTGCTCTAAAGTCCTTACTTTTAACCATTAGTGCTATACTGCTGCTCACAATACAAGCTGAAAATAAGAAAATTACTCTGGAACCATATGACTACCAAACAACATCAAAGAATCTTGAAGATGCAGAACATATGAAAGTATGTATTACCTCTGTATGACTCATTTTCACTGTTGAATAACAAATTTAAAGTGCATTACATCTGAGGAGCAAAGGACATCTCCCTGAAAAGAAGATCCTATTGTGAAAGGTGGGTTGGCAAACATGGATATGATACAAGAACTATAAATGAACACATTCAGCAGCTGAAATAAACACATTTAGAACTACTTCTCTAAGAACTGGTATCTTTACATATGCATTAATTATTTTCAATAATTAAGTTCCTATGGGCACTCAGAATAGGTTATAGGGCCAGGTGTGGGGCTGACAGATGTCATATAATACAAAGCCAATGTGTTACCTTAACATGGAAGCTCTGAGAAAATTCTTATCAAAAGAGGATGCTGTATGTTGATATAGATATATTCTAAGCATATTTATTCTCAACTATCTTTAACTTAATTTCACAGCATATTTCTATTAACCCATTTCCTTCACCATTGTTCTCACCGCTCCCTCTCACCATGCAAAAGTATATACCCACACCATGTGTTATGTGACTTTGCAGAACTTCCCAATAGGAAGAGTGTATATCAACCCTATTGACTTTGGGTTTGGCTATGGAACTTGCTTTAACAGAATATATGTAAAGGGTTCAATGTGCCTTTTATGAGCAGGAGAAGAGCAAATTTCCAGAAACTCTCACCCTCAGCCATGAGTAAAGCATGCTCCAGGTATTTTTATTTTTTAAGCCTGGGCCCCAGAATGAAGACACATGGAGCAGATCTGAACCCAATACTAAAGCCTGGAGTGCAGCCTAATCAGATCTAAACCACTGAATAACCATGACATGTTGGAAGCCACTGAGAGTTTAGGGTTGTTACCCAGCACTCCTTACTACTGTAAAAAACCTTTTATTGTTCAGGATATTATCAACATCAGGAACTCCATTATTCATCTTTTCTTTCCATTAACATTTTTTAATTCACTGGATATGTTCAAAAGATACCAAAAATATACAGTGGTTTCCCTCATTCTACTGTTGTCTTGCCACCAAGATCTCTTCTCCAAAGGCACCACAATATTATCCATTTCTTACATATTTTTCTAGATACTTTATATGTACACATACCCCTCCTTTTTCTTTTTATAAACTGGTGATATCTTTCTTTGACCCCCACTACACACACTTTATAACTTGATTATTCTTTTCTTTATATAATAAGCATCTTTCGTTGTGTTATGGCTGCAGAATATTCCAAGGAAGGGTTAAACATAATTTATTTCACCATCTGTTAATGAATTTTGACTGTTTCTAATCTCTTGCTAAAATGGTATTGCAATGAGTAGCATTGTACTTTTATTTTCACGTGTGTAAATATATCTATAATATAAATTATGACAGAGGAACTGCAGTGTCAAAGGGTATATTCATTTGTGACTAATTTTGTAAAGAATGCATTTTATTTTTGAATGGGTAATATATGCACATGTACACACTTTTAAAAGAACAATTATGTATATAGTTGTTTCCTCACACTTTCCCACCAGCCACCACGTTCTTTTCTCTTCCCATAAGCAACCACTGTGTTCAACTTATTATTTTCCCTTATATGTGTAGGCGTGTGTAGAAAAATTTTCTTATTTGAGCCTGAAGGGTATTAGTCTGACTGCAAAAGTTCTGGGATTTGAGTGGGAAAAGGGTGAAGCAGTGTCCGTTTTCATAAATGTAACCCCATAATTAACTGTGCCAGAAGTCCTCTGTTTAATTCTCAAGATAATGGGAGAAAGGTGTGAATGGGAAAAGAAATCCAGATCTAATTCGTTTTCAAATAGATGTTACCCAAGTCTTTACCTAAGCCCTCTACATCCATCCTCAGCACCATGACTTTCCCGGCCAGTTTCTGTGCAGTCTTAAGATGTTTGTGGTTTATATACAACTAGAGGCCCAATGCAAGGGGCTCGGCCCTGGCAGCCCCGGCTTTGTCTGGAAGTTCGTCTGGCTGCCCGGTCTAATTAGCAGGTTACGCTTTTATTATTATAGAAGACTGCTCCACAGTATTCCCCGCTGCTGGTTCAGAACTAAGCTCAGATGTGCTAAGACATTTCCTTTCTAGTGCCCAGCATTTGATTGCTTTGTTTCCTTTCCCCTTCTCACCATCCTTGTGGATTCGTCTTTTCTTTAAAAAATATATTTTATTGAATTTTTACAGAGAGGAAGGGAGAGGAATAGAGTCAGAAACATCAATGAGAACATCCATCAGCCGCCTCCCCCACATCCCCCACCGGGGACGTGCCCGAAACCAAGGTACATGCCCTTGACCAGAATCGAAGCCGGGACCCCTCAGGCCGCAGGCTGATGCTCTATCCACTGGGCCAAACCGGTTAGGCTGGATTTGTCTTTTTTTTAAAAATCCCTTTACTGTAACTCTAGTGAGATTTCAGGAGGGAGTAGAGTCAGATACGTGTACTCAACCCACTGTGCTAACCCAGAACGCTCCACCATTCCTCCACAACTTGGGCTTTGGCTTTCAGGAAAACTCTACTCCCTTCCTGTAGACGGACGGTCGGTCTGTTGTCCAGAACTGGAGCACATGTCCCGGAGCCCACGGGAAACACTGCACGGTCCCAGGACAGCCCCCCACACCCCGGTCTAGACAGGCTGGGTGACGGTCTCCGGCTCTGGGTCCCCACGGGGCGGGTGGAAAACCTCGCTCAGTTTCGGCATCTTGGGCCGCCAGCGGAGCAAACACCGTCGACCTCCCCGAACCGCCGCGCGGGCGAGGGGACCATCCCCGCACGCACCGCATGCAGCGTCCCCGCGGCGCCGGCGTTCACGGGAGACTTTTCTGACTGGCGCGCAGGGCGCAGGAAGGGGTCACAGCTCAGGCTACAGCATCGAACACGCCCCGACCACTGTCCCTTCCCGTCGGGAAACGGGCCCCGCGGGCGCCGGCCGGCCGGCAGGTGCAGCTCAGTGGTTGAACGTGGAGCCGGGAGCCCAGAGCCGGGCTGCAGGCCGACTCCCTGCGGGGGGCGGGCAGGAGGCAGCCCGCAGCTGATGTCTCTCTCATCCATGTTTCTCTCTCTCTCCCTCTCCCTTCCTCTCTGAAATCAGTAAAAATAAAACACGTAAAAAAAAGAAAAGAAAAGAAAAATGTGTGCTATTAAGTCAACGGCAGTGCGCTGGAAGTCATGGTTAAGGGCAATGCCGGGAGTTCAGTCGTCGGGGCGGAGTGGGGGCGGGGCGGGGGCCGAGAGTCGGCCGGGTCTGCGGCGAAGCCCGCGACGCCGGAGGCGGCACTGGACGCGGGGTCTCGGGAGCTCAGGGGTCAAAGGCGCCTGAGCAACCGCTTCTCCTCCCAACCGCCGCGCGGGCGCCGGGCTGTGCGGCGGCCGCGACGAGGACCCGGGCGACCCCAAAGCCCCGGGGGCAGCTTCAAGTTCTTGGCCGGGGACCGCGCTGCCTCCGCCTGGCTTTGCCCGCCCGCACCGTCCCCACACTCCGGCCTCCTCACCCGCCAGGCGGATGCAGCCCGGGCGGCCGGTGCCCGCGGGCGCCGAACTTAAACCGACCGCCTCACGGAGCCGACAAATAGCCCCCGAGGCTACAGCCGCGAGCCGAAGCGCTTCAGGCGAGGCGCCAGGCACTCTAGCTCTCCCGGGAGAGGCCGTCCCCGCCGAGGAGCGCCCGCCGCCGCCGCCGCACTTACCGGGGCCGGGAGAGTGGCCGGGAGCACCTACCCGCCCTTACCCGCCTCCGAGAGCAAACTCTCACGCCCGCAGGGACCGGCTCGCTGCTACCCGCCAGCGCGTTCCGTCGCGGCGCATGCGCGCGCAGGCCCCGCCCCTGGGCGCGCGGGAGGGAGCGCGGGGCACGCTGGGAGCGGGAGTTTTTCCCGCCGCCGCCGCCGCCGCAGCGGCCCGCCGGACCGAGCCACGTGTGCACGCGAACCCGTAGGTGGCTGACGGGCAACCTCGGGCCACTGCCCACCGCCACCTTGTCCCACCCTGCACCCTTCCCCAGCCCCGCTACGCCATTAGGAGTTACGCAAATCAATCAAATCAATCAAAACAGCGCGGTGGCACCTCTGATTTTCTCACTCCCCACCATTCGTGGGTCCAGTTGGCTCTATTTGCCAATATAGACAGAATCCAACCCCTTCTCACACTTCGTACCTGACGGGTCCGAGCTCCAACCATCGTTTTAGCCTGGTTATTGAAACAGCCGGGCGACCGCTTGGCGCCACGCTCCCCAGGTTATGGCTCAGAGGCCAACCAGACCCCGTGGAAATGTCAGCGCCTGCGTTCAAAACCTTCCGCAGGCTTCTTACCTGGCCCGTCAACAAAGGCCAAAGGCGTCACAGTGAGCGCCAAGGCGGCCTCACCTCTTATTCTTCTGCTTCCTACTAATCTTTTTAAAAAATATATATTTTATTGATTTTTTACAGAGAGGGAGAGGGATAGAGAGTTAGAAACATTGAACAGCTGCCTCCTGCACACTCCCCACTGGGGATGTGCCCGCAACCAAGGTACATGCCATTGACCGGAATCGAACCTGGGACCCTTCAGTCCGCAGGCCGACGCTCTATCCACTGAGCAAACCGGTTAGGGCCCCTTCCTACTAATCTTTTAGGCATGGGGGGCCTCTTTGCCATCCTTAGGCTCCTCTAAACCCACCATCCGTGCCCCCTACAGGGCTTTCCACCGGCTGGTCCCTCCTCTCAGTGTCCCCACAGGCTGTACTAAGAGATCCTGCGCTGTCTTCAGGTATCATTTCCCCTCGGGCCTTCCCTAATCACCCAGTTTCTATCCTCCTACCCTGGCCACCTAACATACTATGAAGTATCTGTCTTCTTACTGGACTGCAAACTCTCCCCGAAGGCAGGGAGTTTTGTTCTTGTTTTATCCTGAATCTCCTGTACATAGACTAGTGCCTGGCAAATCAATACTTCTTGAATGAATGAATCTTCCCCAAGCCCAGTGTGGTTGGTAACTGTCCTCTTTTCTGCCGGAGAACATGTAAGGAAATAAAATCCAGAAAACCACCTGTCATCTCAAGCATTTTCTGCAATTAAAAATCTTTTTTTTAAGTTATCTTTATTGTTGAAAGTATTACAGATGCCGGCCCCCCCCCCCCCCCCCCCCCCCCCCCCCGCTATTAACCCGGACCTTTCCTGCACTATTGTGTGCTCACGACTGTGCATATAAGTTCATTGGTTAATCTCTTCCTGCTCACACTCCCCCACCCCCAACTTCCCTCTGAAATAGTCTATTGCATGCTTCAATGTTTCTGGAGCTTTATTGTTCATCTGTTTATTTTGTTCATTAGATTCCACATGTAAGTGAGATCATGTGATACTTGTCTTTCTCTGACTGGCTTATTTGGCTTAGCATAATACTCTCCAGGTCCCTCCATGCTGTCTCAGAGGGTAAGAGATCCTGCGTTATTTACAATAGCTAAGTTCTGGAAACAGCCCAAGGGCTCATCAGTAGACGAGTGGATTAAACAACTGTGGTACTTTTACACAGTGGAATGCTATGCAGCTGTAAAAAAGGATCTGAATTACAAATCTTAATCAACATTTCTTGACTCCTAATTTTCTAGCTATGCTTGTAAAAACAACTTTACTTACATGCCATAAAATCCACTCTACGAGTTCAATTCAATGATTTTCAGTAAATTTAAGACCAAATGCACTAGAGCTGTGGTCGGCAAACAGTGGCTCGTGAGCCACATGCAGCTCTTTGGCCCCTTGAGTGTGGCTCTTCCACAAAATACCACATGCGGGCGCGAACGTACAGTGCGATGAAAACTTCGTGGCCCATGCGCAGAAGTCGGTATTTTGTGGACCAGCCACACTCAAGGGGCTAAAGAGCCCCATGTGGCTCGCTAGCCACGGTTTGCCGAGCCACAGTTTGCCAACCACTGCACTAGAGGATGGAAGATTCTTGCTAAAAGGACTAAGCAGGGTTCTTGCTGAAACTGGATTTTATAAGGAAGTGCACTTATGCACCTAGAAGGTTCAGGAGTCTGACTAGTTTCTCAAGAAAAGAATATTTTTAGTAGTTACATGGGTGTTTTCTTATAATTATTATTTTAAAAAATATATTTGTTTCAGAGAGGAGAGGAGAGGGTGAGAGAGATAGAAACATCAGTGATGAGAGAGAATCATTGATTGGCTGACTCCTGCAAGCCCCACACTGGGAATCAAGCCTGCAACCCAGGCAAGTGCCCTGACCATGACCTTCTGGCTTATAAGTCGATTTTTAACCACTGAGCCACGCCAGCCGGGCTTCTTATAATTATTTTTAAGCTGCAGACACATGTTATGTTTACATATTTAAGATACAACACAATTTCTCACAGACCATTTAACTGTAAGGTGGATGGAAGGGAAACTATTAAAGGAATCTGTAAAATATTATATTATGGTTCAGTGTTAGATTTCAAGTTCCTTTTTAATTCTCTTAATCACATTTCAAAGTGATTTTCATTCGGTCAGTCGTCATTTATTTAATATTTATTGAGCCTTTCTAGTTGGAGGTACTTTATTAAATAGAAGAAGAGCGTGGTCCCTGTGGTCAAGCTGCTTAAAATTTGGTAAAGGAAAGAGACAACCAACTAGATCACTACCACATAGCATGGTAAATGCAGGTGGAAGATTCAGAAGAGTGATTCCTGAAATGAGCATTGAAGGCTATCTAAGCCAGAAGAAGAAGAGAGGGTCATGGCATTGCAGACCAAGGGGAAAGCATACACAAGCAAGGTAAGAAGCCATTGAAAGAAGGTAAGGGATTTATTTTGCTGGGTTACAGAGTACACCCTTAGGAAGTCATGAGGGATTTGATTAAAGATGCAGGCAGAGACCAGATTATGAAAAGCCTTGTAAGATGTATTTGTTAGGTTTGGCTGTGAGTAACTTAAATCCAAAATAATAGTGTAAACAAGACAGAGGTTTATTGCTTTGTCATGCAAACCACATTTCTGGGTTGCTGGTGGCTGCTGTGATGTTCCACACTGAGTCCAGGACCCAGACTCCCCCTCTTTTTACTGATCCAAACACAGTTAATAACTAGCATATCACAGGCCTTTAAAATAAAAGTGGTTTTATTATAAAATTCTAAAAATGTGCTTTAAAAGACAGTCATGGGAATACTGCATAATAAGAAGAAATACATCTTCATGACCCAGACAATCACATAGCAGATTTTATATTGTCCATAGAATTAATATTTTAAAAAAACATTCTTCTTTTCAGATTAAGAAGAGTCTTCAGAGCACCATTATTTGAAGGGAAGGTATTCTGCATATCAGAGTTCATCTTTGGTCTGAAATGAAGAAGCAAAATATTTAGAGTCATCAAGAAGTCATACATGAGTTTGGAAGACTTATATTAGTCTATCAATTGTTTTCCCTTAAAGATGAAAGAAGGCAAAAAAAAAAAAGCCAAGTTACTGCTATAGACTTAGAGAGTCTAGAACTGTTTTTGGAATCACCCACGGGTAGAGTTTCATAGGACTACTGATGCAGCACCCAAACATCTAAGGGTGTGTATAACTGTAAAGGGCCTTGCGTTATGAATGGCCAGTGACAGGGTATGGTACACAATGAAGAAGAAATAAACAAAGCTGTCATTCCAGGCCCCCTAACTTCTACAAATAAGTAGAATCATTTGACAGCCCTTAATACACTTAGACAAATATAAAAAAATAAAAAAAGGGAGCGAGAGAAGAAGCTGCCCAGTTTCATTTGGAGTCCACAAAGTGTTCTGACACCAAATCTCACTAACTTTGTGAGAGGGTACCTTTCAATTCTGGCAATTGGTTTTGTCTCTGGCTTTAACTAATTTTATGGTTTTTCAGCACTGACAAGAGTTAACATTGGTTGATGATATACCACTTTCAAGGGCTATTTGGTAGCAAATAAGTTCTCAAAACAAAACCAATACAACAAAAACTCTATTATTATGATGTTGCTTAAAAATGTCAATATATATTATACTAGAGGCCCGGTGCACAAAAATTTGTGCACTTGGGGGGCGGGGGAAGGGGGGCCCCCCAGCCCGGCCTGTGCCCTCTCGCAGTCTGGGACCCCTCGGGAGATAATGACCTGCTGGCTTAGGCCTGCTCCTGGGTGGCAGAGGGCAGGCCCAATCCCTAAGTGCAGCCCCTGGTCAGGCTCAGAGCAGGGCTGATTGGGGGGTTGGGGCGCCGCCCCCCGTCATGCACAGAGAAGGGTGGATCGGGAGGTTTCGATGCCACCCTCAGTCACGCTCAGGGTAGGGCCGATTGGGGGGTTGGGGCACCGCCCCCATCACACTCAAGGCAGAGTCGATGGGGAGGTTGCGGCGCCAACCCCTGTCCTGCACAGAGCAGGGCCGATCAGGGGGTTGGGCACTGCCCCTGTCACTCACAGAGCAGAGCCGATCAGGGGGTTGGGGTGCTGCCCCCTGTCATGCACAGAGCAGGGCCAATCAGGGGGTTGAGGAGCTCCCCCCTGTCACTCACAGAGTAGGGCCGGTAGGGGAGTTGGGGCACTGCCCCCTGTCACACACAGAGCAGGGCCCATCAGGGGGTTGGGGCGCTGCACCCTGTCACACTCAGGGCAGGGCCAATGGGGAGGTTATGGCTCTACCCTGTCACACACAGAGCAAGGCCCGTGGGGTCGCCACCCTCTATCACCCACAGAGCAGGGCCGATCAGGGGGTTGGGGAGCTCCCCCCTGTCAAACACAGAGCCGCAGGGCAATCAGGAGATTGGGGAGCTCCCCCCTATCAGGCACAGAACAGGGCTGATCAGGGGTTTGGGGCGCCTTCCCCTGTCACGAATAGAGAAGGGCGGATAGGGGGGTTGTGACCCCGCCCCCTGTCACACACAGAGCTGCAGGGTGATCAGGGGGTTTGGCCACTGCCCCCTGTCACACTGATCCCGGTGCTGGGAGCCTCGCTGCTCCACTGATCCCGGTGCCGGGAGGCATATTATCCTTTTACTATATAGGATAGAGGCCTGGTGCATGGGTGGGGGCTGGCTGGTTTGTCCTGAAGGGTGTCCTGGATCAGGGTGGGGGTCCCCACTGGGGTGCCTGGCCAGTCTGGGTGAGGGGCTGAGGGCTGTTTTCCGGAAGCGAGTGACTGAAGCTTCCAACCGCTCCTTGTTTTCTTTTCTTTTTTTTTTTTTTATTCTGGGCCAGCTTTAGCTCTGAGGCCTCACTGCTGAAAACATCGATACAATGTTGCGGTCCGAGCCCGGTTGAATGGAAGCTGGTGTCTGGGGTTTTGTTTAGCTTCTTATTTGCAACATAGTACATAGTTGCTTAGAGTTGCAGCTGAGAGGCCAGCAAGTGAGGCGGGAAACGTTGGAGTCCGCAGCAAGCAAGCTTCATGCTCGCTTCAGTGCCTGGCTGCCGGCTGCCATCTTGGCTGACAGTTAATTTGCATATACTCACTGATTAGCCAATGAAAAGGGTAGCGGTCGTACGCTAATTACCATGTTTCTCTTTTATTAGTGTAGACTAGAGGTCTGGTGCACAAAATTTGTGCACTTGGGCGTGGGGGCGGGTTCCCTCAGCCCAGCCTGCACCCTCTGGTAGTCTGGGACCCCTCGCTCCTTACCGCCTTCCTGCTTGTTGCTCTTTACTGCTCCGCTCACTGCTCCTTAGCACTGCTGGAGGTGGGAGAGGCTCCCACCACCGCCGCTGTGCTTGCCAGCCTTGAGCCTGGATTCTGGCTGAGCGGCGCTCCCCCTGTGGGAGGGCACTGACCACCAGAGGGCAGCTCCTGCATTGAGCGTCTGCCCCCTAGTGGTCAGTGAGCGTCATAACGACCAGTCATTCTGCTGTTTGGTCGATTTGCATATTAACCTTTTGTTATATAGGATTATAGCTATAAATCAGAATTTTATACAATATACATTCCTTCAAACAAACAAAAAACTATAATTAAAACAACCCTCCCCTACCACACTGTCTTTATACACAACCAGGCACACAATTTGAAAATGAGAGACAAGTTTTTTGGTCCTTGCTTTCCTGTAATGCAGCTAGCTGATTCTGAACTAATTTCTTCTTTGGGATCAGTTTGGTTAATCACTAAATGAAAGCATTTACTGGATGACCTCTGAGGTCCTTTTTAGCCTGACAAGTCCCTATGTGAATCTGCCTTTTTTAAAAAATATTTTTTTATTGATTTCAGAGAGAAAGGGAGAGGGAGAGAGAGATAGAATCATCAATGATGAGAGAGAATCATTGATTGGCTGCCTCCTGCATGCCGCCCCCTACTAGGGATCGAGCCCGCAACCCTCGCATCTGCCCTTGAACTTGGGACCTTTCAGTTCTCAGGCTGACGCTCCATCCACTGAGCCAAACCAGCTAGGGCTAAATCTGCCTTTTATAAACAAAATCAGTATGTGGTGGTACCAACAGTGATTGCTTTTCATGAATAATTTGCTAAAATGAATAATCATGGTTATATATTTTTTTATCTCTAAATTCAAATGCCACACAATGTGAATTCTCACATTAAAAAAAGACCTCCGTCTACTTTGCTGGGAGCTCCTACATCTTCTCACTCAACTGTATCTCAGCACCCTTTCTTTTGCCTTGTTAGTATCTATTATATCTATCTCTCTGGTAAAATAAATTGCTTGGAGGCTGCAGGAGAAACGCAAATTATTATTGCCTGACTGAATAAAGACTTGGATCAAAGTTAGTTGTTACTTTGACATTGGCTAGTTCTGGTTACCTTTCTCCTGTGGCACGTGCAAGGAAAGAGGTCATCCTCGGTCTGTGGTTCTACCCTCTTCATGCCCTCTCGGATTTGGGGCTCACTCACTTGTAAATCGGCATATTCCTGTATAAGCAACAATGCAAAAGCATTCCTTACATGATGCTTAAAGTATATTTACCAAATTAGATATGCTAAAATTTGCTAGAATATGGTTCCATTTAACTCACACTTGTCAAGTGACAATATGCAGGGTCCACCATATTCCCCTTAAACATTCCACAACAGAGTTTTTGAGGCAGCTGTCCTTTGGACACTGGCTGCCTATTTCTAGGGGATCTCTCCTTATTCATCTTTTATTTATAGGACTTGATTTTTAACTTATTTTGTACTGCCTTCGCATTGCAGTGGGAAAAAAACTGTGCACACAATCTTCCTTAGACTGAGAATTTGAGGACAGAGGCTATTTTTGTCTTACCTACCATGGCTTATACAGAATCAGTTACCATCTTCATTCATTATGTGCTCCTTCTGTGACAGGCTCTGGACTAGGTGCTCATGCACTAGTATATGTGAGTTGAGTGAATGAACACTACTACCCTGTAGATCTTCAGGAACTGAGATAGTAAATCACCTACTCCTTCAGTTTACACCTTCACCCTCTCCATCCCTTCACCACACTCTAGATGTAATAAGGGGGGAAAGGCCAGTGCAGACCAGAAAAGAGTCTGACTTTGTCTTATAGCAGAGCCTAAGATATGGGGCTCAATATCTGCAATTCTGTGATTTTAAAAAAAGCTTAATTTATATCTAGTATAATTGTTAGCAAATTACTTGCTTACTACTGCTTTTTTTCTTTTTAAAGAACCTTTCAAATTCAGATATGCTTTAATTATGATACCTAAATGCTAAGGTCCATGAAAATGATTTCTAAGAGAAATCATGGCTCCCATGGAGTCAGCACAACAGTTCTAAACATACCTTGCACTATGTAGACAAAGAAATGGTAAGGCAGCAAGCAGTAATATTGGACAACGAGAAAATATGAATCCATGCATAGTAATTTTGCAGAATCAGATGCCAATTTCCTAACCAAATACCACATAGTTCTAACATTATTACCTTTCCTTTAATGTTGTAGCATTATCCAATAGCTAATCTTTGGTTTTCTTCCTTTTTCAATATTATTTAATGTTTGTCCTTGATTTTCACCCACAGAGGTACATTTATCTCCTTATATAATATATTTTCAGACATTGTTAAGTGAAAAGATATTATAAATATTATTTATATAAATATTAAAAATATATATATACATATATTATATAAGTAATACACATAATATTATTTCACTTAACTACTAATATGATCAATTACAAGTTAGATGTCATTTTCTTAGAAAATACTGACCTGGAAAAGTTTAAAGTAATAACAGAATATGTCATCACCCATGAGATTATTTCTTGCAAATTCTTGTCCTGTTTTTGCTATCTTCTTTGCCTACGGGACCAACAACAAAAAAATCCTTTCATGAAACATTTTTTCCCCATGTAGACGTAGGAAAACTGATCTTCAGAGTACATTTAAGTGAGAAAAATATCTTTGGGGTTAGTCTTTCCTGGTACAGGGAACAGTTAACAGAGTATGTTTGTTTTAATTAAAAGGAGGTTTTTAAGACTTGAGCGTTTGAGAAGTCATATTAAACCTTCTAGAATTAAGTCTCTCTTGGAGAGAAAGGGTATACATTAAATGAAGTAATAATGACTTTGTAAAGTAAATGCAGGATTAAGCTTAATGCACTGCCTTATAATTTTTCAGAAATGATTTCAAAGTGTATTTCCTGCAATCCCTAATTTTTTAAGCTTGATTTTATTTAAAAAAATCTTTATTGTTGAAAGTATTACATATGTCCTCTTTTTCCTCCCATTGACCCCCTCAGGCCCACACCCAACCCCCCCTTCCTGCCCCAGGCCTTCCCACCCCACTAACTGCATCCATGGGTTATGCATACAAGGTCTTTGGTTGATTACCTTCCACCCACCCACACTCCCCTTCCTTCCCTCTGAGATTCCACACTCTGTTCTATGCTTTCATGTCTCTGGATCCACTCCATTCATCAGTTTATTTTGTTAATTAGATTCCATATATGAGTGAAATCGTGTGATACTTGTCTTTCTCTGACTAACTTATTTCAGTTAGCATGATACTCTCCATGCTGTCTCAAAGGGTAAGAGATTCTGCTTTTTTACCTGTGCATAGTATTCCATGGTGTAAATGTACCACAGCATTTTTATCCATTCATCTACTAATGGGCACTTGGGCTGTTTCCAGATCTTAGCTATTGTAAATTGTGTTGCTATCAACATAGGGGTGCATACATTCTTTATGATTTGGTGTTTCGGGTTTCTTAGGATATATTTTTAGAAGTAGTTTCACTGGGTCAAATGGCAGTTCCATATTTAATTTTTTGAGGAAACTCCATACTGTTTTCCATAATGGCTGTACCAGTCTGCATTCCCACCAGCAGTGTACTAGGGTTCCTTTTTCTCCACATCCTCCAATCCCTCATTTTAATCCATAGCACAGTTAGTTTTCCCTCTATCAGGCTAGCTTTCTTATGTTCCTAGCAGAAGTGAGGAAGTGCTTGAGGCTCAGATCAACTTGACTAAAAGAGAAAGCATAGTCAAAGCCAAGGTTTAGCTTTTTGTTTCATGTGCAGAATAGACAGTTAAACCAAGCCACAATACCTGTGTTCATCCTGAATGGAACTGGGTTACCTATGGGGCTTCCTATTTATAGGTAAAGGTCTATTCTGAGCCAACTGAGCAGACATTTAAAATGAAGCCATGAGCCCGGCCAGCATGGCTCAGTGGTTGAGCATTGACCTATGAACCAGGAGGTCACAGTTCGATTTCCAGTCAGGGCATATGCCCGGGTTGCGGGCTCGATCCCCATTGTGGGGCTTGCAGGAGGCAGCTAATCAATGATTCTCTCTCATCACTGATGTTTCTATCTCTCTCTCCCTCTCTGTAATCAATAAAAATATATTTTAAAAATAAATAAAGGAGGCTATGATATTGGGGTACAAGGAGACTGACCTTACCTCTTCATCGTGATCTTTTGCCCAGTTAAGTTTTTCTAAAAGATCGCTCAGGTTGCTTTTAACAGGAATGTAATGTTTCCAGGGCTGCAGCTCATTGTAAAAGTGTTCATAGTAGATGGAGTCCTGCTTCAGCACCACACTGTCGCCGACTAGAAGATATGGCAGGCGATATGCTGCGACAGTGCCATCAACGTTTATTTGATACTTGTGCTGTGAAACAGCAGTAAAATGTAAGAACCTCTATTACATTCCTTTTTTTCTATTCTCATTATTCTCCTCCCCTTTCACACAGAGCCTCACTGTCTTCAGATATAAACTGGCCAGATTTTGCCCACTGCTTTCGCCATGTATAACTGCTATTATATAACGTGCTGATCTAGAGTTGAAGGCTTATTTTGATGCTCTCCTAAGTTTCACAGACCACAAGTCTAATGTTGAAGCAGCCAATAAAATAATAAATAATTGTCCTCAGGCTACAACCTAAAGAAAGATCGATTTATGGTGACTGTAATTTTCCTATTACTTAATTATTCACATGTGAGCACCTGCTGATGGCACATTCTATACCATGTTAACCATACCTTTTAAACATTAGGTGGCCACACACAAGTCTTAAGGAAATTAACAAGCTCTGAGGCAAGTACATCTCTGAATAAAAATACTCATAGCATTGTGTTAATCAATAGTCTTTAGCTCTAGCAAATTCAATAGATAGGAATAAAGCAAAGGCATGACAGAATACCCTGAGGATGGATGGCTGGTATTAGCTCTCTTTGGTTTTAACCATATTTCAAAAATCTCTATGATATGCGTATGGAAACAATGACAACTCAACTTAGGGTATTCTTTAGGTCTACCTGCTGCCATGTGACCCATCAACAACAAAAAACAAACTTGGCCATATACAGCAGAGACAGAGCTCACTAATCACTTGCCTTACCCACCTTTCTCACCACCACATGGGACTTCAAAAACAACTCATTGGTCTAGAGAACAGGGCAGTGTCCTACTGCGTGAAAAGTGGAGTTGCTGGAAAAAGGATCACTCCCTGGGAAACATGAGCAGTACACCTTCTAGCTACAGAAAGAATTCCCACGCAGACCATTTGGATGGATTTCAAGTCATTTCCCCACCAGAGTCCTATTAAGAGACACCTGGTTTACATCTTCTTTAGTCTGTTGTCAAGCTGTGGCTTTGGGAAGAAGTATTTGTAAAACCACTTACATGTATCTGTTAATAAAAAAGATTTTTGAGCTGAAATGTATTATCTTGGGGGTCAACTGGGGGGAAAAATTATAGCTCTCCCCCGGCCCCAAGCTCCCTGATATATATTTAATGTCAGGGTTGGGTACTGAGTACAGACCCAGGCTATCAAACCAGTCCCTGGGGTCTCCTGCCCTGAGAGTCACTGAGTTTAATGCTCATCTCTCCCGTCCCTGTAAGCTATAGGCCTCAATTTCTCTCCCCAAAATGAAGATACAGTATTCCCTTGAACAACATGGGGTTTAGGGACACGGACTCCTCCCCCATCTCCAGCACTGTCAAAATCATGCATATAACTTCTTTTCCCTCCTTCTTCTTTTTTTCTTTCTAACTTTTGATTCCCCCCAAACAGTTGTCCCTTTGTATCCATGGAGGTTTGGTTCCAGGACCCCCAGAGATACCAAAATCCACAGGTGATCAAGTTCCTTATATAAAATGGCAAAGATCAATGCACATAGCCGGCCATCCGCATCTGCGGATTCCCACCCTCACATAAAAATACTGTTTTTGATCTGCAGTTGACTGAATCCATGGACTCAAAAGCTAGAGAAATAGAGGGCTGACTGTTTATTGAGAAAAACCAGCCTGTAAATGGGTCTGTGCCGTTCAATCCCATGTCGTTCAAGGGTCAACTGTATTTGGAAAAACAAAAAAGGATTGGTCACAGATGAGGCCATACCTTGAAGAAATCAAAAAATGAAATGTGTTTCACAATGGGACCATAGAGGCTTTCATCGTGTTTAAAGAAGAAAAAGTTGGTGAAGGCAGCATCTATGAGCTCTGGGTGTTTTCTGCTGAGTTTAACCAGCTCAAGTCTCTCTTTTCGGCTGTCTCGGCCTCTCCAGACAGCTGTGGAGTTTTTGCTTTCCCAGGGAGGACCCGTGTTAGCTTGCACAGACATCATATCCAGACTTACTCTGGAAGACAGAAAGTACAACACATTTGCCCTCCAAACCATCACATCACAAAGGTTGTTGGGAAAGAACTCACCAAGGGGGAAAAAACCAAGGCTCTGGGTCATGTGTGACCCGTCTCTCACCGGCCCATGGTTTCTAGAACAGAGTCCGTCAGGTCGTAGGTGGGCATCACGATATCCTTGGAATCTGTGGAGCCACACCAGGAAAAGATCGGATGAATGTGTGGACTGGATTTCTTTTTCTCCAAAGGCCAATCTCCCAAATTAACAAAAAACTCCACATCAGGCATCCTCACCTAGGACAAAGAAAAGAGCTTATTAACACGTCTGGCACTGTATAATGCCTTCTATTGATCAATGTGTGTCCTTGTAAAAAGAGGTGAGGACATACAGGGACAATGGCTTGTGAGGACAGAGACTAGGCAGGGGTCCTCAAACTTTTTAAACAGGGGGCCAGTTCACTGTCCCTCAGACCGTTGGAGGGCCGGACTATAGTTAAAAAAAAAACTATGAACAAATTCCTATGCACACTGCACATATCTTATTTTGAAGTAAAAAAACAAAATGGGAACAAATACAATATTTGTATTTGCATGTGGCCCGTGGGCCGTAGTTTGAGGTCCCCTGGACTAGAGCGATGCAGCTGCAAACCAAGGAATGCCAAGCATTGCCGGGCACCGCCAGAAGTCAGGAAGAGCTGAGAAGGCTTCTCCTCTGTGGGTTTCAGAGGAATCACAGCCCTGCTGGCACCTTGATTTTGGACGTCTAGTCTACAGAACTGTGAAATAATAAATTTCTGTTGTTTAAAGCCACCCAGTTTGGAGTAGTTTATTACAGCAGCCGTAGGAAATTAACACAGGCACCCCACAAGACATAAAACTTCAGAATACACCGAAACCGGTTTGGCTCAATGGATAGAGTGTCGGCCTGCGGACTGAAAGGTCCCAGGTTCGATTCCGGTCAAGGGCATGTACCTGGGTTGCGGGCACATCCCCAGTAGGAGATGTGCAGGAGGCAGCTGATCGATGTTTCTCTCTCATCGATGTTTCTAACTCTCTCTCTCTCTCCCTTTCTCTCTGTAAAAAATCAATAAAATATATTAAAAAAAAAACAAAAAACAAAAAAACTTCAGAATAGTATTATAATAAGGCCCATATAGGACACCTCTGATATGATTATTATTTTTAGTTTGAAAAATTGTATTTTAAAACCTGGGCTTAATTAGAGGGCTGACTGTATATTGAGAAAAAAATTTTATTTTATATAAAAGAAATACTTACTTTTCTAGTCAAAGAAAGTAGTATGGCATCCATGAAAATTCTAAAACCTACATGTTCACCATGAGTCTTGATATAAACCTGAAAGGTAATTGAATGTTTATTACATTAGTCTAAAAGTGTTGGCAGGCTTCACTGAGATAAAGGTTATCAGAATGATCCTCAGAATGATTTTTAGTAAAGCTAGTTGTAGCCAAATGGTCAAAATAAAAAATCACTAAGACAGACAAGCAAACCTCAAGCACAAATTGTACCTTGTTATCCTTCACGGTATAGTGACACAAGCTCTGCCTTTGTCCAAATCTCTTTGGGATTTCTTCTGCAATCTTTTCTGGATCAACAGTAGGGAAATGCACCAGATCTCTCTGAATCTGAGCGATGGTTTCCGGGCAGTTCATCTCCTGTAGCCAGGCTGCACTATCTTCCAAAGGACAGTCACAATTCTCGTGGTAAACCGGCCCTAATTACACACAAGCAACAAATTATACAGTTATAATCTCACTCAGCATTTGGAACACGTAACAAATATCCATTACATGACTTCACAGATTTTGCCGAGGTTATTAGGAAGGGTATTTTGTCTTCTGTTCTGACAGCTCTTCACAGTAAGGTAGTGATATTTTCACATTCAGGCCTGCTTCACACGAGTTCTAAAGAAAGCCAATAGTAACTAATTTTTGCTCACAGTGGCTATTACAGTCCATTATTTTTTATGTTCTGTGTACTTAAAAATAAGCAAACATTTATAAAAATATATCAAAGGAGTATGTCTTTTTTGATGAAAGACAAAAGTGATATAAAATTAATATTTCAATGATCTCTTATAAAAACAGTTTCTTAAAGTGTCTAAGGTATTTTCCTCAATGAGTAAATCATCATCAATAACAATATAAGTAAACAAAGAACCATTACTATGTTTGTTTGTTTTAAGAATTATACAAAAACAAGAGCAATCTTCAAAACAGTTCATTCAGCCCAGCTGGTGTGGTTAAGTGGTTGAGCATCTATGAACCAGGAGGTCATAGTTTGATTTCCATTCAGGCTCAGTTGCAGGCTCAGTGCCCAGTAGGGGACGTGCTGGAGGCAGCAGATCAATGATTCTCTCTCTCCTTTATGAAAAAAAAAAGTTCATTCATATTGTAATTAATTATATGTTTATAGAAATAATACTAACAAAATATAGCAGAATCTGAATGGAGATTTTACTGTCATTCCTTTCTATAATTTTCAGATTCCCACCTGACCCAGGCAGTAGTCAATAATGGAATATTTTTTAAGGTTTATATTGTACCATGTGGTCCTGGTGGAATGTGGGAAATATTTTTAATTTGCCTTTATTGGAGGTGGGGAACAAGAAAAATTTGTGTCTCTGTATATACACTGCTTTTCCACTGTATTAGGGTACTATCTCCATTGATATGGAAAGATATGGCTCTAGGTAATGCAGCTGCAATATATATATATTTATTCAGAATTTCTCCAGAAAAATACTATTGGAACAAAGAAAAAACAACAACAGTTAACTTCTCCCCTTTGCTTCAAGCCCTTTCTCTTCCTGAAGTGGTCAAATTTCAATAGTGCTTATCAGTTACTGTCACATACCTCCAATTAAATAAGTGTAATCTATGACCATATTGTATATAGCTTGATTATTCTTGTTAATGTGTGTCTTCAGGGAACAAATTCTCTATTAGTATGTTCTTCCCTTTTTAGTGAATTATAATTTCCATTCAAATCTTGCATTTCCTCAGGACTTTCAATTTAGCTTTCAAGGAGAAAATGTCTATTTTTTTCTTTCAGTGAAAAAATATCATGCTAATTTTTTTTTAAAATTAAAGTACAGGCATCATTGTATTCAAATTGTTGTTTTAAAGTTATGTTCCAAATTACCTTTTAAAATATATGGGGATTTGGCCACATGTTGACCTTGGAATTTAACTTCAACCTTCAGATTCTTGTAGCTTGCATACATTCTGTATCTGACTATGAAGGACCCATCCTTGCGGTCTAAAACCTGGACGCCAACTCTAGTGAATTGCTCATCGGGTGCTGAGATTTTAATCTGGAATATCTTTTCACCTGGAGAAGATGTGAACCTGTGATGGGTAGAAGAATAATATAGAAAGATTATTTTAAGGAACAAATGCACAAAGATTATGCTGTCCAGTCTGTGAATCTTACTCTTCTCCTTCACGTTCTCCCGCTAACATACACTGTCTTCTCTGTTATACTTTGAGTATCAGAATGAATCTCATGGATCAGAGATTTTAAAAAGAAGAGGATGCCAATAGCCAAGATAACATAAAACAGTTTCATTAGAAAATTGCAAGGGAATATGTTACTAAAACTAATCTATGTAAACACAGAATGTATGTATGCATTTCATATATAAAAATATTCTTATCAACCTACTATTTATTATATGTCCATCACATACGGAAATTTTTGATCAAATAGTGCCTCTAAAAATATTTTGAAAAATCTCTCTCAATGATTCTTTTAAAAATTAGTATTATAGCCCAGGTCAGTGTTTGTCAGTGGTCAGTGGTTTGTCATGAAGAGAAAGGTTGCAGGTTCAATTCCCAGTCAAGGGAACTTACCTGGGTTGCAGATCCCAGCATTCAGGAGGCTCCCTTACATCTCTCTCCCCCTCCCTCCCTTTTATTCTCTCAAAAAAAAATCAATGGAAAAATATCCTCAAGTGAGGATTAACAACAAAAATTATAAATCATGCCCAGCATGGGCAAAAGCCAGTAGGTAGTGTACCATCTAAGTGACACCGCATGAAAGGTTTTTTTGAGTGAGTGCTCTTGCTCTTAAGATTATATTTAGTTTCTCCAATTATACTATTTAATATCTTTTATTTGCTTTGGAAAACGTATTCCCAAGGTTTTTTTCTTTCCTACAAAATATACATGGTGAGCAATTAAAAAAAGAATCATTTCAGAAGTATGTGAATTCTAGACATAAGTCTTGAGTAAAATTTCAATTGTTGAGTTCAATGGAGTGAAACAAACGTTTGTTGCAAACACATATACTTTCCCTCTAAACTCTAAGGTCTCAAATAGTGCTTGATTATTCTTTTTGAGTTCCAAAGCACGTTTACCTGCAGATGTGCACCTGGAAACGGAGGGCAGCACCAAGGAAAAATGAAACCAAGTTTCTAACAACTGGATCTAAATTCCTTATTACAGGTTATGCAAAAGTGGTTGTCTCTCTAGTTACGTGGGAATCCCTATGAAAATAGCTAGGAGAAGAGCTCATTCGGAATTATTCCGAAAGCTCTGAGAAAGATTGGTTGGGACGAAGAAAGACAGTTACAACCAGATGTGGAGAGCACCCAAATATCCTGAACTTTAAACTGCTGTGGAGAAAGGAGTTCTTGGGCGGATAAAACTGGAAAGAAGTAGCAGTAAGCTTTAACTGCATTCCAAAAATAGTTAGGTAGCTGTTTCTCAACTTACTTATTTCCGGATGTATCCACCGCCTGAATATAGAAGTAGCGCGCAGGAAGGACAACAGCGGCTTTCAGCCCTGGTCCCCATACTTCACTCTTCTCTGGGCTCAGTCGCCTCTCTCCGCCGGTTTCAGCAAACGCTGGAACTGTCCCCAGAAAGAAGTAGTAAAGCAGCAAAATTCTAAACATTTACGAGACGGACTATCAAATAATCCACGAATAAATGAGGTATCAAAGATGGACAGAACGAGCTGTGGTTTGGGTAAGGGCACGTTGGCCGATCGCAGCAGCAAAAAACGGCTCCAAGAGGTGTCGCTTGCTGTGCGGGGCAAGGCGCGCGGGTCTCCACGTCCCCCAGGAAAATCACAACCGGAGCGCGGGCTTGTGCAGCTGAAGGACAGTCGTTCTGCTGAAACGGGCAAGAACCGCACTGCTCCTCTTTCTGGGGACAATGCTAAACTTGCGTTGCTCCTGCAACTGGAGCATCATTGGGGGCGAATCCGTCTCAGGTTCCAGTCCAAGGTGCCCGGCGAGGGGATTGGCCGCGCGCGTCGGGCCGGCTGAGTAAGGCTTTCTCTAAGTGGATGGTGGATGGACACGCGTCCCGGCGCCGTGGCTTCCTGGGACGTGTAGTTCGCGATGGGATCAGCGGAAATCCTGCCAGGTTTTCCCATCTCTCACTCATTTATTTGTTTTGCGGTCAGGGCTTCCAGGGAACAGATAAATACTACATCTCCGATAGAAGGGCACGCGGGCCAGGAGGCACAACTAAGATTTTTTTCTTCTTTGAATTGCCACCATATCCTCCGCACCTGCAGAGGTCAGGTGTAAAACACGATGAAAGAAGGTTTGTCAGTGATATCTCAGGATATCATTGATATCTGATAGTGGTCTCCGGGCGCAGCCATCCAGGGCGCTGTCCCGCGGCTGCCAGATGGGACGAGAGACGCCAGCCCCAGGGTAACCCGAGGAGCGTCGCAGGCCGCGCGCGGGAATCGGTGATTGGGCTCCGTAGCAGGATTTCGCCGCGGCCGCAGCGACCCAACCCCACCGGCCAGGCTGAAGGTACCCGGGGCTATGGGCAGAACCAAAGTGGCTGTCCGCGGCGGTGCGCCCTGCGCGCGGGGGTCTTGTGCCAGGAACCCGGGCGCCGCGGGCCAGGCCTGGCGCGGTCCGCCTGTTCTAGGTGCCGCCAACGCCGCCGGGCGGCCAAGGGCCGTGGGCTCTCCGGACCCCGGGAGCGGTCCCAGTGGAGGTCACTGCGTCGGTACTCGTTCTCCTGGGAAAAAGTGGAGTGACGAGCGGGGCCGCAGGATGGAGGGAAGCGCCACGAGTGCTCTCGGGAACAAAGCCTGATTTGGAGTGGCCCCCGGGTATACCGGTGGCTAATGCCAGGAGCCCGTCTGTCTCCCAGCCACGCTCTGTAGGGCAGGGTCCGGAGCGCGCGGTGGCCATCCCTGCGCCCCTGTGCGCCCACCGCGGGGCCGAGGTGGTCTCCAGGAGCCTCCTCCTCGTCCTCCCTCCCGCTCTTGACCTTGCCAGCTGCCCCGATAACCCACGCGGGCGGCGGCTCCGACCAAGTGGGCCTGGGTGGGGGGTTCCTTTTCTGCTTTCGTTTTGGTGTTTGTCATTAGTAATGATCTAAACTCGTGCATTCCAAAAGCTCGAGTCCGGGGATCTTTCCGCCCGGATACAACTGCTCATGTTCCACCAGCCCAAGCGCCTAGAGCACCCGGAGCGTCCTGGGGCGGGCAGGAGGAGGTCACCCGCCGGCCTCTGCCCACTCCCCCTGGCGGTGAACTCCGGCTTCCGGCCGAGGTAGCAGGCGGGAGGAGGGCCCCGGAGGCCTGGCCGAGAGCGCGCGGGCCGGGGAGACAGACGGAGGGGCGCGGACAGGGGGCGCAGCCAGGCTTTTTCCTCTTGGCCGGCGCCGTGTCCGCCCAGACCCGCTCAGCGCTGCGGGCATCGGGCTGCGCGAATGTCTTCTCTGACCCGGAGGCCTCCAAGCCCCACTGCGCTGCTAGCTTTGCAGAGGAGGGCGGTCGGAACACCGCTCGCCTCCCTGGGAGCCTGAACTCGACCCTGGCCAGCACGCGGGAGGACCCCCGGTATCCGTCATAGGTCGGCCCTCGGTCAGGCGAGTGGTTCAGGTCTGATAAAGGAAGAGGGGCCTAGGGTCGTGGGGAAGGATGCGAGTGGGGAGGGGGCGGTATCGGGGTGGGGGAAGGAGACCAGAAGCACGCGGGCTTAGCGTGTGTGTGTGTGTGTGTGTGTGTGTGTGTGTGTGTGTGTGTCTGGGTCTGGTCTGGCCCTCCAGCATTCCACCCTTTGTAAGGCATTTACCTATGCCTGTGTCTCAGTGGCCTTCCTTAGAGAATATAGATCATTATGGTTGTCATGTGTGGGAAGCTTTTCTGAAGACTTAAGATGTTAAGTTCTCTAAGCAAACTTGATCCTTAAAATACTGATTTAAAATATAACTGGAAAAGAATGCAACCTAGGCAGTGAGTATTCTTAGAAATGGAACGTTTAGTTTTCAAAAACATTTCAAATCGTTATTTTAGCGGTGCATTTAGAGCTGGCCATTTTATGATAACATTTTGTTTGCATACAGTTAAACAATAACTTTTGTTGCTTGTGCCATGATCTTATGAATAAACCATAACTTGATCATTACATGCTGCAATCATTAGTAAATCTTAATATAGCATCGTCTCGCTTAGATCAGGGAACTTCAATTTCACATGTGAGAAGTAGGGAGAAGAAGAGGAGGCCCGTTAGCTAAAACTCCAGTTCTTAATTACTAAGGCCACTCCTGGCTAGCCCTCCTGGAATCTGGGCTCTTAAGCCTGGGTTTGCGATAATGCCTGACATGAGGTAGGCATTTAAGAATAAGTATTTGTAGAAGATACTTATATAAATGCTGGACTTGGGAATTCAATAGTCAGGAAAACTAGACTTACAAGAGGCAAACATTCATCATATAAGCACACACATGTATAAAAGTAATGTCGCACCTGGTTAAAACCTGTGAAAGAAAGGTGCCTGAGCATATAGCATATACAGGGTGACGGGGACTATTTTGATGAGCAATGAAAGCATCTACCCTGCCCCTGAAAGTGACATTTGAAGGATATCTGAAGGATAAATGGAAATTAATTATATAAAGAGGGTGAGTGGGAGTAAACAGCA
This sequence comes from Myotis yumanensis, assembly GCF_028538775.1. Lineage (NCBI taxonomy): Eukaryota > Metazoa > Chordata > Mammalia > Chiroptera > Vespertilionidae > Myotis > Myotis yumanensis. The sequence continues at coordinate 37,483,918 of NW_027223754.1, read as the reverse complement.
TTTGGAGACTGGAAATATGGTCATTGTGGAGGGAATGCAGAGAGAGGAAGGGGACGAGGGAGGATGAGGAGGGTCTAGGTTAGGAGTGGGCTTTTGTTTCTAACAGCAGAGGGTTTTAGGCAGAGGATTCTATGATGCACGCTTTTCTTTCTAATATCTATGCACAGGTCAGGTTTGAAATGTCAACTCAGGGGGAGTAGAGGGGCTAGGAGTGGGAATGGAATTAGGAATGGTCTACAAATGCTGATACAAGGTCTGAGAAAACTGAGAGCTGTGGGCCATGGAGTGGAGGGACAAGCTACCTATCTGTACCTCACTACAGTGAGGCTATAATTACAGTAGAATACAATAATTTGCCTCTATAATGTCTCTGTTACCAGTAATAATTTGTGCTTAGTTCACTTGTAAGAAAGCCTGAGGACACAATAATACTAGCACGCTTGGTCTCTTGGAGATCTCACTGAAGTGAAGAGAAAAGGCAGGAGCAGACAGATAAGGAAAGAAAGTAATATTATAGCAGTGTTTGGGTTGTGGGATTTGGATAATTTTTACTTTCTCTGTAGTATCTTTTGGTATTTTGTAATATTTTTCTGTAATTTGTTTTACTTATGTGGTAAAATTTATAAATATTACAGGTTTTAAAAGACAAATTTCCATAAACAGTGGTTTAATAAGAAAGTCTGCAAACTGCTTTACATTTACTCTTGGCCTTTTTTGACAATATAAAATATGCTTTTATGGTGATAATCTTTTTATTTTATTTTATTTTGGTAAAAGTATAACCAAAGGCATCATTTTGATCACTGACCACTATTTAAAAACAATCAAATCCAAAACACAAACCCATAACAATGGATTCAGACTGTTAAATGCTTTATTAATCAATTGTTATGTTCTTTCTTATCTTTAGCTTCCAGAAGCTCAGCCCCTTTACTGTGCAAATGCAGTAATTTCCCTTTGCATATGTTTTTGATCAGAACATTCTCCTATATATGGTTCTAAATCAGCATCTTTCATAAAATCCCCACACTGCTACACAGGCAACTGGTCCCACAGGTAAAATTCCACTCAGTCTGAGAAAGAAAGCTCTGGCAAAGTGGAAGCTAAGCTTGAAATGAAGAGATAACAAAGGCAGCACCAGGAATATTTCTGTCTTCCCCACCAGAGTAACTTCTGTATCCTTTGCTAATTGCCCTTAACCATGACCATATTCATGCCTCATTCTACTACAACCCACCCAAACAACCCCAATGCTACAAATAATTACCTCTATCCATACTATGGGTTTTAGAGAAAGGTGAGAGGATAACAGATAAAAAGTAGAAAAATGTTCCTCTAAGACATCTGCTAAAAATCAGAAAAGCAGAGTTTGGTCTGCACACACTCAGGTACTCAGCTTCTCTTTCATCTTCCTCCACTGTCACCGTCATGCCAGGAGATGAGGAAGAAGGAGAAAGCATAACAGATTCCTATCTAGGGATCCACTATACCTACTCCTAGGATTTCTTGGCTATAAAAACAAACAAACAAACAAACAAAGAATGTTTCAAAACCATCAGAGATTCCATCTTTGTTGTTGAAGCTCCTGCCAAACAGAACCTCCTGCAAAATAACTATAAACTCTGGACAAATCACATGAAGGTTTGAATAGAGGGCATTTAAACATTCCTTAAAAATAAAGAAAATGGAATATTTTCTAGGATATGTGGAGTCCTCCTGGTATGGAAGTCTGTTTCCTTAAATTGCATGAAGGACATTCAGTACCTTCAGTAATTTCTCCTCACAGACTCAGGGGAATCATCTGTTATTTCTTATCGTGCTAGTTATAGGTTTTGTCATTCAGTATTTTGATGATGGATTTTATATAATCATTTTCCTGTAATTGGTGAAAGTTATTCTCATTTCTAATTTTTTAAGTAAGCAAATGGGCAGAGATATTAACAGGTAAATGTCAAAATGGCCACCCAGGGTGGGTTGAATTTCAAATGCTGCTCCATCACTAAAGCCCTGCAAAGTGCTCTGCGCTGGCACCTGCATCTTATTGCCTCCTACACCACCTGTAATGGTTTTATTCACCCAGGTCTTCCTATTTGAAGAAGGAGGAGGAGGAGAAGGAGGAGAAACAGAGGAACATAGAATAAAATAGCATTAATAAAATAGCATAGAATAAAATAGCATTTCCTATCAATAATCAGTTTAAATGTAAATGGCTTAAATGCTCCAATAAAAAAACACAAGGTAGCTGAATGGATAAGAAAACAAGACCCATATATATGCTTTCTACAAGAGACCCACCTCAGAATGAAAAATACAGACAGACTAAAGGAAAGGGATGGGCAAAGATATTTCATGAAAATGGAAAGGGGGGAAAAAAGCTGGGTTAGCAATACTTATATCAGACAAAATAAACTTTAAACCAGAGGCTATAGTAGAAGACAAAGAAGGACACTACATAAAGATACTAAAGGGAGCAATGCTACAGGAGGGTATAACTTTGTAAACATTATAGACCCAGCATAGGAGCACCTAAATATATAAAGCAAATCTTGATGGACGGAGGGAGAGTAGTACAGTCATAGTATTAACACTCTATTGACATCAATGGATAAATCTTCCAGACAGAAAATCAACAAGGAAACATCAGCCTTAAATGACACAGTAGATCAGCTAGATTTAATCTTTAGATATCCGAAAGCAACAAAATACACATTATTTTCATGTGCACATGAAACATTTTCTAGGATAGGCCATATTAGGCCACAAAACAAGTCTCAATAAATTAAAGAAGATTTAAATCATATCAAACATATTCTCCAAACACAATGATGCTAGAAGTCAATCACAAGAAAAACAACTGAAAAACACACAAAGACCTGGAAGCTAAATAGCATGTTAGTAAACAATGAATGGGTTACCAATGAGATCAAGGAGGAAATCAAAATATACCTTGAAACAAATGAAAATGACAGCACGACGATCCAAATTATATGGGACGCAGCAAAAGCAGTCCTAAGGGAAATTCCTAGCATTAGAGACCTACATCAAAAAACAAGAAAAATCTCAAGTAATCAATCTAACATTACACTTAAAGGAGCTGTAAAAAGAACAACAAACAAAATCTAAAGCAAGTAGAAGAAAGGACATAATAAAAATCAGCAGAAATAAACAAAATAGAGTCTAAAAAAACTACCAAAAAAAATCAATGAAGCCTAGAGTTGACTTTTTTGAAAAGATAAACAAGATTGACAAACCTTTAACCAGACTCATCATGAAAAAGTGAGAAAGGATCCAAATAAAATCAGAAAGAGGAAAAGGAACAACTGATACCACAGAAATACAAAGGATTGTAAGAAAATATAATGAGTAACTGTATCTGAACAAACTGGATCAATCTGGACAAAATGAATAAATTCTTAGAAACATAGAATCTTCCAAAACTGAATCAGGAAGAATCAGAAAATCTGAATAGACAATTTACAACTAATGAAATAAAAGCAGTAAGGTAAAAACTACCAACAAACCAAAGTCCTGTACCAGATTGCTTCACAGGTAAATTTTACCAAACCTTCAAAGATGAACTAACACCTATCCTTCTCAGACTATTCCAAATAATTTAAGAGGAGGGAAGACTCCCACGCTATTTACGAGGCCAGCATTATCCTAATTCTAAAGCCATATAAAGACATCACAAGAAAGAATATTATAGGCCAATATCTCTGATGAGCATAGATGCTAAAATCTTCAACAAAACATTAGCAAACCAGATCCAGCAATACATTAAAAAAGATCATGCACCATGATCAAGTGGAATTTATTCTGGGGATGCAAATTTGGTACACTATCCATAAATCATAAATGTGATGTACCACACAAACAAAATGAAGGATAAAAATTACATGATCATATCAATAGATGCAGAAAAAGAATTTGATAAAATCTGTCACCCATCTACCTTAATAAAAGAGAAACATGGTAATTAGTGTACGACCGCTACCCTTCCCATTGGCTAATCAGCATATCCTTATGCAAATTAACTGTCAGCCAAGATGGCGGCCGGCAGCCAGGCAGCTGGAAGCGAACATGAGGCTTGCTTGCTGCAGTGACTGCAGACTCCAACTTCCCCGCCTGCGCTGCTGGCCTCTGAGCTGGCAGTTTGAAACATTCTAACAAATATAGGCCGGGATCTCAGAGCTGGAGTTATACATTGTTTCGATTATAGAACCGAAACAAACCAGATACCTGCTCTCAGAGCTAGAGCCAGAGCTAAAGCTGGCCCAGAATAAAATAAAAAAAAGGAGCGGTTGGGAGCTTCAATCAACAACCGCCAGCCTGAAAGCAGCCCTCAGCCCCTCACCCAGACTGACCTGGCACCCCAGTGGGGACCCCCAGCCTGATCCAGGACACCCTTCAGGGCAAACCAGCCGGCCCCCAGGCCTCTATCCTATATAGTAAAAGGGTAATATGCCTCCCAGCACCGGGATCAGCGGAGCAGCGAGGCCTCCTGGCACCGGATCAGCGTGACAGGGGGCAGTGCCCAAACCCCCTGATCGCCCTGCAGCTCTGTGTGTGACAGGGGGCGGGGCCATAACCTCCCTATCCGCCGTGCTCTGTTTGTGACAGGGGAAGGCGCCCCAATTCCCTGATCAGCCCTGCTCTGTGTGTGACAGGGTGCGGCACCCCAACCCCCCCCACCCCCCCCACGGGCCCTGCTCTGTGTGTGACGGGGGGAGCTCCTCAACCCCCTGATCAGCCCTGCTCTGTGCATGACAGGGGGCAGCGCCCAACCCCTTGATCAGCCCTGCTCTGTGTGTGACAGGGTGCGGCGCCCCAACCCCCCCCACCCCCTCCACGGGCCCTGCTCTGTGTGTGACGGGGGGAGCTCCTCAACCCCCTGATCGGCCCTGCTCTGTGCATGACAGTGGGCAGCGCCCAACCCCCTGATTGGCCCTGCTCTGTGAGTGACAGGGTATGGAGCCCCAACCCCCCTGATGGGCCCTGCTCTGTGCGTGACAGGGTGCAGCGCCCCAACCCCCTGATTGGCCCTGCTCTGTGCGTGACGGGGTGGCACCGCAACCTCCCCATTGACCCTGCCTTGAGTGTGACAGGGAGCAGTGCCCCAACCCCCCAATCAGCCCTACCCTGAGCGTGACTGAGGGTGGCATCGCAACCTCCCGATCCGCCCTGCTCTGTGCATGCCAGGGAGCGGCGCCCCAACTCCCCAGTCGGCCCTGCTCTGTGCATGACGGGGTGGCGCCCTAACTCCCCAATCGGCCCTGCTCTGAGCCTGACCAGGAGCTGCACCTAGGGATTGGGCCTGCCCTCTGCCACCTGGGAGCAGGCCTAAGCCAGCAGGTCGTTATCTCCCAAGGGGTCCCAGACTGCGAGAGGGCACAGGCCGGGCTGAGGGCCCCCCCTTCCCAACCCCCGAGTGTGCAAATTTTTGTGCACTGGGCTTCTAGTCTATATATATAAAAGCCCAGCTACCGTTCTGGCGGAATGACCAGAACGACCAGAACAACTGGTGGCTATGACGTGCACTGTGGCAGCCAACCAGCCTGATTCCCCCCCCCCCCCCCCCCACCACACACCCCCGGCCTGCCCGGCCCCAATCAACCCCCAACACCCCAATCAGGGGCGGGGCTGGCTGGCTAACTGCCTGTGGCTCCTACCCCTGGTCCCCCCCCCCCCCCCCCACATCAGCTCCCAACACCCCTAAATCACTGCCTGGCTCCCTGGTGCCTGTACATTTATTGAACGCACAAGAAAATAATTATCAGTCCCTCCTGTCCCAGACCAGAGTCTCCAGAGGGCTCTGCTAATACTGCAGCCAAGGTGTGGAATTCTCCCTCCACGGCCTGCAGCCCTTTCATGAGGAATGTAGAGAGGCTGGGTGGGGATTTTGTGAAATTGCAGTGCCTCACAGATTAGGTGAGCTTTCAATTTCTCTTTGAAAGGGGCGGCGAAGAGGACCCACAGGCTTCCAGGAGCAACAACAAAGGGTAGACACATTAAAAAACAAAAACTTTTAAAGAAACAGACATGAAGATCATGGGAAACTGAGGGCAGAGCCCCAGGAAGAATGCAAAAATCATTAAAGGGCCATCATTCATTTTGATATATGTTTGCAAACAACATATAAATAACTTCATCTCATGGTACGTGAAATGCAAAACAGTTCTGTTGTGGGTTTTCTTTTTGCCATCCTGAAAGTATAATTAGATCCAGCTGGGAGAAAGCTATATCTTCCAGAATTAGATCCCACTCGATGGGCCCCCATCAGGGTGGGCCGGCCGGACCACACCCATGCACGAATTTGTGCACTGCGCCTCTAGTTTATGATAAAAACTCTCAGCAAAGTGGAAACAGAAGGAATATATCTGAATGTAATAAAGGCCATATATGGCAAACCCACAGCCAACATCATAGTCAATGAAAAAAAACTACAAGTGTTTTCCTTAAGATCAGGAACAAGACAGGGTTGTCCACTTTCACCACTCTTCTTCAACATGGTACTGGAAGTCATAGCCAGAGCAATCGGACAAAAAGAAGATATGAAAGGTATTCAAATTTGAAAGGAAAAAGTAAAACTCCTTTGTAGATGACATGATACTGTGTATAGAGCACCCTAAAAATTCCACCAAAAAACTACTAAAACTGATAAATGAATTTAGTAAAGCGGCAGGATATAACATAATTATCTAGAAATCAGTTGCATTTTTATACACCAATAGTGAACTATGAGAAAGGGAAACAAAGAAAACAATCCCACTTACAATTGCATAAAAATTATAAGACACTAGAGAAAGAAACTGAAGAAGATAGAAATAAGTGGAAGTATACCTGGTATACCATGTTCATGGATAGGAAGAATTACATTATTAAAATGTCCAAACTACCCAAAGCAATCTATAGAATCAAAGCAATTCCTATCAAGAATCATACACTATCTGATTCTTTGTGACTGGCTTTATTTACTTAGCATAATGCTTTCAAGGTTCATGTTTTAGCATGGTTCAGCACTTTATTTAGTTTTATTGCTTAATAATATTCCATAGTATGGGTGATAGCACATTTTTTATTCATTCATTAATTGATGGATGTTTGAATTATTTCCATTTTTTGTCTATTATGAATAATGCTGCTGTGAACATTTGTGTAGACATGTTTTCACTTTTCTTGGATATATAGGAGTGAAATTGCTGGATCACATGGTAACTCTATGTAAATGTTTCAGGAACTGTTTTCCAAAGTGACTGGACCATTTTGCACTTCCATTAGCAGTGTATGAGGGTTCCAATTTCTCCACATCCTTGACAATCCTTATTATTAACTGTTTTATTATCGTCATACTGGTGGGTGTCAGGTGGTACCGCATTATGGTTTTGATTTGCATTTCTGTGCTTAATGATTGTTCTTAATTTTCATGTGTTTATTGGCCATTTCTATTTCATCTTTGGAGAAATGATTCATATATGTTGCCCTGTTTGTTGTTTTTATTCTAATGCATTATTTTAAAATGATTTTAATAGGACAGATGGTTACTGATCATAGGCATATAGTAGTTGCAAAATAAATACTATTGACTTAAGGCATATGACACTTGGTACATTTTTTAGGGCTCTTTGTAGTGTCTGGTGGATTGTTGATCTCTCTTTCTCCTCTCTCTTTTCTTAGGAGCCCATTTTGCAGCTCTCCAGTTTTTGTAGAATGCTGTAAACAGTTGTCACAGTTTTTCAAGAAACAAAAAGAGTTGCAACTTCCTCCTCCTAATAGAACTTTTACAGTTGCATTCAATGCCTAACGATGCAGAAGCAGAAAGGGCAAATGATTCTGGAAATCATGAGCACAAATCTGAGAGGAAGTCTCCTGAAGAGAACCTACAAGATGCTGTACAATCCTTCTGCACACGTGCCTCGGGAGCACCCTTGGCTGCCAAAGGAGATGGCCATTATCCGTGGAGCTGTCCAGTGACCCATACTCGGGAGAAAATTTATGCCATCTGTTCGGACTACGCCTTTCTCAACCAGGCAACCTCAATCTATAAAACTCCAAATCCATCCCGCACTTCTTGCCTCCCTGATAGTACCTCTTTATCTGCTGGAAATAATTCATCAAGATACATTGGCATCCCAACTAGTACATCAGAAATCATCTACAATGATGAAAATAGCTTGGAAAACTTATCCAATAGCCTGGGCAAGCTACCTCTCGCATGGGAAATTGATAAATCTGAATTTGATGGGGTGACCACAAATTTGAAACACAAATCAGGTAAGGAAGGAGACATGAAGTTCACATGTGAAAATAATAAGAAGACACTATCTTGTTTAATCTTGCCATTAAACATGGTTTTCCTTTTTTAAAAAAAATACTGAATAGGGAACATTGCTATCATCTTATCTATCATTGTAGTTAAAAGATGACTTTGGCCATGGGACTTTTGTTTAATTAATATGTTGCCATTGGAAACTTCAAACATTACCCTTGCATTTTTAGAGCTCTGAAAAATCTAGGATGCTCTAGAATACAGGTATTACAGATAAGTACATGGTGACCCAGAAGTAGTTAATAAGGTGGTTAAAATAACAGACAACTATTTTGTAGTTTTGCAGGGAAACGAATTCATCTTTCCCAATTAAATATCTAGTTTTATTTTTTGTCATATAACATTGAGACTTTTTTGTTACAATTTGTTGAGTACCCCACAAGGTCTCCAGGTACCCTTTAGTAGGTTGTGCACTGTCCAGTTTGGGTGCTCTTTACCTAGGGCAGTGGTCGGCAAACTCATTAGTCAACAGAGCCAAATATCAACAGTACAACAATTGAAATTTCTTTTGAGAGCCAAATTTTTTAAACTTAAACTATATAGGTGGGTACATTGTTATTAACTTAATTAGGGTGCTCCTAAGCTGGCCTTTGCTAAAAACGTCCTCAATCTGATTGTGGTACGTTCGCTGAGGTCGACCCCTTCCAACTCTCCCATCCACACTCGTCTTGTATACTTGTTTCGTCTATCTCCTTTCGTTCATCCTCTCTATATGTCCAAACCATCTCAACATACCTTTCTCAATCCTTGACACTACATCTTCTTTCACTCCACAACATTCCCTAAATTTAACTTAATAAACTTTACTTAAAGTTTTAAGTCAACTTCGCACTGTACGTGCGCTCCCGCATGTGGTATTTTGTGGAAGAGCCACACTCAAGGGGCCAAAGAGCCGCATGTGGCTCGTGAGCCGTGGTTTGACGACCACTGACCTAGGGAGTTCACCTAGGGTGCAGTGCATAACCTTCACAATTGCATTGTGGTGGACCTCTGGCAGATACTAATGCTTTCACCTCTTTCTTTTTGAACTCACAGTAACACAGGAATTTTATGAAGATATTATTGCGTTTGTTATTATGACATTTTAGAAAAATTAGAGAAATTTCCTGTATACCAATAGTTTCTAAGTTCCGACTGGTTTTGAGTTCCAATGGTGATTTCATTGTACAGCATCTTAAATGAATAAAATGGACGCTTTTCCATGTTTGTTTTCTAGGCATATGTTTATATAATGTACATATCATAACTGATGAATAACTATAAAAATAAAATACTAGCTTTTATTTAATTTTTATAACAGACTTATTTCATTTAAAATATAATATGTGTGACATTATTAAAGTATTTCAGCATAGCTATCTGAAATGTTAATGGCATTTTAGTGAAATGAGGCTCAGATGTTATTAATATTTTAATTGATGTCATTTTTTACTGAATAATACATTAGCATGGCTCAGAAATGAAAAGCATAAAAATTAAACACTTAAAGTCTAACTCTTATTTTTGTCTTACTTTTGTCTAGCTCCCAATTCCCTCCCCTCATAGGTAACCACTATTACTTATCTTATGTGTCTTTTGGAGAGAGAGAGACACACGCATACACACACACACACACACACACACACAGAAAAGAGACTGTTTTCCACTCTAGTTCCTGGTGCTAAAGTTGCATTTTAATAACACACACGGGTGCATCATTTTTAATCCATTTTGTGGGCTCTGTAGGCCTGGAGATATTTTTAAATATCACATCATTGCATTAGTGGATCTAATGTTTTTACTTTTTAACAGAATTACATTAATGTGGTTTTATTGTTTTATAGAAAGGATTCATTTTCTGGAAAGTGCTCTAGTTAAATATTTTATAGTTGATAATTTTATTTTCTAAATTAAAAGATTTTGTGAATGATTCATGTACTAGCTAAGTGACCCGCTTAGGAATTGGAATATACTAGTATAAATCTGATAGGAAATAACATTCATGGTTGTTTAAATCTGTTTTTATTTTCTCTCTGTAAGGTAGGAGAGAATTTATGAGGATACATTTATTTATTCAATATGTTTACAAATATCATTTTTAGAACTAGTGGCAGCTACTTTTTAATTTTGTTCAACAATTAGTATCATTGTCCTGGCAGTTTACTTCATATCAAGCATTTTGCTTATTTTATACTCTTATATTTTAGTCAATGTAAAGAAACAAATTTCCAAGAAAAAAACTTCAGATAAAAAAGGAAGACATCAAAGGGAGTGGCCTCAGCATTCTCCTCTTGAAGATATTAAGCAGCGGAAAGTATTAGACCTCAGACGATGGTAAGCTCTAAAAATTGATTTTTTTCTTCCTTAACCATAGTACCAGTGTTATACCTATTAAAGTTAGCAATATTTCCTTAGTATCTAATTCCTAGGCTAAATTTAGATTTCTCAGATTGCTCTGAAAATGCCTTCACACCTGGTTGTTCAATGTGGGACCCAACTATGAACCATACTTTCTGATAGCTTGTGGTAGCTCATATGTCTCTATTAAACCAGAATAGTCTCTACCTCATTTTAATTCTAGGTTGATTGACTTATTGAAGAGACTTGGCCAGATATCTTGTAGATTGTGCTACCTTTTGGATTTGTCTGATTTTTTTCATATTAATTTTTCTAAATTATTTATATATCCTCAATATTTTTGAAAATTAGATGTTAGATATAAAGACTTTAATGAGGTCCTGCTTGAACATTTTACACAAGAATACTGCCTAAATGATCCTGTGTCCTTTGTATTATATTACATCAGGAGGTTCATAGAACTTGGTGATCTAATATTAGAGATTCTAAAAGTGATTATAGGATTTAGGAGGTGACAACCTTAGCCTACATTGTCCAGTTATTTTCCCCCTTCTGCAGCCATGAAGTAATCAGAGGGGTGACAATGGCATTAGGCTAAGAGCCTGTTCCTACCAACTTTTCATCTAATGGTCTTAGCCAAATCTATTGACGATCCTTGCCTGAATCCTTGTTGTGAAATGGTGATATCTCAAAATTCTATCTTTCTTTCTGCCTTTATTAGCTGGCATTCTTCTAATAAGAAGAGCTTTCCTTTATCAACTAGGGATATCTGGTCACCTTAAAATAAAGTTCCTTTTCTCAAGAAAAAAAGGTTTAATTTGTGATAGCTATAAAATTGCTGATCTCTGATTTGAGGTTTTAAAAATTCTATTGTTTGAGGTTTTAGAAATATTAAATATTTTCACTTATTTAATAAATATTGGGTATGGCTGAGACTACAAAGATACATAAAACATAGTCTTTGTTCTTTTAAGGTTTGAAATCTAGTTGAGAAGAGAGGACTAAGCAGGAAATGTAAAATATTTCAAGCAGTTTATCAGATGATGGGTATGAATAAAGAAAAAATATGAGAGGAAGAAATGAACATCAGAAGGCTTCCCTGAAGAGTTGGGTCTAAAGAGAGGAAATCTGAAGGGATGGAGGGTTTTAGGTCTTTGAATGGATGGTAAGAAAGTGTCTGGCATGTTGGTAATGAAGGGTAAACCAGCTTATCTGGAGTGAGACTCAGAGAAGCTAAGAAAATTGCCCAACCTCGGCCAGTTGCGTAGTGGTTAGAGCATCAGCCTGTGGACTGAAGGTTGCTGTTTCAATTCTGCTCAAGGGCAGGTACTTGATTACCTGCCCGGGTGTGTGTGTGTGTGTGTGTGTGTGTGTGTGTGTGTTTGTGTGTGTGAACCAATTGGTATGTCTCTCTCACACCAATGTTTCTCTTTCTCTGTCTTTCCCCCTCTCTTCCATTCTAAAAATCAATGGAAAAAAACATATCCTCGGATGAGGATTAACAAACAAAAAAATTCCCCAACATCATGTGGTGAGTAAGTAGATCATATATTGGAACTGAAAAAAGCCAGACTCCAAATTCTGTTTTATTTATTTTTTGTTATTCCTAATCCGAGGATATTTTTTCCATTGATTTTTTTTAGAGAGAATAGAAGGGAGGAGAGAGAGAGAGAGAGAGAGAGAGAGAGAGAGAGAAAGAGAGAGAAACATTGATGTGAGAGAGACACATCGATTGGTTGCCCCCCACACACACCCGGACTGGGGTCAGGGATTGAACCTGCAACCCAGGTATATACCCTTGACTGGAATTGAACCCTTGACCCTTCCGTGCCCAGGTGACACTCTAACCACTGAGAAACACCAGCCAGGAAAACTCTGTGATTTTTAAATATATATATATTTTATTGATTTTTTACAGAGAAGGGAGAGGGAATAGAGAGTTAGAAACATCGATGAGAGAGAAACATGCATCAGCTGCCTCCTGCACACCCCCTATTGGGAATGTGCCCACAACCAAGGTACATGCCCTTGACTGGAATCGAATCTGGGACCCTCTAGTCCGCAGGCCGATGCTCTATCCACTGAGCCTAACCGGTTAGGGCAACTCTGATATTTTATAACACCTTTGATGATCTATTTCTCGGATATTGGGCTAAGGATTTAGATTTTTTTTTCTGGGGCATAAATAAGCCATTGGTGATTTCTTAATATAAGGATATTTACAAAGATAAATTGGTAGTAGTTAGTATGAAAAGTGTACTGGGAAAGAAACACTAGAATAAAAAACATTACTGTTAGTTTCTTTGGAGCAAATCTGTACCCATTTTTGCTTCTAATTCCTTAGACTTAAGATTTGTTTTAACAACAAATATGAATAGTCATATGAATATGAATAATTTAATAGTATAGCATGTGAGGCCATAAAGACTTGGATGGGATAGGACAGATGGGAGAAATAACCTGAAGGGAAAAATTACCAGGACAACAACCTTATTTCCCACTAAGAATATTACACAGAATTAGGGTTGTAATAGAAAGACCCTTAGAAGATAGAAGGAAAAGTGTTAAGCTGATCATGAACAAGACCAGTAAACAAGTTGGAATTGATGAAATACAAAAAAAATCTTAAGGATGCCTAGGCTAATCCTAAGGCTTTGTGAAGAATTGTTTAAAGTAGAAGGGAGAGATTTAAATATGATAGAATATGTGTTTTGTTTTAGTTTTTTTACTTCACTACTTTCCTCAAACCCATGAAATCAATAACAACAAGATGGAAAATTGTCTGTGTTGAAACAAGGAAATATCAAAGTCTCCACACCATACTTGTCCAATTCTGTGTATTAACTGCTGGCATAAAACAATGCAGATTTCCCTAAAGTTCACGTGATGGTCTTGAAACCATCCAGTGACCCTTTGGTTAGATCTAGGTGTCTGAGAAGTCGCATCAGTGCTGAAGCATTGGAGTTCTTTGTGGAAATCTAGGTCAAGGCAACAGCATTGCAGGGAGGGTCGCAGAAGGAGACATCATGCTGATCGCCACTTGATTATCTTACTCCCCAACTTCCAGCTGAAGACACTGCCTCTGGATAATTGCTGGGGAGGTGGTGATTGCAAGAGTTGAATGCAGGCCACATACTTCCTGATTTCAGAACATACAACAAATATACAATAATTAAAACAGTGTGGTACTGGAGCAAAGACAGACATATAGACCAATGGAATAGAATAGAGATTCCAGAAATAAACCTTCATGTAAATGAATAAAATATCTTTGGCAAGGGTGCCATGACCATGGAATAGAGAAAGGATAGTCTCTTCAGAAAATGGTGCTGGGAAAAGTGGATGTCCACATAAAAAAGAATGAAGTTGGACCCTTATTTCACAGCATACACAAAAATTAACCCAAAATGGATTAAAGCCATAAACGTATGACCTAAAATGATAAAACTCATAGAAGAAAACATAGGGGACAAGTTTTATGACCTTGGATTTAGAAGTGATTTCTGGGATATGACCCTAAAACCACAGGTCACAAAAGCAAAAATAGACAGAAGGGGACTACATCAAACTTAAAAACTTCTCCGGGTCAAAGAAAACAATCAACAAAGTGAAAAGGCAACATACAGAGTGGGAGCAAATATTTGTAGATCATATATCTGATCTACAGCTCAACTGGGAATTTGCACTGAAATTTTTGTAGTTGGTGTCTACATTTGAATACCATTATTTTCCCCCCATTGGTTTAGATAACATCTACTCTAACTTAGTAGTAGTCATACTTAGCTCTCTTTATTAAAATGAATGATTTATTGTTTATGCATTTATGATACGTTTAATAAATATAAAAATATTTTAAGTGAATAAAGATTTTATATTGGTTTAAGTGATCGAAATTTTCATTATGTTAAAACACTTTTAGTTGCCATGAGAGTTGCATATTTATATGCCTATTTTGTATTCATTCAAGTAAAGAAAAATCTTTTGTTTTCCCAGGTACTGCATAAGCCGACCACAATATAAGACTTCTTGTGGTATCTCTTCGTTAGTTTCTTGTTGGAATTTCTTATATAGCACAGTGGGAGCTGGAAAGTGAGTATGTTAATTTATTGGTATCTAAACTCCCATGCTATTTGGTGTTGCTTTTTCTTTTTTTTTTTCTTTGTTGTTTTTTCTTGATCTTTCTTCAAACCCTTTTGTCGAGGGCTGACTTTCAATAGACCGCAGCGAGGGAGCTGCTCTGCTGCGTACGAAACCCCGACCCAGAAGCCGGTCGTCTACGAATGGTTTAGCACCAGGTTCCCCACTAACGTGCGTTGCGTGAAGGGCAAGGGGCGGCCCCTTTTCCAGCCACACCCCGTTTCCCAGGGCTTTTTCTATAATGGAAGGTTTTTAAGGATAGGTTTTTCATAAATTGAGGAAAAACTACTTCATTTTGTTTTAAGTCTTTTAGCTAAGATATATGTATGCATTATTTTTGATAAAATAAAAATTAAAAATATTACCCAAATTCTTTGCAAATCAGACAGACATATTAATATTAGCATTGAGACAGGTTATGTTTGCATATGGTTGTAATTGTAAAATGAAAGGCAATGTTTCTTTTGTAGTCTTCCACCGATTACTCAAGAAGAAGCATTACATATTTTGGGCTTTCAACCCCCATTTGAAGATATTAGGTTTGGCCCTTTCACTGGAAATACAACACTCATGAGGTATGAAGCCCTTGCTTAGAGACATATTTTATTTCTAGTTCTATAAAATAATAATGCTGTAGATGCGTGTTGATAGTAAACCATGTGTGCAGCTGCCAGGCCCCAACCTGTAGTAGATATACCAAACTTGGGCTCTGCCTGAATTTCTCTAGAATTGGAATAGTGCCATCTTTATTATGGAACTGTTTCTATGAGCAAATCTTCTCGTTATTTTCAGATGGTTTAGACAAATTAATGACCACTTCCATGTAAAAGGATGCTCGTATGTTCTATATAAGCCTCATGGGAAGAATAAAACAGCTGGAGAAACTGGTAGGTAAACATATAGAAGATTAATACACATGTACATGCATGTGTATTCATACATGTTTTAAACCACCTCAAAGATTAGCTGTTTTGACTATGTAAACACTAAACACAGTCTGTTACTTTTATGTCTTTTTATCTGAGGGAGAAATTATAATAGTAACGTGTAGGGCCCTTTTCAATATACAGTTTAATATTTTTCTTTATATTAATTTTTATTAATTTTTAAGGAGAGAGGAGGGGAGAGGGAGAAAGAGAGAGAAACATTGATGTGAGTGTGAGATATCAATTGGCTGCCTCCTGCACATCCCCTACCAGGGATTGAGCCCGCAACCAGGGCATGTGCCCTGACTAGGAGTCCGACAGCCAATTTTTTGGTGCACGGGACAACACTCAACCAACTGGCCATACGGCCAGGGCTACAGTTTAATATTTTTAGCTCTTCTCATCTTTATATGTAGAGCTTTTAGACTTGTAAAGTATGTCATAAGTATTGCTTTAATACATTATATTGTTTGGGTCCATGGGGTGTGTGAGTGAATGTATGTGTGTGTGTATTTGCGCACACATATGTCTTGGTAAAACTCAGAAAGCAGCACAGAATTTGCAGTTCTTTTTCCTAAAAAGGAATGCAAAGATTTTAGAGTATTTGATGTTAGACCTGCATAACAACAGGAAAATGGACTGTGAAAGTGACAAAGTTCTATTATGGAATTGTCTTGTACATAACAGAGTAATGGAGTTGATTTTAAGGATTGTTTTAGGTGCTAATTAAATTTGCATTATTTTACCATCTCACACCTGTCAGAATGGCTATCATCAACAAATCAACAAATGACAGGTGCTGACGAGGATTCGGAGAAAAAGGAACCCTCGTGCACTGCTGGTGGGACTGCAGACTGGGTCAGCCACTGTGGAGAATAGTATGGAGTTTCCTCAAAAAACTAAAAATGGAACTCCCATTTGACCCAGTGATCCCACTTCTAGTAATATATCCCCAAAAACCAGAAACACCAATCAGAAAGGATATATGCACCCCACTGTTCGTAGCCGAACAATTTACAATAGCTAGGATTTGGAACCAGCTTAAGTGCCCAGCAATAACTTTTAATGCTGTATTTTCCCAGTTTTATTCCTGTCTTCATTTTCCTATTGCAATATTTGACTCCTCACTGTTTCTTTCTCTATGTCTATTTTCTGAAGGATGATTGATCTCCCTCCCCCCTCTGGGAATGTTCTTATCTTCCTCTTCAATAATCGTTGGTCTTGTGCAAGCCCTGCTTTATCTCTGAAGCTTTCCCTGCCACTTTAGAAGCCGATCCCTCTTAATTCCAATAGTAATGATTGTTTGCGTCTGTCTTGTGGCATTTGGCACATTAGCCCTTCTATCATGTTGCATCTTTTTAATGAGTCTGCCCAGCTCCTAGATCACAGGGACTGCCCCTAGTAACCCTATGATTCCTTATGTTGCCCTGTGTCCTCACACGTTACCCTAGAACAGCGGTTCTCAACCTGTGGGTCGCGACCCCTTTGGCTGTCGAACGACCCTTTCACAGGGATCGCCTAAGACCATCCTGCATATCAGATGTTTACATTATAATTCACAACAGTAGCAACATTACAGTTATGAAGTAGCAACGAAAATAATTTTATGGTTGGGTCACAACATGAGGAACTGTATTTAAAGGGCCAGAAAGTTGAGAATCACTGCCCTAGAACTTCTGATTGTATTCAGAGGAGGTGTGGTGCATGTGTCAAGCAAAAGTCTTTTCTGTTCTCTCTCATTGTGGAAGAAAGAGTTGCAGAATTAGGCTTTTCTTATTTGTCTCTGGGATATGCAGTAGTGAAAACCATTGTCAGTTGTTGCTCATTTAAAAAGTACTTTGAAATGTATCTCTTTTTGTTTGAGTTATTTTTTAAGGATCGTTAGGCCTGTTTTCCACAATAGACTTTATGTTTTCTTGGGGACTATGTTTCTTTGATTTTATAACACCCCCATTCTTGCTGACATGTTCATTTTCTCAGCTCACTCATGGAATAAAAATAAAATCCAGGGATTTTGACAAAATTAACAGATCTTGCTGTTAATATGCACTCAAGTATGTTTTTCAGAGATGCAATTACTTACAATAACAGTTTGTGTTAGAAGTTGTCAACATTAGTTTCAAACTATTGGCTCCCTTCTTTTTTTTTTTTAAAATATATTTTATTGATTTTTCACAGAGAGGAAGGGAGAGAGATAGAGAGAGTTAGAAACATCGATGAGAGAGAAACATCAATCAGCTGCCTCTTGCACATCCCCCACCGGGGATGTGCCCGCAACCCAGGTACATGCCCTTGACCGGAATCGAACCCGGGACCTCTCAGTCCGCAGGCCGACGCTCTATCCACTGAGCCAAACCGGTTTCGGCTCCCTTCTTATTTTTTACTTATTACTATTATTATTATTATTAATCACTTATTTTTATTCAGGCAGCTTCAAAGTGTTGCTTCTTAGCTACCAACATTTGTGCCAGAGAAGTCTAGATTCATTTTTTAATCAGCTAGCTTGAAAATTATACTAATGTTTGTGCATTTTTATTCTTCCAGTAGGTATTGTAACTCATTGTTTTTGCTTCACAGAGAATAGCTACCTCTGCCCAAAACCCAAATAATTAATGTATATTCTCACTGGGGCCACTGCTGCCAGCTTACTGCAGTGCATTAGCGCATCTCAGGTGGACTTGGCATTAAGTTTTCATATTCCTCATCCACTGGTTTTCTCCAATTCATAATAGACACAAGGCCAGATAAATCTTTTTAATGTATAGTACTAATAGATCTCTTTCTTTTTAAAGAGCTCTCCAGTGCTTGCTTAAAGCATCAATACTTTAGCATCATTCAAAGCCAATATAGATTGGCCTTCCACTGCTGTCCTACATTTCCCAGTTGTATTTAAAATATTTTCAAGGGAATAAGAGCCTTGCAGGATATTATGTTGGTGGATTATAAAATCTGGTTCTTGTCTTTCAAGGTGTAAAAATACATTCTAATAAGTTGCTCTAGAGTTCTTTATAGTCCTTCTATAGATGATCAAGCTCTACAGAAGAAACTCATACTAAACTCAGTGAATATCAGAATGTTGGTATATTAACTTAGAGTGATAAACGTAATATCAGAGATACCAGAATTCTCTTGTTGGCTGATTAGGACATATACTGCAGGCCAGCTAACTCTAGTAGTGTTTTTCTCCTTTCTTTATACCATACAAATTACAATAGCTAGGATTTGGAACCAGCTTAAGTGCCCAGCAATAACTTTTAATGCTGTATTTTCCCAGTTTTATTCCTGTCTTCATTTTCCTATTGCAATATTTGACTCCTCACTGTTTCTTTCTCTATGTCTATTTTCTGAAGGATGATTGATCTCCCTCCCCCCTCTGGGAATGTTCTTATCTTCCTCTTCAATAATCGTTGGTCTTGTGCAAGCCCTGCTTTATCTCTGAAGCTTTCCCTGCCACTTTAGAAGCCTATCCCTCTTAATTCCAATAGTAATGATTGGGGCTGTACATTTTGTAGTGGCTGCTTTGTTGCTTAAATTTCAGATTTTTTAGATATACTCTGGTCTGGAGTGAACATCTTTCTGAATTTAGTTTACATATGTAACACATTTATATGTCTTGTCCTAAATGGAATTATTTTATTGGATGACCATTTGAATGCATTAAATACTGTATTTACTATCTTTTACTTCAAAGGATGATCTTTTTATGACTTTGCCCTGAAATTCTGGGGGTGCCTCTCTATACTGTCATACCCTGTATTTTAAACTACACTACTTGATGTTCTCTGGTTATATCCCTCCCCTCCCGTGATTTTGGTTTTCTCCTCATGCTCTTCCTTCTGCCTAAATTGTCGAAATCCTTCCACTTCAATCATTCCATCTTGGATGCCTCCCCTTCTTGATTCCATAGACCTGATGTGCACTTTCTTCTTTGAATTGCAAACCTTTATTGTGGCACTGTCTTATTCTGCCCTATATTAAAGTTACTTGTTTTATCCTTCTATGAGGACAGCTTCACATATTGTGTTATTATTTGTTTTTTGTTTCCTGAAGTTCCTGATATAGTTAGTAGGCGCTCATAAATTGCGTACTGAATTAAGTTAAATAAGATTTCCTCTTACTCTAGACGGGTGGCTCTCAAAATATGGTCCCTAGACCAACATCAGCATCACCTGGTACCTTACTAGACATGTAAATTCTTGGTCCCCATCGCAGACTGACTAGGTCAAGCACGATTGATCTATTGTTTAACAAGCCTTGCAAGCCCAAATTTGAAAACTGCTGTAGTCTTTCTAAAAAGGTGTTATCTAACCTCTTTATCAAGACCTTAGAAATCTGGAATACATTCCAAGACATTAAACTAATCGCTAATCCAGTGCCTATTGCAAGTACCTACTTCACAAGACTATGAGGGACTTCAGAATGAGACAGTGTCTGAAAGATACAATATGGTTGTTGTTTACTTCTGGATTTTTCTGTCCCCTAGATTTCACTTCCCCCATATCTTTCTCATCTTTCATGTTTGAGCTTAAATGCCATCACCTCCAAGGAGCCATCACTGAATATTAAAGCCTGGTGCCTGAGCCTTCCTTTAAGCCAGCACCCTATTTATTTCACTTAAAGCACAAACTACCATCCATAATTGTTTTATTGTTGGTGTCCTCCACTGGACAGTCAGCTCCATGAGGCCAGGAACCCAGCCTGTTCCCTCCTGTCTTACCAGTGCCTCACACATGGGAGGATTCAATAAATATGTGTTAAAAAAATAATTGCTAACCATACTCACAATACGGAAGTGAGCTGTTTTGTATTACATCTGACTTAAGGAAGGTGTGAAACACAGATTTCCATTGAAAAGTTATATACAAGTTCTTTCATTACAATTTTAGTCATTTGGGAAATTTTTTTTATTTGGCATTTCCACAATTTTTAAAATATCTACTCTTCCTATCATTGTGAAGCAGAATTCACCAAGCATTGGATTGTTCACCCACTAATAAAAAAAAATAATAATAAAAAAAATATCTCGAGTTTTTTCCTAAACTGGTATGTGCATAAACATTTTTTGGATTTATTGAATTTATGAATAGTCTAAATCTATGTACTTAAATTTGTTCACTATCCTAGAACCTATCTGCAAATCAAGTTCAGCTATGGGAATGAAATATTGAGTATCTTCTGAATTTTAGTTATTATTTTTCATTTAGAGCTTCCCTTGGGTGTCGAGTTTTAAATTGTCAGGAGAACCCAAAAAGAAAGATGTGTTTATCATTATAAAATAGAGATTTTAAGCAGAAAAGACCACCTTGCCATGCATGTATGTTCTGATGGTAGGCCATGAGGCAAAAATCTATGGGAAAGATGGATGAAACCTTAGAGAAGAGTTTAAGACAGAAATGTTATTGTGTCTGTGGAACTCATAACTTGTGTGCATCTGCAGGGGTGGGGGTGGGGCTCACCTCCTTGGCTCTGCTACAGCCAGTGACCTGCAGTTCTTAGAGTTCTTCAGCTACTTTAGTGGCTAGAAAGTCAATCAGAGAAACCATGATTTGCAAGCTTTCATCTACTTCAACTATTTTTAGGATTTCCAGTTTCAATAGGCTATTTGTTAATGAATAATTTAGTTTCTTCTAAGAGATGCAGGATACTGAAATCTCAGTTAATGGCTTTAAGTGTTAAGTGCTGGTAAAAAGTTGTTGCTTATGGTAATTCTTTTGAAATTAGCTCACAAGTAATATAGCCATGGGAAACATACAAGGAGGAACAATTATAAGAGGACACCCTGGTACTTACTACCTGTCTGCCTCTCCTGATATTCTTACCTTGTGAAAGCTGCTCCTCCAGTCCGCATAACTTTTGGAGAAAGAGTAAACTGTATGTTAGTGAGAGGAAGTTTCCATATTTGGAACTTTATCATCTGGAATCTATATTCATATATCTCAGTGGTCATCAAACTGGGATGTACACACTGTAGAGCTGACCATTGTGGTAAGGAAAGAGCATACTAGAATGTCTATATTTTAATCTAATTTAAAATTCATACTTTTTGTATATCTTTAAAAAAACACGTAATAGTACAGTAGTATATGCACAGAGTTTATAAACAAAAATGCTTGTAATGGGCGTGTTTATTCAGAAATGTCTAGTGACAGATGTACTCAACCAGAAAAGTTGAGACCATTACTATATGCACTAGGTATATACGATAATTAAATTTCATAGACAAGTATGTGTGTTATTAGAAGGTTTTGGTAAGCAAGGTATATTTCAGTTCTTTAGTTTGCTATTCTGTTTTCCTGTATATCAGTATGAAGGGTGAAGCTGAAAATAAATCCATTCATATTTTTTGGCATCATCAGTAGCTTCTCATTTCCCCCCATCCATGTCAGTGTGTTCCCAGTAATGTCTTCGCTGTCTTTCAGTTGTTAACTCGTCCTTTGGATAAAGCATGGATAGTGCTTCATGGTCCTTCTGTCTTTGTTTTTGTTGTAGCTTCAGGGGCCTTGTCGAAGTTAACTCGAGGATTAAAAGATGAATCCATGGCTTATATTTATCATTGCCAGAATCATTACTTTTGTCCGATTGGCTTTGAAGCAACCCCTGTTAAAGCCAATAAAGCATTCAGGTAAGCATTTCTGTATGTTACGTGGATACCTGACCATAATATGTGTTGTAGAAAGCATTTAAGAAATATTTAGTGCTTAGAAATCGGAAGACTTAGTGACTTGCTTTCCTTATATGAAATAATATTATTCTGTAAACATTTGAGCTTATTCTTTTTTTTTGTTTTTTTGTTTTTGTTTTTTATATATTTCATTGATTTTTTACAGAGAGGAAGGGAGAGAGATAGAGAGTTAGAAACATCGACGAGAGAGAAGCATCGATCAGCTGCCTCCTGCACATCTCCTACTGGGGATGTGCCTGCAACCAAGGTACATGCCCTTGACCGGAATCGAACCTGGGACCTTTCAGTCCGCAGGCCAACGCTCTATCCACTGAGCCAAACCGGTTTCACCTGAGCTTATTCTTTTGCAGAATTGCATTTGATTGAATTCTGCTTATTTCTTTGACAAAATTATTTATTTAAAAAATGAATTTATTAAGCCGACTGAATTTTAGTACTCTTTCCCCTCCTTAGCAAGTTTTCTTCATGCTGGGTTGATATAATGCCAGGATAGTTAAAAGCAAAGGAAGAAGAGTCCTATTTGAGAATGGTGAAAACAGAGGCCATGAATACTTTTAGTAAAAGTATTGCTAGGCGTGGTTTTCTTCACCCAGCTAAGGTTCTGTTTTTGTTCTGTTTATTTTTTTCATACTTGAGGAGGAAGAAGAGGTAGCACTCTCCTCTCAGGGAGGACTGAAACTCAGGCTGGGAGAATATGGCTTGGCCATCAGGGGGATAGGATGGATTCTTTGAGACTGGACACCGTGTGAACTTTGTATCCCACTCAAGGCATTTGGAGTTGGGCAAGAGTGGAGGGTTGTGGGGGGATCCCGAGACAGGCAGGATCGAGCTGGGAGAAGCAGGATGTTGGACATAGAATTTTGTGAATGTTGGGTAAGAGGAAAACTACTTGGTTTCTCCAAATCCCGAAATGTTTTATTCATCTCTCTGGAGGTGAGGTATGTTGTTTCTTATGTGGTTTCACCCTGCAGTGTCACCTTATTCCAGACATCTATCACATGCAAAACATGAAAAACTAGGTACTTCTACTTTGTACCCTATGGAGGAGCATTTTCCACCTCTGCCTGAATCTAGGGATCACCTGAGATGCTCTTCAAATTGTGAAAATCCTTGCCTGTGCTCCACTCTTTTTTAATTTTTTAAATATATTTTTATTGATTTCAGAGAGGAAGGGAGAGGGAGAGAGAGATAGAAACATCAATGATGAGAGAGGTTCATTGATCGGCTGCCTCCTGCACGCCCCCTACTGGTGATCGAGCCCCCAACCTGGGCATGTGCCCTTGACCGGAATTGAACCCGGGATGCTTCAGTCCACAGGCTGACGCTCTATCCACCGAGCCAAACCAGCTAGGGCTGTGCTCCACTCTTGACCCATCTGAATTAGAGTTTCCCAGGGCAGGATTAGGGCATCACTATGTTTAAAAGTTCCACAGGCGAATCGCTGCTTTAGGGTTTTATTTTTAGGATGCCTTTTGAGACTTTTTAAATGCCTAGTAAAAGAGAGTAGCTGAAGAATTCTCAGAGCATGCTAGGATTCCCCCCCCCTTCCCCCCCCCCCCCCCCGTTTAGATCCTGAGAGGTAGTATATGTCAACTTTTTTAGCCCTAGATTTTATAGAAGTCAAGACCAACATTTAATTTATGCTTTCTCTTTGTGTTCAGACATTTGCTCAAGCCCAAATTCCAATATCTATAAACTTTAATATGTATTTTATTAATATATAATTGAAGCATTATTTTCAAGTGAGTAAATGACCTTTATTAAACATACTGTGAATGTATTTTAAATCTAGCAGGGGTCCCCTCTCACCACAAGAAGTAGAATATTGGATCTTAATTGGAGAATCAAGTAGAAAACATCCTGCTATTCACTGTAAAAAGTATGTTAACTTCTTTTTTTTCAATTTCTGCTGAAAAGCCTGTTGGAATTTTGATTGGAATACAATCCATAGAATCCATAGTTTAGTTTTCATAAAATTACATCATAACAATATGGAGTCTTCTAATTTGTTAATATAGACCAGTAATGGCGAACCTTTTGAGCTCGGCGTGTCAGCATTTTGAAAAACCCTAACTTAACTCTGGTGCCGTGCCACATATAGAAATTTTTTGATATTTGCAACCATAGTAAAACAAAGATTTATATTTTTTATATTTATTTTATATATTTAAATGCCATTTAACAAAGAAAAATCAACCAAAAAATGAGTTTGCGTGTCACCTCTGACACGCGTGTCATAGGTTCGCCATCACTGATATAGACTATACTTCCATGCAATTAGAGCTTTAACTTCTCTCCTGCAATATTTTGTATTTTTCAATATAGATTTTATGTATATTTTGTTAAAATTTTCTCCTAAGTGTATTTTCTGATGCTATTGTAAATTGATTCCCCCCCTTTCTATTATTTTCTGACTGTGTACAGAAATATAATTGGTTTTTCTATATAGGCCTTAAATCTTGCCTCTTTGCCAAATTCACTTATTAGTTCTATTAATAGTTTTGCAATACAAAGCAGTTTGTAATTACTTTGGATTTTCCATAGTCATATTGTTTGTAAATAAAGGCATGTCAATTTTAAGTGTTTTGGAAATGCATTTGACTCTAATTAAGAAGGAAATGTAGACTGTTTCTACTTTAGCCTGCAGGATATTGGCTAATAGGTTGATATATATTTATTTCATAGGGAGACTAACCATTTTTAAACTGAGAACCTTGGCAATAGTTGCATATACAGAATTGTCATAAAAACAAGAGTTTATTAGAACTTGAACAATCCTGAGATAAACAACTTATTGCCACAGTAATATTGTAGAATATTGCTCATGTGAAAAGTTTCATTACAGTGGTATTTTGTTACTAAAAAGAAAATTGTGCTTTATATTCTTCCTTCTTAACTATAGGTGGGCAGATATTGTTACTGATCTGAATACTCAAAATCCAGAATTTCTAGATATCCGGCACTTGGAGAGGGGACTGCAGTATCGAAAAACCAAGAAGGTAAGAACACCATTGTATGTGAAGGCATTTCCCAACTGGCCAAAATGCAATATGTTACTCTAGATTATAAATAATAGAAACCCAGTTTAGAACATTTTCGACAGAAAAGTGAAAATTATTTTAAGAACACATGGGTATGTTAAAAACGAAAGGGCAAGGAGTGTAGCCTGGATTCATAAGGGCCTGGTACCAGGTAAAAGAATGTCAACAGAGACCGAGTAGATAGTCTGTAATTATTTTGGAAGTTATATGTTGTTGGCTTGTTGTCTGATTACTTACTTCGTGATGATGATCATCATCTTTATGTCTCTCTTTGAGATGTGCAGTCTATACTGAGATTGGCCTGCCTCAGACCTAGTTCCATAGTCTTGGCGCAGCGTGGCCCTACACATGGCCAGGGAATTGCTAAATCTGAGGTGTTCACTCCTGAGCCCTATTAATTGTGGCCTTGGGGCAGAGCCATGTATATAAACAAGACTGCTGGGGGTATTTCTCAGAGAAAGGTAGATTCTATGGATTACAGCCCATTGATATAATCCTACTAACAAAGGAAGAGTGTGTAAGAGGAAGAGGAATGATGGTGTTTAGATTAGGCAGAAGGGGAGGCTATAGTGTATGTGAGTGGCATATGAGGGCAAGGTGTTTTGGCTCCTTTGTTTCCTGATTAACTATCCAAAGATTCTCAATAAAGAGGCAAAGAGAAAAGACTCAAGAAACTAATCTTTTCTGTTGGTGCAAATGGGTGACTTAATGCATTGATTCAGGATATTCTTGACTTTCTTGACTTAGTATGTTACTATCAAATACTGACAAGGGTGTGGGCATTTGTTATAGTTTTGTAATGACAGCTGGTCAGGGAAAATGCAGGATAATGTGATCTGATAATGTCTGAAAGAATATGTACTGTTCTGAGGCAGATGAAGGGGGAACATATAAGGGAATTCATAGGAAATTCATTTCCCATCATTTTCTTCACCCAACTTTTTTTCCTTCTCAGGTTGGGGGAAATTTGCATTGTATTATAGCATTCCAGAGACTTAGCTGGCAAAGGTTTGGCCTTTGGAACTTTCCATTTGGAACCATTAGACAAGAGTCACAACCTCTAACACATGGCCAGGGAATTGCCAAATCTGAGAGTGAAGACAATATCTCCAAGAAGCATCATGGGCGCCTGGGCCGGTCTTTCAGTGCTAGTTTCCATCAGGACTCAGCATGGAAAAAGATGTCCAGTATCCATGAGAGAAGGAACAGTGGCTACCAGGGTTACAGTGATTATGGTGGGAATGATTGACTATGCTTGGGTACTGAAAAACTCCTCATGTTACACAATGGTCTGTACAGGACTGTATTAAGACAGTAGAAGATTTTATTAAGTCAACTTAAAATAGGAACAGATCTGGTGGTACAAAACATAACCTTGTAGTTCTCCAGTAAATAAGCTTGTATATGATTCTAATGGGTGATTTCAGATATATAAGCAGATAAGCACAGACTATTGACTTTTTACATTTTAAGGGTATATAAACATGCTGGACAATTTAACAAACTCCAATACAATTACGTATAAACAAATACAAATTTACTTAATAACATCACAATTTGAAATAGTTAAGCTTGACAGGATTTATTATGACTTGATCCCAAGACTTTTGTTGCAAATAGTTTTATTCCTAAGGTACCATCTGCCCTTAAAAAAATGGGGCTATTGATTTCTAGTTTTCTGTCATGGTTAAAGCTCATTTGAAATTACTCAGTGAATCCAGTAATTCTTTCCCTTATAGCAGTATCTTGCCTGCCTCATTTGTTTCCTGGTTAACTTTCTCAGGATTTTCAATAAAGAGGCGAAAGAGAAAAAGACTCAAGAAACTAATCCTTTCTATTGGTGCAAATGGGTGACCGAATACATTGTTTCAGGATATTCTTGGCTTTCTTGACTTGGTATGTTACTATCAAATATTGACAAGAACTTTAGGTCTTGAAAGACTTCTGTAGGTATACAATCTGTTTTAGGCACTGAGTAAAAGAACAAGTGGCATCCATAGTTTCTGTATCCATGGCAATCTGTGAAATGAGATCTGATATTTGGTTAGTCCTTCAATATGGAGTCATATATTGATAACAGCATTAAAAATGCATTCAGAGGGCAACTATCCATATTCCACACTCTGAACTGTTTTCTTTTTTAAAACATTAATTAGCTGTTTGAAGCGAGTGTTAAATAGCTCAGAAAGTGTGGATTTCATATATTTGATCTCCTTTGTACTTACTGTCAATTTTTCTTGTGTAGTCAACCCGTGACTCTCAAAGGATTAGGATCTCTTGTTCTTTCATTTCAGAGGCTGTTCCAGAACTCAAATCAGTAACTTGATTATTACAAGATGCTGAATATGTTGGTAACCATATTGCAATACACCTCAAGGAGAAGGCTCAGATTTTTATTTTTTAAATATTTTTATTTTCTCTTTTGAATTTTATATCCATTTGTCCACTCAGATATGTGTAAGCCTACAAAAGAGGATATATATTATGAAATGGTCATTTTTTCTGAAGGGAATATTTTGCTTGAAACGCAGTGGACTGAAAGAGATTTGTAGGTTGTTGATTTTGTTACTTCATACTGGAACTTTTACGAAGTTTTCATCAAATAAAGTTTTGTTTTCTACTTTTATTCATGTGAATGTTTTAACCTTTGTTTTAGGGAATTTTCTAATTTTGTTTGAAGTACATAATTTGTCAATTCTGTCTAAGTAGTGTGTTAAAAGAAACCATCTCGTATCTGACTTTTTAATTAATGGAATAATATGCATTGACTATAATTTTAGATTTCTATAAGACTTTATGATAAGAAATTAGAAACTTAATTCTTATTAGCTTGAAACAAATGAAGTTGTCAATTTTGTAGGTCAAACGTGGTTGAATATCAGCAATTTAATTTAGTTTGAGTATTTCAGAGATGAGAAAGAGCCAAGAGGAAATGAGACAAATGCAACATAAAATAATGAATACAGTGACACTAATAAGTTTGAGTTATCAAGAGCACACTGAAGTTTACAGAGACATTTCTAGAAACAATCTGCACGTTACTCCACACTTCTCTTTCAGTATTAGTAACATTCCTGTCATATTTATTTTTTTGGTCAAGTCCTCTTAGGAGTGTCCATAGAAGCATTAAGGGTTCAAATACTGGCTCTGCATTTACTACCTGTATCATCTTGGGAAAATTAAGATTTTTTTTTGTGCTTGTTTCCTCATTGGTAAAATTGGGATAATAGTATCTATTTTATAAATTGTTTTGAATAATTAAGTTAGTACATATAAAGTGTTCAGAACAGTGCTTTATAGGTAGGAATTGCTATTTAAATGCTTGCTATTACTCCAGAAGATGTGTATTTTACTGTTCTGAAACTTGAGAGCCCATTAAACAGCATCTCAAGGAGCTAATGGCTTATAAAACAGATAGACACCCCTTAGTTGCTAATCCTTCAAAATAATATTTTGTATTTTAAGAAATGTGCTCTGGTTTTAAAAACAGTTATAGTATTCACATGCCCACAATAGCTTATCCCCTCCTCCCCAGCTCTCAGTAAAAAAAAACATGTTCATTTACATAAAATCCTGAAACTTTCTTTTCCCAGTACTAGTCCCCATCCTTAGACCAAGCTGGTGCAGTAGCTATAACACTTTCCAACTTGCCTTCTGGACGCTGGCAGGGCTCGGGCAAGGTGCTCTAGGATGTGATGACATTCCCTATCTCAATTACCCAGAGCATTGTCTCCCTTAGTCATTCACTTAACAAACTGGGCCCTAGTATCCACTGGTTGTTTCATGTTAAATCGCTGACCTCGGAACAACCCCAAGAGGATGGTGGCATCTCCATTTTATTCACAGACTCTCACTGGTGAAGAAACTTGCCTAAGATTATAGCAGTGGTCGGCAAACCATGGCTCTCGAGCCACATGCAGCTCTTTGGCCCCTTGAGTGCGGCTCTTCCACAAAATACCAACTTCTGTGCATGGGCCACAAAGTTTCAATCACACTGTACATATGCGTGCCCGCACGTGGTATTTTGTGGAAGAGCCACACTCAAGGGGCCAAAGAGCTGCATGTGACTCGCGGGCATGGTTTGCTGACCACGGTAGTCGGGGCTCTCAGTTTGCATGGGCTGCCACAACAAAACACCACAACCCCGGGTGGCTTAAACAGCAGAGATTGGTTTTCTCACAGTCCTGGAAGCTAGAAGCACAAGATGAAGGTGTTGACAGGTTTGCTTCCTCCTGAGCCTTTCTCCTTGGCACGCAGATGGCTGCCTCCTCGCGTGTCCTCACGTGGCGTTTTCTCTGTGGACGTTCCCCTGGAGTCTCTCTGCCTCCGACCCTGGTCAGATTGGATCAGTCTCACCCAACGGGCCTTACTTTAACTTCATCCACGTTTGAACGTCTCTGTCTCCAAATCCAGTCACATTCTGAGTTACTGCGGGTTAGGACTTCACCATAACTTTGGAGGGGAACACAGTTCAGCCCATTAACGCAGGGCGGCTGTAATGTAGCTCGGGTGGGATCAGGACCGGTGTCTTCCTGCGTTGGGAGGAAATTCATCCCGCTGGGTGCAAGGGGTGCTGCAGAGCTTCAGGGGAAGATGAAGAGGTTTTTTTTTTTTTGTTTTTTGTTTTTTTAGAAAATAAGATGGAATCCCTGCTAAGTGTCAGGAGTGGGGGACATAACAGTCTACTGTGGAGGGAGACAAAAATCGAATAGGCAATTATATTAATCTCTGTAAAATACAACGAAGGCTGATTTCTAGGGATTATCTACCTTTTGATTCTGAATCCGGTTTCAACAGTTCAATTCTGAACCAGTAGGGATAAGCTATAGTTTATTTTTTTAATATATTTTATTGACTTTTTACAGAGAAGAAGGGAGAGGGATAGAGAGTTAGGAACATCGATGAGAGAGAAACATCGATCAGCTGCCTCCTGCACACCCCCCCACTGGGGATGTGCTCGCAACCCAGGTACATGCCCTTGACCGGAATCGAACCTGGGACCCTTGAGTCCGCAGGCCAATGCTCTATCCACTGAGCCAAACCGGTCAGGGCAAGCGATCGTTTATTGAGTATCTACTAATGTAAGCACTTGGCATACAGTCAGCTCTGGTCCCAGCTAAAATCGCCTGCATGCCTGGCGTTATCCCAGCTATAGGTTAGGAAACAGAATTTCTGAACAACTGTTCCCGGGACTATAATGGGGTGTGGTCGGCTCTGAATCCTGGCCTGAGGTCTCCAGAGGCACTGACTTCCCGGGAACTCACCTGGCAATTCATTTCTGACTTACAAGCGGCGGGATACTAAATCTTAAATGCCAGAGAAAAATAAACTATATTTCAAGGGTTAAGGCTTTCAATCTTATTACCAGTTATCTAGCTACTACAAGGTTATCCAACAAATGTTAACTTAAAAACACCAGCAAAGCATCCACCTTTCTGTTGTTGCTTCGAGTGAAACATACGCAGCATTAAGCATGTTCACAAGTCCCTGGCCGGGTGGTTCAGTGGGCAGGGGCGTCCTGCCTATACTCCAAGGTTGTGGGCTGCATCACCGTCAGGGCAGACAAGCAGCAACCAAGGAACGCACCAACCAGCGGAGCAACAAATCCACGTTCCTCTGTCTCTCTCTCTCTCTAAAGTCAATTTTAGAAGAGTTTTCCAAAGTGGCAGAGAACTGATGCCGAGAAAGCACGTAGAAAGCCGTGGTCACCTCAGCAAGTAGACACTTGGTGCATCCTCTTAAGTTACCCTGTGGGTCGCAACCCCTGAAAATACATCCTGCATATCAGATATTTACATTACGATTCATTAACAGTAGCAAAATGACAGGTATGAAGTAGCAACGAAAATAATTTTATGGTTGGGGGTCACCACAACATAAGGAACTGTATTGAAGGGTCGCGGCATCAGGAAGGTTGAGAACCACTTAAGGTTTCACTATGACAGAACGCTAGCGAGAAGGATGCACGGCAATGACTGGACCAACCAGGCGTGAACGGAGCCCTCACTTCCGGGGCGCGGGGCGCGTCGATATAGCGTAAGCGCGGTGGAGCGCAACTTCCGGTTCTGCGCGCGCAGCACATCCTATGGAATCCCAGAAGCCCCATTTCGCAGGGGTTTCCGCACCAACTCGGGGAGATCGGTGAGGTCGGAGGGGCGCCTTCAGGCTGATTGTCTTGCTGGCGCAGCCCCCTCCCCCGGCCGGGCGTTGAGAGCGCAAACATCGGCGACCAGACTCTGGGGACCTTGCGTCGGCCGTCCTCTGGGTCCTCCTCTCTTCAGGGCGGCGGAGTCAGTCGCTGCGAACCGCGGCTTATTTCCCATCTTTCCTGAGTTGCAGCAGGGCCGCTCTTCCCGTGTTCTGGGCGGTGAGGCCACCGGCGGTAGGCGACTTAGAATAAAAGGTCTCCCGCGACCCCACCGCCGCGCTGCGCCCCGAGACGTGCCGGCCTCATGGGAGTCCAGGGCCTCTGGAAGCTGCTGGAGTGCTCGGGCCGGCAGGTCAGCCCCGAGACGCTGGAAGGGAAGATCCTGGCCGTGGGTATCCTTAACGGGGCGCCGGGGCCGGGTGCGGATTGGCGTCGGGGTGCTGCTCCCTCTGGGACGTCCCCCCCAGCCCCCCAGCTTTGGGATGGCACCCCCTCTGATTGGACTTCGGGGTTCATCACAGAGGCGCGGTGCTTTCCGCTTCCCAGTGCTTTCGTTCTCTCACCAGGAAGCCGGAGGGGATGGTGTCCGCACACAGAGGGTGGGATGAGGAGTAAAGGGGGGATTTGAATGAGGGGCTCAGCTTCGTGTCTGGACCTGTTAACACCGCACGGTGCTCCCCCGCCCGACGGGGAGGTCGGCATGGAGAGCATGCGGTGGGCTTCCTACCCGTAGTTTTGCCTGCTGTTTTGAGTCCTGTTTATGTTAGACTTAGAGGAAGGATAGTGTGATCAAGTGTTTGACGTTTTAATTTTTTTTTTTAAGAATAGGAAATTTATATGGTACCACACTGCACGAAAAAATAAAAAAGATATACGGTGAATTATGTTGTGTGTGTGTGTGTCTTTGGAATGAAATGTTTTTCTTCATTACCAAAACATGTGAGCTGCTCTTTCCGAAATTGCCATTTTTTTTTTTTTTACTTGCTAAGCATTCTTTTTTTTTTTTTTAGAGTCTTTTATGTTCTAGAAGCTCGTGGTAATTTACACCAGTTCCCTCAATGGGAACCTGTAAGTAGTAGTAATATAATTATTATTATACTACTTTTTTGCAGTGTGAATCTCGGAATACATCTGTAATGGATTTGCGCTTACACGTTGTTATGCAGAGCACCTTGGGGGAAAGGGAAAGTTGTGGGTGGTATGTGTGTAAGCATAGGTCTTACTGCTGCCCTCTAATGGTTTCTCAAATCACTGCTTCCTAAAGATTTTCTTCATGGAACTACATGAGAATGAAAGCAGTTTTGTCGCTGGAGCCCTTAATACTGCAGTAAAGATTTAGGCCATTTTACATTACAGCCCATATGAAGATTTCATTATTTGTAAATTCATTGCGATGACACATGAAGCTCAACATTCCAATTTTTTAGGAAGTTGTCCAATGTAAGGAAAGGCAAAGCATTTAATTTAGATGATCTGTTCTCAGAAGTTTTAGCTCTTTTAGGATATGAAATGATTTTCATGGGGTTTTGGAGCTTTTTTTTGAAAGAATGAATCATTTAAAAGGAATGTCACAAGTTGTTCTCCAAAAGAGTTGTGCTAATTTATTACAATTCCATAGAGATTATTCGATTTTTTGAGGTAGCATTTTTTTTTGAAATTAGACTTCTTAAAAGGATACATATGTCTATGTAAGATTTTAGAATTTAATGTGTGAATAGTAGACATAAAGTTAATTGATTTTAAGTAGATTTCTTCACGGCTAAACATTTTCAATTTTGAATGAATTGTGATGAGTCCTTAGTTTCATCTTTTGGATGGTATCAGTTATTAGGAATTTGAACTTGGGAGATTGAGGAAAAAAATTCCAAAATGTTTTCATTAACAGTTCTTCTAGATATTAGCATTTGGTTAAACCAAGCACTTAAAGGAGTCCGAGATCGCCATGGGAATGCAATAGAAAATGCTCATCTTCTCACTTTGTTTCATCGACTCTGCAAACTCTTATTTTTTCGAATTCGTCCTATTTTTGTATTTGATGGGGATGCTCCACTACTGAAGAAACAGACTTTGGTAAGAATCATCGATTTTTTTTTTCTTTCCACATTCTTAGAAAGAAAAGTTCAGATAAAATTTTAACTTTTGCTTTAGAATTTTGGAAACCAAGACTTATTTTGACATATGTACAATTTAATTTAAATTTTCTTGAACAAATAAACACTTTTTCTTTGGAAAAAAAAGGTGCATATATGTGACTATATCGTGGTTGCAATGATAAAATTTAACTTTTAATAAAAAGACAAATTGTTACAATTGAGACCTTATCCTTTAGAGTGTTTTCTCTTTTTTTTAATTTTTAAAAAATATATTTCTTTATTGATTTCAGAGAGGAAGGAAGAGGGAGAGAGAGAGATAGAAACATCAGTGATGAGAGAGAATCATTGATCGGCTGCCTCCTGCACGCCCCCTACTGGGGATGGAGCCCGCAACCCAGGCATGTGCCCTTGGCTGAAATCGAACCTGGGATCATTCAGTCCGCAGGCTGACGCTCTATCCACTGAGCCAAGCAGGCTAGGGCTAGAGTGTTTTCTTAAGTGTTCTGCATTTGTTCCGGTTATGTTGCTACTGCTCAGAGCATTATAGAAAAATCTATAGGGGAAATGGCTCCCTGAATCTGAGATTGAGGGTAATCCATGATGGTGAGCTTTCTTTTAAAGGTGAATTGAATTTTAGGAGTGAGCAATGTTATGTGTTGCCAAGTTTGACTAAATGGATATAAAAGAATGAGAATAAGTTACTTTATTCTGAAATTAGTTTAAAAAGTGTTTGAACAATGTTGTGAACTTTGAAGTAATTGGATATATGACTTTTATATGTTGAAAATGTCAGCTCATGACCTTGTAATCGAACTGGACAGATACTGAATGAGGGCATAGGGTAAAAGTAAGGATCTGTAAATGCTTGGGGGCATTTGTTGCCTCAGTAAAGGACTTAGCCTTGAATGTTGCAATTATTAATTATACTCTATATTAGGTAGTCTTTGGAAGGATTAGAAAGAAAGAGAGAACTCCAGAACTTATTTACCTACTGGTTCTAAGTTTGTATGGACCCATACACAACGAATCTCCAATTTCCCCCTCCTGATAGAGTAGTTAGCTCTACCTTAGCAATCATATTGCAATATATGAATGTATCAAACCAGCACATTGTACACCTTCAACTATGTTATATGTCAAATCTCGATTTCAAAAAAGGAAAAGGATGTTTTGGTATTTCTGCCTTATATTCAACCATAAGCATGGAGACTTTCATTTTTCCCTACTTGGACATTTCTTACAAGGTATTCTAATACATTTTAGGATTTCTTATGATATAATCATGAGTATTAAAGGACAGAGTTACATATAAGTAATGTATTTTTTATAAAAACCAATGTCAGAAATTGGTTTTGGCATAGCGGTGGCATTTCAAAGAAGAAGTTAATATAATCCCTTTTTGGGAAGCATTTACTTAATTATATGTCATTAAATTTTAGGCTTCTTGAGGACTGTTAAAAGAAACTGAAAGTGAATTAAAATATATAATATCCAGTCTATTAAGTAGTAGCTAAATGGAGACTAGGCTGCCTTTACATGTGAGAAACCTGAAGATAGCCACTGATATGGCAATTATAGGACATAATAAAATCACTATTGTCTAAAACAGCGGTTCTCAACCTGTGGGTCTCGACGCCTTTGGGGGTCGAACGACCCTTTCACAAGGGTCGCCTAAGACCATCGGAAAACACATATATAATTACATATTGTTTTTGTGATTAATCACTATGCTTTAATTATGTTCAATTTGTAACAATGAAATTGGGCGTCACCACAACATGAGGAACTGTATTAAAGGGTCGCAGCATTAGGAAGGTTGAGAACCACTGGTCTAAAAGCTCAGAAAACCAAATTCTATGGGGAAAAAAATCACAGAAATGTTGTTAACATACTGATACTCTGAGGTGAAATCTTGTGTGCATTCTTTTCACAGGCTAAGAGGAGGCATAAAAAAGACTTGGCAACCAGTGACTCTAAAAAAACTACAGAGAAGCTTTTGAAAACATTTTTGAAAAGACAAGCTATCAAAACTGCCTTAAGAAGCAAAAGGTCAGAGGGAAATTACATTAATTTCAAAGATTAATTTAAGCCTTTAAAATTTTTGCATTGGATTTCTGTGTCTGCCTTTTCCTAATTTTAACTCACAGCAGGAGAGAGAGTAAAATGAGAGGAATAAGTGGGATGTCCCTTTGACCTAATAATTTGAAGTTTTGGAAATTCTCTGTTCGTGTGAATTAGCTTTGATGAGAAAGAAAAGCTGTAGTGTTGCCCTGCATGCACGTTTTACCTTTATGAGGTGTTTTTTTGTGTCTGCGCTTCGTGCTGTGACCCAGCTCTGAGGCACGGCAGTAAGTTTCCTCTTTCTCTAGGCTGTGCTTATTTTTCACAGCAGTGGCCCGGGCAGCCATTGCCCCTGTGTTTCCCCTTTTGCAGCTCCTCAGCATGGTTTTTGTAATCAATGGGCGAGTACTATTGACTCAAAGTGCTATTTCCTGTCATCTCTGTTTAAGCCTGTGTGTACTTTGCAGAGATGAAGCACTACCCAGTCTTACTCAAGTTAAAAGAGAAGATGACATCTATGCTTTGCCACCTTTACAAGAGGAAGAAAAAAATAGGTAAATGTTTATTTTAAAATATTTATTATCACTGTATTCAGACAGACTTAACCCTTTATGTTTAATCTACATGTTAAGGCATGAGGAAATTAATGCATCTAAAATATGCATTCTTGACACGGTTTAGAATATTTTTCAAAAGTAAATTTTTTATTGGCAACTAGTCTTTGTGTTTTGGTGGTTTGTGATGGTTTCTTTTTCTTTCTGTAGAGCCTGTACTATGACTGTTGTTTTATAATTCACAAAACATGGATTTTAGTTTTTCTTACATTTTGATTATACTTGCTGTCTCTCCAGGTTTCTCAGCCTCATGTCTTCTCTCTCACATCACCATGCAAAAGACCACATACAACAATGTCCTTGCTAAGTCCAGTAGATGCTTTGCAGGTCTCAGTGTAACATGGTGCCTGCTGAGAACCTCTCTGGCCACTCTTTCTCAGGCTTTTTTGTGGATTCTTTCTGCTGGCTATGAATTGTCAGCGGCTTCTGTGGTTGAAGTGCAGGTAGTGGACCAGTTTGACTATGTCCTCCACCCGTCCTCATTTCTTTCTATGGGGCGCCTGAGAGGCCAGGTAACTTCTGAATCAGCCCAGTTCTCTTTATCTTCATCACTGCCACTGTAATCTTGTCTCTAGGTTACTTTACTATACTGGCTTCCAAATCTCTTTCTGTCTCTAGTCTTACTCCTTTGTAACAACCCCTCCCTGCGAAGCCCAGTCTCTGCTTTGTAGTGTAGAATAGAATCTATTAAATCCCAAATCTGATATTGTCATTTCCTTGCTTAAAATACTTCCTAGCTTCTAATTTTGTTTTTTAAGGATAAAACTTCAACCCTTTAACCACATGCTTTTCTAAACAGTATAATTGCAGGAGATTCCAGAAAGCTTTCATGACATCCCAAATTCGGGTGAGGTGACTTTTATCATATTCTGGCCAACTTGCTCTTCCCTTGTGATGGAAGTTCTTAGGCCATATTGTGATTGCCCCCACCAGACTGTGAAACAGTGACGGGACATATCCTGCCATCTTATTCACCATTGTAGCCCCTACAGGTAGCAGTACCTTGAGCTCAAGAAATATTTAATCACACATTAAATATTCATTAAATCATTACATCGCACATATTGTAAATGTATGTTTGACTTTCAGCTCAGAAGAGGAAGATGAAAAAGAATGGCAAGAAAGAATGAATCAAAAACAAGCATTACAGGTATTTACATAATTTTCGAATTCAGAATTTATGCTGTTATTTGAAATGAATGGCATTAAAATGAATAATTTTAATGAGGTAGTATGAATTTTGAGAAGTGTCTTAAAAATAATGAAGGTAAGTGCCTTTTTATTGTGTGTGTATGTGTATGCATGTGTATATATCTACACTAATAAAAGAGAAACATGGTAATTGGCGTACGACCGCTACCCTTCCCATTGGCTAATCAGCATATCCTTATGCAAATTAACTGTCAGCCAAGATGGCGGCCGGCTTTAGGCTTGGGGCGGTGAGGAGCCAGCCAGCGATCTTCCGTGGCGGGGGCGTCGGCGGCGGTGGCGGCTTTAGGCTTGGGGCGGTGAGGAGCCAGCCAGCCATCGGCTGCGACGGGAGCTGGGGGTGCCCTGGCCCAGACCTAAAACCTCGGCCTGAGGCTTTAGGCCTGGGTCAGGGAGCAGCCAGCCAGCGATCGGCTGCGGCGGGAGTTGGGGGTGCCTCGGCCCAGGCCTAAAGCCTCGAGCAGAGGCTTTAGGCTTGGGCCGGGGAGGAGCCAGCCAGCAGCGATCTTCGGCGGCGGCGAGATGCCCAGGCCTAAAACCTCGGCCTGAGGCTTTAGGCCTGTGTCAGGGAGGAGCCAGCCAGGGATCGTTGATGGCTGCGGTGGCGGGGACCTGGGGGTGCCCCGGCCCAGGCCTAATGCCTGGGCCAGAGGCTTTAGGCCTGGGCCGGGGAGGAGCCAGCCAGTGATCCTTGATGGTGGTGGCGGCCCGAACCCGGGCGCAGCCAGCCAGCGATCCTTGATGGCCACGGTGGCTTGGAGCTGAGGGTGCCCTGGCCCAGGGCTAATGATTCGCCAGAGGCATCAGGCCTGGACAGGGGCCAAACCAGCAATTGGTGTGAACTACAGAGGAAACACCTTTTCTGACCTCTGATTGGTTAAGCTCCCTGTATGCCACTGGTAATATTCTTAGTAACTTGGGTAATAAGAGTCCAAAAAGTGATCTAGGGTTTTTTTTACCACACTCCTGGAGAAAAAAATGAAGGTCTGCTGCTGGAGGGTTAAGAAATGTCATATCCTGTCCTAGCCAGTTTGGCTCAGTGGATAATGCCTTGGCCTGCCCAACGCAGATTCTGGGTTCAATTCTGACCAAGGGCATGTACCTAGGTTGCACGTTCCTCCCTGGCTCCGGCCCAGGTCAGGGCTCATGCAGGAGGCAACCAATCAAAGTGTTCCTCTCACTTTGATGTTTCTCTCTGTCTTTCCCTTTCTTTTCCACATTCTCTAAAAATCAATGGAAACATATCCCCAGGTGAGGATAAAGAAAGAAAGAAATGTCATATCCTATGAAAGACACTTCTTGAAAATGCCTAAAGAAAGTTGTCATTTTTTCATGGTAAAGGGACTGGAGTCCGTGTTGATGAAAACACCTTGGTGGCTGCGGTGACTGGCAGTGGCTGCAGCAGCAGGGTGATGGGCCTGTTGCCTTCCCCTGATCAGCCCGGTCGCCTTCCACAAAGGGAGGCCAGACTGTGGCTTAGGCCCGCTCCCCAAGGGGAGCAGGGAGCAGGTAGTAGGACATCCCCTAGGGCTCCCAGTATGTGATAGGGGGCAAGCTGGGCTGAGGAAACCCCCTCCCCAGTGCACAAATTTTTGTGCACCGGGCCCCTAGTGTATATATAAAATACATGCGTACACATATATATGGAATTATGCATAACTAGATATCCAAAATAAGCTGTTTTTCTTTTACAACCTACCAACCAATAAATAAATAGAAATAGTTATATATGCTCATGTAAAATACAGCCACATACCATCCAAAAATAACTTCTAGTAATACTTTGGCATATACTAGTCCATTCCCTGTCCCTCGTATGGTTGAGTATGTGTGTATTTATTATATGTATGCATATATATGGAAATGTATGTCTTCGTATTATATGCTCCAGTTATCTATTGCTGTGTAACTTAGTGGCGTGAAAATAATCATTTATTATCATCTTTCACTGTTCAGGGGGTTGATGAAAGTGAGGCAGTTCCCTTTCAGTGCAGTCAGATCGTAGCTGGGGCTGGAGTTTCCTCAAAGGCCTTGCACGCTTAAATTCATAAGGTTCATCCCTGCCTTAGGGCCTTTGCACTTGTTATTCTCTCTGGCTGAAATGCTCCGTCCTTAAGCAGGCTTTTTGTTATTTTTCAGATCCCTGTTCAAGGTCATTTTTTTAGTGGGCTCTTCTCTATTTTTCTCTTTCTACTTTTTTTAAATCTTCACCTGAGGATATGTTTTTATTGATTTTAGAGAGAGGAAGGGAGAGTGAAACATTGATTGGTTGTCTCTGAATCAAACCCGCAACCTAAATATGTGTGCTGATCGGGAATCGAACCCTACTACCTCTGGTATATGGTACAACACTCCAACTAACTGAGCCAGGTTGCTCTCTTTCTATTCTTCTAATCAACTCCCTTAGTAGAATAGCCTGCTTTATTTTCTCATTATATCTTGTTTATGTATTTGTTTATTATATATCTTCCTTCACTCCTAAGAGTACGGACCTTATCTGGCATGATCTCCATAGTACTCTAGCTCCTGGAACAGTGCTTGTCACATTAGAGGTGCCTGGTAAGTAATTTTTCTTTTGAATGAATGAATGAGTGAATGAATATATTCCCTAATGTGCCATTCACTTTTAAGCCTATTGCAGATTATGTACAACTTTTTTTAGCCTATTGTAGATTATGTAGAACTCTGTTTATGATATAAGCACAAGATAACTCTGTCATGGTGAATAGCATTAAGTGTATGAAATGTTGCCAAAACCGGTTTGGCTCAGTGGATAGAGCGTCGGCCTGCGGACTGAGAGGTCCCGGGTTCGATTCCGGTCAAGGGCATGTACCTGGGTTGCGGGCACATCCCCCGTGGGAGATGTGCAGGAGGCAGCTGGTCGATGTTTCTCTCCCATCGATGTTTCTAACTATCTATCTCTCTCCCTTCCTCTCTGTAAAAAATCAATAAAAATATATTAAAAAAAAAAAAAGTGTATGAAATGTTAATTTTATAGTGTTATGTTTTTTTCCTTACAGGAAGAGTTCTTTCAGAATCCTCATGCAGTAGATATTGAGTCTGAAGACTTCAGCAGCCTGCCCCCTGAAATAAAGCATGAAATCTTGACTGATATGAAAGAATTTACCAAGAGAAGAAGGACATTATTTGAAGCAATGCCAGAGGTAATATATATGTAATAGCACATTAATGCATAGAATTGAGAACTGCAGAAACATTTTGCATTAGGAAAAAAAATCGACAAGCACTGTTTATACAATGTTTCCAGTAAACAGCATCTGTGAAGCATCATATACAGGGTGTCCCCCAGAAATGTATGCACTTTAACAGTTAATAGCTCAATTGATGTTTCTTTCTTTTCAGATTTAACCCAATGGAATTAATAATTATTCAAAGTGTGTATACATTTTATTTTAATTCTCAAATTTTTTATTTCATAGGTATTATATATATGTAATCCACATACATATTAGATGTACATTTTGTTTTTTATGTATAAATACTCCACCCAGGTCAAGATATAGGGCATTTTCAGAACTTCAGCAAACATGGGATAAATACGTAAACAAATGCTCATAAGCAGAAGCCTACCTCTCTAGCCTCCACTGCCTTTTCTATAAACAACACACCTGAGCATAGAATTCTTCTATTTCTCTCTCTCTCTCTCTCACACACACACACACACACACACACACACACACAGATACACACATGCAAGAGAGAGAGAGAGAGAGAGTGCGCGCGCGAGCAGGGCTTGGACCGTACCACCAAGAACTCCTGCTTTGTGAGAAAGTCCCACCAGTGAGCAGCTGGATATAGAAATCAGGAAAAGGTTTCCAGTGACTTTGAAATCTCACCTACATGAGTCATTTATTTAAAATAACTGCCATGTTAACTCAATGGCTGCAGTTACAAACTCCAATATCTTTATTTAGACACTAAATCTAAGTGATCCCGGTACCTGCTCGCACAGTTGCACAATCCCTTATGGTATAGGTTAAAATGGCATGGGATTTCTCTATCCATGAAGTGCTAAATCTTACACACAATCTCTTACACACAATTTCCAAGGGCCTGGCTCTTTCAGAAGGACCAGTCTTTCTTGTGAGCGCAGAATAAGCTACAATGTAGTTGTGAGAAAAAATGACTATGAGAGATCCTACTGGGAAAACACACACATACACTAACAAGCTGCTTGCATATCCATGTTTTCTCAAAAAGTAATGAAGTCCAACTCACTTCCTAAATACAAGTCCAAAAGTTATTTTGCATGTTTAGTTTGCACAGTAAGGACCTTTCCAGTGGATATTTAAATAGAAGACAGTAATGTCTTGAACAGGCCAACTTCATTTTTTTTTTGTATACCTGATTCAACACATCAGCTTCCATCATGGTAATGCTTTGTTTAAATTTCCTGTGAAACGAAACAGCTGCTCTTGATGGAATAAAGTCACTACCAAAAAATTTTTAGAGAAAGATGTTTTTTGAGAGGAGAGGTTGATGATAAGATCCTACTCTTTAACTTGCTCATTTTTTTTTAACTTTGACACCCTGTATTTATAAGTTTGAACTTGCAAATACTTACTCAAAGAAAGGTTTCTTGATTTTCTACCCAAGATCAGATCTTGTCTCCTGTTTGTATTTTCATAGTACCCTATAATTTCTCTTTCATATTTTTTAGCACCCAGATATACCTATCTTGCTCACTTCTGTATTTTCAACACCTAGCTTAGTATCTTTCACATAGTCAAAGCCCATTATATGCCTAGTGGTTCAATTCTTAGGTTAGTTCATAAAAGTTATTTTAACCCATAATATTCATTGTAGAATACGAATAGTAATATAGAACCTAATCACATTGGAAAAGTTTGTTCTAACTGGAAATTACACGTACTTCTTCCTCTGTTACAAGGCTGGGAATGCAGTTGTATCTCCATGTTCCCTCTTCTGCTTTCTGGACATTGGTAATAGGGAATTTAGTGGTAAATTCTTTGAATTAAAGCATTTGATAGTGGCCCCATAGCCACAGAAACCCCCAGCAGGGTCGTGTATGGAGTTGGGTTTTATTGAGCATATCTCCTGATAATGCTACAACGTTAATTCTTACTATCTTTAGTTGGTGAGTTTTCTTTTCCTTTCTACTGTCACCACCTATTATTTCTAACATTGTTCTCCTTTAATTCACTGTAGGTCAGAATGTAAATTTTTGCAGCACTATTATTCCTAATGAATGGATTTGGTATTCTTTTTTCTGCAGACTTTTACCATTTTTAAAATTGATAATAAAATATGAAAAAGGCAGGAGAGACTTCTTTTCCCTCACTCCTTTCTTTTTTTCCATGAAGAATGTGAACACAGGCAATAGATAAGGTATACAGAAGTGGTATGCAAAGCACAGAAGTAAATTTATTTTTATTTCAGGGGAAAAATCCAGGCTCAATCTACCAATAAAGCATTTTGTTTCCTGAGTGTGAAAGGATCTTTGGCTGGTCTTTGAGGAAATAGAATTTGGATTATGTAAACAACAATGGGAAAGGGAGATAGAGACAGTCCCTAATGAC
Organism: Myotis yumanensis; assembly: GCF_028538775.1. Classification (NCBI taxonomy): domain Eukaryota; kingdom Metazoa; phylum Chordata; class Mammalia; order Chiroptera; family Vespertilionidae; genus Myotis; species Myotis yumanensis. The sequence goes on along the minus strand of NW_027223754.1, from coordinate 37,440,783 downwards.
TTGCTCCACTTGCTTTTCTTTGCCACCACACAGCCTCTGGGATCTGTAGACTAGGGTAATACAGCGCAGCAGCTCATTGAATGTGTAATTCTCACAGCTAAGGGAAGTTGTAAGTGATCCAGGTTGGGTCGTTGTGTCATCTCTACAGTGGGCAAATACAGTTCGTGCACCGGGCCTCTAGTATAGTATAAGGGTTAATCAAAAGATCTGCTTTTGATCCCAGATCTCTCACTTACTAGCTATGTGCTTCTAGGAAGGGTACTTAACCTATTTAAGTCTTAGTTTTTTCACTTTTAGATAGATTGGACATAATGATATTTGTCTCATCGGTGGTTGAGAATAAAATGGGATAATATATATAAAAGTACTTAGAAGAATGCCTTACACAGGAAATGCTTTGCAAATGTTTACTATTAATAACTGGTTGCTGTGATTTATTGTTTATCTTTTGTGGGCCAGGGACTATGCTGGGCACTTTACTTGCCTATTTGCTGACATTCTAGAAAGTTGTCCCATCTGTTAAGCCATAATAAAAATGTCACAGTGCCTGGCATGCATCACATGCTCAAGCCATGTATTTTTAATGAGTGATTAAATCATAAACAGTAGCCATGGTTTCTTTTGTTTTGCTCAATTCCTTTTGTTTTAAAGTTTATGTTATTGTTTTGTTCTAAGTATTCAAATTTTACTTTTATAATATGAAAATACCACCAATGAAAAAAAATTAATTGCTCTTTGTTAACCTTTTGGGAAAGAGATGGATATGTGGTAATATCTGTATTTAATATAAATTCATTTTGCTTGTTTGCTTTAGGAGTCCAATGACTTTTCACAATACCAGCTCAAAGGCTTACTTAAAAAAAACTATCTCAACCAACACATAGAAAATGTCCAAAAGGAAATGAATCAACAACATTCAGGACAAATCCAAAGGCAATATGAAGATGAAGGGGGCTTTTTGAAAGAGGTGGAGTCAAGAAGAGTGGTCTCTGAAGACACTTCACATTACATCTTGATAAAAGGTATTGGGCACCATCATTTATTTGATAGTTAAAAACCAAAAATGTGTTGTGTCTCTGAACTCTATAAACTAGCACCCCTGGATAATATTAATGAAACCTACTTATGTAAGAATAATTGTGTAAGTTATTAATGGATTACCTATTTTAATGGGTTGTACAAACCCACTTTAATATTAACTAATGAGTTAACTTTTTAATTGCTGATTAAATGAAAATGTGTAACTCCATATATGAGAATCAGTATACTCTTGTTCATGTTACTAGAAGTATTATACTGTAAATCTACATAGTTTTACTTTTTCTTAAGGTATACAAGCTAAGAAAGTTGCAGATGTGGATTCAGAGTCTTTTCCATCTTCCAGCAAAATGCACAACACGTCCTTTGACATAAAGTCATCTCCATGTGAAAAACTGAAGCCAGAGAAAGAGCCTGATGCCACCCCTCCTTCTCCAAGAACTGTACTGGCCATGCAAGCTGCCATGTTGGGCAGTAGCTCCGAAGAGGAGCTGGAGAGTGAGAATCAAAGGCAGCACAATAAGAGGGATGCGTTTACTGCTGGAGATGGGGGCTCCGTATCACCACTGACTCTCCTGGCTATTCAGAAAGCTCTGGATGATGATGAAGACGTGAAAGTGCATGCTGGGAATGATGTGCAGACTGGAGGGTCAGAAGCCAAAAAACTGGTTATGAGCAGTTCTGATGAGGAAACTGATGAAGGACTTCAAACAAGAGATAGAAAAGGAATGCTGTTGACAACAGTGCCTCATTCAACCAGTGTGAACTTTGTAGAGGAGCGTGTAACCTGCACTAATAATGAAAAAGAGGTAGCCGACTCACCTCCTTTGTCAAGTACTGTCTTTTGTGAAGGCAGTGAAGCTAACATTCCAAAAGAACAAATGTCATTTAGTCACAGGGTTAACAAAGCCTTTCAGACAAGTGATGAGCCTACGGTTAATGATAGGAAAGATTCAGTTCCTTTAGAAAACACAGTGGTTATTCACGTGAATGCACCTGGGCTCCCAAGTGGAGGAGAACTGACATCAGCACCTCCTGTAAATCCAAGTTCTGTATCAGAGAATGAAACATACACCAAAGTGCTTGAGATACAACAAGATCTTTGTCCATCTGAGGTTAAATATGATTCTTCTGTTATTTCAAGTAATGATGAATGTGAAAAAAATCCTGCTTCTAAAGTTATTGCTACTGTCAGTTTACAAGGAACACGTAACACACTAAGTATCCCATCAGAGGCAATAAGTAACTTAGAAAATGCTAAAGAGCATGAGAATTTCCTGAAAACCATCCAAGAATGTGAGACAATGGAATCTTCAGGCCAGGATTTAATTTCAGCTCCAAAGTCTATGGAACCAATGGAAATCAACTCTGAGGAAAGTGAATCTGATGGTAGGTGCTTACTCTGTTCTCTTTTAGAGATAAGAATGGTGGTACTTTACCTTTGTGGGAACTGAGAGATCCTTTATTGTGGTCCAGTTGCCACTCTGTTCAGTTGATTACCTAGAGACCCGGAAAGGTGAAATGACTTTCCCAAGGGCACACAGCTAGTGATGGAATCTTGACCTTTCCCGTTTGTTATTCTTTTTGTATTTATTTTTAAATGGAGGGAGTACCCAAATTGGAGAAGATAAAAAAAGTTTCCTTTCAGTTCTTTTAACTTTATTTTGAATTAATTACAAACTTAAAAGAATATTATAGAACATTCTGATTCCTTATCCAGTACCTCAGTGGCTAGCATTTACCACATTGGCTTTATCATATCTCTCTATGTATATTATATATCTATATCTATTTCTGTATACATTTTTATACAGCCAAACACCATTATTTATAGATTCCGTATTTGTAGAATTTATTTGTAACCCCAGAATCAATACTCCCCACACTGTTTGTGGTCATTGGTGGACATGCATAGAGCAGCTAAAAATTTGAGTTGCCACACTGTTCCCAGCTGAGGTTGAGCAAGGTGACACTCTGCCTTTTTGTTTCAACTCTTCTACACAGACCAGAGGGTGGAGATGGGAGAGCAATGCAGTGTAGATCAAGAAGCTTTGGCTCTAGGGTCAGTTGGACAGGTTTGATTCTCAGCTCAGGCACCAGTTATTAGGGTGGCCTCAGGCAAGTCTTTTAACACCCCTAAACTTTGTTTTCTGGTTTGTAAAATAAAGAAAACAGAATTTAACAAGGTGGGTTGCTTTTAGGATTTAGAATTATAAATATATTTCCTCGAGGTACAAAGTTTCAGTATTCATGTATTTAGTGTTCTCAGTGACTTTATTTACAGAACATAAATGCTGCAAATAAGAAGAAATGACTATGCAGCTCCCTCAACTCCCCCTGCCTCTCCTACACATACACCTGGTAATTTATTTTCCTAGTGTCTGCCAGGTTACTCCATTTGAAAGTTGGTATTTCCCCTTTGTAATGAGGAAGTATTTTATGGAAAGGAGTATTGGGGGCTACATAAATATGCTGTTATTAAACAAACCTTCACCCACTCTTTTTAGCATCCATTGAAGATTTTTACCTGAATAAATTATGCTATTATGGTTGCCAAATGGGGGTTTTTAAACTCTGTTTCTTATATATTGTTGGCATCCAACTATAAGGAAGATCATTCCCTTCTCCCATTTATTTTTTGTATCAGTCTAAACCAGGGGTGGGCAAACTTTTTGACTCGAGGGCCACAATGGGTTCTTAAACTGGACCGGAGGGCCGGAACAAAAGCATGGATGGAGTGTTTGTGTGAACTAATATAAATTCAAAGTAAACATCATTACATAAAAGGGTACGGTCTTTTTTTTTTTAGTTTTATTCATTTCAAACGGGCCGGATCTGGCCCGCGGGCCGTAGTTTGCCCACGGCTGGTCTAAACTCATGGATTCCTATTTTATCTAGAAGTTATGGTACTACCATACTTTACTTTGTTGTTTGAATTGTCTCAGCTTTGGCCAGTAGCTAGTTTGTCCCTTCAAGCTGGCTCCTGTGACTTTTGACAATTACCCATTATATTTTGAGCATTTCTTTACTTCCTGGCTAAGATATTCCAGGTTTATCTTGTACTTTCCCTGCCCTTCCCTGAAACCAGCCATTTTGCCAAAGAGTCCTGGTTCCTTGTAATGGCATGATGTTTAGAAACCAAGATCAGTTATTGGAATATCATTGCTTCAGGCCCTCTTAGTAGCAAAGCCAGGACATATATTTATACATACACACGTGCACGCACACATCTAATTTATCCCTATCTATATATTAAAATCCATAAATTCACACTGATATCGGCACTTCCAGTCCAATATCACAGATTTCATTCTAGTCTTTACCTTCTTTGAAATTTCCCTAACAGTGAGGAACCTTGCTCCCATTATCTTCAACATGGGTACTTATTTGCTTATTGTCTTTATAACCATCTCCTGATCCCAGTGGCCTCTTCCTTGGCTTAGGCTGTTTCCTCACCCCAGGCCTCGGGCCCTGAGAGCCCTGCCCCCCCCATCCTGATTGTGCCTTCATACCCCAGCCCACTGTGCCTGAGGGATGGAAGGGAATCGCCGTACTTTTTAAAGGAAAGACCTGAGAGGAGGAAAAGAAAGTGGGAGAGGAAGAGCTGTTTCTCTTGAGTACTTATCCAGGATTTTTTTCCCCACTATGTCATAGCCTTATTCTCTGCTATTGAGTTGGGTTGTTTTCCTGAGCAGGATGCAAGGGTGATTTCTTTCCTGGGTTCTTGTCCAGATGGATTCGAAGAATGAAGCCACGGACAAAAGGTGGTAGATCAAAGGGTGGAAATTTACTGGAAGCAAGTATAGACTGCCACATAGGAAGGGGGTCCCAAGGGGGTAACCCACCAAGCTCGTTTTTGCTAAGGTTTATAAAGGTGCAGTTCTTTGTCTCTTCATACTCCCTTCTAAATGGTCACTCTTACAGAATATCCACTTTAAAGCCCAAACCCCACGTAGTGTCTCCCTCCTTCTCTCCCTCTTCAGTGGTAGAATTCTCTATCTCTTGTGAAAATCTGTTTTCCTCTTTCTCCCATATGTCGGCATTTCTCTATCCTCTGAAAGTTTGTTTCCTCTTTCTCCCCATACCCTGTGGCTTTTCCCTATCTTCTGTGAATGGATGTCTTCCTCTCTCCCCTTATCCTGTGGCACCTCTTTTTTTCTCTTCTCTGTGAATGTATGCCTTCTGGCAGCTCCAAGCTCCCACCTATGCCTTCCTCCCCCATGGATCTTCTTTATTCCTAAAATTCCCTAAACCTGCCTATTTTATCCCTAAAACTCCTTTCACTGTGTTCATAGTGCAATTGCATAAAACTTTAACAACCTCTGTGATTGTTTATATATCCAGTAATTCTTCTTTTTGAATTTTTTTTAATTTTTAATTAAATCTTTATTGTTCTGATTATTACATTTGTTCCTCCTTTTTCCCCCCATAACTCCCCTCCTCCCAGTTCCCACCCCACCCTCTGCCCTCACTCCCCACCCACTGTCCTCATCCATAGGTGTACGATTTTTGTCCAGTCTCTTCCCGCATCTCCCACACCCCTTCCCCCCCCCCCCCGAAGAATAGTCAGTCCATTCCCTTTCTATGTCCCTGATTCTATTATAATCACCAGTTCATTCTGTTCATCAGATTTATTCACTTGATTCTTAGATTCACTTGTTGATAGATGCGTATTTGTTGTTCATAATTTGTATCTTTACCTTTTTCTTCTTCTTCCTCTTCTTAAAGGATACCTTTCAGCATTTCATATAATACTGGTTTGGTGGTGATGAACTTCTTTAGCTTTTCCTTATCTGTGAAGCTCTTTATCTGACCTTCAATTCTGAATGATAGCTTTGCTGGATAAAGTAATCTTGGTTGTAGGTTCTTGGTATTCATCACTTTGAATATTTCTTGCCACTCCCTTCTGGCCTGCAAAGTTTCTGTTGAGAAATCAGCTGACAGTCATATGGGTATTCCCTTGTAGGTAACTGAGTTTCTTTCTCTTGCTGCTTTTAAGATTCTCTCTTTGTCTTTTGCTCTTGGCATTTTAATGATGATGTGTCTTGGTGTGGTCCTCTTTGGATTCCTTTTGTTTGGGGTTCTCTGCGCTTCCTGGACTTGTAAGTCTATTTCTTTCACCAGGGAGGGGAAGTTTTCTGTTATTATTTCTTCAAATAGGTTTTCAATATCTTGCTCTCTCTCATCTTCTGGCACCCCTATAATTCTGATGTTGGTACGCTTGAAGCTATCCCAGAGGCTTCTTACACTATCTTCGTATTTTCGGATTCTTTTTTCATTTTGCTTTTCCGGTTGGGTGTTTTTTGCTTCTTCGCCTTTCAAATCTTTGACTTGATCCTTGTGATCCTCTGGTCTGCTGTTGGGAGTCTGTATAATATTCTTTATTTCAGTCATTGTATGCTTAATTTCTAGTTGGTCCTTTATCACAACCTCGAGGGTCTCATTAGATTTCTTGTACATCTCATTAAGTTTATCGGCAGACTCTAGAAGACTCTTGTAAGACCTCAAAAGTGTGGTTTTGAATTCTATAATCCAGCAGCCTGCTTTCCTCCAGTTCTGTCATTTGTGTCCTGTTTCTTTGTCTCAGCATTTTTTTATGCTTCGCTGTGTCGATAGAGTGGCTTTCTGTGCTAAGTGTCCCAATTACCTGAGGTAGACACTCTTGGTGCACCCCCTTGTGGTCTTTGTGCGCAGTCTTGTTGTAGCTAAGCCTTGATTGTTGTAGGTATCACTGGGAGGGATTTGACCTTCAGGCCAACTGGCTGTGAGAATGAGCTGTGTCTGCAGTGGGAGAACTTCTGTCCTCTAGGGAGGTGCTAATCTAGCCTTTGCCTGAGGCTATCCGGCAAATGCCTCTGTGCAGGGCTTGGGCGGGGCGGGTCCCAGGGGATCAACAGGGCGGGAGGAGCGAGCAGTTATGGCTGCTCTCAGTCCCGTCCCCAGAGGCTCTGCCTCTCAGTGTCCCAGCAACCGCTGCAGACCTTGGAGAGAAAGCTGCCCTCAAGATCCGACCGATGCCAGACAGTCCCGCTTCTCCCGTTTGAGTCTGGGTCTCTAGAGCCTTGCCCGGAACTGGAGCTCAGAGCCTGAGACTCCCTCCCGATTGAAACAGACAACCACGCCCTCAGCCGCCAGCCCCATCCGCGCGTACCTCCGCACCTTAGTATTTCACTTCCGCACTGCGCCTCCTCTGAGTCTCGGTATGCTTTTCTCTTTCCTTCTAGTTGTGGAATTTCCACTCAGCCAGCCTTCCTGTGGTTCTGGGTGATATCTGTTCCGTCTTTTAGTTGTATTTTTGAAGTGGTTGTACGAGGCAGCAATCTTTGGTGTTTACCTATGCCGCCATCTTGGTTTCTCCTTCTTTTTGAATTTTAAAGCAATAGTTAATTTAAAGAACATATTTGTATAAAGTTAATATGCAAATATTTGAAAGCTTGGTTTCTAATTAAAGATAGTGGCTGTTTATTTCATTGAAAAGGCTTATTTTGAAGTTATAGGCCCCTCTCATTAAATTTATTTAATAGTAATATGCTATTTTACTACACCTGTTTTCTATTAAATTTGGGTCTTTTCTTTTTAGGGTAAACAATTTTTCAGAATATTTTGGAAAGCCATTGATGATTTCAGGATAATTTTAATGTTTCAGTTGTAGATAAAGTGACCTTATTATTTTGATACAGGAAGTTTCATTGAAGTACAGAGTATAATTAGTGATGATGAACCTCAAACTGAGTTAGCAGAAGCTTCCAAACCTTCCTCTGGACAAGGTGAAGAGGAACTGATAGGAACTAAGAAAGAAGAAGCCACTGGTGACTCTGAGGGCCTCCTAAGAGACAACTCTGAAAGTGAGCCCTTGGGTATTGAGCCACATGAAGAAACTGAAAATGATGCGGATGATTCGCTCAGTGAATGGCAAGATATTAATTTGGTAATAATGTTATGTCACGCTTTAACTTATTGTTAAGGAAGACATGTTAAGTAGCTTTTGAGTTTTAAGGAGTTACTAGATGAATATTTATTAGCTATTTGCTTGCATTTTTTTGTTCTTGCTGGTGGTTCCTTTTATATGTAGGTGATTGTCTGGGAAAGTCTCCACTTTCGCTGTGACTTAGTAAGAGAACTAACGATATTAGAGACTTGTTCAGAAATCCAACTAATCTTCATAAGGAGAGGACTTACTTGTAATTTCAATCAGATTAAGTGCAGGTTTTTGTAACAAATGAATGATTATGTACAAATGAAATTATTTTGTAGGAGGAGCTGGAAACTCTGGAGAACAACCTTTTAACACAACAGAATTCTTTGAAAGCTCAAAAACAACAGCAAGAACGGATCGCTGCTACTGTTACAGGACAGATGTTTTTGGAAAGCCAGGTAGGTTTACCAACTTGGCCCTCTTTTAAAAAAAAAAATATTTTTCTTGCTTTCAGAGAGGAAGGGGGAGAGAGAGAGAGAGAGAAAGAGAGAGAGAGAAAGACCAATGATGAGAGAGAATCATTGATTGGCTACCTCCTGCATACCCCACACTGAGGATCGAGCCTGCAAACTGGGCATGTGCCCTGACCGGGAATCGAACCATGACCTCCTGGTTCCTAGGTTGATGCTCAACCACTGAGCCATGCTGACTGGGCTCCAACTTGGGCCTCTTTTAATAATATCTATTGATATTTTTACTCATTCAGATTCCCTGAGGGAAGGCATTAAATAAAATGTGTAAGCACTCCTTCCATTTCTGGGTCAAGGAAGGTACTGCATTTCTGTAGTGTCATTGTTTATCTGTAACTCTTCAGGAACTTCTTCGCCTGTTTGGAATTCCATACATTGAGGCTCCCATGGAAGCAGAGGCTCAGTGTGCCATTCTGGACCTGACTGATCAAACTTCCGGAACAATCACTGATGATAGTGATATTTGGCTGTTTGGAGCACGGCATGTGTATAAAAACTTTTTTAATAAAAATAAGTTTGTAGAATATTACCAATATGTGGACTTTCACAATCAGTTAGGTAAGACTTCAGAGTATGATTACTTTTCTGAAATTTACCTTTAGAATTTGTATTGTACAGCAGTTGGTAGAATGGACTTTCTAAGGAACTAATTTGATGCATTAATAGAAATGATAGGTCTGTACAATTTTCATATAAGTGATCTTTTGCTGATTAGAGGAATAGGATTTTTAAATTAGGTTTAAGAAATTAAAATCCTAGTATGAGTCAGTGTTTTTGCAATGTAATCATCTGACCTGTTTAAACTTTGGTTACCCGAGATCTTGAGAGTGAACCAAAGGTGGTAGTGAGAGAAGGCAGGTGGGAGTCTCTCCTGCTGGATTCATGAACCTCATGGCCCTGTACTGGTGTTTCTGGAAGTCTTTCTCCCATTTATCCAACAAGTATATATTTTATATTTAGTGATTTGTATGTGCCAGTTGTTTTTGGCAATGAGGAAACAGCAAGAATAAAACCGTCTTGCCCTAACCGGTTTGGCTCAGTGGATAGAGTGTCGGCCTGCGGACTGAAGGGTCCCAGGTTCGGTTCTGGTCAAGGGCATTTACCTTGGTTGTGGGCACATCCCCAGTAGGGGGTGTGCAGGAGGCAGCTGATCAGTGTTTCTAACTCTCTATCCCTCTCCCTTCCTCTGTAAAAAAATCAATAAAATATATATTTTTAAAAACCCGTCTAATAGAAACATGATAAAAAGCAAATCATAATTGCACAGTTAGTGGTATGTGCCATATAGAAAAATAAAGAAGTGAAAAAGAGGAGAGAGTCACAGGAAGTGCATGTACTGTTTTATGTAGAGCTGTGGTTGGGAAAGGCTTTACTAATAGGTAACTTTTGGATTGGGGCCTAAAGGAAAGCAAAAACTAGTATTTTAGATATCTTGGAGATGAGCATGTCAGACAAGGGGACTAGCATGTGCAAAGGCCCTCAGGCACAAGACTCAAGTTTGGTTGGTGTGTTCTGTAGAATCAAGAGGTTGTTATGTATTGAATTATGTTCCCTCAAAATTCATATGTTGTAGGCTTAACCCCCAGCACCTTAGAATGTGGCTGTATTTGGAGATAGTGTTTAAAGAGGTAATTATTAAATGAGGTCATTAGTGTGGGCCTACTCCAATCTGACTTGTGTCCTTCTATGGAAAGGAGGTTGGAATATAGAGGAAAGAGGGAAGACCATGTGAAGACATATGGAGAAGACAGCCATCTATCTGTAAGTTAAGGAGAGAGGCCTTCAGGAGAAACTAATCCTGCCAACACCTTGATTTAAGACTTCTAACCTCCAAAACTGAGGAAATAAATTCCTGTTGTTAAGCCACTCTGTCTAGTCACTTGTTGTTACAGCCTGAGCAAACTAAGAAAGAGAGGCCTGTGTGAGTGAATGAGGAGGAGAATGGCAAGAGTTAATATCAGAGAGGAAGGAGGAGATTAAAAATTAAGTATGGTCTGCCATGCTATAGAAAGGATTTGTGAGTGGATTGGGTGTGAAATTTGAGAGAAGGAGAATAGTCAAGGATGGCTTCCCATCCTGAGCAGTTGGTAGAATGGACTTGCAACTAATGCGACGAAAACTGGGGAAGGAGCAGTTGGAGCAAGAGAGAGAGGAAGATCCAGGTTTGGATCTGTCATATCTGAGATGCCCATTACATACCCAAATGGAGATGTTAAGGTGATAGTTAAATATGTGTGACTGGGTCACGGGAGAAATCCAGGCTGGATAGCTAAATTTGTGGGTCAGAGTATAGGTGGTGTTTAATAGATGGTATTAAAAGCTGAGGATGGATGAAACTTTAAAATTCTTAATAGATGGCCATTAAAAAATAATCTATTTTCCAATAGTAAATAAGAAATATCTTTGGCTGTTGTTCATATAATAAAATGTCTATAAATGTTATGTGTAATGTTTATAAAATAAAATTAAAAACATAAAAATATATAATAATTTTTACTCTTACAGGATTGGACCGGAACAAATTAATAAATTTGGCCTATTTGCTTGGAAGTGATTACACAGAAGGAATAGCAACTGTAGGTTGTGTTACAGCTATGGAAATTCTCAATGAATTCCCTGGACATGGCTTGGAACCTCTCCTAAAGTTTTCGTAAGTTCTTTCTTAATTTCTTTAATCCAGATGTTCATGTAAATACCCAGATTAACAAACAGAACTATTATTTACACCGTGAATGGTTATAAATCATTGTTCATTAAGAAAATAGGAGGTAGCTCTTGGGGGTGACAGAGAAACAAACCATACTTGTACTGCTGTTTGTTGAGTGTTCTGAAAGAGGTCGACCAGAGAGGGGAATGGAAATATAATGCCAGGAACTTTATATTAGGCACTGTTGTCCTTTTTCTCACTGCATGTATACTGTGATGTATTTAGTGGTGAGGTGCATTCCACATAGAACCTAAAGTTGTCCTATACTTGAGGCACACTCAATTTTGGAGATTCTGAGATGGTAGTAGTTATGAGTATGTCTGTGAAAGTAGTTCTTTGATAAGGTTATCCCTTGATGACATCTTTAAAAAAACTGAACTATAATTCACATACCATAAATTTCATTTTTTTAAAGTGTACAATTCAGTGACTTTTAGAATATTCATGAGATTGTGATGGCATATTCTAACCATTAGTTGGTCATGAAATACTATTTGGCAGCAGACGATTTAATGATTTTTTTTTTTAGAATTTTCTCCAGTTGTATCTCCTGTGTTTGAGAAATTCTGGGTTATTCTGGTCTGAAGAATCACTGATGAAAATTAAAACTTAAATACAAAATTGTTTTAATGACTGCTGTCCTCCAGTTTTAGCACACACACGAATGTATTTTTCTTTATGCTTTTTATCTCTTTTCATATTTTATTATTGTTGAGGAAATATATAGTGGAGGTAAGTTATTAGGTGGCTTATAGGTCATGGTATTTTAATAACTTGAAAAACTACAAATCACTTTTTTATACAAATAATACATAATAGAAAAACTATAAAACATGTATTAAAAAGATTACAGTTAACATTTTGGTTTATGTCATTTCAGACTTTACACAGTATACTTACACATTTAATATATATACATTTGACACTTGAACAACACAGATTTGACAGCATGAGTCTACTTATAAGTAGACTTTTTCAATAACTATACAGTATTCCAGGTTTTGTATCTGGATTCAACCAACCATAGATTGAAAATAGCATTTTCAATCTGTGTTTGGGAATTGGTAAATGCAGAGGGCCAACGGTATGCATTGGGTCTAGGGCATCCACAGATTTTGATATCCACAGAGGATCCTGGAACCAGTCCCTCTTGTATATTGAGTGACGACTATGTTTAATTTTTGGGGAGTCAATGGTCAACTGTATACTCAAAACTGTAAACACATATATATTCACTTAAGTGTGTTATTTTTTTTTTTTTACAAGAATCTTATATACTTTTTATGTTACCCATAACTCATTTGGTGATAAAACAAGGCATACATCAGTGTATAGATTTCTGTCTTTGTTTTTAATGACCCCATGATAGTCTTTTGAGGTATAATGATTTATTTATTCAAATGCCTATTGTTATTTTTTGACGTATACACAAATACTGATTTGAGTGTTCTTATCTTTGGGTTATCTGATTAGTATTTTAGGTAAGTGAAAATGATATGCAACTTTTCATTTTGGTGTCCTAATTATGAGTGAGAGTGATTTTTTTTCATGTATATTGACAATTTGCATCTCTGATTTAGTGTTCTAGCCCAGGGGTGGGCAAACTTTTTGACTCGAGTGCCACAATGGGTTCTTAAACTGGAGGGCCGGAACAAAAGCATGGATGGAGTGTTTGTGTGAACTAATATAAATTCAAAGTAAACATCTTTACATAAAAGGGTACGGTCTTTTTTTTTTTTTTAGTTTTATTCATTTCAAACGGGCCGGATCTGGCCCGCTGGCCGTAGTTTGCCCACGGCTGGTCTAGCCTATTTGTGCCATTTTTCTTTTCTTTCAACAGTTTTTGCTCGTTTGTTGCCAGTTGAATGGTCTACATTTTCAGTTAGCTTTAGCAGTTTATGCCTTTGGTCTTCCAGCTCATCATTGACAAATAAGGGCAGCCTATGCAGTGCATGGGTCAGGAGGGTTAGGACGAATGAAGTGGGAAAGAGCAAGAGAAGAGGTGGAAGAGCAGTAGAACTGAGAATGCTGCTTTGATTTCTTCTCTGCTTTCTCCTTCTCCCAACCAGACTCCCCCATTACAATAGTGCTTCTCTGGGCCTGCAGGCTGAATTCAGTCCAGGTGTTCTTGATTTGGCCTATACTGTGTGCTCTTCTTTAATTTTGAATTGGCTATCAACATTTAAGTTTGGGGAGATTTCACAGAAAATTGTAACTTTTTTAGGAGGAAAAGGAGATCTGAAAATACTGGCCCCAAATCCCAAATGAGCCCCCAAACAGCTGGGTGGAGAATAGCTGTTCCACACTGACTTGGACAAGGCACAAATATTTCAATTTTATCACCGTTGCTACCACTCCCTATTGTGTTTCCCCACACCTAAGCTGATTGGCAGATGCCATCTTGCATCTTTTGTTAAATGCTTGGCTCTCTTGCTTGAAAGAGGGGTGATCCTTTTGGTTTAAGGGGCTCACCCCATGTTGTGCTGATTCTTCTAGCTAACGATTATGAAGACTGTTTCAGAGACAAAATTCAAACAGAGTAGGGAGATATATAGGTATCTTATTTCTCAGTGCACTCTTGCAAACAATATTGTAAAACTGATGAAGAAAGATTTTTTTCCTTTTGCCATTTTGATCCTACAATAAAAGTCTGTAGTTACCCTTTTTAGCGCTAGATGGCACTCCTGCATCAGCGAAGTGAAACTGGCTGAGCCAATAAATCTGAGTTGCTAATAGGAATACATATGTGAAGCAGTGGAACGTGAGATGTAGAGGTTTTTTTTAGTTCTATTGAATGTATAGACTGGTGAAGGTTATATTTATGTTTTAACTTTTGTACCATTTTAAAAAACTGTATAAATTCTTCTGGTTATCTGTTGCTGCATTATAAACCACCTTCAAACAGCAATTGTCATTAGTTTTGGTCATGAATCCTCACTGGTCAGGCTATGTCTGTGTGTGTCATTTCTGTTCCATGTTAGGGGACTAGAGCATTCACTTGAGATGACTCACCTACATGGGTGGCAGTGGTGCTGTCACCTAGGAGCTCGGGCATAACCGGGCCGTGGACCCTCTCTATCTGGATCTCTTTATAAGCTGGGCCTTCCTTTGAGCTTGTTAGCTGCTTCCAAGGCAAATTACCCAAGAGACAGGATGTGGAAAGTAGTCGCTGAGAGCTTGGGACTACTTTAGTCACAGAGCCCACCTGGCTCAAGGGGAGGGGATGTGGATTCCACCTCTTGAAGGGAGAGGAGTCAAAGAAGATGTGGCTATTGTTAACTTGCCATAATAATTGATGTTCAAAATGGAAAAATTGAAAAAGTATAAAGAAGAAAATGGACTGCTGTATTCTTGCTTATAGCATTGCCTAGCATTGCCTAGCATGTAGTGAAATAATGTTGCCTAAATAGTTCTGTTTACCTTTTCTCTCTTTCTCCACTTTATACATTTTTTTTCAAAATTGGGATTATAATATATGTAGAATTATGTCCTGCATTTTTAAAATGTCACATGTTCTTGGCATTTTTTACATTTTATGAAATACTCTTAGGTCTATTATTGTAGTTAATGCAAGGTAAAAAATACAGGTAGGTATATTACTTCCATTCGACCTGAGACCCAAAAAAGTTGACTTTTTTATGAGTTTGGGCTCTGGAGGGAGATTGTCAGGGTCTGATTGTATCAACCCCACCTGTGAAATCTTGAGTAAGTGACTTCTCTTTGAGTTCACTTTCCTTGTCTGTGAGGTGAGGACAATAATAGGTCTGTGCTTATGTGATAGTTGGGCGTGTAGAACAGTTAACACAGTGCCAAACAGAGTAATCTTTAATCAGTGTTTGCCATCATTATATATTGTGGTTAATAGCACTAAAAAGAATAACACTTGTATTCTGTAGGCCATAGGATTTGTTTTGAAGTTCAGAATTGAGTTTTTGTTTTCTAACTTTAAGTTGAGCTCTTCATCTCTAGTGCATCTACTATAATGTCTTACTGCTTTATAAAGACTTGTTCCTTTGCCTTACAGAGAATGGTGGCATGAAGCTCAAAAAAATAAGAAGATAAGACCTAACCCTTACGACACCAAAGTGAAAAAAAAGTTACGGAAGTTGCAACTCACACCTGGCTTTCCTAACCCAGCTGTTGCAGATGCTTACCTCAAACCTGTGGTGGATGACTCCAAGGGATCATTTCTGTGGGGGAAACCTGATCTTGAGAAAATTAGAGAATATCCTTTTACTTAAAACATAAAGGAACATTGAGCCAAACTTGTTCTTTGGTTTAAAACTTATGGAACATGACCTTGGATTTCTAAATATTTCTTTTTTCTAAGACACTCGTTTTAGATCCTTTTTCTCTTTTTTTCATGGTAAAATGCATATAAAATTTATATTACCATTTTAGGTGTACAGTTCAGTGGTATTAAAACATTCACATTGTTGTACAGCCATCAGAGCCATCCATCTCAACTCTTTTCATCTTTTACAACTGAAGCTCTATACCCATTAAACAGTAATTCCCCACTCCCTCAGGCCTGTCCTTAACCATTACCATTCTACATTCTGTCTATGATTTTGACTGTTTCAAGTACTGCATATAGGTGGAATCATACAGGATTTGTCTTTTGTGACTGGCTTATTTCACTGAGCACAATGTCCTCAAGATTTACCCATGTTGTAGCATGTATCAGAATCTCCTTTCTTTTAATTATATTGTATGGATATACCACATTTGGACACATGGGTAGCTTCCACATTTTAGCTATTGTGAAAATATCCTTAGTGTTAAAGAGGATTTTATTTGAAATAAGTAGTGATAGAATTCACAGATTTAACAACATACTTAAGTATGCTGAAAGAATGGGAAGAGATTTAGTTTTTTTATTTTTATTACTGATGTTCCTTTCTGCATTTTGGATAATCATTTGATTAGATGTTTTAAAGTTTGCAATAGAATTAATCTAGCTACAGTTTTTTTCTTTCAAAGAAATACGTATATCTGCAACTTGTTTTTGTTTTTTAAAATATATTCTTATTGATTTCAGAGAGGAAGGGAGAGGGAGAGAGAGAAATAGAAGCATCAATGATGAGAGAGAATCATTGATCGGGTGCCTCCTGCATGCTCCTTACTGGGGATTGAGCCCGCAATCCGGGCATGTGCTCTGGCAGAATCGAACCATGACCTCCTGGTTGATGCTCAACCATTGAGCCACACTGGCCGGGCAGCAACTTGTTTTTATTCTGTGTTCACCTTTTTTCATAGTCACGAGTGTTTGATGTCCTAAAATGAGAATTGGTATGTTTTATCTTAGAGGAGATTGAAAGACAATAGTGCCAAATGATTATGGAGTAATTTGGTTTGTTACTCCTTTTTCTACTTTTAATCTTATAAATGTGAAAATCTTTGGAGATATGGAAAGTAAAATCAAGGATGGGTTTTTGGACCTTTTTATTTATTACTTATTTAAGTATCTTTAGAAATGTGTATAAGTCTTAACTGCCTGCATATTTTGTCAGCGGTATTTTGGCTGGAACAGGACGAAGACAGATGAGTCTTTGTTTCCGGTATTAAAACAACTGAGTGCCCAGCAGGTAATCATGGTGGCTCTTTTCCCAAGTTCAGGATAAAGAGTATTCTTTTATTTTAGGGCTGTAACATACATTTTTTAAATGATTAAATGAGAACAGAAGAAAACAAAAGAAAAATTGGACTTTGTCTTCATTTTCTAGTGTCACCGTTAGGGCTGGACTTTGTGCTTTGGATTCATTCTGACTTTAATGGATTGTATACTGAGGTGTTTATAATAAAATATTTTATACTTTTAGAGCTATTTTTATTTTTAACAGGTCTAGTAAGTGTCCAGTCCAAAATAATTCTTTTTTAAAAAAATATATTTTATTGATTTTTTACAGAGAAGGGAGAGGGATAGAGAGTTAGAAACATCGATCAGCTGCCTCCAGCACACCTCCTACTGAGGATGTGCCTGCAACCAAGGTACATGCCCTTGACCGGAATCGAACCTGGGACCTTTCAGTCCGCAGGCCAACGCTCTATCCACTGAGCCAAACCTGTCAGGGCCAGTCCAAAGCAATTCTGACCATTAATATCTTAACGCTCTTTAATTCTATGGAGGAATCATAAAAGGTAGAAGTTCAGTCATTATTATATATCAGCAGGAAAGATTTTTGAGGAGAAAAGAGGCCTTTGTATGGTCCTCAGTTTCCCTATGTAGGTAACTGCATCTCATTTATACATGAGTATGTTCATACCCAAACAGAAACCTTCTCCCACCCCAGAGAAAACCCACAAAACATACATACAAGTAAACCATGCAGGTAGAAATGAGCCATATCCTGTAAGATATATGTTTAAGTTAAATCCTTTTCCATTAGGATCAGTTAATTTTGAAAAAAACATAAAACTTAGACAACATTTCCAAAAACCAATTCCTGTTGTTTGATTACTTTCTGTACAGCTTCGTTGTTCACCAGGAGACAAAAAGGCTAGTTGGCTTAGTGACTGATTACTACTCCCTAATTTAAGATAACTTTTCTTGTAATGTTTTTCTCTTTTCACTATAGAAGTTAATATAAGTTTATAGCTCCAAATTTAAAAAGTAAGGAATTAAAATTACTTGTTATATACATTTTCTAATAGAGATGTTAGCATTTAGTTTTTTTTTACATTTCCTTTTTCCTACATATATTTATTAATCATATATCTAACCCGCCTCCTATTAATGTACTTTTCTTTATGTCTTGCACAATTTTTATAATTTTAAATGACCAGATTACATTTTATCAGAGATTTAACTTTATTGGTTCAGTTCACTTAGTGGACCTTTAATTGTCAAGTTTTTAGAATGATGTGATGCACACATTAGGCATAACTTTCCCAAATGTAACTATTTTTAAAGAAAGTCTTCCTAAAAGTGACATTCTGATCACGTTGACATTTTGATCATGCTGATCAAAAGGCATGAATATTTTTATGCCTTTTAATATATAATACTGTGAATTTGCCTCCTAAAAGTTTTGTGTGATGATAATATTTTTAAAAGAAGGAGATAGCAGAATTTAGATCCCGTGAAATTTTGTTTTTGCATAAGAAGAGGATATATTTGGCTATTGTAAAATATTTAACTTTCTTTGAGTGCTAGGAAGGGATTTCTTATTTGACATGTGGACAGAGGAATTAGTTGATAGAGGTGATGCACATACTGCATTAAATATGATCTAAAAAGTAAAATTTACTATTAGTGATTCATTTGGGAGAAAATTGGCTTTTGAGAGATAATGAATTAATATTCTCTGAAGGGAATTTAATGCTAGTGATCAAGGTAGAACTCTCAGATATGCATTAGAAACTTTACTTATTTGTCTGATTTATTTTTATTTTTTATTTTTTAGACCCAGCTCCGAATTGATTCTTTCTTTAGAGTAGCTCAACAAGAGAAACAAGATGCTAAGGGTATTAAGAGCCAGAGACTTAACAGAGCTGTGACGTGTATGCTGAGAAAAGAAAGAGAAGAAGCAGTTTCTGTTGCCATGGAGAAAGAATTTGAGTTCCCTGATAAGGCAAAAGGTAAGACCCAGAAGAGAAGCATAGCAAATAAATGGAAAGAGTCGTCAAGTCTGAAAAGAACAAGGCTTTCGGATGCTAAACAAGAGAGTAAATGTGGTGGGTTTTTGGGGGAAGACTACATCTCTCAATCATCTGATGCATCCTCAAATGAGGATGCAGAGTGTTTATCGTCAATGAACATGCAGCAGGGAAAAGCAGCTGGAGAGGCAAAAATCAGCTCTTCAGATTTGCAGAACACAGTGAAACCTGATCCTGTAAGGGATGAAGGTGCCACTACAAGCAGCTCTAGTGAAGATGATGGAGAGAAAACAAAACCAGTCCTGGTGACTGCCAGATCTGTGTTTGGGAAGAAAAAGAGGAAACTGGGAAGCACAAGAAGGAGAAAGAAAAACCTAGTTTAAACGTGTATTATCTGTAATTGGATACAACTTAACATTCATTGTGAGGGAATAATAAAATTAAATGTATCTGCACAGTCTTTGTATTTTAAAAATATGGATGCTTGCCCTAGATGGTTTAGCTCAATGGATAGAGCATCCGCCCGGGGATTGAAGGGTACCGGGTTCAACTTCAGTCAAGGGCATATACCTTGGTTGTAGGCTCAATCCCTGGCCCCAGGTGGGGGTGTGTGGGGGAGGCAACCAATTGCTGTGACAGCAATGTTTCTCTCAGTCTCTTTCCCTTCCTTCCACTACCTCTAAAAATAAAAAATAAATAAAAAATAAATAAAAATTAACTTGGCACGTATTTATTTTTCAATGTGTTACATTTTTCTAGTGTTTTTTTTTTTTTTTTTTTTTTTTAACCTCATTGAATATTTCCTTGTACTCACAGGCTTTGTTCACATTTTTGTTATCGTACAATGCCTGATGCTTTCTGACAACATTAGAAAAAAGGAAAAAGGATTTATATTGATCAATATTCACTCTTAATACACAACCCTCTGACTTTCCAACTTAGATGAGGAGAAAAATATCCTTATTTCTCATTTCACAGCAGTGGCACTTACATTTAACTACACAATCTTGTCACCCACTGCTTCCCATTTCCTTCAGGGTCCACTTAAAAGGATAGCAAGACAGAACCTCACTGCTGCAGCATACTTGAAGAGTGTTTCTGCTGTGATTAGGAAATGTTAATGGGGTGCATGATTCCACCTGTGAGCATTACCTGTATGGTAACCTCTGTACTGTGATGTTCCCCTTTTAAAGTTCTTCAGTTGTTCCAAGCTACCTTCTGTGTAAAGGTGGCCGGGGCGGGGGTTGGGGTTCAGGGCTGTAGTTGAACAGGTGTAGGTGGGTTAACTTTATGAGTGGCTTCTAGAGGTTGATTATTGTTAACCAAGTGGTCCAGCCAAGGTAAGTTTGTGCTTATTGTGCCTTTTCTGGCATTTTGGTATTTCCATCTTTATTTCCTTCCCTAAGTCTTTAAATAGTTGAAAATCTTCAATAATGGAAGCTAAATACAAATGAATACCTTTCAACAATCTTTGAATGACCCCTGGGTGCTTTTTATAGGCTCTCCTCTATATTTGCTTTTCAGCCCAACTCCCCAAATATTTGGACTACAGCTGCTGTTCTTCTTTGCTCACTATTTATCCCTTTCTAATTTGAAATATGTCTTCTGCTTCTGTCAGTCTTCTCTGGCAGCCTCCTTCTAAAGTCAAAAATAACTTCCATACAAATAAACTTGTCTTAATGCTTCTTTTCTGTGGGGGTATTTGAAGCAGAACAGTTTTGGGAGTGGGGTAAATTGACTATGTTTTTCTCATTTCTCAAAACTACTTATAATGGGGAGTTTTCCACATATGTGTTTGTAGGTAGGATAATAATCATCCTGCTAAAGAAATTAATTTTGTTGCCTTTGATTAATTTACATTTGTTTTGCCCTGTAATAGCTGGCATGAAGGCTAAGCTGCTGTAACAGATGTTCATATACAGAGGCCTGAACAAGCTGGAACATTACCTCTTACTCAGTGGTCTGGCCCATCTGAACTGGTTGTGCAGTTGTGTGCCATGAGTCATTTAGGTCTCAGGTTCAGCCATTACCTAGTCTTACTTGAGTGGTCAACTGGGTCACACTACATCTGCATTTCTACTTGCTGGAAGAGGAAAGAACCAAAGTCCAGGGCAAGCAGAATGTCTTATGTTAAAGGTGACTAGAAAAATCACTTTCACTTCCATTCTGTTGACCTGAATTGAGCATCATAGTCAGAATCTACTAGAAATACTCAAAAATGTCATGTACTCAGAAAGGGGGGGAAAAGCGATATTCAGGACTATTAGTAGCTTATGCCATAGGTATAGTATTTCTAGGACAGTTTGATACTATATCCTTTTTTCCTCAAAACTTGGGACCAAGGTATATCCTTTTATAAGGGAAGCACCTATTTTTTTAATATGTTTTGATTTCAGGGAGGAAGGGAGAAGGAAGAGAGAGCTAGGAACATCAATGATGAGAGAGAATCATTGATCGGCTGCCTCCTGCACCCCACCCCCCACCCCTCACCCCCTACGGGGGATTGAGCCCACAACCTGGACATGTGCCCTGACTGGGAATCGAACCGTGACCTCCTGGTTCCTAGGTCGATGCTCAACCACTGAGCCATGCCAGCCGAGTGGAAGAACCTCGTAGAGATGTTAACCAGCTTTACCAAATTCACCCATCTAGTATGAAAATGTAGCCTGAACTAAAATCTAATTTGAAATTCAAGGTGCTGTTTTACTTATAAAATAGTCTCTTTAAAACAAACATCAGCAAAGCAGATTTGTCATTATTCAAAGCAAGTTGGTATACCTATAACTTATTTAGGATGATTACCATTGTATACAGTTTTTTCAAAATTATCTTTCAGCTCATTAATATTTTCATTAGCTTTCTCTGCA
This sequence comes from Myotis yumanensis, assembly GCF_028538775.1. NCBI lineage: Eukaryota > Metazoa > Chordata > Mammalia > Chiroptera > Vespertilionidae > Myotis > Myotis yumanensis. Next base: position 37,419,126 of record NW_027223754.1, on the reverse strand, counting down.
TTTGCATCTATTGAGCATTATATTTCTTATATTTTCAGTTCTATTTGGCTCATTTTTATAGATTCCAGTTCTCTGGTGTAATTCTTGTCATCAATTTTTGAACATTTTAATCACCATTACGTTGAAGTCTTTATAAAACAGCTACAGTATCTGGGTTACCTCTGGGTTTCTATTGCCTCTTGGTATGGCTAATAAATTTTGTCTGAATGCTGGACATTGTTCATTAAAACTTGTAGATGGGCCGAAACCGGTTTGGCTCAGTGGATAGAGCGTCGGCCTGTGGACTGAAAGGTCCCAGGTTCGATTCCGGTCAAGGGCATGTACCTTGGTTGCGGGCACATCCCCAGTAGGGGGTGTACAGGAGGCAGCTGATCGGTGTTTCTCTCTCATCAATGTTTCTAACTCTCTATCCCTCTCCCTTCCTCTTTGTAAAAAATCAATAAAATATATTAAGTAAAACAAAACTTGTAGATGGCCTAGATCTTCCTCTAGAGAGGATTCCAGAAGGTATTCTGGCAGGCAGCAGAGGGTAAGGTCACCTCATTTGAATATGAACTGAGTGAATTCATATTCTTTGTAAGACTTCATCTTCTAGTCCTCTCCTCTATTCCCCATTTCCTAAAGAGTAATTTTTGAAAGGTACCACTGACAGCCAGGTGTTTCTCTTTTGAGCTTTGCTTTGCTTTTACCTACTTTATACCTAGAATATTAGCCTCTTGCTCTAAGCATCTTACTGAGCAAAGTATCTTGAGTGTCATGTCAGGCTTTCTTCTCTTTCTCTTTCTGGGGTCTTGGACTCTCAATTCCTGGCTGCCTTGCCAGCTCAAACACTATTCTTTTGTCTTCCCAGTTTTGTGTGATTGCCTTAAACTCTTCTGACATCCTTCCCTTCCTTGTCCTCTCTTTGACTTCTCAGCCTCTTTGCACCAATAATCAGCAAAGGTATGGAATTCTTATCTGTCTTAGCAGCTCTCTGATGCCTTCTAGTGTGTGTGTGTGTGTGTGTTTGAGAGAGATAGGGAGAGTTTAAAATCTGCTTTTCTAATTCTCAATATAAGCAGAGCCATAAGCTACATAAAGCTGGAGGCAGAAGTCTCTGTCTTTTTTAAACAGTGCAATACAATTAAGATAATCATTGTCATCATATCAATTTAGATCACAGATTTTCAACTGGTGTGCTGCAAGAATTTTTAAAGCATTGATACCTGACCTCTCTCTTCGTAGATTGTTAAAAAAAAAAAAAAAAAAAGACAATAGGCAACACAGTAACCATCCAGTGTGAATGAATTAAAATTATACCTATTTTGCCCAGCCGGTGTGGGTCAGTGGTTGAGTGTCAACCTATGAACTAGGAGGTCATGGTTTGATTCCTGGTCAGGGCACATGCCCAGGTTGTGGGCTCGATCTCCAGTAGGGGCCATGCAAAAGGCAGCCAATCAATGATTCTCTCTCATCATTGATGTTTCTATCTTGCCCTCTCTGAAATCAATAAAAAAAAATATTAAAAAAATTATACCTATATTTTGTCAGACCAGCAAAAAAAAATATATATATATTTTTGGTGTGTTGCAGAATTTTAGTAATTAGTTTATGTGTGCCATAAGATGAAAAATGAAAAGCACTGCTTTAGATGATTTAAGAATTCTGCCTCTTAGGAAATCCATCAATGAGGTTTCATAACCTTTAAAATAGATCCTTGAAAAAGGTGATTTTTATTCACTAAATGAGTCTTTATTCTTGTTTTTAAAAGGGCCATAAAGAGAGGATGCCCTCTGCCTAGAATTAACTGCCTATGAATAAGTTTAAATTGTTTAGGAATTTGCAGTTTCCAGAATGTTTTTCAGCTATTACACTCATCCAATAAATATATTGTGTGTTATTTATAATCCTGTTTTATAGATGAGGAGGCCAAGAAACACATTACAATAATGCCTAAAAATCACAAGCTGATTATTGACAGGAATAACTAAAATTGGGCTCCCAGACCACTAGTCCTGTCCTATATATTAACTTGACCTCAATTCAACTTTGTATACATTATGGTAAGTAAAGCACAGTGGGGCCTTGACTTACGAGTGTCCCGACTAACAAGTTATTGAGATACCAGCTGTCTCTCGGCCGATTTTTTTGCATTGAGTTGATAGAGTAATTTGAGTTAACGAGCTCCTTAACGAGCTCAGTCTCGGAACGAATTAAACTCGTAAGTCAAGGTCCCACTGTGTTTCTTAGGACCTGCATTCACACTCCTGAGTTTATTGAACTTTACAACATTGGTTTTCTTACCCATAATAACTTACTATTAAGGATATTTTCATTAAGAATAGAATATAATGATGAAAACCCTATGTTGAAAACTGCCATATGATGAAATAAATCAGATGGAAGAGGACAAAAATGTATTTCACCTATGTGAAATATAAAACAAAAAGTAACAAATGAGCCCTAACCGGTTTGGCTCAGTGGATAGAGCGTCGGCCTGCGGACTCAAGGGTTCCAGATTTGATTCCAGTCAAGGGCATGTACTTGGTTGCGGGCACATACCCAGTAGGGAGTGTGCAGGAGGCAGCTGATCAATGTTTCTCTCTCATCGATGTTTCTAATTCTCTATCCCTCTACCTTTCTCTCTGTAAAAAATCAATAAAATATATTAAAAAAAAAACCAGTAACAAATGAACTAACAAACTCGTAGAGACAACAGAATGGTGGTTACCAGAGAGAGAAGGGGGTTGGGTGGGCAGAGCGAAGTGAGTAAAGGGGTCAAATATTTGGTAACAGAAGGAAACAAGTTCAGGTGGTGAGCATGCAATAGAGTGCACAGATGTTCAATTATAATTTACACCTGAAAATTATTAACCAGTTATCCCAATTTAATTTTAGAAATATGTTTTCAGTGAACAGGGATGTTTATATGTACTCTTAAATGCTATTCTGCATGCAAATGTGCAGGTGAACGGGTGGACATAAACCTTAGCCTTCCTATTCTGAGTAGGAAGGAATCCTGGTAATTTGATTCCTGTGTCCAGAGCACAACAGCACACATTCAAAAACATTCTGATGCTAAGAACGATGCTTGCACCCAGACAGGTGACATGAAAAATACGTAGCCTCGGTTTCTCAGAATGTCGTAACTGAAGAGTCTTAAATAACTCCTGGCATCAAATTAAAAGATGGATCGCTTCACCCAAATAATCTTCAGTCACTTGCAAGAGTGATTTATATTCACCTATTTAACCTTAGCTGTATTCATGAGACACTCACATGGAATATTTCTACTGTTCTTCAGGCCCCTTATTCATGGGCGTTCCGACCTCATTGCTATATAACCAGAGGCTCTGAGCTGCAGCTGTCAGGATCCTAATCCCTTCTGCAAGGACTCAGGAATTGCTGCCAGTGTGTACAGTAGCAAACTGCGTGCTCGCCTTTCAGGCACCATCAGAGGTCTCATCAGCAAAACAAAAGTTGTGGATGATTCTTTTTAAGCTTCCAGAAATTCAGCTAACTCGTTTAGGTATGTCCAGACTTAACATTTAGTAAATGTTGCCCTTCAGGCAGACACGTATAATAAAGAATGCTCTCTTTAATGGAAGAGAAACTAAAGTGGGAACAAGATGTGTGACCACTCTTGCTATAGTTTAGCCATGTAACCTCAGGCATGTAATTTAACCTTTGGTTTTTCCTTATTTGTAAACTGTAGGGGAAATAATTTGTCTTCTAACTTACTGTAAAGAAAATGTGATGGCTATGGAAAATGTTTTGGGATCCTTGGAAGAAAGGAGTGCTATAAAATTAATGATAGTATAGTGATTATTATGACTTAAAACTGAGATACAAGATCAAATAATTGCTTTCCAAAGTTGGAATAACAGTTCATTTAAGCTAATTCACATGATATGCTCTATTTGAGAGGCATAAAATACTTTAATCTCTTCAGTTTTAAATATGTTTGCTGAGATGGTATGGATTCTTTAAATTAGAAGCTACTCAGAAGACCATTTGTCAGGAGGGCTATTTGACATTGGGTATGTGCTAATGACACATTGATGGGAACCATGTGAACTTTGAATTTATTACTATGTAGGAAGCTTTATTTTAGATGAATACTATGGTTTTTACTACACTGAATGAAACCAATTTTCTCCCAATGCTTTAATTACCTCTTTTAAGATTGCTATGTAACTAGTCAATATAAAGATGATGTCTTAACCAAAGGACTTGTATGCATACATATAAGCCAAACCAATGGACACAGACAACAGGGGGATGAGAGCATGAGGTGGTGGGAGAGGTTGGGGGTTAATGGGGGGATGAAGACACATTTGTAATACCTTAACCAATAAAGAAATTAAAGATAAAGATGATGTCTTTCTTGTGATAGCTGAGTTAGTCTCTGGTGAGGAATGTTTTATTTCTCCAGTTGCTTCTAAAATTTCTGACTCTGAAGCCTTTGTTTGAATTTTTTTATTTGTACTAGATAGATTGTGTTTCCATGGTATTCCTTAAAGCATGATTTATTAATATATGTGATTTTAATATGTTTCTGCTATATTTGAAGTTAAGCTTTATTATGTAAATATAAAAGCATTCAACACATTTTGAATTAATTGCTACTATTTGACATTTTAATGTATTATTTGCTTAGTTTTCAAGCAGTGATCAGGAAAACATCAATATATGGTCATCCATTAGTTCATTGCTTAATGGATCCAGAAGCTCAAAAAGGTAAATTATTTTATGTTTCTTTATGTAATTTGACTAATTGGAAGATAATAAACAACTAACAGAACACAAAACCTTACCTTTTCAGTGTTCATTAGTGTCTTAAATAGAGCTAGGACTTTTATCAATTACATATTATATCTTGGCTTGTGTTTGCTAACCTGTAAATATCTCTAATAGTGTTCAGTGTTTACTGATATCCCTACAGTCCTGATGATATGTTAAAGGTAATTTTGAAGACAATAAATTAAATATATAGTCTTGCTAAATATCTATTTTTTTTAATATGCAAAAATGGAATAATTCTTTTCCCAAGTGCTATACATGTGATTGTGATCTCTGAGTTACTTTATTTCAGATAAGAAGATTGTAAGGGAGATAAGAAGTCTTATGTAAAACTACATGTTTTTACTCATGCTTGGATGAAAGATGATTTTATACTATGAAAACATTTCTCACCTTTGTTTATGGTCCCTCTGATGTATTAGTTAAAGGCAAATACATACAGAATGTAATTGACCTCTTGGTGAAAGGAAAATTTAAATTTGAATTCTACTACCAGTGTAGTTATTTGAAATGGACCCACCATTTTTACATCATCTTAAATAGGGTGGCTTTGCTGGATTATGTCATATAATTATCTCCATTATTTTGAGATAAAAAGTGCAAACATACACTCTTGCCATAGACTAGAAGAATTATTACCATGTTTTTGTAGTATACATTTTATTATTTTGGCTTCTTTCTCTATCTCCTTTATCTATACACTGTGGATGTTTTCTAAGAACTATAGTCCTATTTTTTTCCTTTTTTTAGGCATACCAGGTGGCCTCTACCTCGGTGAGCATATTTCTAGGCCACAAGAGGAGGGTGTATGCCCAGTGTTGGCAGCCTATGTGGCTTACACACTAATGGTTTTCCTGTAGTGGTTTTTGTAAATCTAAACATGTAAAGTTGTAATCACTTAGAGAATCCAGCCATTTAGGTGATTTGAATGAAGAAGAAATTTCTGTGCAGTTTATGAATACAATTACATCATTATCAACAATGCTTGGTATCACCTGTGTGTTCCATAATTTGGCACATTATGAAGGAAACGAAAGAAGTTCAAGGTAAGGTTGAGACAGAACTAGTATTAAAATATTTTACAACATGAATAATAAAAAAAATTCAAATCTTGCCACATTTGCCTTATTTTAAAATTATTCACTGCCTCTTTAATTTTTATAGAGTAAAATCAAGACTTAGCATGACATAAAGTGTTTTATTTCATGTTACTATCACGACTTACTATGGCCTCCTGGTTCATGGGTCAGTGCTCAATCACTGAGCCACACCAGCAGGGCAATTATATTGCTATTTAAGAAACATATCAAACTATAGTTGGAAGCAATATGTTCAATATACCAGTTAGAGTACCATCACACATATAATTACTAAAGATTCATTCATCAACACATTTTACATGAAGTAAACTGAATAAATATATGCTAAATAAGTAATAAATTTCCCACATATTGAATAAAAATAACTTAAATATAATAATCTGTATCCGATATCTTCCAAGGTAAGGTTTAAATGTCAAGTTTGAATGTCAATTGTTGCCCTTAGGGATGGTCTACTACTACTTCAAAAGCTCACAAATTCATACTTGACTCCTAGACCCAATGCTGCTCCTTAGTTCAGACTCTTTCCCATCTTTTGTCTAGATTATTGTATGTCTTCTAATGAACTTCTAATTTAGCCTTCAGTTGCTGCTGCCAGAGGTAACTGTTTTTTTTTGTTTTGTTTTGTTTTTTCTTATTTAAAAAATCCGCCCTTTATTTCTTTTTAAAAAATTTATCTTTATTGTTGAAAGTATTACAGATGTTCCCCCTTTGACTCCCTCCTCCCTACTTCCTCAACCTCCCCAGGCCTTCACAGCACCATTGTCTATGTCCATGGGTTATGCATATATACATTGTAGAGGCCTGGTGCATGAATTTGTGCACAGTGAGGGTCCCTCGGCCTGGCCTGTGGGTTCAGGCCAAAACTGGCTCTCTGACATCCCCCAAGGGGTCCCGGATTGTGAGAGGGTGCAGGCCAGGTTGAGGGACCCCACTGGTGCACAATCGGGGCCAGGGAGGGATGCAGGAGGTTGGCCAGCTGGGGAGGGACTGCAGGAGGGCTCTAGGGCATGTCCAGCTCGTCTTGCTCAGTCCTGATTGTCTGGAGCCCAGCAGCAAGCTAACCTACCGATTGCGTCTGCTGGTTAGTGCACGTCATAGTGACTGGTTGACCAGTCGACTGTCTGCCCCCTGGTGGTCAGTGCACGTCATAGTGAGTGATTGAGTGGCTTTAGCATATCATTAGCATATTACACTTTGATTGGTTGAACACCTGACCAGACACTTAGCATATTAGGCTTTTATTATATAGGATAAGTTCTTTGGTTAATCTTTCCCACCCCTTTCCTCTGAGAATCCTCAGTCTGTTACATGCTTCCATGTCTCTGGATCTATTTTGTTTGTTTATTTCATTTGTTCATTAGATTCCACATATAAGTGGGATCAGAGGTAAGTTTTTAAATATCAAATTTGATCATGTTATTTTTTGTTCTAATGATCTTTATTGACTCCACCTCACCATATAGAACAAAGGTCAGCATTGCCCACAGATCTGATCTCACCTGCTTTTTCAGGCTTATTTTCTATAACACCCCAACATGCATCCGCTCCCCAGATATATGATGACTCTCCAAGCCTGTTTCCAGCCTTGGTGGATGTCTCATCTTCCTTGACTTTACTTCCTTCCTTTTCTGCCTGGCAGCCTTCCCCATCCCTCCAACTTAGCTCAAGTGTCTCCTTGAGAATGCTTCTCTAATCTGACCAACCAGTGATGTTTACCATAGCAATTTGAAAATGTTTCTTTTATTGCACTTATTATACTTCACTGGCATTTGTTTATTTGTCTCTTCCCACTGTGATCCCAGCAGCAGACTTTGAGTCCAACTATTTTTCCCCCCAATGCATCCTGAGGAGTCTCAGTAAAAGATGAACTTTTTTCTTCTTAAATGTAGTATCACTTAATCCACTTGATTAAAGTTACAGCCTCTGTAAATTCTTGAAATTAAGTAGACATGTAGACAAAAAATATGTTTGTGAAATCTCAGGAGTTAGTTTCAACATAAGGACCCAAGATCTTGACATTACCTAGGCATTCAGAACTTTCTATCTTTCAGGCTAGCTTGTGACCATTTACTAATCTGAAAATATCTTTAACATCTTTCTTCTTTTTGATCTCTAGATATTTCTTAAGAAGAATGACATTCAAGTTTGAATAGAAGATTCAACTGAATGACAGTCTCTTTCATTTAGTTGAGGGTTTTTTACTTTAAAATTTCTGACAGGTTTTCATGACAGCCCTCTAATGGCAGCTTAAATTCACTTGTCATAGCTGTTAAGGACGTGTGTGTGTATGTGTGTGTGTGTGTGTGTGTGTGTGTGTGTGTGTATTTCTGTGATCTGACCCTTCCATTTACTATTGTTGATACTAACCTTAAAAGTATAAAAAAGAATATAGATGAGCCTTTATTTTTGAAGGCTTGCTGCAATTCAGCCTTGGAAGTCAAATCTCTGTAGGATGTTCCTCTTAAGAAAATCATCATCATAATGTGGCAAAATCTTGCTAATTTTCACTTCATAATTAATTCTCAGGAGAACAAGAGCACCTGGTAGATTTTATTCACTATCAGCAAAGATTTTGTTGCAGGAAATGGTGATAAGATTTTTTTTATATCAAAAAGCATTAAAATAGATAAGCTCAAGATAGCAACATAGTAATACTATCTTGATTATGTTTTATTTACAATCTGTTTTAATATTTATGTTTCAATATTAAATTCATTAATAAAATAATACACTAAGATTATAGTAGATAGTGTTTATCTAGAGGTACAAATATGAAGAGTTTTCTGCTTTTCACAGAAGAAAGCCAAGATTCATCATTTTGTGTAATATTATCCAGTTTTAGTTATTTGTCCTGGGGCCTGAGTGCTAGGTAACAAGGAGAGAATATGTATGTAAAAATTATTATTCAGAATTGTAAATTAAATTTCATTGCATGATAATGCTATTACTTTTTTTGAGACAATTCCTCTTCAAATCTACTCATTTATTAATTATCTCAAGATCCAATCCCATATTCAACAAATAACTACATATGCACTTTGAGAGACATGATTTTTGTGTATTATATTGGGAGCATAGATTTCTCCCTTTTACTACAACAAGGCTACTTTAGGGATATCGTCATAACGTGCAGCTCTTTTTATTAGATTCCAGTTCATAGGTTCTTATCCTCAGCCTTAAATGGGTGATGATATTGTTAAAATTTAATATCAAGCGTGTCTTTTGGTTTAAATAAATAACTAATATTAAAATTTTGACCTCAAAATCTTTAAATAGAAGTTAATGCTTAAAAACAGCAGTCAAAGTTTTAAGGTGGAAATAATTGTATGTGTGTCTATATTTTCTTTTAAAATCTCAAATATCTAGACAAATTATGTTAAGTAGCCAAGTTTAGTATATTTTGGTTTCTTTGTATAAATTATGCTAATTTTTACCTGTTACTTCTTGTGGAATGACTGTAGTATTCAAATAGCATTTAAGTACAAAAGAGAATATTGATATAAAACATTGTCAATTTAATTTTATTCAACATGATAATGTTTTATATATTATATGTGGTCATTATAGGCATGTAACTAATTTTGAATTACCATTTCTAGTAGGTAGAATTGTGATCTTTTAGAATGGATATGCAATTATTAGTGGTTATTGTTGTTTAATGAAATCTCTTTGAAGAACCTTTATTTTGGGGTATAAGTAATTTTCGTTTATAATATACTCACATATATATTTCAAGTCTCACTTCCTTATAAAGATAAAGATGTGGTCATTCTTAAAAAGAAATAACTATTTTAGGAAGACAGTAAAAAAATAGGAATTATTTGTTGACACACTGTACTTTTTAGAACAAAAACACTAATCTGGTGAACCAACCTTTAAAAGAAAGTGCAAAGTCAGAGATGTCACTTCGTTGCAGTAAATATTCACTGGCAAAGTTTTTATATCAAAGATTGGAACTTTAGGAGATGCTCCTGGGATTTAGTGTACTCAAAAATCTATTAAACCCTGATACCTTAGGTGACTTGTCAAAGAAGTGCTGCATTTACAAGGAGTTTGCAAGGAGGCCCAAGAGGGTATATTCAGCTAAAGGTCAAGGAAGCAATTAATGTTCTCTGCTTTTCCCTAAAGAACTTCCACAGCAAACATTGCACCCACCCCCCACCTCATCTTAGCAAGGCAAGTGAATACAGTGAAATGAAAGTTAAAGTTAAATAAAACATATTACTAATATTATTTGGTTCTTATAGCTCTTCCTGAATGTGAATGTGAATGCGAAATATATTAGAAGAGGGGCTCTTGCTGAAGAATATCAATTTTTCATCTCTTTGTTTTCTCTGCTCTCTGCCAAGAGTCCATCGACGTTTGTGGTCCTGGTGGAGTGGGATGGTAGATTGGGCCCTTCCTGTGGCATGTAGTGAAGTTGGAATTCTTTTGGGGAATATTTGATTTTGTATGGATCCTAAGCAGGACTCTATTAAGGGCTTACATAACTTAGGGCAGGAAATCATCTATGTCTTTCACAGGTTGACATGGTGTTCCTTCTTTTGTGTTTCATTGTGCTTTCCTTTTACCTCCATTTTAACAGTTGCCATATAACATTGCATTGTCCATTTGTCTGTCTCTCTCTGCACATCTGTCAGGTTCACCAGCACACGGACTGTATCCTTGAATTTTTTCATTTTCAGTCACTAGATAGTGTGTAGGAATTAGTAAGTACGAAGTGAATACTTGTTGAATGAATAAATGAATGCATATCTTAGCTTGTCATTTGAAACACTTCTCTCCAGCCTACTGAGGAATCTTACTCCCCATTCCTTCCCTTCCCTTCCAAAGTCTGATATTTCTCTCTCTCCACTACTGGCTTCCTTTTGTCTACTTTTATTTACTTTCTCTCCTACATTTCCTTAGCACAGTGGTTGGCAAACTGCGGCTCGCGAGCCACATGTGGCTCTTTGGCCCCTTGAGTGTGGCTCTTCCACAAAATACCGACTTCTGCGCATGGGCCACGAAGTTTCAATCACACTGTACATGCGCGCCTGCATGTGGTATTTTGTGGAAGAGCCACACTCAAGGGGCCAAAGAGCCGCATGTGGCTTGCGAGCTGCAGTTTGCCGACCACTGCCATAGCACCTTGTATCTCTATGATAGCACTTCTCCACATGATGTCATGTAGTTCTTTTATGGAGTCAGAGAAATTTAGTTGTACAGTGGCCTAGTCCAGCTAGACCAAACATCAACCTGGTGTATCCCTAATATCTAGAAAGAACAGTCTTCTGGTTTCTGTTCGATAGCTTCTGGGGACTAATTACTTACTACCTTTTGAGACGAGCCCTTTTATTTTAGAAAAGGTGTGATTGTTAGAAAAATGTTAAAAATCTGCTTTATTGTAATTATTTCCCTTGGGTTCATATTCTGCTCTCTCAGAACATCAAACACACACACACACACACACACACACACACACACTCCAATCTCTTCTATTTACTGCGCCTCAAATTTGTGATAACTCTTGTGTTCCCTCGATTGTTTCTTCTTTCTGATGAAAATGCTGATCTTCCAAAACTGCCTTCAGAGGGCTGAGGGTCAACAGTCCTCACCTCCCAGTTGCTGCAGTTTTCAGAGGCCTACTAAACTGGGGCTTTCCAAACTGAATATGGGGCTACAAATATGACCCGAGCACTTTCAAATAGAACAGAGTTCTATACATCCCTTGTTTTAAAATTATGTTGTTAATAAGGTCTGGTTATTTAGCTTTGTTGATAGTTGTATTTTTATTTTTGTCTCATATTGAGCTTGTGGTCAGTTAAATGTATATATCTTTTCCCCTCCACAAATAAGTCATCCTGAATGTGGACTTTATATTTGTCTTTATCAAATTTCATATGAAGTCCAATCCACTGCTATAGCCCATCAAGATTTTGTTTCACATTCAGTTTTCTACTATAATTCCCCATTACACATATCATTTGAATATTTGATCACACTGTTATCATCAGTCAAACCAGTAACAAAAATGTTAATCAGAGCAAAGCTGCAAACACCCATTTATTAAAAAGGTGGGAGCCAAAGCCAAGTACGTAAGGGGGTATTGTGGAAAAACGAACTTACATCCAATTCTTCATGGGGTTGGCATGAGGTACCTCATGTATTACTGAAGTTCAGACAGTTGTGTCTATGAATCTGTACTTTTTCCCGAGGGCAGAACCAAGTCTGTCTGGCTAACAGCTGTCTTCCATCATCTAGCTCAGTGCCTGGCACATAGCAGGCCTTTAATACATATGGTTTTGTTGAAAGAGTAAATGGAACAACCGAGGAACAAATGTTCTGGCTTAAGGTTTTGTTTGTTTGTTTGTTTGTTGTGGCTTAAGTTTTTAAAATGAATCTTTTCTGCCTATCTCTTTCTCTTTTAAAGAATTACAAACTTGTTCCTTTCCTTGGTTTCCTTAGTCTTTATTTGCCACCTTCTCTTCTGAGGAGAATTAAGCCTGGATTCATTAGTATTGAGGTCAGGGAAGTGGCAAAGAACAAAGACAAGACTTGAAGGACCAGGGATTGGTGTAAGAAAGAAATAGTTTCTCTATTAATTCAAATCTTATGTTAGATAGGTTAAACCTAAGACACACTTTCTTTATGAAGCCATCCCTGAGTAACCTCCACCACAGTGATTTCCCCTTTTTTATTTAACTGTAGAATCCACCCCCCCAAGCATTATTGCAGTATAATTGTATATATTTAAGAGGTACAACTTGTTTTGCACATTGTGAAATGAATACCATAATCAAACTAGCATATCCATCACCTCACAGTTAACATTTTCTTGTGTGTGTGTGTGTGTGTGTGTGTGTGTGTGTGTGTGGTGAGAATACTAAAGGTCTACTCTCAGTAAATTTTAAGTATTTAATACCTTATTATTAACTATAGTTACCATGCTATACATTAGATATCCAGAACTTATTCATCTTGTGTAACCAAAATTTTGTACCCTTTGATCAGCATCTCCTCATTTTTCCCACCTCCCAGTCCCTCCCATTCTACTCTCTGCTTCTATGAGTGACTATGGAATTTTCAGTTGTACACTTCAATATCGCGCAATCAATTATTTTTTATTACATGCTGATCTTATTTTATCATTTAGTTTTATAACCAAAATATCATAAAAGCTATAACAACAACAATAATAACAATAATATGTTGAGCCACATGCAATTGTAGACAAGGTGCTAAGTGCTTTGCATGCATCATCTTATTTCCAATCTCCCAACACTTTTTGATGTATGTTTTTCTATATTTCCCATTTTACAAATAAGAAATTGGAGGCTTAGAGAGAGGTGTATATCTTGGTCCATAAATAGTTTGTAAATTCTTTGGGACTATTAAGTTCTTTTTAAATTACATCTTTTTAGTAGTTTAGTTTGGAACAACCAAAAAAGGAGCTCCTTTTTGGCTCCTTTATTTACAGGTTGTATGACTCTCTGAGTCCTAGTTTTTTATCTGTAAAAGTGCAAAGAATAATGCATATCTTATAAGGTTTGTTGCAAAAATTACATGAAATATAATATACAATGTATTTAACATGGGCTGACATGTGAAAAAAGTGCTCAGTAATTGGTAGTTAATGTTGCTAATTAACTTTGTGTAATGTTGTTGATGTTATAGTACCATGAGTTATGCCCCCCCAAAATAACATAAACATAAGTAATAATAAAATAGTACAAGAGTATATTGTTGGATGGTGTTAAATATTTTTTATCTAAATAAAGGCAAGTCATAAAGGATATGCATTACTGAAATAACTGAAAATGCATTATATAGCCAATGTGAATAGGTGGGTTCTTATATCCCATCACCAGTATTTCTTTTGTCCTAGTTGAACACATTGAGTCGCCTTAAAATATATTGCTTTCAAAAACTATATTAACATTTGTTTCACATAGCATTGCAGAAATGGACAGTGGTGATTTCAACTTCAGTGAAATCAGAAAGATGTTGTCATCCTGATGTATGGAATGTTAGCTTACATCATGAGTTATTTTCAAATAGTTTATTTACCTTGCTAGTACATTGCACCTAAAGTCAGTGAATATTCAAAAGTAACTTAGAATAAGTAGAAACATTGCATTTCCATCAGGCTTTCCTTTTTCATTATCTTACTAACACAACTGGAACAATTGCCTTTTTCTTTTCCTTTCAGGAGACAGAGAAGACAATGATGACAAGGAAGTGGTTGCAGAGATCATGGCAAGGTGTTTTTTTCCAGCTCTAGTAACAACTGTCCCCTGGGAAGGATTTCATTTTGTTGGTCATGAGATTCGAATTACCGAAGCCATGGATTGTTATGGTGCTGTTGTTTGGCCATCGGTATAATTTCATACAAAATTTCTTACATTTCAATTATTTTCAGTCAGTTTTGTTCATTATTATGTACTATTTGGAAAAAGAAAATAGGTTTCATAGTTCTATTTTTTGACCTCAAACAACAGTAAAATTTAGAAATCATGAAATTGGGAAAATGCTTCCACCAATTAATTCTACTTCTGACATGTAGGATTAATAAAATGTTGTTTGCATCTTGAGAGTTTTGTGACCCTAAGGGTTTAGAATTGTGAACATTTTATTTCTCATTTAAATGGCGCATTTGAGTTAACCAATTATAATGAAATGTTTATCAATGTCAACATGGAGAATAGTCTAAAATATTCTCCTTTACTAATTGTCCCATGAAGGGTTCAGACCCCTCGCTGCTATTTGCTCCAATCTCACACATTCTTTGAAATGATTATTAGTAGTAATTGCTTGCTTTAAAGATAATCAACCTAAGAAACTGAACTCCATATTTTTAGTTGTCTCTTTTCTCTTCAACAATCCCCAAAGACTCTTTCTAGCCTAAATGTTGAGTCTTTGAAGGATGTACTTCTGTTGATAATTTTCTGTAGTTCTATCTATGTAGATACACACACATACATATCAAAGCATTAGTGGGATATTAATTTAATAGGGTTTAATTATACATCAGTTATCACTGGCCAAGTACTATGTATTTTTTTCTTTTTAACTTTCATAGGCCCTTGTTCTATGCTATTTTCTGGAGACGAATGTAAAGCAGTATAATATGGTTGACAAAAATGTGATTGAAATTGGAGCTGGAACAGGACTTATTTCCATTGTGGCAAGTTTACTAGGTGAGTAGGTATTTTTTATTATTTATTTATTTATTTTGCTGCAAAAAGCTTTATTGTTTCATTTGGTCCGATGCATGGGAGAGGGCTTCAGGGTGGTCAAAAGAATGGATAGTAATTTCACGGAGAGGCTCAGGTAAAAGCCAGACACCAGGGGAATGCAGAGGGGCCCCTTGCTGGGGTCCAATCCCAGCGGGTCCAGGGGTCCCCAAAGGTGTGGACGGAGTCGGCGAAGAAGGAATGACACGAAGACAGCCTTCAGTTGGTCAGCAGCCTAGTCAGGATCTATAGCCAGGATCTCCAGCCAAAGTTCTGGTCGGAGTTCTGGTCAGGAACTGATGAGAATCTGACGTTTATTGTCTTATTACATCCGTATTTATACCAGCCGATTCCAATCCCGTCAATTTCTATTACAAGGGTTAAGGTGTTTCTCATTTCCATTCCAGGGAGTAAAGACCATGTAGCTTAATTACCCGCCTGGCACTTAATTAAGGGGTTGTATCCCCTCCCTAACCTCAGGGAAAGATCCCCACCTGGGGAAACAACCTTTCTCGGAGAGGTGACCTTGGTTAAAACACATGGCGCTAAAGGGAGCAAACATATTAAAAACAGTATGCTACATACGCCAGGTCCACTGAAACACATGCTGTGCAGATGCCTCTTTCCTGCAGCGACTGCGTCAAGCAGCAAGGATGGACTGGCCTCCGGCAGCCCCTCAAAGACCTCTGGGCTCCAAAGGCTCCTAGTTGTGCTTGAGAGTGAGCCTTTCTAAGGGATACACGCCCAGCCCAGTCTTTGGGCCGGCTGTTAGTCATGTGTCGCCCATCTTCTTGATGAGTTTCACCTTCTCATCCAGGAAGTGGTTCTCCAGGAAGTCACAGAGCTGAGGGTCTGCATGGGTAGAACCCAAGGCATGCAGCTCTAAAAGGGCCTGGTTCAGGTTCCTCTCCAAGGTCAGGGCAGCTTCCATGGCATCCTGAGTTTTGCCCACTCATCTTGAGAAAGCTTTAGCACATCCTGGAAGAGAATGCGGCCGCCATGCTTGTTTTGCAACTTTAAGAGATGCTCAGCGCCCTGGCACTTCTTCTCTGCCAACTTGTGCCCTCTGCCTCAAGAGCCACCTCTTCCAGGTTGAAATAGAAGCCCAGAGAGAGGTAGGTGTAGGAGGCCCGCAGATACAGGTTGGCCAGGCGGTTGACTGCAGCCTCCACCTCGGTGGAATAATTCTAACAAATTTGGCAGCTCACAGTTGTTCAGCAATAAGGAGTTAAGGTAGAAAAACACACAGAAAAAAGAACTGGTGTGTTGGCTGGTCCCGGAGGTGGTTCTGAGGGTGGTGACTGGATAAGATGCAGGAGAGTGGCCGGAGGCTGGAGAAGGGGCATCCCTGGTTCTGTTCTGTCAGAAAACCATTGAAGCAAGAGACAGATCCGGGACTGCTGAGGGCACTGCCTAGGTATTTTTGGTTGAATAGTGTTTAAAGAATTTAATGATCAAATATCATTATCTGCTTTAACTAGCGAATGTACTATAACCTTGGCCTATTTTTAATTCCTTAATTGTTTGAATGAGCTTCATCAAGACACTATAAATTTTAAAGTCACCTTACTAGTTTCTTTTAGAATTTTCTGTGAAGTTGTATTAATTCTTCTCAGGGAATGCTAAGTCACAAATGTATTCTAATTTTGAGGTGCACTTAAGCATCCTGGCTGGCTGCTAGAGGAGATGGGTGAAATACTAAGTATAGGCAAATTCGACTCCTGCTGACTCTCATATTCTTTATCTAAATTTTAGCCCATTTTAAAATTTCCATGTAGCCATATATTTCTTTTGGGTTTTGAAGTCCTCTGCTTTTATGAAAAAGCCCCTGTTAGAATAGAGAAGGAATATTAGAAATCATGTCTGCTTTTAATTTTATGTATTTGCCCTTGGCTTTATTTTCGCAGTCAGTTTCATTCTTCTTTTGCAACCTCTTGTTCTCTCACCAGAATCTTATTTTCCAGTTAAATGTGTGATGGTCTCTATGCATGCTTCAGCCTGTTCTAGTTAAATCTTTTTGTTGTTGTTGTTACAGATTGATTGTTTTGATTTAGCTGCCTTTTCTGATATGTGCTACCCAAATCTTGATTTCCTTGATCTTCCAGGAGAAGTGCACACCCGCCACTCTAAAATCTTGAGAAGAATTCAAGATTTAGCAATGTGTAACTTTCTAAAAACTGGGAAAATATAGGACCCTTGAAGTCCTCCTCAAATATATATAATTTCTCTGTCCTGATAGAGTCATCATTCCATTTTGTATGGGTAGAGTCTAAGGCACTATTGAAGGCTTCCCTATCTAGGAGCAGAATTTGTGTTTGGGAAGTCATTTGTTTCATTAAAAAGAATTATCCTTTCAGTATGCTTGTTTATCTAGACAAAAGTATCAAAAGATTTGAAGCTTTCTTTAGTCAGTATTCAAAAAATGGTGGTGTTCACTTCTCTAGACATAATGATATTAATAGTTAGATATTTTACACTCACTGTAAGTAAGGGTGAATTCCTTTTCTTGGGGTTTAAAAAATATTTGTAGAAAATGACAGAGCACCCACATTAGAGCTGAAGATTTATATTTCTGTGATTCTATCAATGATGTGCATATTTCCCTCCCATTTTAATATTTTCTACAAAATACAATTAATGACCAGAGGAACTTGCCATTGGGACTAAAGAATGGATTCTAAACTGGTCTGGGCTGAACTAGACTTCTCTTCCAGTTCTGCTTTCCCATTGTTTACTGAGTCTGTTCTTGTCTGATGATGTGGAATTGACCAATCCTAGATTTATTTACACATTATTTTCAGGCTCTGCTGCTGCTCTAGGTTTACTTTAAGGGCCAAATTTTATTGATTATTGGACCTTCCAATTTCCTCCTGAAAATGACCACCAGTATTCACTTTTAACAAGGAAATGGTTTATGTTTTCTTCATCTGAGCATTCTGTTCTGCATCTGTGATCTTTGGCTGCAAGAACACTATATGCAGCTTGACTTAAAATTAGGTCAAGCAGAAAATTTGTGCATAAACATGGATGTCATGATACTGTCAATGTAATGCCATTGAAAAGTCTTTCCTCCCCCCATTTCTCATATTTTAGTACTTGCTGTTCAATGATAGGATGCCCAATGTTGTGTATACTTGTTCAGTCTCACAGGACTGGGGCTCGGAATTCTTTTAGGGAAGAAACTGGTCATCTTTTAACAATGACTTTTGATTGTTCCAGCAAGGATACCAAATCTTTTTAATTTCCTTTTCTCTTGATTAGTTTTTCCTAGTATTTAGTAGATAAATAAAAAATAACAACAGCAACAACAAAACAAAGAAAAAAACATTGGAACAGAAAAATGGAGTACAAAAGTACCCTGGGAATCGAATTTTTTTAAGGGGAGGAATAAAACTGCCCTATCATCATTTTGAAAGGGATTTCTCTGCTGTGTGTACTGACCAGTTTTTTTCCTTGGGTCTAGCAGTTGTGCAGAATTGCAATATGCATGTAGGCTTGAAGCTGGATTGTTTACTTTATCCCATGAGGGTTACTTTTCTACTGCCCTTTGCTTCACAGGTGCACATGTGACTGCCACAGATTTACCTGAATTACTTGGAAACCTGCAATATAATATATCCCGAAACACCAAAATGAAATGTAAGCATTTGCCTCAGGTTAAAGAACTCTCCTGGGGCATAGCTTTAGACAAGAACTTCCCCAGGTCTTCCAACAATTTTGATTATATCCTGGCGGCTGATGTTGTCTATGCTCATCCTTTCCTGGAAGAACTCCTCATTACCTTTGACCATCTGTGCAAAGAAGCTACCATCATTCTCTGGGTCATGAAATTTAGGTTAGAGAAAGAAAATAAATTTGTAGATAGATTTAAGGAGTTGTTTGACCTAGAGGAGATTTCTAGTTTCCCTAGCTTGAATATTAAGCTGTATAAAGCTATGAAGAAAAATCGAAGGAGTGCATGATATCCTCAAAGGAGGACTTGGAAAGCAAAGGCCATTTCTAGTAGATGATGACTTTAAAGAAGACCCTGGATAAGATGATGCAGCACTGACTTTCTCAAGGGGGAACACATGGGCGCATGCACACACACACGCGCACAGACACACACACACTTACACACTTGCTATATCCAAGATAGCAATTTTCCAATTTATAGCACATGGGTTTGGAGGATGGCAAAGCTATACTATGTGGTTAGGACATTGGTTAGGACAGTGTCTGCTTTTTTAAATTCTTATTTCCATAGAACCCTTATTATTATGATCATTGTAATAAATAGTGCAATTATTTTGTTGAAATATATTTTATTGATTTTTTACAGAGAGGAAGTGAGCGGGATAGAGAGTTAGAAACATTGATGAGAATCATCAATCAGCTGCCTCCTGCACACCCCCTACTGGGGATGTGCCTGCAACCAAGGTACATGCCCTTGACCGGAATCGAACCCGGGGCTCTTCAGTCCCCAGACCAACACTCTATCCACTGAGCCAAACAGGCTAAGGGCAATTATTATTATTTTTAATGGATAACTGTAGAATGGTGGTTTTCAATAATGATATCTCAAAAAAACTTACATTATTCTCTCGTTAGAAGTAAAGAAATAAACTATAGTGGGATATGCAAATAAATCTGAATGGTAATAAATATACCATTACCATAATATAATGGTAAATGTTAGATTATTGTGGTTTTCGTTAGTGCCAGCCTATAGGCAGTCTATCATCTCTGGTTGGCAGGGTGGGCCTTCAGCACAACCTCTGAAATCAATCAAGCTTGTGGATTTGAGGTTATAGGCAAGGACATTTCACTCTGGTAAATGAAAAATGAATGGAAGCAAACATAAAACAGTTGGGATTTTGGAGGAGTTATTGCTTTATTTTTAAGCCAAGTACAGTTATTTTTCTTTTATCACAAAAACAGAAATAAATATAAAAACTTTGGATTGAAAATACACATAAAAAGATATAGGCTCCAATCTCAAATAACCAGACAAGTGGCTGTTTAAAGTTTAAAGCTCTTCTGGTGAACATATAGATCTACATATTTGAAATCCTATGTGATTTTTTTTTTTTTCACATGGGCCTTAAGAGATTAGAAGTCTGAGGTAATTAAAGTTAGTGAAAGGAGAGCAAAAAATTAGAATTTTGTTCCATGTGACAAGAGTGCATTGGTTGGTAACTACTCTTCAGTGTCCCCAGGAACGTTTGCTAGGCTACCACAGTGCCCTTGGGTGATACTTGCTCTCCTCAACCCAGCTCTTTTTGCTTTGCTGGAAGTTCTCAGTTCACTCAGGGTGAGTAGAGCTAAAAGGGTTATTTCCTAGGACCCTGATCTGTAAGCCAGGTGCAAGTATGTTGCCAGTGGATTCTTTGATATGTGCAGTTCATAGGGTCCTTTCTCAGTAACTCCCAATATTTACATAGTTTTCACAGCCTGTTGCATACATAATCCTTTAATCCTCACAACCATTCTAAGAAGTGTAAGTAATGTCATTATCCCCACTTCACAGATAAAGAAACTGAGGCTGAGAGCTGTGAAGCCACTTGCCCCAGGCTATGCAGCTGCAGTGGCAGTGGCAGTGATGGGGCTCTCACGCCCTGGCCTGTTTGAGCACAGAGCCTGTGTTCTTACTTACTGCCTTTGTGTATAAAAACCAGTAATTTTTACTCTTTTTTTAAATGAGTAATTTCTTCAAAATGAAATACCCAGAAAGGTAAGCAAATACATTAAGGAGGACGAGAACTGTTCCTCCTTAAATCTTTATCTCTTTTCTTGCTTTAAGTGGATGGCCAGGGTAGTTCCGTTTGGAAGGTGACACTTAAGCAAAGCTGGAAATTGGTGGGAAAAGTAGCAGTGTAGATATCTGTAGAAGTGTGTAGAGGGGGCTGGATTGTGTCAGATCTCTGCTGCAGTCTGGGTTCTCTGGACGAAGACCCAGAGGTAGAATTTGATGTGCAGGTCATTTATTAGAGACTGCCTTTGGGATCAAGACCTGTGGAAAGGAGCAGAAGCATGTAGGACAAAAGCAGAGGTCAAGCTACGCTGCTGGCCCAACTATAGCCACAGCTGACCCCCACATGGAATGCTGGACCTAGAGTGGCCTTTCAGAGGTGCTCCAGATTGGGTTGAAATGGCTGGGCCTTGATAGCCCCTTGTCATTCAGTCACTGCTGCCCTGAGAAGGCTCTGTGAACTTGGGTAAGGTGACTCTCTTCAGCAGACCTTGACAGCTGCAGACCATCTGCCATCAGCACTTCCAGCAGCAAGGTGATAAGTCATTCTGCAGGGTATCTGGGCAGTACATCACAGTGTTCACCACAGCCTTTAAGGTCATTGAAAGAACTTTGGCTTTTCTTCTGGTGCCAAAGGAACACTGAATGCTTTGGAGTAGAGGAGTGAAAGCATATCATTGTATGTAAGGACCATTTCAAGAACATTTCAAGAACATTTAGGAAGGGGCAAAGAGACCTGTTAGGAGGCTGTGGCAGCCATCCAGGCAAGAGGGGATGGCAGTCTGCAGCAGGGAATGTGCCATGGAAGCGGTGAAAATGGTCAGGTTTATTATTTTATTTTTATCTATTTAAAAAAAATATATTTTATTGATTTTTTACAGAGAGGAAGGGATAGGGATAGAGAGTTAGAAACATCGATCAGCTGCCTCCTGCACACTGCCAACTGGGGATGTGCCCACAACCAAGGTACATGCCCTTGACCGGAATCGAACCTGGGATCCTTTAGTCCGAAGGCCGACGCTCTATCTACTGAGCCAAACCAGTTAGAGCTGAAAATGGTCAGGTTTAGATGTGTTTGGAAGCTAGAGCCAATCGAACTTCCCATCATATTGAATATGTGTGTGAGAAGAGAGAGGAATCAAGGATGAATCTGAAGTGTTTGGTCCAAGCTACTGGGCATGAAATTGGAGGCATCAACTTAGAAATGGTGTGTAAAGCCCATTCAGGGAGCAAGAGTGAAGAAAGCAAGGACTGATTCCTGAGATTGAGCAACATTAAAAAATTAGACATAACTGTATTCAAGATTTTTTTTTCAAGATTTTGCCCGGACCCCAAAAAAGTTACATTAGTATCTGTTAACTCTGAGATATGTATTTTCTACCATGGTGATTTTGAACTGGTTCCTAGAGGTCCAAGATCCCTCAAAGTTGCCTCAAGTGTCTCTAGGAGTATTTTAAGTGCAGCAGCAGGAATCTAGGGATAACAAGAGAAAAAATGGCTCCTTTCCTAAAAATGCTTGAATATCTCTACTAAGCTATTTTTAGGTAGGATAAAGTGTCCTTACTTCAAAGACTGTGTTAGGGCCATATGGTTCATAACAGCTCCTTTTTCTCTAAGTGTCAATCTGTCAGACATGGTGTTCAATATCCATTGTTCTATTCTGTTTATAGCCTTCATTTGCAAAGTTTAACGCCCACCCACACACATTGTGCCCCTCCTGTTCCACTTCATTCTGTGTGCTTGTCTACTTTTACCTTTTTGCTGTAGTTTCTCCACACTTTTCTATATTCAATTTTATAATAATTTAATTTTAAAAATATAATTTGAATGGATTTTTTTCTAACGCATAGTTTTTCTTTTATAGCTAGGAATTAAATTTGTCAACTTTAACCCAAGAGAATTATGCTGTGAACTTTGTCTTTACCTGACTTCTTTTGAGAAATTAAACTATATTACTGAAAACCTCATTCAATTTTCACAGTAACTTTCTGGGTTTCTAAAAAAATAAATATACCAATTATCAAGGTTTAAATAGAGGTTATCATGGTATAGTTATTGTTTAAAATTTACATGTTATGTACATGTAATACCCAGTGTTGTGCTCCAGAGTGCATCAACTGACTTTAGGAAACTAAGTGCTATCTTAGAATGAAATTCTTCTGTCTTAGAATTTTCTGACATATCCTATTTTATTTGTACCAATATTTTATCTACTATAATTTAAAAAAATTGGTTTCTATTCTTTATTTGTATTCAGTTCTCTTTTTGGATAAAGAATTGTGGCATTGGGTGACTTCCTAACAGATTTTGAGCCAACTGTGTACACTCACTATTTTGAAAGAAAAAAATGAGGAAAAACAATAGAATGGAATCTCCTCCACCTCCCTTTAAATCCTTACATTCCAGGAGCTTGGTTCTTTCTGTGAATGCCTGGTCTTTATAGACAGAGGATATGCCCAATTTGTTTTAAGCAGTGCCATTGGCATGTGAGCTGATACATGATTTCTGAATACTTTTGGAAATAGAACATGTCCCCTGGATAGGATTTTGATGTACTAATTTTAAAAACAAGCTGGAACCCTGGGTTCTAGAAATAAAAGACAAAGTCAACCACAAGTAGATCAGCTAGGCAATAAAATTGATAAGCTTAGGAGAAAATTAATATTCTGTACCTCTTCATTCAACTGTTTTAGCTTAGTTTTCATGGAAATCTGCATGTGGAGAAAGTAAAAATTGTCAAATATTGCATTTTCCACACCGTATTATTATCCTATATTATAAAAGGCTAATATGCAAATCAACCAAACAGTGGAACAACTGGTCACTATGTGCATACTGACCACCAGGGGGCAGACGCTCAATGCAGTACTCCACAGCAGTACTAAGGATGTCTGACTGATGGCTTAGGCCTGCTCCCCATGAGCCGTCAGTCGGACATCCCCTGGGGACTCTGGGACTGCAAGAGGGCGCAGGCTGGGGTGAGGGACCCCCCCTCAAATGCACGAATTTCATGCACCAGGCCTCTAGTAATGATAATAAGAAACAAAATTGAGAATGGAGCAGGAAAATACTTTTACAAAATGTAGGGGGATATGGCAAAGCAAAAATTTAAAAACCATAGGCATTTGTGAGTGTGTGTGGAACTCATTTAAAAAAAATCCTTATTATTGAAAATATTACATATGTCCTCCCCGCCCCCCCCCCCCCCCCCATTGGCCCCTTCTGGAACTCATTCTTTATATCTTCTTTGTGAAGCCAGGAAATAGTTCACAAATGATTTCCCCATCCAGGTTTTGGTGTTTTTGAGTTTCTCATGTGAAATTAAGTCTAGAATATTGACTTGCAAGCTCAATTTCAACATTTGCTCTGCTTCCACACAAGATCCACACAAGATCAATGACAGTGTTCTGCATAATTATGTGGTCATATTAATGGGACAGTTATGTTTTTGGTGGCTTAGTTAGCATCAATTAATTCTGTAGTCATATTAACTCCTTTTATTAAGAGTTCCTGAGCTGGACATTCGTGTTTACTCAGATTGTGGATAGCTATGTAGTATTTAGATTTCTGAGCACACACCATTGACTGCCTATTCTACTGAGTTAACCTTTGGCCTCTATCATGAACAGTGCTTTTATTGGCAAAGCTCAAAGGCTTGAGTTTTTTTTCTCTTAATTTCTTTGTTTCTAAGGCAATTGTCTTTCCTTGAAATCTGTTCAAGTTTTAGTTGGCACTCAACCATCAAGGAATTTAAAAGTATCACTAAAAATGAAAACAGATGTCCAGGTTAATTTGTTATAAATGGAATTAATAAAAAAATAGAAAAATATTGGATATCTGCTGCTAACTGCTAACACTTTACCATACCAAAAAATATCATTTGGTTTTCCAAACAAAAGTACAAACTAAGTATGATTTAAACAAGGCATTTAAAATATATTATAGTAGCCAGGCATTATTTAATAATGCCATAAATTCAGGGCATAAGGCTTCTGAAAATTACTTACTTGGTAAATGCTAGATTTTGTAGTTTAGGTTTTGAAAAATTTTGTATTTTCATTGTCTACAGTCCATATATTTATACACTTCTTTGTTTTAATTTAAAATTATGAGTCAGCCTCTTACCTTTACTGGCTTTTAAAATTTATTTTTTGTGTCGTGATTTAATTTGGGTTTTCTTATCTAGTGCCATGATTTAATTTGGGTTTCTTATCGCTTTCTGTATTTCCTTTGTTGGAACAGTATAAATCATAATGGCAAAGGTTGTCTCTTTGTCACAAACCATCATAAATAAGCCCAAAGAACAAGCCATAAAAATGTAAGAAATTCTTAGATTAAAAACTATGAGTAATGTTTTTTACTTACCTGGTGTTCAGAGGTAAAAGTGCAGATTGCAACTAGTAAATTATTAACACTTTTCTACCAAGGATTTCCTCCTTCCTTAGGATCTCTGTGACTAGTAGGTAGTCAATTTAAGAATTAGAAGGGTGTCAAACATGATAAACATTTTATAATCATATATTAAAAACAGGAATTGAGGAATAACTATAAGATTATAATTTATGCTATAATTCTTATAATAAATATGGCAGATCATAAGAATGTGTAGCAGTCTTGGGGTGAGGGAGCCCCCAAAGTACGAGAGCTGTCGGGTGCGGGTGTCATATGAAGGCAATTCAGAGAGGCTTAAAGGCAATTATTAAAATGCAAAAGAACTAATTTAACTACCTTTTACTTTCCTTGGATTATAGTTTTCTTCTTCAGGAAACCATTTCATGGTTGTCATCCACCCATCCATCCATCCATCCATCCATCCAACATTTATTGAAAATCCACAATATGCCCAACAGGGGCTACAGACACACAGTGAATAAAGTAGATGGGCCAGTCCTCCTGGAGACAAAGCTTAGTGCAAATGGTCAGATGCAGGGAAGTCAATGCATGGATACTTTTACTGTGTGTTGGGTGAATGATAGGAAGGAACCTAAACTACAACCAGGGATTCAGTGAGAGCTTCCTGGAGAAGTAACCTGTAACTGGGTGAAAGAGATAAAGAGGGGAGAGACAGGAACATATTCTGGGCAGAAGGGACAACGTGTAAGACACTTTAGAGACGGCCAAGAGTGACGTTTTATAAACTACTCACATAGCTTTTATTAACCCTTGCTGAAATAATAACTCCATTATGGAATACTCACTGCTCTCAGCACTGTTTTAGACATTTCACATATAGTAGCTCTGAATTCTGTTGGCCATCCTAGAGGTATTAGCATAACTTACATATGAAGTAACTGAGGCTCAGTAGGAGTAAGTGATTTCACAAGTTTACGTACATGGCGTGTAGAGTGAGATGGGAACCTCAGTCTCTAAGGTATGAAAATTGTGCTCTTTTCAGGGTACTGCCTTGTGTCCATTTTCCTCTCTGAGCCCTGCAAAAAATCCTAAATGTTATATTTGTTCTAGCTAATTTGGAGCAATCCAATTTAGTGAATATTGTCTTTATTTGCCTCCTGAGCACAAACTTGTGTAAGTGGGATACTGTCGAGATGAACCTGCATGAACTCCTTTTCACAATATATCATGAAGAGTATGATTTTATGAATGTATGTATATATCCAGCAAATACTTAAATACATTTTTCTTTGCAAGAAATATTGGGTAATTATTAGGTTAATTAGTTTAAAGATATGTAGTGATCTTAAAATAGCCAGTGTGGGGGTAAAAAAAGGTTTTCTTGTGCAAAGGGTACTGAGGTGGAAGGAAAAGTTGATCTTTTTCTTGCAAGATGGCTCAGGCAGAATGAAGCAAAGGAAGTGTAGGATGTCCTCAGGTGACTTTTCAGCAAAAAAGGCCAAGGGGTGGGGTTGAACTTTAAAACATCATCCGATCAGTCAATGATGCTAGTGTTTATAAGCTTGTTACTAGGTGGCAAGCTCACTGCATCAGCACAAAGGTAAGCCCTGGGGTGATGTGAGCACACCAGTTCCCGGAAACCACCTTTCAGCAACCTTTCAAGGAGAGGGCAGTGTTGACTCAGGCAGCGCAGCCTTCCGAAGCCAAAGAGGAGCGCCATGGCTCTCCGACCAGGAGATTGGAGGAACACTAGCATGTCTGCAGCAAAGTGCTTGGCGAAGTGCAAATGGCCTTCAGCCTCTGTTAGCCTGAGGTTCTTCAGATGACTGACACCTCGATTCTGGGAGGTTGATATTGCTGATTAAGCCCTCAAACCTTGGCCGGAGGCCTGGACAGGTGACAGGATGTAAGCCAATGCCAGTGTGGGCGGCTCAGCCTGCTTCCATGATGTCAGAGGAGGACAGGCTGTCAGAGCTGTCATGTGAGGGCCAAGCTCAGAGGACTGACTATGCCATTTGCCTCTGAAGAGCGATGTGAGCCAAGAGTAGCCACGGAATGTTCCAGAATCGAGAGAAGGGGAAAAATGATGTATCTAAAATTACCGGTGGGACACGGCTACCCTGGGCAGTCACAAGTTCAAAGGCAGGAGGGTAGGAATGGAAATTCTAGGGAGAAAACCACAAGGTTATTGAGAAAGAGAAATCACAAGATAAGTTTCTCTAATAGTCTTTTTATTGTATATATTACTGGTCGATGTTACATTCACTAGCAGTATGTGAAGCCTGCTGCCTGATATCTCTGCTAAGCAAGTGACTGAATATGGAGTGTGATAAGGGCCGAAGTGGAAGCCAACATCTGAGGAAAATTCAGCTTGGTTGCCGATATAATCTACCTCAGATAAAAAGCTTGCTTTGATTCTGTCATATGCTTCTACCATCTAGGTGAGAAAAGCTGAGGATTTGGATATACCCTTCCCCCAAAGCTCCTGGAATAAAATCTGAGTCTGAAATTACCCATTATTGCCACTGGGGGGCCCCTGTGATCTGTAAAATAAACTTTTCCTTCTGAATATATAAGTGAAAATAAAAGAAATGATTTAAACAAATGGATTGAATTATGAAAGATTATATGCAAATGTATCAAAAGCGGTAAGGGGTAAATACACAACAGTATAATGTGATAAATAGGTGGTGCTGCCCTCCTTAATTAGGGATTAGTTAAATTCTACCTCTTGCCTCAGCACTGTGCACGCTTCATGAAATAAATTCTCCAAGAAAAGGAAAAATAAGGGCTGGTTTCCCGTTTTTTTTTAATGCTATATAGGTTTTCATTGGTTGCAAGTGTGTGTGTGTGTGTGTGTGTGTGTGTGTGTGTGTACCTGTGTGAGAGGTGGATGGGAGGGAAAGGAAGAGGAGAAGACTGTTAAGAGGACAATGAGAGGTAGCCAGAAGAGACTATACTGGGTGGGATAGGAAGAGAAGTTTTGATTCTTATAGCCTGAGGGGAAAATATCTGGCCACATTCCAATTTCTTGTAGTAGGGTGGTTCTTACACTTGGGTGCTCCAGATCCACTGGGAGGGCTTGTTAAGCTGGGCCGCACCCCAGAGTTTCTGATTGAATAGATCTGGAGGGAGGCATTTCTAACATGTCTCCAGGTGATGTGCTCCTGGTCTGGGGGCCACACTTTACACTTCAGTGTTAATCATTTGAGACTGGGGTATTTGGCACATAAGGGAGATGCCTCCATCTGTTTATTATGTCTCCTCTATTTATTTCCTCTATTGTATCTGATAATCCACATCTTAAAATGTACCCTCTTCCTGGAATGAACACTTTTCCCCATGAGACCTTCCATGAACCCCCTTGATAAATTCCTGTAGGCTTCATCTCTTCTAAGTTGTTGGGAAGACAACTTTATTCAACAGTGTGTGATACAGACTAACCTTTTGGCTTGCACTTTTTTAATGTTTATGTCCATTTTTAGTTTAACACTTTAAGCACATTATAAATAGTCTATTAAGTGAAGACAGTGAGAAAAATTGTGTAGAGATTATTTCACAAAGACTAAAGGGATATTTCTTAGCATTCTAGATTGGAGACTCTGAATATAAATGCTTGTAACTTATTAGAGAATAGACAGTGACAATGTTTAATTTTATTGCTATAGCATGTAATTGCTCCATATTCAGACAGGCTCTTAATTAAAAAATGCATTGATATTCCTAGTAGCAGAGATGACTCCAAACCCTTACATTGTCTTTAGAGGCAAAGTTCTGATATACACAAGCTAGAGGCCTGGTGCATGAAATTTGTGCAGGGAGGGGGCAGTGTCCCTCAGCACGGCCTGCACCCTCTCCAATCTGGGACCCCTCGGGGGTGTCCGACTGCCGGTATCGGGCCTAGATGGGCAGTCGGACATACCTCTCACAATCCGGGACTGCTGGCTCCTAACCGCTTGCCTGCCTGCCAGGCTGATCGCCCTCTAACTGCTCCCCTGCTGGCCGGATTTAGGCCTAACTATTCCCTTGTCGGCCTGATTGCCCACAACTGCCCTCCCTGCTGGCCTGATCACCCATAACTGCCCTCCCCTGCTGTGACCTGCCTCCTCTGCGTGAGGTGGCAGAGACACTGGGACCGGCCTCCTCCATGCCACACAGAGCAGCAGGACCCCCCAGGCCTCAACACGTGGAGCAGCCGCTGGGCCTCACCTCCACTGTGCGCACAGCCATCTTGTGACAGCCCTCTTGTGATGACATGTGGGCGTGACACCACCTAGGCTATTATTAGTATAGATAATGACAGCATTTGGGGTAGAATTGCTGGTGGTCCAAGGGAGTTTGTCAGGCCTGGGGTGGGAGCAGTGGAAGCTTAGCTGAGGATAGTTTTTTATTTCATCAATGCTAGATAAGTTAGAAGATGCTGGCATTAGTGAGATTTTTTTTATTTCTTTTTTTTAATTTCTTAAAGTATTACCAAGAGTATTACACATGTCTCCTCCCCCCCCCGCCCCTTGACATTCCCCGGCTTCCCCCACCCCCCAGTGTCTTGTGTCCATTAGTTATTCTCATATGCCTGCATATAAGTCCTTTGGTTGATCTCCTACCCGCCCCCCCAACCCTCCCCAGGGTTCCCACACTAGTTTGACAGTCTGCTCAATGCTGCTCTGCCTCTGTATCCATTTTTGTTCATCAGTCTATAATGGTCCTTATTATCCATAAATGAGTGAGTTCATGTGGTATTTTTCTCAGCTTCCCAAGGGCCGTCTCAGTCTCACAGGGGCCATCTCAGCCTCACAGGGCCTGTCTCAGCCTCACAGGGGCCGCCTCAACTTCACAAGGGCTGTTTCAACCTCACCGGGGCCGTCTTGACCTCACCGGGGCCGATTCAACCTTTTTTTTTTTCTTTTTATCACAAGTGAAGTATTCTGGCAATGGTGTATAATATTTGTTTTCTTTTAAAGTTTTAATGGATTTTTTTTTGAGAGAGAGAAACATTGATTTGTTGTTCCACTTTATTTATGCATTCATTGGTTTCTCCTTATATGTGCCCTGACTGGGAATCGAACCTACAACCTCCGCTATCAGGATGATGCTCTACCAGTGGTTGCCAACTGGTGG
This sequence comes from Myotis yumanensis, assembly GCF_028538775.1. Taxonomy (NCBI): domain Eukaryota; kingdom Metazoa; phylum Chordata; class Mammalia; order Chiroptera; family Vespertilionidae; genus Myotis; species Myotis yumanensis. Next base: position 37,388,824 of record NW_027223754.1, on the reverse strand, counting down.
TCCGTGGATCATTGGTGGTCCGTGAGGTCCGAAAGGTTGGCGACTGCAACATGAGCTACCTGGCCAGGGCCTTATTGGTTAATTCTTGTATGTATCCTGACCAGGGATTGACCTTACAACCTTAGCATATTGAGATGATGCTCTAACCAACTAAACTACCCATCCAGGGCCTCCTGTCAAATTTGTGATGAATTAGAGTCATATTCTTTCATGAAATGGACATACTAATACCTCCAACTAGATAATTTAAAGAACTGGAATTCATCATCATTATAAGAAATAATTTTAAAATAAAAGCAATTAGAAAATTTTGGAACTGGGGGTGGAGGGAGGTATTCCTTTTCTTAAGCACACAGTCATCTTGTTGAAATATGCTGGCTCAGAGCAGTAGTTCTCAATCTTGGGTGTCAATCAGAGCCCCTGTGAAGTTTTAGAGCAAGCATGTCAAACTCAAAGGCTAACACAGGCCAAATAAACAAGGTTTAAGTTTATGTGGGCTGCAAAAAAGCAAAAGCTTCAATTTTCATAGAAACATAGGTTTATTTCGAAAGAGACATGCTGAATACAAAGGGCTGAAATAAATGAGTAATCATTAACATAAAATAATAGAACATTTTAATAAAAATATTTTTTTCTTGAACATTAACTTACCAGACACTGAATAACTGCACAGATTAATAAGCGTAATGCAAATAAACCTATTTTTCTTGTTCTCCAAAAGCGAAATATTGCCTGTTGTGCACACCAAACAAGTTAGTCCAAGACTATGTGGCAATCAGCTGCTAAAATATTTGCTGCTAGTATTAGTGGAGAGAAATGGTGCACCTGTGCATAAGGCTCTTAAGGGAAATGAATGCAACATGATTATAGTAATCAGTCATTAGCGAATGTTGTAGATCATTATTAATAATTGTAACAGAATATTGTAAAGATTAAGTTATGATATTTTTATGAAATGAAAATGTTTCTTACATAGCGTTATATTGACTGGGCCGCAAAAATATTCGTTGTGGGCCACATGTGGCCCGCAGGCCGTGAGATTGACATGCTTGCTTTAGAGAGATGCTGTTTTCCTGGCCCTGTTTCAACTTACTGAATTAGAACCCAGGGGTTGGATGGATACATTCTGGTGCAGAAACCTGTTGTCATTTTTGGGGAAATATTGGTTTGGCGTATAGGACTAATCATGTTCAGAGTGTCTCTCTTTGACTCTTTTTGCACTCTTCATGGCTTGAGACTTACTGAATCACTTATGAATTCCAAGTTTTCTCCTTGCATGTAATTGCCAAGTAGAGAATTTTCCACATGAAGGCCTCCAATTGTATTGAAACCAACCTCAGACATAGCCTAGGATGCGTTTCCCTGGAGCTCAGTCAATACCGATTAATTGTTTTTGGAAGAAAGAAAACATACTACCTCACATCAGCACTGGAATATTAATTGATCTAATCAATATAAATTGGACTGTTGCCATGTTAGATACAAACTAACAAGCTCAACAAGCCACTACACCATTTTTCAAGAATCCCAGGAGTTCAGCATCCCGGGAGGAGGCTCTTGCTTTTCACAAAGCAGTGGGCAGGTGTGATTTAGAAAGGAGCACTCAGTAGGGAGTGAGATGTGTCAAGCTGAAGGAAAAAACCAAGAGTGATAGCATCGCATCACGTGTTTTTGGCGTATTGGGCTGCTTTTGAAGAAATTAATGGCTCCAGAAGTGATTCAGAATTTTCATGCAAAAATTCTTTTAAATACAATGTGTTATGAAGTACCCAAAAGTATAGATTATTAGGAACCTGAAATTTAAAGCTACCTTACAGGTTTAGGAGTTTGACCACTTATTTAGTGCAAAATTGTCTTCTAAGGTATTGCTAATAGATGGCGAATGGGCATTCTTTCACAGACCCCTCTTACAAGGCAGTATATTCTAATTATGAGAAAGTATGTCCTTATATGGAGCAGAAACCTGCTTGCCTCTTATATCCAACAAAAAATAATTCTTTCCTACACAAAACAAACCTTTTCTACACAATTACAATGAGAGAAGTATGACAGTTTGTCTTTTTTAGGCTAAACATCTCCAGTTATTTTTTTAATCATAGATTATACCCTCTGGACATACTCCAATTCCTCAATATCCCCTCTTAAATTCTAGTCTCCAAAACTGGAAGCAGTGTGCAGAAGTGGTCTGACCCATATGAAGCGAACTTTTTCTGAGTGGACTTAATGCTTTAGCAATAGAATACAGGCAGTGACTCTACTTCCTTCTTGATCTGGAAGGAATCAAGAAGTGTTGCTTCTAGGACTCTGACTTTAGTTGGTCTGCAGGAAATGGAATACCGAATGCATCGGCATACCTGTCTGGATCCACCCAGGGAGACTATGATACAATGGAATTCTTGTGGAAATTCCTACCCTCTATAAACTCAAAGAATTATTTGCTTTGCAAGATCAGAGTCCACTGTTTCCCTTTTAGTAACGGATGAAATTCCTCAAACCCATGCGAGGGTTGAGCAATATGTAAGAGGGAGTGGTCATCCACCAGGAGCAACCAGTAAATTGTAGGTACCTATCTGAACTTGGCTCCCAGATTAAGGGCCAAGAAGGGATACGAGTTTTATATTTGGCATTGGGCATCTTTCCTAAATATAGATTCATTTAGGGAATTTAAAGCCAAATATAAAGATCATATTTTTTTAAAAAACCATTTGAGTTTTTTTTAGAACGCTCAAGTTAAGTCATAGTAATAAAACTACTTTTGAACTTTCCTTTTAAAAAGAAATCCACTTACCATTTAACACAGTTTGATTATTTCAAAATAGTTTGGAGACAAAGATAGCCATATTGACCACTAGAGTTGGCATATTTATGTCCACTTTTTATTTGGAGTGAATTTTCAAGGTCTGTTTATATTTTACTATTGCAGACATAAACCACAATATTGGTGTAAAAATATATACTTCTCACTTAAAAAAAAGAGAGAATATTATATTGGTCTTATTATGGCTCTACTCTTTGGACTTGCTTGGTCTTGAGAAACTGAGGATTCTTAATCCAAGGCAGTTGATATTATTACTATTAAGCAAGTAGTGCTCTTTCATCTTCTGTAGGACTCTGATTCTTCCGATGGACCACAGAAGTGACTGACTTTCCTAGGGAGTCACTGAAACCCTCAACAGTGTTCACAGAGGCCTGTTTTTCATGTCCAGCTCCTTGCTCGTACCCAACATAGCTTTTTTCTATTGACAATGTAGCTTTCAAAGGGGAGCACAGGCCTCCACAATGTCATTGGGGGAAGATTTTAATTTTCTAACTTTAATTCCCTCTAGAAAAATCATTTCTCTTGGTAGATCATCCTAAATACTATCTTGTTTTAAACTATTTCAAATCTTTTGGATAAGCACAAAACATGTGTAACCTTAGATTTAGCTAACTTTTTATAATGCTATGGGTCATCAAATGAAAATGGCCACTCAAGTGAAAAAAATCTTTAAGAGACATAATTTCTCTCTTTTGTCTTGGTCAATATTGATACACAGGACATTTTGTTTTTTGTTAGGAGAAAGGTTGTGGCTACATTGAACGACTCAATATTTTTTTGTTTTTCTTTCCTTTGGTAGCAATTTAAATTCCTCAGATTTGTGTGCATTATCATTTGGATGGTTTCCAGCTCTATTACTAACTTAAAATGAGAGTTCTGTTAGAATTTTTGTTTTTATTCATTGAAGAATACTCAAAGACACTAATAAACTGATTTGGAATTTTAATGGACTATCAGCAATACAACCAGGCAGCTATAATTGGATGTCAAGAAATCTGTTGCTTTGGGAGCTAGATCCTTAAAATGTTTTGTGCAGGAAGAGGGAATTGTTTGCACTGACACATCTGGTCCAGATAGAACCGAGTGGGAGGATGGCATCAATGGTCTTCTGGTAGAGAGGCATTCTACAGGATGCTCTGTTTGCACATTTCATTTCTGTTTTCTTCAAACTCACTATAAGAGAGTTTGTCTAAAAAAACCCTTTTTGAATGCAAAGGCAAAATACAAATGTCAGGCACAATTCATATGGAATTTAAATTCACTCATGCTTCAGATCATCTTTAGTATGTTTCAGATGGTAAATTGAAGAGAAAGAAGATTTGGCTTTGTGGAGACAGAGTAAAATATGAATTAGTCTATTTGATTAGCTGTCCTGATAGGTGTCACCAAGAAATACAATAAGAAAAATTAAACTCTTCACTGTGAGCAGTTTAGTTAAAACAATTTAGTAATTCAATTTATTAGGTTTACAAATGTAAGTCAACAAAAGCAAAAATAAAGACTTGCTTTGCAGAGATTTACCCACACACATCCATTCCTCAGTAAACTATATATTTTTAAAAAAGAACAAGTATATATGATTTTGCATGAGAACAACATGAATGGATTAAAATAACTTTGGGAAGCTTATTAAAATGCTTTCTGACTTCCTTGGGTTTACATTTGTAACATAAACATTAATACATATTTTATCCTTGGTTTCCTGGGATTGTGAGAGAAAACAGAGTAAGAACATAAAATGAAATCTTTGTGAGAGCCAGTTAGGAAGTAATAATAATTTTATTGTGTAGTTTTGATATATATATTAACAACCAAATGAAATAGCTTATTGTGCAAAATCATACTTAAGCAGCTTATCACTTTTTAAAAATACCTTCTCTTGGAATTGAGTAAAACTTCTGTATAGTGGAGTCCCTGTTAACTTAAATATAATTTGAAAAATTTACCTGGATTTGAGTATTTAAAATGGCTGAGAGGAAGCTTGGGAAAATGTGATTTTCAGGTACATTTTGCAATGGAAAGAGACTGTTTGCATAGTAATGTCCATCCATCAGTCCATGTATTTGAAAGTGTGTGCTCTGGATGCCAAAGGCAAAATGAATAATGTACAGGCCTGGATCCCCAAGGCCTGGGGCAGAGGAGGCAAATGTCTGCGAGACTGTGGGAGGGGCGAGGGGCCCACCCCTAGTCCAGACGGGCTGCCATGGTTGTCTGTCTTATGTTCATGTGAAATGTGGTTCACCTTTCTGTCATTCTTCATTGTTTCTGGACCTTGATTAGATGCTCAGGTTTTTGAGCTCCTACTTCAATAAGAAAACGAATGCACACTCTCCTAAGGGGTGATAAAATTGAGATTGCATTTAAGATCAGGAAGTTAGGAGTGAATGAACCTGGGGCTTTATCACTGAAATGCATTTTCATCCTTATTTCCAAATGTCACATTTGCTTTCTCATACACCATAGACACAGAAAACCTAAACCACACCTTTGCTAAATTATGATATTTTAAGATAACACTTTCCTTGATCTCTGTGAAGCTCATCGGGATTACAGCATCGCTTTCTGTTTTCTGGCACAGCTAGGAAACATGCCATTTGCTCATGCCTTTCAGCACATAATAGTTCAATGACAATGAACATTTTGAGGGCCAGGTACCTCTTCTCTGGAGTTAAAAATTGAGGTTCTAGTCTTCTTCCAATAAACATTTCTTCAAACATTCAGCTGCCCATCTTTCTCTCAAGGATTACCAATTTTGCTTCCTAAATATTGCCCTTAAAATAGCCATCTAACAGTCTCTCTGACTTTATTTTTCTTCTATTCCAACCCATTTTATACAGTATTTTTTTTTTTTAGAAATAACTTCTTTATTTTTTATTTTTAATGTATTTTATTGATTTTTTTACAGAGAGAATGAGAGAGGGATAGAGAGTTAGAAACATCGATGAGAGAGAAACATCGATCAGCTGCCTCCTGCACACCCTCTACTGGGGATGTGCCCACAACCAAGGTACATGTCCTTGACTGGAATCAAACCTGAGACCCTTCAATCTGTAGGCCAACACTCTATCCACTGAGCCAAACCGCTTAGGGCTACAGTATTATTTTTTAAAAACAGAATCTTAAGGGATCTTTCTGCAAACATTTATTCATTCAAAGCTTCCAGAAGGAAGGACACTCAGTAGTGAATGAGGAACAAAATGAACACCGACTTAGCTGACCACACTAGGTGAATTGTCCTCCAGCTGATCCAATCAGGTCACTTCCCTACTTAAAATTCTTCTGTGGTACCCTGTTGCCTATAGACTAAAGTTCAAACTTGTTTCTAGATAGCAGATAGGCCCCTGCCAAACTTCCTTATCCGGGCTTCCTTAGTCTCTGTCACTTTTCTTTCCCTCTCTCTTTCCAACTGTCTGCCTCTTTCTTCACCCCATTCCATTTCCCTTACAAAGTTGCTACTCAACTACTCACTCTTCCCAAGGTCACAGTGCTCTCTCTTAGGCCCTTCCTGCTCTTCTCTCTGCTGTCTCAGCCTGGAACCCCGCTCCCATTTTTGTTTTCTGCTCACTTTACAAAGACCCAGCTCAAATGACCCTCCTCTCTAAACTTCTCTATCCTGATGTAGCCTGGGAGAGCTGTTTCACATTGCTTGTCATTATTAGTTCTCATCTCTACCCTCTCAACTAAATTGAACTCTCGCTGAGGGGGATTTTATGCTTTGTTATTGTTTTCTTTAATCCTTACCTGAGTATATGTTTTGATTGATTTCTAGAGAGAGAGGAAGGGAGGGAGCTAGAGAGAGAGAAACATCAACCAGTTGCCTCCCTTATGTGCCCCAACCGGGAGCAAACCCACAACCTAGTCATGTGCCCTGACAGGGAATGGAACCCACAACCTTTTGGTGTATGGGACGATGCTCCAACCATCTGAGCCACCCATCCAGGGCAAGAGTCTATGCTTTTTATTTTTGTGCTCAATTGCCTGGCACAAGGTCTGACACATCATAGATGTCAATAAATGTTTGTTGATGGAGTAAATGAAAGAATGTCACCTCCCTAGCTAGTGTTACACATTTTTCAATTTGCTCCAGGCACTTTAATTTTGGACTTTAGCCAAGAGCATCAGTTTGGCTGCATGGAATGAACTCAATTACTTGCTGTAAATTCTATTTCTTTACTAGCCTTTAAGTAACCATTCAGTTATTTATCCTTTGTCATATTGCAAACAGTGTTGAACATTTGCTGTTATCAGGGGGTTTTGCCAGTCATTGAGAATAACAAGATGTCCAGGCCAGATACCTCATTGCCTTCATTTGAATTCCTTCTAGGAAGGGAAGTGGAGATTGAGCAGGACAAATTTATCTTCTTACACACTTCTTCTGGCAGTTTTGGTTCTGGGCTAATCTTTCAATTCCAATAAAAACTTGAGTAAGGTGAGGGCAGGACCAGTTGACATATTGATCTGGTTATAAATGGCCCTGAAAGGTCCCTCTTGGCTTTGGCTAATGTCTGAGCTCAGGCCGCTCTGCAAGGCTGTATTATTTCTAGGTCAACCATTTCTTGGTTCTTTTCTCCCAAGCGAATGCTTAAAAACTCACATAAAAAGTATTTTCTAAGTAACGCAAAGGTGGAAAGTGAACAGTTTTTGTTTAGCTTCCAACTTACTGTTCTTTGGAAGACAGAAGGGCATTACCTTATATGCTGATGCTCTAGTTTGTTTGTTATGATTTTGTTTATCAGATGCCCACTCCCTTTTCTATTCCTCTCTGCTCAGCCTTCAGAAAAGTGCTGGCATCTGAGTTACGTGAGAGGGAGGAGCAAGTTTTGTAAGATGGCAGCATGCCAGCATTCTTTTACCTTCTGTTGTCTTGTGAGTGATGCCAAGTCATCTGGTGGCTACTTGTAGCAGAGGAAGGGATTATTAATTGTTCCCTGACAATTCTGTCAAGGATTTCTCAAACCACTGACTTAAGTAGCTATGGTAAAGATGTTAGAATGACAAACACATGGGCACTTAGTAGAATAAATATTCTAAAAAAATAAAAGTTTTGCCCAGGTCTTATTTTTACTTATTTTCACACCATCCCCCTCATCTCTCATGAAGTAGGCAGGATAAATATATAGAGAAGCAAAGCTAAGACAAATGACAACATCTCTTCCCAGCCACCGAGTGACCTGGTTACACAGTAATGAGTATAAACAGCGTGGACTCTGTGGCAAGGGAGAGAAAAATGCTGACAGAGCACTTGCTTTGATTGGATTTATAATATTATAGGAAGAAACTGAAAGTGAGAGGGAGAGGTAGGAAGGGGTGAGGTAATATGGGGTGAAGATGGGGCGACCTATTTATGGCTGCTCAGTGTCATAACTCAGCAGCTTTGTTTTGCCCACACAGTGAACTGACCTTCCCCAATACTCTTGTTTGACAGCCTTAGAGAATAAATTCCTCCTTAATCCACCTCCCAGGCCCAGCAGAGGCAGCAGGAACAGAGCAGCTCCATGCAGAACCAATAAGTTCACTTCCAGAGGCGAAAGGGTAATTCGTTCTGCCTGCTCACTCCATCACTGACCTTTCTGTTCCACTGCTGCCCAGGGTACCAATTAGTGCTAATTGCTGCCGATGGTGGTGAAAGATTCTGTGACAAGTCTCTGCTAAGAAAAGGGCTAAGACCCCTAACTCATTTCATGTAGAGTATACCCATGAGAGGAGGTACTTTGGGATAATTCAGCAATAAGTCTGGGCTGGGAAAAAGAAGATCATTACCAAGAGTACGGTGGTTTTCAACAGGCCTGTCTCATTATACTCCACTAACGGCTACTGAAAAAATCACACTTTAATTAATTTTCCCAGAAAGAAGAATTTTGCTACCTCTTATCCAGATCTTACTTTGACGTGGATGGACCAAACCTATCCCCAAGTTAAGAGTCAATCTAATTATGTCTCCGGTATAAATTCACTTCTTCAACTCCATCTGGAAGTGGCAGGAGATCTTTATGCCCAGCAAATAAATTTTTAACAGTCTTGCTGTCATCTGTCAGTTTCCCCAAATAAAGTTGACTAAGCATTGCTTTTAAGATCTTTCCATTTGACTGACAAGAAAATATCAGTGTAGTGAAGTAGGTATCCTTCTATCATTGCAATTGGCCACATTATTGCAAGTGGAAAATCCTCTCAAAGGGGATTGGTAGCCCTTGTGTCATATTTTAAAATTAATATAAAAGAGCTGCTTTGTATTAGTCAAGGAAAAGCTAAGAGTTTTCTCATTTGACCACAATATTGTTTAAAAAGCCAGTGTGTGTATGTGTGTGATATATATATCTAATATATATAAATATATTAGATATATATCTAATATATATAAATATTAGAGGCCCAGTGCACTGGGAGGCGGGGGGCGGGGGGGGGGGGGGGAGTTCCTCAGCCCAGCCTGTGCCCTTTCACAGTCCAGGAGCCATCGAGGGATGTCCAACTGACAGCTTAGGCCCACTCTAAGCTGGCAGTTGGACATCCTTAGCGCTGCTGCAGAGGCGGGAGAGGCTAATGTCACCACCGCTGCGCTTGCCAGCCTTGAACTGGCTTCTGGCTGAGCGGCGCTCCCTCTGTAGGAGCACACTGACCACCAGGGGGCAGCTCCTGCATTGAACATCTGCCCCGCCCCATTAGTGCGCATCATAGCTGTTCAGTCAATTTGCATATTACCCTTTTATTATATAGGATATGTGTGTGTGTTTGTGTGTATATAGCTAAAGCGAGCTTCAACTATTGCCAACTGCCAGTTATAAATAGCTTTCTCATTTGAAACAAAGCCTCATCTTTCAAATTGCTACTTTCTTAAGTAAAGAAAAAAAAAAAGTGAACTTCTTTCAGCACATACCAGCTGTTCCAGATGTTATGATTCCATATCTAGCACCACATTCTGAACTAAAAATATATTCAGGAGATTGACTTCCAACCTCCTTGGTAAAGTAACATAATAGATTATCTCATTTACCCCTTAGTTATGTTGTAGAAGAGTTTGTAAGTGGTTTGTAAGGACAGGGTTGTTTGATGCTCATTTTTCCCTAAAACACATTATGATTGATAATAAATTTCACTAAGAAGAATGAATGCTTTTGACTTTGTTTTACTTACGATGAAAAGCAACATAAGAGCTGATTGTTCTCATATTTACGAAAAACAAAAAGAAAATAAAGCAAATAACAGTAAAAGTGGGGCTTGGAAAAATTTGATTAGAGACAAAGAAGTTACAGGACTTCGGGGGATTTTCTAGAATCTGGGTATTTTCAGAGGCCATAGGATCAAACAGTTCCTATATTGGCCACCAGATGGCCGTATGAGACCAGAGCTTTGTGTGTAGGCAAATTGGTTGTGGTGGTAAGTGGTGGTAAGGGCAGTTTTCAGTCAATTGGGGATTTGTCAGAAAGTACACAACTGCCCAGCTTCTGTTTTTACTGCATCTCCTCAAATAGATCGCCTTCAAAACATCCATCCACCAGTGTGATATTTTAGAAATGGAATTCAGATGACTATATTTTCTTGCTCAGAACTCTCTAATGGCTTCAGAGCACTGGTAGAATAAACTCCAGACTTCTTATCCTGGTTTACAAAACCCTCATGACCTGGCCCATGTCTGCTTCTCTGAACTTATCTCATAACATTCTCCCCATAATCTGACTGCATTCTAAACACACTAGCCCCTGTGCTTTTTAAAAGAACAATGCTTGCTCCCATTCATGGTCCCATTTGCCTAGATGCTCTTATTCACATCTTCAAATGGCTGGTTCCTTCTTATCCTTCAGGTCTCAGCTCAAGGTCACTATAGATTAAGTCCATTCAATGTAAAGTATTAACCTAACTATTTCCCAACACATCACTTTAGTTTAATTCTCTGACTAAGCCTTAATCATGATCCATTTCCTTCCCTCTTCCTCCCTTCCTTCCTTCCTTCCTTCCTTCCTTCCTTCCTTCCTTCCTTCCATCAACCATCATCATGTTTGTTATGATCTATTTGTTATCAATTCCTCCCCACTGGAATGCAAATCCCTGAGGGCTGGAACTTTGTATCATTCGTTGCCATGTATCTCATTACTAGACTAGTGGCCATTCTTGTATAGAGAATGAATGAAGGAAGGCTTTAGATATTTATAAGCTAGATGTTTATAGCTCAAGAAGTACTAGTATTTGGATAATTATATAGAAAACTTGCCATAACTGATTTAACTTTCAGGTTTTTTTTTTTTTTAATCTACGTCTTTTAAAAAATCAAACATTTACTGAGCAGCAATTAAGTGCCAGGCATTGTTATAGCTACCAGAGAGAATCCTGAGCTGAATGTTAGTAACAAAAGTTATATTTTTGGAGCTGAGTCTAAATGATAAGGGTTTTAAACATATTACACCATTTAATACTTGCGATGATAATCTTAGGCAGGTGCTTCAATCCCTGATTTCATTTTACAGGCTAGGAAGCTATATTTAGTTAAGTAATTTACCTAAAATAGCATGTGTATTTAATTATGGAACTGGGACTCAAACCTGTTAGAAAACAGTCAAGCCTGAAGAAGTCATCAAAGAAGATGAACAATGAGCTTAAGCTCCAGGCATGCCAGATAATAGAAGTATCAGACAGTGAGTACAACATGATTAAAGGTATAAAGTGAGAAATTAAGTATCAAAATGAGAACAAGACTATCATAGTGGTCCAGATATATTTGACAAAGATCCAAAAAGAATTTCTAAAAATAAAAATATAGTAATTGAAATAAAAATCTCAGTGAGTAAGACAAAGTCCATGTAGAGGTAAACAGAGTTAGTGAACAGATAAATAGAGAATTAGTGAACTGGAAGATCAATCTAAGGAAATTATCAAGAATACAGAACAGAAAAAGATTAAGGGATGGAAATATAGTAAAGAGAAGTTTAGAGATGTAGAGAACAGAATTAGAAGGTCCAACGTATTTCTAGTAGAAGTTTTAGAATGAAATAAGAGAAAGTAGGGGGAGGGAAATATTCAGTTTATGGCTGAAATTTTGAAAAAATTGATTCATCATGTATATCTCCAGATTAGAAATTTCAACATACCCTGAGCTGAATAAATAAAATAAATCCACATATAAATACATCCTGATGAAACTTCAAAACATCACAGGCAAACAGATCTTAAAACTAAGCAGAGAAAAAGATGTAGCTCATCTACAAAAGAATGACTATTAAACTGACAGAATACTTATCAAGCAAAATAGATGCTCGATTATACTGGAATTATATTTTCAAAGTGCCAAGGAAAAAATGGTTAGCAAAAATTCTATGCTCAGTTAAACTATATTTCAAGAGGCAGTGTAAATTAATGACATTTAGAGATAAAAGGAGACTGAATAGTTTACCACCAACAAAACTCTTGATTAAAAACATCAGTATAAGTTTTTCTCAGGAAGAAAGAAATTGAACCCAGAGAAAGGAGTGAGATGTAAGGAAGAATGGTAAGCATGGGGGTAAATATGAATAAGCATTAACTGCATAAAACAACAATAATGGCAATGAATTGGGTGGTAAAACAAGATGGAATGAAATTACTGCACAATCATCCTAAAACCCTAATATGCAAATTGACCAAATGGAAGAACAATCGACTGAACGACCAGTTGCTATGACATACACTGACCACCAGGGGGCAGACGCTCAATGCAGGAGCTGCCCCCGGTTGGGGGCAGATCCTATGTTGAGCATCTGCCTCCAGAGAGGGAGGCAACTGGCGGCAGCAATCAGGGGGGCAATTGGGGGCAATGGAAATTGGGGGCCGGGGCCAACCAGCAGGTGATGCCAGGCCACCAGCCAAGGTGGGTGCCAGTGGGCCCCCCCCCCAGTTGTCCTGCCCACCGGTTGCCCTGCAGAGGGAGGTGACCGGTGGCGGCGGGGGGCAGGACTGGCTGGTGGGTGCCAGTGGTGGCCCCCCGATTGCCCCACCCACCAGTTGCCCCACAGATGGTCCTGATAGCCAGCCAGGCCTAGGGACCCTACCCTATATATTGGGAACAGTCTCTTGGATTTAAAAATTAAAACCTGGCAAGACTAACACTGAAAAAACAGGATGATGCAGCGATGACCTGCAACCTAGGTACATCCCCATGGGGAGCGGGCCTGAGCTGCAGTCTGGCCTCCCTCTGTGGGAGGTGACCAGGCTGATCAGGGGAAGGTGTCACCCCCCTCACCCTGCTGCTGCTGCCACTGCACAATCATCCTATATAATAAAACCCTAATGGTCTTAGAATGGGTTAAGTTCAGACATCCTGCCCTATCTATCTATCTATCTATCTATCTATCTATCTATCTAAAGAGGTAATGTGCAAATTAGCCTGGACGCCGTAACAGTCACGACTGCTCAGGAGGAGGCGCAGGTGGGTGGCAGGGGACTGTGTGCACGGTGAGGCAAGCCACGGAGGCGCAGGCGCAGAGCAGACACACACAGGTGTTTTTATCAACACAGACTCCAGTCCCTTCACCACAAAAAAATGACAACTTTCTTTAGGCATTTTGAAGATGTCTCTTTCATAGGATATGACATTTCTTTCTTTCTTTTTTTTTTCTTATCCTCACCTGAGGATATTTTCCCATTGATTTTTAGAGAGTGTGGAAGAGAGAGGGAAAGACAGAGAGAAATATCAATGTGAGAGGGACACTTCGATTGGTTGCCTCCTGCATGAGCCTTTACCTGGGCCCAGGTCAGGAAGGAGCCTGAAACCTAGGTACATGCCCTTAATCAGAATCAAACCTGGACCCTGCGGTCCACAGGCTGAGGTTCTATCCACTGAGCCAAACTGGCTAGGGCAGGTTATGACATTTCTTAGCCCCTCCACCAGTGAACCTTCGTTTTTTCCTCCAGGAGTGAGGTGGAAAAACCCTAGGTCACCTTCTTGGATTCTTATTAGGCAAGATACCAAGAACACTGTGAGTGGTGGTGTACAGGGAGCTTAGCCAATGAGATGTCGGAATAGGTGTTCCCTCCGCAGCTCATGCACAGAGGCAGGAGTGCTGTTGCACTGCGGCAGCTTGGGCAGGCCCCCCTGTGTGTGTCTGCTCCGGGCCTGCGCCTCCGTGGCTTGCCTCACCGTGCACACAGTCCCCTGCCACCTACCTGCGCGCACAGCCTCCTCCTGAGCAGTCGTGACTGTTACGGGTGTCCAGGCTAATTTGCACATTACCTCTTTATATAGATAGGTAGGGAGGGGGATCTGAACTTAACCCATTCTAAGACCATCTAAGGTTAGATATACCTGATTATCTTTGTATCTTAAGTATGCTTTTGACTATGCTGAGGTAATGCATAAATCCTGACGGGGTGACTCTCTTTGAGGTAATGGCTCAGAAATGCAGGCTTCTTCTATTCTGGGACACCACTGATTATAGACATGGCTTCTACACACACTGTGGAAGAGGAGGTGAGTAAAGCATCCCACAGGATGGGGGCAGCCAGACTTGGAAGTGGAATGCCTGGCTTCTGCCCTCATTCTTTGCCTAGATATCATTCCCATCACCCAACTTACCTGCCCTATTTTGTGTACCCAGAAATGGGGACAGTTTGTCAAAATACTAAAATACTAAACACAAAAAGAATAGGAATAGAACTTAAAACTTCCAAATAAATAGAGAAGACAAAAAGGAATAAACAAGACTTGATGAAATCAATAGAAAGCAGGAAATAAGAAAAAATGTAGAAAAAAGATGAAAAAAAGCATACAGTAAAATGGCAGATGTAAGCACAATAAATATAATTACATTAAACTTACCACTTATTATCCAGAGATTATACAAATAGGTTAAAAATTCTTTACAGGCAAAAATGAAAACACCAAGCTAGCTGTATGTAATTTATAAGGGACATATTTAAAATACAATGACACAACACTTGAAAATTAATGGGCAGAGAACAGTATACAAACTAAATACTAACAAAAAGAAAGCTATAGTCTAGCTATATTAATGCTAAGCAACATAAGCCTTAAGGCAAAAAAGCATGTTAAGGCTAAAGAGGATTACTACATTTTGATAAAAGAAATAATTTTAGGAGGAAAACATAAGAATATAACAACTCTAAACTTATAAATCACCTAATAATGCAGCAAAAATTGACACCGCTATGAGGCAAAATTAACAAATCCACCATCATAGTGGGAAATTTGTAGCACACTCTTTTTAGTAATTGTAGATCATGCAGAATAAGAATTTGTAAAGCTAGAGTGGGTTTGAGCAACACAGCTAAAAAGCCTAATCTAATTTACCTGTAGACAGCCAGCTCCCCATATAAAGAACACACACTGAGGAGGATTCTACTATTTCTTCAAGAGATGAAGACAGTTTAGACAAAAACAGTACTGATGGGTTTAAATGACAGTGGTAGGATTTACTACTTACTGAACTACTTACTGAGTTGGGGGAAGGGAAAGCGGAGTTGAGAATGATGAAAGCCAGCCAGGTGAGAAGTAATGCTATGGTGGCGAGAACAACAAAGCGTGAAGGAGAGTTTGGGTAGAACAGTGGGTGGTGAGTTCTGGTGGGGTCTCTCGAGTTTAAAGTGCATTTCCAGTGGAAGCTGGACTTCAGGTCCCGCTCTTGTGTCCTTTGTGTAATCTCCTGGCACATCTGGCACATCCCTATATCCTTGTTCAATAATAATATTGCCGATTCATCTTTATTTAATAGACATCTGTTAGTGGAAATGCTACTTGATCAGTCAGATAATATTTAGGGCCTTATGTTGAAGCAGCTGATTTTATTAGACACTGTTTACTAAGAATTGATCAAGGTACTTCAGTATGTAAAAGCTTTCCTTTTCAAGTGGATTATTGAAGTAAATATCGATTCCTCAATGGTGATCTATATCTCAAATCAGACCCCATAATAACAACCATAATTTATAAGCACTTAAGAACTTATGAACTCTTCCACATACGTTCTCTCTTGTGATTTTCACAGTAATTCCAGGATGTAGATAGAATAGGATTTTATTATTATACCCACTTTGCAGATGAGGAAATTGAAGCTGAAGTGATATGACTGTATCTTCTGACCTTGAAGTCCCCTGCTGGTTTTATAATTCAGTCTTTGCAGAGTGGCTTGTACTCTGGAAAAGGTTGAAATGAAAGAGTAGCCACATTCTGTATTCCTTTGGAGCTCAATGCAGAATGCTGTGTTCCCCATTTTTCTCTCAACTCAGGCTGGCTTTAAAAAAAATGTTTTTTTATTGATTTCAGAGAGGAAGGGAAAAGGAGAGAGAGATAGAGACATCAATGAGAGATACAAATTGATCCATCGCCTCCTGCACTGCCCCCACTGGGGACTGAGCCTGCAAGCCAGACACATGCCCTGATCAGGAATTGAACCCAGGACCTCTTGGTCCATGGGACAACGATCAATCCACTGAGCTACATACACCAGCAGGGTGCAGGCTGGCTTTTTTAAAAAAATATATTTTATTGATTTTTTACAGAGAGGAAGGGATAGGGATAGAGAGTTAGAAACATCGATGAGAGAGAAACATTGATCAGCTGCCTCCTGCACACCCCCTACTGGGATGTGCCCACAACCAAGGTACATGCCCTTGACTGGAATCGAATCTGGGACCCTTCAGTCCACAGGCCGACGCTCTATCCACTGAGCCAAACCAGCTAAGGCCAGGCTGGCTTTTTTAACATCTCTATGTCTGTGGGGAAGTTTTGAGCCTGGAACCCAGTTACACGTGTGCAGACATTTTTGTGCTTGCTTTCCGTTTGCCTCTTTTCTATGCTTTTTTACCCCCTCCCCTCCTTCCAGTGTGCCTCCCCATATTGTAATGGGCGGAAAGATAAAACTACAAGTCCCCAATGGATTCAGTTCTTTGGATTAAACTTTGACCAATGGTGCATGTGTACAATTTTCTGGAGAAGGGGTCCATAACTTGTGTCAATTCTCAAAAGAGTCCAAATCCTACCAAAATTAAGAACCACTGTAGACAGGGAATGGGATTGTAGGGAAAAATGTTTTAAGCAATTATTAGATTCCTCTTTTGCATTTCCACTCTTCCTTTGCACTCCATTCCCCCCCTCCCTCCCCTTGTAGAGGCCATGAGGTCAGTGAAGAAGTTATTATGGGACTTGGTGAAATAGCAAAAGTCAGGAAGAGAAGTTTCCAATGTCACAACCTGTTTATTCAGGAGCAAACAATAGGTTAGTATTAAGTCTCTATGATCAACCAAAACAAAAATCACCCTAAAATCCTATATTGTTTTTGATATCTCAGGAATAAAATACAGATTGTACAATTCAGTTTCCAAAAATTAATTATAGTATTTGTTACATTTGTTCATTTAAAAAATTGTTTTTCAAAAGTCATTTACATCCACTGGAATTAGCACAGAAAGGTAGCCTAGAAGACTTTGAAGTGCCTCTCGGCTCCTTTATACCTCTAGGCCTTAATTCTCTCTCTTCCCTCTATTTGAAATTTTCTCCTCTCACATTCCACTTGGCAAACTTAGTCTCATCTTCAAGACTTAGCTCAAATGGCCTTCCTCTGGGAAGATAGCTCTCAACCCATCTCTAGTCAGATGTAATCACTTTCCAGTCTCCCTACCTAGATTGCGCTCTCCTTGAACACAAGAACCATGTCTTTTCATCTTTAAACAAAATCCTCTTTAGCATCTAGGAGAGTTTCTAGCACAAAAGAAAATTAACGCGTCTTATTTTTTTCAAGTAGTGTGTAATACTTAAAAGTCTTTTCACTCAAAGATTTCTGAGAAAGCATGCAGGAAAAAAACAATGGGTGAATCACTGAAAGGAAAAAGGAACAATTTTGTTATCTTAGAGATTGGGTTGTGTTGTGACAATGGGGAGTCCCAATATGCTCTCTTAGATCACAGTTTTGGAAAACAGTCTCAGTAGCCTGCCTCACAGTTCTTCTGGCCTTAAAATTTTCTTTCCAAATAAGACCTGAACACAGGAAACTCTTGTTGACAATAAAAATTCACTTATTATTCACCAACACTCAATCAACAAATATTTATTGAGTGCCGTTTGGGTGCCAGGCATGGTTGTAGGCACTAGAACTAAAGGAAAAAAAAAGAAGAAAAATCCCTCTTCTCATTGAGTTTATATTTTAGTGTGACAGGATCAAAATTTAACATTGAATACAATAAATAAATAGATAATATGCCAAAGTGATAAGTGTCATAAAAGAAACAGAACAGTGTCAGGGGCACTGGGAGTTTTGAGAGAGAGTAGTTGCCTCCGTTTTAAGTGGAGTGGTCAGGAAACGCCCAGCTGAGAAGGTGACAATTGAAGGAAGATGGGTGAGTGAGCTATGAGGGTATCTTGAGGGAAAGCATTCTTGGCAGAAAGAACAGTTTAAACCAGTAGTTCTCAACCTTCCTAATGCCGTGGCCCTTTAATACAGTTCCTCATGTTGTGGTGACCCCCAATTTCATTGTTACAAATTGAACATAATTAAAGCATAGTGATTAATCACAAAAATAATATGTAATTATATATGTGTTTTCCGATGGTCTTAGGCGACCCCTGTGAAAGGGTCGTTCGACCCCCAAGGGGTTGCGACCCACGGGTTGAGAACCGCTGGTTTAAACAAAGGCCCTGGGGAAGGACTATTCTGGGAGTTTAGAAGGAATAGCAGACCGTGGGGCTGGAGCAAGCAAAGGGGAGGGTCATAAAAGATGAAGATAGAGGGATTAGGATGGGGTGGATCTGTAGAAGCTTGCAGGCCATTTTGAGAACTTTGTTTTTTTCCATGAGTGAAAGAGGAACTGCTGGAGGGTTTTAAGCAGAGGACAAATGTAATTTGGCTCAGAGATTTTAAAGGATCCCTCTGGCTGTTGTGTTGAGAACAGGTGAGGCGTGAGCAGTGGTTGATGAAGGGAGAAGATGCTGCAGTAGCCATGTGTGGTTGAAGGGGGTAGTAGCAGAGATGGTGAGAAGTGGCTTGACACAGACATTACCCCAAGCTTGGATCAGAGATGTGTGGTGAATGGTGCTTTACTAATCTGATTAAACATGACCTTGAATTTAAGACTCAGGGTGTGAGAGCAGAATATTGATTGGCTGCCTCCTGAAAACTCTTTATTGGGGATTGAGCCCACAACTCAGGCATGTGCCTTGACTGGGAATCTAACCAGCAACCTTTTGGTGTATGGGAAGATGACCAACCAATTAAGCCATGCTGGCCAGGGTTCAGGAATGTTTTGAAAGAGCTTCTATGAGAGTATTAATATGGATAGTAATTTGGAAGGTTTTTGGCTAATGACAATGCATAAGTTCCCTTTCCAGTGGTTCTCAACCTTGGCTGCACATTAGAATCATCTGGGAATCTTTTTAAAATCCTGATTTCTGGGCCTCATCCTCCAGAAATTCTCTTTCTTTGTCACTAATGTTGTGGCCCCACCCCATCACAAGGAAACAGAATTTCTGGGGGATGAGGCCCAGAAATCAGGATTTTAAAAAGATTCCCAGGTGATTCTAATGTGCAGCCAAGGTTGAGAACGACTGATTTAGACTAAAACCTTGCATTGTTTTATATGAGCCTTCCTCCTATAAAAGAACTACTATAGATTTATCATCCATACTAGGAACAAAGTTCCTCAGTACCTATCTTCTATTGCATTCCTTTATCAAGTCCATTTTTTTTTTTTTCCTGATAGGAGAAGTCAGGCATGCTTTATTTGATGCTTCCTTTTTCCTTCGGTTGCTCTTAATGTGTTTCAGACCTTCCCACCTTATGACTGAAGGGCTGCACCTTCCTTAGGTGACAGCGTCTCTATGGGAAAGTGGGTCAGGGGCACTGTAGCCACTGAAAACCTGGTGCTAGAGAGACAAACTAAAGTCAAACAAGCTGAGGTCAACACAGATCTCCTTGGAAAGAGGGTTAGAATGAGACTGACTGGCAAGTCTGATGTAGCATTAGGCAGCATTCTGGCCCTGAAACTTGACAGGCAGGTGGGAGAAAACATTAGTAAGACTAGGTTTAGCATGAAGAATCCTCAGAAAGATTAGTTGCTTTGATAAGGAGCCTCTGTAGACTGAGGCCTTTTATGCAGGGCAATTCAGATATGTTTAGTTGGCCCGGTCCCAGGTGGAGATTTACTAATCGTGAAGGGCCCTTATCAGGTAAGCAGAATCCAGTTCCCTTAAAAGGAAAGGCTTCTCCTTATCTAAGTCTATGTCTCTGGTAAGTGACTAAGAGAGGAGGAGCACAAAGCTGGACTTGGGATTCTCCCCAGGTGCTTGTTCTAGGGGATGGGCTGGGACAGCGTGGGGGAGTGGGAGAGAGTGAGGCTAGATGAGAGAAATTGCTTATTTTTCCCTGCCTTGCATTTCTCTCTGAAATTGTCAACATATAGAGCTAAATGGAGAGGTTTGGCCTAGGGCATCTTGCTGTTTCCCATTTCCCAGTTTCCAACAACTCATCCTGTCCCTCCAAATCTCTTTTGCACATCGTCATCATACCAGCCTTCCTGAAATGTGTTTTTTATGACCTCAAAAGCCTTTAATGACTTCTCCTTTCTGTGTGACAAATTCCAGTTCTCTTAGGTTGATATTCAAGAACCTTTAGTATCTGGCCCAACCGACCTCGTTATCTCCAACACAGATTTTCCACACAGTGAAGCAGGTGTGCTCCCTGTTCCTTGAATACTTCACAGCAAATCCCGTCTTTATGATTTGTTCAGTCTCCTATCATCCACTAAGAATGCCTTCCTTCACTCCTCTGTACTTATGCCAAATCCCAAAGATAAATGCCCATGTCCTGCGTGTTCCAGACAGCCTTCTCTGATCACTCTTGACTTCTCTCAAACCTGTTGGATCCTTGGCTTTCTTTTTATTTACCTAACTGAATTTGGTGATTTCTGGTGCGATTGAACATACAAAGGAACAAATGTGAAAAAATTGTACTTTATAAAAGAAAGCAGTCTAAACTTTCTCCAAGAAATGAACACCTTTAAGACATGCATCTTTTGCTTAGCCCTTTTGAGTATCGAATGTCTTTCTCTGTCAACATGGCACTTATTTAAGATCCACTGGGGATATTTTTGCATTACTGACTTTGAACAGACTTCAGGGGCTCATGTGGCAGAACATTCTGAGGGCATGCCCAGGGGGTTGAGTCCAGGACATTCTCAGTGACTTGCAGCTATCAGTTTTCTTTCTAAGTATGCCGACGCTATTTATTCTGGTCTAAAGGTGTTTCCAGGACACTTGATTATCAGTGGGAAAGCACATCTGAGAGCAGGATAACTAGGAGAAAAGTTATAGTGCTCCATACTTTAAACTCTGAAATTGTTAGTTTGAGAGAGACCTAAGACAGAGGTTCTTGGGGCTGTGGGCCAGGAAAGTGGGTTGGCTTGGTGGTAGAAAGTCTTCATGAAAACACAAGGACACAGTTTAGATCTCTAAGGCATATTGGCAAAGCACACTCTCTATATGCAGATCCCATATGTGAATAACGGGAATTGACTAACTTTTCAAAATCTTAGACAGATGGATTTTCATCTAGTGGGATCAGAAGCATCCAAACAGTTCTGAAGGCATTGTATAAATGCGTGCCTTAATGCAGCAAATGTTCTGAGGATAATATCTTCCTACATCAAATGGAAAAGAGTTACATCAAATGGAAATCGAGCTGTGTATTTTCTTAGTATCTTAGGCCACGACGCTCTGAGTGTTTAACTCAAAACTCTTTAAGCTATAATGGAGCATCCTTAATGGACCATTTGGCATATGTGGTGATGCTTACATGAAACAAACTTCTAAAAAATTTAAACTGAGCCTTTTAGAAGTCCCCACTGGGGAGCACAGTTACATTGAAAGGTTATATAATGTGTGACATCAGAAGCCTTTTGTTAGTCTCTTTTATAAAGGATTCTTCTTTTTATTTTCCTGACTTCTTTCTTTTCTTTTCTTCAAAAAACAATTTAGTATTTAACTAAATGAAAGATTTTCTGATACATCTATTTTTTTCCCAGAAATCTTATATAAAGGTAATAGACTTTCACGGTTTCCGTCTAGTCCAAGTTACATACAAGTTATATTTTATCTACATGTTTTCACTCATTTTTATAGGTAAAATTATATTTAGGCAGCGGTGATGATTGATATGAGAGACATATGCTGACACATTCAGATTAATTTGCATTTTAAAGAAATGTTTTAGTGTCTAGGTTGTAAACATTTGAACAAGATTTTTATTCTAAAATTAGTAACTATAATTATTAATTTTTAATACACATTGGTCCTAACATGTTATTAATTAGTAAAATTTAATTTAAAAGATAGTGATTTCTGTTGCATATGTGTATATATACATTTATTTTATGATGATGAAATTGCCATATTTTCTTTTTAATTATTTTGAGTAGAGGTCAGTAGTTTGCAATATAAATCTAAAAAAATTTATCAAGCACTGTCCCACGTGATCCTGTATTTCTACTTGTATAAATGAGGTTTGATGACCCTTACTAGTATATCACACAGGCTTAAGTCGAAGACAAAGTGCAGTACAGATTGTTCCTGTAAAATTTTTAATGTTCCTGCAATTATAGGGAACATTGTAATTCATTTTTCATTTGTTCATATATATACAGCAATTTATTTTATATGCAATACTCAGTAATTATGAGACAGTTACCCCCAAATATCTTGGCTATGTGAATTGAAAAGTATTCTTAGTAACCTTGTATTTCTTTCCGGAGAACCTATAAAAAGAAATAATTGCTTTTTAGAGAGCCCTGAGGGAAAATAATCTCTTGGCTCCACTTGAGAATCATCTGTCTGCTGCCTTTCTCCTCACCTGTCCACTAGAGCAAACCAGGAGGCTCACACTCAGCTTCTGTTGGAGAGCCTGATACCCCATAATTTGTCCAGTTAATACCTGGATCAAGACTGGAATTCTGCCTTCGAGCAAGTTATTGGGTTAAGATTCTAGAGTCAGAGACTTCAGTCATCCTTTGAGTATCTTTCTGTAAAAAATGGGTCCCTTCAAGCCTGGAATCCAGAATAAGTTTCTTTTTGTCTGTTTGTTGTTGTTGTTGTTGTTGTTGTGTGTGTGTGTGTAAAGAGCTGGTGCTTTAATTGCTGCAACCACTATTTTATTAACCAAGCATTTAGGTAGTACTGACTCTTTGCCAGATTCGTGCAAAATACCTTACAAATAATGTACTCAATCTCACAGTGTCTCTAAAATAGATAATGTGAATAGATAATGTGACTATTCCCATTTTACAGATGGGTAAGTAGCATGCCTAAGGTCAGAAAGCTGGAAAGGGGCAGAGCTAGGATGTGAACCTTGGCAGTCTCCTCCAGATTCTGAGCCACAATCTGGGCTGACATAGCATTCTGCTCTCCTAAGTCACCCTTCAGAACCTTCCGGTCACCTGCTCTGGCTAGTACCTCTAAGCCAGTCCTGGAGGATGTTCCTCCAGAGTCATTCAGCCCTCCCAGAAGAAACACCACAATTTTACAAACATTACAACCCCCTTCCCCACCTTGCATGTTACAGTCCAGCCACAGTGTCCTTTAACTGAGAGGGCTTTCTCAGACCTAACTGCCTGAACAGTTCTCCTCACTCCTCTCCTCTGGGATGCTTTCCCCTCCTTATTCATAAGACATCTTTCTAGTCACTTTTCAAGGTGTAGCTCAGTTGTCACCTCTTCTGACCTTTTCCACTTCTTGGCAGATTTGGACACAGATGCTTCTCTCTCTCTCTCTCTCTCTCTCTCTCTCTCTCTCTGCCTCTCTCTCTCTCCCTCAATGTTTCCCATTTGATCATGGCCCATTTATGCCTGCTTTCATTCTTATTTGAATCCCTCTGGCTGACTCTAGATTTGCAGTCTGGATCATTAGGCCCTGGAGCCTGATAATTCTGGGTGTCATGTGTGGGGATCAAATCCCACCTCCTCCCCTAATGAAATCCTAGAGAATTTCTGAAAAGCTGGCCATTACCTGGAGTAATGGTCTACTAGCATTCTATGGCCACATACTCCTTCTTGGGTGGGTCAGCCATCTGCTGAAATAACTCCCCTAACCATACTGGTTCTGGAATGCAATCTTCCAAATACAGATACATCACAAGAAAGACCTAAGTGTGCTAACTTGAAAGGCATTGGTGTTTATGGGAATCTGACCAAAATGCTAAAAACAAAACAAAACCAAAAAACTTTTAGTCCACTGAGAAAGTATTAACCTCATACTAAACATACCTATCATGTCCTCATGAGGATACTAGTAATATTAGTATTTCCATATGGGCTGGAAATAGTAAATGGTTAATAGCTTCCTCAGCAATTTGTTTTTTGTTATGAATTCTCCAGTAATCTGTTATAGTTTTGGCAAAGTGCAATAGTAATATACTTCTGTAATCATAAAAATCTACAGTGGTTCTTTATTTAGCCTGGTTTTGATATTTGGAAAACAGAGATATTAATTTCACATGCAAAGCGAGGATAAAAAAATGTCAAAAAACAAGTTTATAAGTCAAATATGTATTATAAAAAGTTGTTAAGTTTTATTTATTTATATTTTATTTTTTATTGATTTTTAGAGAGAGAGGAAGAGGGAGAGATAGAGAGATGGAAACATCAATGAGCTGCCTCCTGCATGCCCCCTCCTGGGGATTGAGCCCACCACTCAGGCATGTGCCCTGACATTGAACTAGTGACCTCTTCGTTCCTGAGTCAATGCTCAACCATTGAGCCACATTGGCTGGGCAAAGTTGTTATATTTTAAACGATTCTTTTAGTAAGTATACTTAAGTATACCTAGTGTTACTAATTCCTGACTTTTTTAAATTGAGATATAATTGACATAAAAGATTATATTAGTTTCAGGTGTACAACAATGTTTTGATATTTGTATATTTGCTAATGATCACCACAACAAGCATAGTTAACATCTGTCACCATGTAGTAGTTACAAAAACTTTTTTCTTGTTATGAGAACTTTTAAGATCTATGCTTTAGCCTCTTTAAAATATGCAATACAGAATTTTATTATCTAATAAAGAGGAAATATGCAAATTGACTGTCATGCCATAATGGTCAAGATGGCTGCACCCACAGCGGAAGCAGGGATTCCGTACCACAAGATGACTTCGCCCACAGCAGAGACAGGGATTCTGTAACACAAGGTGGCTGCACCCACAACAGAGGCTGAGTTCCCGTAAAGAGCCTTAATGAGCAATTAGCAGGGACCTGAGGCTGGGCCAGGGGACCTCAGGCCACACCCCCTGCCCCAGCACTGGGCCAGGGGACCTGAGGCTGCACCCCCTGCCCGGCGGGGCTTGACAGGGGACCTCAGGCCATGCCCCCCACCCTGGTACCGGGCCAGCCGACTGGCGCTTGATGGGGGTGGGGCTGGCCGGGTCTGGGTCTCGTGCAATTTTGAGGCTCATGTGCGTGAACGGGGACTTGACTCTGGTTCCCGTGGCGTGCCCCAGACTCTGACAGGAGGAAGATTTTCATATACATTTTACTAATTTTCTTTCATCTCTGACACTTTTATTATAGAGAAAGGGCAAATAGCAATATTAAAATATTTCCTCTAATTAATTCCCTTTTAATGTGCAGAAATTTTGTGCACCGAGTCACTAGTTAACTATAGTTGCTGTACTGTAAATTATATCCCCATGATTTATTTATTTTGTAACTGGAAGTTTGCACCTTTTGACCACCATGGCCTATTTTGCTCACTCCCCATCTCTGCCTCTAGCAACCACCAATCTGTTCTCTGTATCTATGAGTTTGTTTTCTATTTGTTTGATTAGATTTCACATATAAATGAGATCTTACAGTATTTGTCTTTCTCTGCCTGACTTATTTCACTAAGCATAATGCCTTGAACTTCTAACCATGTTGTCACAATGGCAAGATTTCCTTCTTTTTTCATGGCTGAATACTATTCCATTGTGATGTGTATATGTTATTATACACACACACACACACACACACACACACACACATATGCATACACACACAGGGTGGGGCAAAAGTAGGTTTAAAGTTGTATGTAAAACAGAGTTTAATCTTGTATTATTATTTATTAATTATGGTATTATTTTCCACATGAATAACTATCTGTCCATACCACATTTTAAAAATTCATTTATATATCAATGGGCACTTAGGTTGCTTCCATGTCTTGGCTATTGTAAACAATGCTGAAGTGAACATGGGGGTGCTAATTCCTGACTCTTTAATATGTTATAGTTACTTTTTACTTCATTGGGAAATAACATTTCTTTTAAAAAAAAATATTTTATTGATATTTTACAGAGAGGAAGGGAGAGGGAAAGAGAGTTAGAAACATCAATGAGAGAGAAACATTGATCAGCTGCCTCCCGCACCCCCCACCGGGGATGTGCCTGCAAATGCCCTTGAGTGGAATCGAACCCGGGACCCTTCAGTCTGCAGGCCAATACTCCATCCACTGAACCAAACCAGTCAGGGCAGGAATAACATTTCTTAATTGTAAGAAAATGGAAGGAAATAACAAGTTTTGGGTCAAATAAGCTACCACTTTGGGAAATCTTGTCTTAAGTGAAACCTGAATTTTGAATCATTCATAGGATGATTTCAGAAGCAACTGAAAAGACATGAAATTTTCTCTTTTCTGTCACCCACAGACAGTGGGGGCTGTTGTTTGCGAAAAAACAAACAAACAAACAAACAAATAAACAAAACCAAAGAGAACAAATAAGTGATCAACTGCAACTTTTTAAAGGAATGTTTGGATGTTGTCTTTCAAAAAGTTACCTTTAGCTGAAGAGATTTGGATTTTATTCTTTACCACTTTTTAAGTAGTATTAAGCAGTTATTTTATGTCTTTTCTGTTGTTACTAGAAGTGTTTAGTTGTAGATTCTGGTGATTTTGATAAGGTGAGGTTTTTAAAGTAATTTGAAAAGTGCAGTGAATGCATTACCACAAAATGAAGTACACAGTTACTAAGGATGGTTAACTTTTAACTTTTACCTTGAATCACTTCTCTATTGAATTGAACATAAACTTCTTTTGTCAACAGATGAAATAAAGTGAAAGGCATCTGTAAAGCACATGTTTCTTCCCAGGGAGAAGGAAACACTTTTACTGGTAATCAATGTACTCAGAGGGGTTCATGCCTTCTATTCCATTTATTACAGTTTTTGAAAATTGTTTAAAAGCCTTTGTAAATATTCCTCTTTTATATGATCAAGGCTTTCTGTGCAAATTCACAAGTTGCTGTAGAAGAGAGGTCTAAATCTATTTCTGGCTCTCATAAATTAGAAATTTTGCACGTATAATAAGTGCAGCCATGCAAGAAACAACCATGGATCTTGACCTGAATTATTTCATCCATTTTCCTACCTGGAAGGTGTCTTCTTTTTCAGTGCAATTAATTAAGCAAACAGCACCAACGTTGGTACTTTTGACAGATTATAAGAACAAAGGCTTTTGCATTAGGGCTTTCATCGTCTCCTAAGTAGACATTTCTCATAAATCCTGCATAGCAGATCTTTTGATTCTTCCTCAAAAGCTTTATCCTATTCCAATTGGCACTCATCACCACAGGAGGCTTGCTACTTGCAAATTTCTCTGTTGCTGTTTTCATTTCCTCTTCAGTAATGGAGGCAATCAGTTTCTCATTATCCAGAAGATCCAGTTTTGGCATTTTAATTTCAGCCCAAATTTTCATAATTTTTCTATTATCAGCTGCTAACTCAGATGCAAATATCAGTTTGGAGAACAAAAAAGAAAAAAGGGAAACATTTTACATCACTGCTATCTAATGATAAAATATAGAACCTATTGAAATAAAAAAGTGTGGTTTTTCTGATTCTGATTCTTACTAATGTACTGGTTATTCTTGACATTGGCATGCTTTTAAATGAAATTTGATAAGGATTTATTTAGAGAATTGTAACACATGACAGTGTTGACCTTTAACAGTCATTGCATTTCTACTTTGAGTATGGAACCACATTCGGTGTAATCAGGATTACAGAGAACAGGTTTAAGCCCGAGTGGAAAAATATTAGTACCGTTCATTAAGGGAGGAATTTTACTGATCTGCAGTATAGCTGGGCCCCAACTATGAGCATGGACTCTAGTAATTTTGTGTCAATCTGCACCCCCCGCGCCACCTCTCATCATTGGCCTTGTGTGTATTGAAGAACAAGAAGAATGACTATTTAAAAGAAGAGATAATAGCTCAGCCAGAATGGCTCAGCAGTTGAGCATTGACCTGTGAACCAGGAGGTCATGGTTTGACTTCAGGTCGAGGCACATGCCCAGGTTGAGGGCTTGATCCCCAGGAGGCAGCCAGTCAATGATTCTCTCTCATCATTTATGTTTCTCTCTCTCTCTCCCTCACCCTTCCTCTCTGAAATCATTAAAAATTTATTTTAAAAAAGATTACATGCATGACATAGCTATTGATGTTGACCTTGATCACTTGGCTGAGGTAGTGACTGTCAAGTTTCTCCCTTTCCATAATGTACTCTTATTTTTTTATTTTATTGTTTAAAGTATTACAAATAGTAGTACATATATCTCCTTTTTTTCACCATTGACATTCCTCCGGCCTCCCCTACTCTCCCCCCCCCCCCCCTCCCCCCGCACATGCCCTCAACCCCCCTCCTCCCAAGTGCCTTGTGCCCATGGATTATGCTTATATGCATGCATACAGTCCTTCGGTTGATCTCTTCCCTTCTAACCCTTCCCAGCCTTCCCGCTGTAGTTTGACTCTTTGGAAGGAAGTCACTACACACAGCCCACAGTTAATGAGTAGGGAATTATGCTCTACTTCTTGAGAGGGAATATTTGGATATATGTCTCTTCTCCTCCATTTATGAATTCATTTAATTATTTATTTATATCTATATAGACTCATCGATATTTATTTTATAATTTGGATTACAATCCAATACTACCTTCTTCATTTTGTTTCTCAGATAGCTTTAGGTTTGACCACTGGGAGCTATTTCAGTTGGCTCCTCTCCTGTCCCAGCACATAATATATATAGTTGCAAGTACATACTACATGTTAGTGTTCTGTGCTAGCATGAGGATTAGGAGGCTGCCATATCTGTCTGGGAAGGAGTGGGGTATGGGTAGCAGAGGTTAAAAGGTTCCAGAGTTCTGAATGCTCAGCTGGAAGCTTGGGTTACTTTGTTTAACGATTGAAAGGTCCTATATGTTCTTTTTTTTTTTTTTTTTTAATTTGGTCAAACATTTATTTATTTATTTTTAATTTAAACTCTTTAGTGTTTAAAGTATTACATATGTCTCCTTTCCTCCCCCATTGACCTCTCCCTGGCCGTTCCCACCCCCCAGCACATGCCCTTACCCCCCTACTCTCTGTGTCCATGGATTATGCTTATATGCATGCATACAAGTACTTTGGTTGATCTCTTACCCGCCCCCACCCCCCTGCCGTCCTTCTAAGGTTAGATAATCTGTTCTATGCTTCTATGTCTCTGGATCTATTTTTGTTAATCAGTTTATGTTGTTTATTATATTCTGCAAATGTGTGAGATCATGTGATATTTATCTTTCTCTGACTGGCTTATTTTGCTTAGTATATACGTTCTTAAATATGAGCGACATGAAGAATAGTGTATTGGAAGATTACTTTGACATCACCACGGATTGCATAGTTTCACTCATTCATTAATTTCACAAATGCTAATGGAAACCCTATTCTGCCACCTTGGAAATGCTTGGAAGTGAGGGTAGAACATGATGGGTAAACAAAACTAACCTTTACTGAGCAGCTGCCTGGTACATGGCATTTTATACAATGGATTTCATTTATTATTCACAACGACCCAATGAGATAGATACTGTTTTCAACATTTTACAGATAAGAATACTGAATTTTAGAATGATTAAGTAACTGGCTTGATGTTACGCAGTAAGTGGCAAAGCTGGGATTTAAACCCAGATTTGTCTCACTCCATACGAGGTAGGTTAAGAAGGCCACCAATTTTTTTGCTACTTCTTTCATTGAGTCATAAAGTCAAATTTGCCTCTCTTGGAATCTGGATTAGTGTTTTTGACTTAATTAAACTTATATGAATTCAGTAGAAGTAACATTCTAGAACTTACAAGGCTAGATCAAAAAAAGTCTAAAGCCTTCTTCCAAGTCTCTTGTTTTCAGGGCCTGGCTGGAGCTAAGTGCTTGTAGACAAGGAGAAGAGGCAGAACTGGAGCCGTCTTAACAGAAGAACTTGCATTAAAATACAGTAGAATTGCATCAGAGTTTGTAGAGGGAAAAGAGGGTAAGTTTGATATCAGATTGTCCTGAACTGGTGATTCTCTCTTCCAAGATGTTTGACTTTGGGCAAATTACTTTAACTCCCTGAGCCTCAGCTTCTTTATCTTTAAAGTTCAGATGATCTGATGATAATACTATCAGACACAATGAAGTAATAGCAGGTACTCAATGCATGTGTTCCCACAGTTTTATAAGCATACCTCTTTTATAGCACCTGCATCTCTGCATTGGAATTGTTCATTTTCTAGTCTGTCTCCCAAATAGACTTTAAGTTTCTTAGGAAAATTAGGTTATATTATATACTAGAGGCCCGGTGCATGGATTCATGCACCAGTGGGGTCCCTCAGCCTGGTCTGTGTCCTCTCACAATCCAGGACCCCTCGGATGTCAAAGAGCCGGTTTTGGCCTGATCCCTGCAGGCCAGGCCGAGGGACCCCCACTGGTGCACGAATCCGTGAACCAGGCCTCTAGTATGCATATAAGACCTTTGGTTAATCTCTTCCTGCCTTCCCCCCTCCCCCCTTCCCTCTGAGATTCATCACTCTGTTCCATGTTTCCATGCCTGTGGTTTCTGCTCCTGCACTGAGCGTCTGCCTCCTGGTAGTCAGTGCATGTCATAGCTACCGGCTGGTCGGCCAGTCGGCCGGTTACTTAGGCTTTTATATAGATAGACTAGAGGCCCAGTGTGATTCCTTG
Source organism: Myotis yumanensis (assembly GCF_028538775.1). NCBI lineage: Eukaryota > Metazoa > Chordata > Mammalia > Chiroptera > Vespertilionidae > Myotis > Myotis yumanensis. Next base: position 37,358,038 of record NW_027223754.1, on the reverse strand, counting down.
GCCTGGCCTGTGGGGATCAGGCTGAAACTAACTCTCCGACATCCCCTGAGGGGTCCTGGATTGTGAGAGGGCACAGGCCAGGGCGAGGGACCCCACCAGTGCACGATCAGGGCTGGGGAGGGACCATGGGAGGGCTCCAGGGTGTGCCCAGCCATCTCGCCCAGTCCCGATCGGGGCCATTGGGGCCAATCAGGGCTGGCTGACTGGGGAGAGACTGCGGAAGGGCTCCAGTGCGTGTCTGACCTGTCTCGCCTAGTCCCGATTGGCCAGACCCCAGCAGCAAGCTAACCTACCGGTCAGAACGTCTGCCCCTGGTGGTCAGTGCACGTCATAGTGACTGGTCTAATGGTTGGACACTTACTAGTAGCATATTAGGTTTTTATTATATAGGATTTTTTGTATTCTTGGTGGCTAGTATAATAAACAGAATAGATATTGAAATAGTTGTGGAATGAAAGAAATACTTGATGTCAATGAGTAGAGCCTCACTGTGGTAGAGGAATGAAGGAAGGGTATCTAGCTTATTTGGTTCGGAGATCAGAGGTAACATTGATTAACAAGGAAAAACAAGGCAGAGAGAATATTAAGAACAGTAGGGAGTTGATTAGTAGAGACAAATGCAATGCTAAGTTAAGAGTGTTAATAAGGTCCAGGTCAGGTGTTTCAGGAAGAAATGAGTACTGAAGAACAGAGGCAGCTTAGGACTTGGCAAGTCCATAGAGATACATATACCCATATGCACAGTGTATGCACAGAGGAAGGTAGTTTATATAATTCTTAAAGAACTCTTATCTACTCATTCAATGATTACATGTTTATGACTCATCTAGTTTACTTCAGAACTGTATGAGGAACATTGCAATGATCCAAACTGTATGAGGCATGAAGAATTTGTAATGAGCCAAATAGGTAAAATGTTTCTCCCTCATTAAACTTATAGTCAAAAGAGAGACAGGCATTGAACAAATCATGATCTAAAACAACATGTAATTACCAATTGAAATAAGTTCATTGAAAAGAAAGTTATAGAGGCTGCTTTTTTTTTTTTAACCAGTGTCCACTCTGCCTGTCTTTAATAATAGGATGTGTGAGTTTTGGTTGGGAATACCACCACAAACCTATCATATCTTATATCATCTCTTGTCCAAATGACTAAGTTCTGTCTAATGGGCTATGAACAGAACTGATTTTTACCAATTATGGGAGGTGTACAAAAAGTAATTATTCCCTACCCTTTCTCCCTTCCTGCTGGCTGGAAGATGCTGAGAACTGAAACAGCAGCCTTGGATACCAAGATGGAGGCTGCAGTTTGAAGATGGAAAAATCCCCCTTACAGCTTTGAATTCATGGATTATAATGTGACAGAGAAATGAACTTCCATCTCATTTAAGCCATTATTTATTTAGATCTCTCTGTTAATGCAGCTTAGCACATGCCCTAACTCAGTGGTCAGCAAACTGCAGCTGGCGAGCCACATGCGGCTCTGTGGCCCCTTGAGTGTGGCTCTTCCACAAAATACCATGTGCAGGCGTGCGTGTATGGTGCGATTGAAACTTCGTGGCCCATGCGCAGAAGTCGGTATTTTGTGGAAGAGCCACACTCAAGGGGCCAAAGAGCCGCATGTGGCTCCCAAGCCGCAGTTTGCCGACCATTGCGGCCTAACTAATACAGAAGACTATGAAAGAGGGGAACCCAGTTTGAGTGTGTGGGGGGGAGGGGCAAGGAAATATCCAGTGAGGCAGTGTCTATGAAGTGGAATGATGAAAGAGTAAGAGTGCTCCAGGCAGAAGAACAGCACGCACGAACCCTGCAGTAGAAAAGGACTTGATAAGGAGCAAGCAAGGATGTGTAAGGAATGTGGGAGACAGTAGGGGAGAAGTGATCAGGGCTAATCCTAAAGGAAATAGAAACTCACTGAAGGTTTTAAGTACTGAGGTAATCCAGCATGATTTTTATTTCCAAAAGATCCCTCTGACTCTATCAGAAGGACTGGGCCGATGAGGGAGATCACTAAGTCTCAGATAAAGAGGATGGCAATTAGTATTAGAGGTGGAGATGATGATGCAGAGAAGTGATGGGTTTGAGTAACATTTTGAAGGTAGAATTATCAGGTCTTTCTGATACATAGGATGCGTGTCACTGAGAGGAAAGGTGCCTTCCAACCAATCCCCACATTTTGAAAAGAAAGACTGAAGGAAGGAAAGAATTGGCAGAGGAAATACACATGTTCAGTTTATTTTGAATGCTATATGTTGAAAGAGACAAAACCAGTATTCAAATCCCATCATTGACAATTATCAGCTGTGTGTGACTTTGGGAATGTTATAATTTTACAGATAAAAAATAAGGTTTAGAGGTTAAGAAACATAAACTCGCCCTAACTGGTTTGGCTCAGTGGATAGAGCGTCAGCCTGAGGACTCAAGGGTCCCAGGTTTGATTCCGGTCAAGGGCATGTACCTTGGTTGCGGGCACATCCCCAGTAGGGAGTGTGCAGGAGGCAGCTGATCGATGTTTCTCTCTCATCGATGTTTCTAACTCTCTATCTCTCTCCCTTTCTCTCTGTAAAAAATCAATAAAATATATTAAAAAAAAAAGAAACATAAACTCAGCATTTGAACTTAAAATCGAATGCAGTAGCATGCAATGTATGTAAGAAATTGAACGTCTAAACATTGCAGTGCTTGCTGGTAGGAAACTAAAATGTACTGGGGAGTGGGGAGCATTTCCAGTCAGGCAACTACAAAGTGTTCTACTCTGGAAATGACAAAAAGAAACAGAATGACTTTAATACTGAGGCAAGATGTAGCACAGGCAATTAGGGGCTGTAATGCAAAGTCTGATCAAATAATATCAATCAGACTTCTAGGAAAACCTATTAACATAACCATCATTCAAGTCTATGCTCCAACCCATAAAGGCTGAAGAAGAGGAACTTGAAAGCTTTTATGCAACTATCCAAGAAGAAATTGATCACACATCAAAATAAGACATGCTGATAATTATAGGTGACTTGAACACAAAAGTAGGAATTAAAATGTAATCAAATGTCATTGGAAACTTTGGAGTAGGGGTCAGAAATAAAGCAGGAGATCAGCTCATGGATTTCTGCAAAGTCAACTTGTCCATCACAAACACATGCTTCAGACAATCAGATGACTATATACATGTGCATTACCAAATAGCCAATGTAGAAATCAAATAGACTGTGGAAGCAGGAGATGGAGAAGCTGTATTCCCTCTCCCAAAACAAGACCAGTAGCAGATTGTGGTACTGACCATGGATTGTTAATATCAAACATGAGAGTAAAGCTGAAGAAGAGAACCAAAAGAATCATAGTACCAACATGTAACATAAATAACACACCTGATGGGCTTAAATCCCACAGATTTGCATTGTTAAATTTAATTTCCCAAAACCAGAAGAACTGTGAAGTGAAACTAGAAATATTAGGGAAGAATGCAAAAAGATAATGCCAGAAGCAAAAAGGAAAGAAAAATTGAGAGGGAGGGATAGTCCTGATGGACAGGAAGCCAGTGTCAGAACAGAATATGTATGGAGAGACAGGATAGTTTCCTGTAAGCCAAGGTCTCAGACAAGGATGCATTTTATCTCCCTATTGTTTAATCTGTATGCAGAATCTATCATACAAAAAACTGGGCTACACTCAGAAGAAGGAAGAGTGAAAGTTGGTGGGAGAAATACCACTAACAACATATGCAGGTGACACCACCTTACTGGTAGAAACTAACAATGTTTTGAAAGTACTTCTGATGAAAGTGAAAGAAGAAAGTGCCAAAGCAGGACAGCATTTCAATATCAAGAGGACAAAAATCATGACTATAGAAGAAATACACAACTTTAATATAGACAATGAAGACTTCAAAATTGTTAAAGATTTACCTTGGCCTACTAATCAGTTCAAATGGAGACTGCAGTCAAGAAATCAGGCTGAGACTTGGAAGGGTAGTAATGGAACCATGAGGAAAGATCACCAAAACCAAAGATCTGTCATTAGAGAACAAGCTAAGATTATTCACATCCTCATATTCCCAATTACTGTGTATGGATGTGAAAACTGGATAGTGCAGAAGACTGATGGGAAAACACATTGATTCATTTGAAATATGATGTTGGAGGAGAGCTCTATGGGACTGCCAGAAAGATAAACAAGTCGGTCCTCGAACAAAGCAAGCCCAAAACATCACTGGAGGCAAATGACAAACCTGAAGCTGTTCTACTTCAGACACATCATGAGAAAGCAGGGTTCCTTGAAAAATGCAATAATGCTGGGAAAAATGAAAGACAGCAGGAAAAGAGGACCAAATATAAGATGAATTGACTCCATAAAAGAAGTCATAGGCACGAGTCTGCAGAAGCCGAGCTGGGCTGTTGAGGACAGAACATTGTGGACATCACTCATTCATAGGGTCACCAGGAGTTGGAGCTGAGTCAGTGGCATGCAATACACACCAAGTACCATAGTAAAAAGATAATGGGCTCTGGAGACAGATGCTCAGTTATATTACTTCCTTATTGAGTGACCTTCACAAAGTCACTTAAATTCTCAGAAACGAAGAATTCTCATGCAAAAAAAAAATAAAAAAATAGAAGGGATTTTTTAATCCCTTGTCATAGAGATTAAAAAATGGTAATTTTTATAAGACACCCAGAAATGTTTCTGGCAAAAAAAAATGATGCATAAAGGTATGCTCTCTTTATATTTCTCCAAGTTGTTTTCTAGTTGAACCTTACAGTGGGTGTTTGATTTGTGTAGACATCAGATAATTGAGTCCTATATTTTTATACCAAAACTCAGAAAGAAAGGAGGCTGAAAGACAAATCCAGGCTGCTCTGCCTGGACTACTGCAGTCATGTAATAACTCTTGTTCTTCCTGGGTTCGAATGCTCAGACTGGGAGGTGAGTCCCCAAAGAACATTGAACTTGGACCCTGTGACTCATTGGTTAGCATGCTCTGTTTTGCACTTTTCCAGAAGGTAAACATGACCTTCTGGAAAAGTAATTATCAAGCTCTACTAGTGAGATCTGAATGCAACTTCAACAGATGTCATCATTTTTTAGATTTTTCATTTATAGATACTCCACCTAGCCTCCTGGAATCTGAGAACATTTACTCATTGTACTGTGGGGAAGTGTTCTGGGCCTAAAGCAAGAATACTACTTTCAAAGTAAAAGGACTAAATAATTAATAAGAGGACCCACTCAAAGGTGAAATTTGGCCAAGGTATTAGGACTAGTATGCAGTGAAATGCCTAAGGTATATCATGGATATTTGATGAAAGTATTTGGTCATCACTGTGATTTAAAAATTCATCCAGTGACCTAGAAATTCTGAAGAATGGTTTTTAAAAAAGATTTTTTTGGTCATCTCAGAGTATATTGGATTGTGTAGAATAGATTCCTTCTGCAGAATTATCCACAGGGGATGTCCTTCATCTTAGTGTGACATGGGAAGTGGGATTGGACACTGGGGTAGCTGGACATTTATCTGGAGCTTTGTAAGACAGCTTGTTTCTTTTGCACTTTAAAACAATGAGGGGATGGTGTGCAGTTCAGAATGAAACTTTTAGAAGCTCAACGCAGGAAGCTGTCATGGTGGGAATCTGCCTATATAATGGTGTAATTAGATTCTATTGCGAAACAGGTACTTGCCTTTTAGAGAGTTTTGTCTCTATTAGTTTATTATAATGAGTTCCTTCAATTTCTGGGACATTACTCTTGCAACTCTTGATGATGGGCGTTGGGTTTTCAGTATTCCAGGTACCACTGTTATGTCTCCTTTCTGGTACTGGATTTTAGCAATTCTCAAGATGGCCTTCCATTCTATACCCACATCTATACCTAGTTACTGAGGAGGGTGATATAAGGAGAAGAACACTTTGCTATTTGTTATTTTTATTTAAAAAAAGAGTAGTTGAGCAAACTGAGAGAAATAGGAATGAAACTAAATTGTGCTGAAGAGAAATTCTATTCTTTTACCTTTTAGATTTATTATTTTGTACAAGTAGATCATCTATAGGTTAAAATAATTATGAAACTTGGAATTTATCCAGTTCTGTAGTGGGTAATTACAAAATTGCTTTGTTTAATTATGTGGTATTTTATAGGACGGCATTTTTAACCTTTGTCACTAGCGCCAAATGGAAAGAGACACAGCTCTTCATAATAAGTATCATAATTTTAATTGCACCTAAAGTTTATTTAGAAGCTATTCATTTTTAAAGACATGCCCTAATTTGTGTAATTTTTTAGTAGGTAAAAATTGCTGAAGTAAATTGGTTTGTGATAACAAAAGTCAAACAAGAATAACTGCGTATTAATAGTCTGCCCTACTATTCAAATTTCTTGAGTCCAGCTTTGACTAACACAGACACTGCCAATTCATTTTGAAACACGAGGCAAAGCCTTATGTAATCAAGTGGCTCATTAGAGAAGATCAGAGGATTTTAAAATACACTTAAAAAGCAGAACTAATATTTTGTATTTTAAAATGAGATCAAAGTGGACTCCATATCCAGAAGACCCTTTGCATATATTATCCTTCTGTGTTATCAGAAGTGACTTTCATTGACATTTACTGTAAGTCCATGTACATACTAATGACATATTAAACAGTTAAACCACCACATTTATTTATTCAATATGATTATCAAATGACTTATGTGCAAGGCAATGAAAATCCAACACTGCACATAGTGTCTTTTTTGATACTTTTGTCTTTAAAATGCAACTACACAGATGACACTTTAATTTATTTATTTGAATTTATTGGGGTTACTTGGTTAATAAAATTATGTAGGTTTAAGATGTACAGTTCTATAATACATCATTTATCTATTACATTATGTGTTCACCACCCTGAGTCATGTCTCTCTGCATCACCATTTATCCCCCCCTTTTTTCTCTCCTGCCTCCCCTAAACCCCATTTCCCTCTAATAATGACCATGTTGTCTATGAGGTTTTCCCCCTTTAATCCCTTTACTTTTTCACCCAGCCCCACTACCCCCTCCCCTCTGACAGCTATGAGTCTGTTTTTATTTTGTTAGTTAATTTTGCTTATTAGATTCCACTTATAAGTGAAATCATACAGTATTTTTTCTCTGACTGGCTTATTTCACTTAGCATAATACTCTCCAGGTCCATCCATGCTGTCGCAAAAAGTAAGATCTCTGTCTTTTTATGGCTGAGTAGTATTCCATCATGTAATTGTACCACAACTTTTTTATACACTCACCTACTGATGGGCACTTGGGCTGCTTCAAATATTGGCTATTGTAAATAACAATGAACAGGGTGGAGCATATATTCTTTGAATTAGTGTTTCAGATTTCTTCGTATGTATTCCCAGAAGTGGAATCACTGGGTCATAAGCAGTTCCATTTTTAATTTTTTTGAGGTAACTCCATACTGCTTTCCACAGTGGCTGCACCAATCTGCATTCCCACCAAGAGTGCATGAGGGATCCCTTTTCTCCACATCCTCACCAACACTTGTTGTTTGTTGATTTATTGAGAATAACCATTCTGACAGGTGTGAGGTGATATCTCATTGTGGTTTTAATTTGTATTTCTCTGATGACCAGAGACGATGAAGATCTTTTCATGTCTATTGGCCATCTGTGTGTCCTCTTTGAGAAGTGTCTATTCAGGTCCTTTGTCCATTTTTTAATTGGGTTTTTGTTTTTTTGGTGTTGAATAAATTCTTTATAAATTTTGGAAATTAACTCCTTATCAGATGTATCATTCATAAATATGTTTTCCCATTCAGTGGGTTGTCTTTTTATTTTGTTGATGGTTTTCTTTGCTGTGTGAAAACTTTTTAGTTTTACATAGTCCCATTTGTTTATATTTTTGTTTGTTTCCCTTGCCTGAGGAGATATGTCAGAAAAAACATTGCTATGGGAAATGTCTGAGATATTACTGCCTGTTTTCTTCTAGAATTTTTATGGTTTTGAGTCTAACATTTAAGTCCTTGATCCATTTTGAGTTTATTCATGTATATGATGTAAGAAGGTGGTCCAGTTACATTTTTTGCACATATCTGTCCAAGTTTTCCAACACCATTAATTGAATAAGTGATCTTTACCCTACTGTATGCTCATGCCTCCTCTGTCAAGTATTAATTGACAATGAAGGTGAGGGTTTATTTCTGGGCTCTGTATTCTGTTTCCATTTCTAAAAGTTTATCAAATTAATTTCTGGCTGCATTGTCAGAACAAAGTAGTTTATTCTGCAACTATAGAAAATCTTCAGATGTCTCAAGGACTTAAAGCAATAAAATCAAATGTTTCTTAACATCCTGGTGTAATTTGTTTTGGGGAGATGGCAGTGAGGAAGGGTGGGATGGGAGCTTTGCTGTAGGGTAACTTTCAGACACTTCATCTGCTATCCTTAACATATGGTGCCCAATTTCACCACGGAAGGGAGAAGAGACTGTAGGAGAGGATCTTTTAGTGATCAGACCTGAACATAAACTAAATCTGTCCACATTATTGGCAAAAATTAGTCTCATGGCTCCACCTAGATGTCAGGGGCTTAGAAATCAAGACTTTGGTGTGCCCAGGAGGAAAATAAAGTTTTGAGGGAACACACAACAATGTTGTGTGAATCTCTAGTGTTATTATAAAGATACTATATTTGAAAAGTTAGGGCAATGTATATAAAATAATATATGTGAAATGGCTGGGGTAATTTAAATCACTCCTCAATATGTTGATTTTTTAAGTCTGGAAAGATAGATTGGGGCCAAGATATCAAGGCCCTTACATAATTGCCAATTAAGGAAATTATAATTCACTCCATAGGTTATGGGATGCAACCAAAAGCTTTTGAAGAGGGGAATTATTTCAATAAATTTGTGCATTAGGAAGAATGAACAACTGTCTATAGGCTGGAGATTCTTGGAAAAACTGTAGACAATTGTCTTTTTTGGTTGTTGAAGAACTATAGGGCCTCCACTAGGGCAGGGTCAGAGGTAATATACAAGAATAAGAAGCACTATATTTTACTAGTCTTTGTATCTGTGATAGCTTTTGCAGAACCTGTATCATAATATGTTAAATGTTGCTGAATGAACCAATGATGACTCAATGAATGGTTAAGTATATGAATTCCATTCTGTAGATCAGTTAATTTTATATATGGCTGTCTCATCTAGATCAAAAACTTGTTAAGGTTAAGAATTGTTTTCATCTTTCTATAGGAAAGGTCATGATGACAACCTAATAAGCATAAATAATTTAGGAATATGTGTGGCAGTGGCAGTTGCAGTGACTCTTCATACATGCAGATTGGTGAACAGGATTTTTCTGCTGAGAATTACCCTGGCTACACTAAAATTAACACCCACACAGTGAAGGAACAAAGCTCATGAACCAGGGAGACATGGAAGTCTTTTAGAAATAGAGATAAAAAATATGTGGTTTAAAATCTTTTATTGATTTTTAGCCTAAGTTTTGAGCTCCTCAGCATTACATTTTAATTAAATATTTATTTGTTAAAGCTTAGAGGAGTAAATGAAATAAACACAACTTCCAATAAGAAGCTCAAAGAGTTAAAATAAAGGAATATTGTTAAACTATCAATGATTTTACTAAAGAAAAACTATAATGGCAATGTGTTTTCAATTTACATGGGAAATCTAATAAACAGAACATTATGTTTACTATATTGTTTTAACTAATGTTTAAATATAATTATCAGGATTTCCATGATTTAGTAGTTGCTTCTGATACACTATTTAAATACTTATTTTGCATTTCTCTGTTTTTCTAATGAACTTTTTTTTAATCAATTTAAATGAAATTGATTGGTGATGGAGAATTCCATAGAAATGAGCGAATGTACTTAAAATTGTATGATATAGTTATGTCAATTACAAGGTGAAAAATCCATTTATTGATTCAATAAATATTTATCAGCTTTCTTCCATATGATAACTCTGCACTAGGGGTAAGGAATCCAATGGTGAATCTGCAGACAGCAGAGAGCCAGCACATTGAATCTTTGCCCTTCAGTAGACTGAAAGAGATGATAACAAAAATTTCCAAATATTTTTTGGCCAAGAGAGCTTTTCTTAGGAATATTTCATGGAAAATATCATTTTTCTATAATTTTAAGAAAACAATATTTACATTTATATTGTAGTGTGTGCTTGTAATATTGATTGAACCATTGTTACAGCTATAAGGGGCCAAGAATCAAAGGGCTAGCAACTTCATCTTACTTTGTTTCCTAGTCCTTTTAGTTTTAGAGTTGAAAGAACTCTATAGGTGTTTTCAAATGTACGGCATATATGCACACATTTTTAATACACATAGTATTGTATGTATTATATACCTATCCACACTGAAATAAGTATGCCATGATCTATTTTCAATAACTGAGAATGTAATAAAACTCTAAGCACATTCTTTGGCAAAGTAAATAATGTCTGAATTATACTGGCAAATCTCAAACCTGCTGGGCTCTTTTGTTATGTATATATATATGTATATATATATATATTTGTGTAAATTAATATTGGAACAGTTTAGCCAACTAGAAATGAGAATGTGTGACAAATGCTTAAATATTCCTGTGCAATTAATAGAATGACTTATTAATTGGAGCAGCGAAGAGATGCACATTAGCTTTTATGGAATTTCACTTTTCGTAGGTCATGAAGGTTTAGGACCACAGAATCCTAGCCTCGTAGACACATTGTAAAAGCAAATCCAGCTGAAGATCAATTTTATTCTATTATAATTGTATTTGTTGTTTTCTAATGCCATAGTAATTTTAAACAGATTAGACAAACATTACTCCTATCAACAGGAGCAGAACAATGGTTCTGGGAAATGTTGACCATGGATCCCCAAACAAAGGATATCTGATATGATTGGCTTGAGCTAGGCTGTGTGCTAAGTTTCTCTTTGGTGATTCAAAATATTTATTGCTACATTAAAGTACTGAGAAGGGCTTCAGTGAAAAAAACAACCTATTGAACTTTGTTTGAAGTTAACAAACCAATTTAATTGTGCAAGCAAAGGCTATTTTTCTTTGCACACCAATTAACACTACACAGAAGAGTTTTTCTTTAACATCAGTTTGGGAAGTACTGCATTAACTAATTCAAAGGCCATGGTTGATATTATTAAAAACTGTAACTCAAAACAAACCCTAAGCCGAACTGAATACAGCAGGTCCTCAAATTTAGGTTTGTTACAACGTTGATGAGAAAAAGAATCAATTACTGGTGAGGCAACTGTCTCTGTGGAGTTTGCACTGCTCCTCATGTCTGGGCTGGTTTTCTCCGGAGCCTCTGGTTTCCTCCCACTCCCAAAGATGTGCATGTGAAGTGAATTGTGTCTAAACTGTCCCAGTCTGAGTGAGTGTGGGTGAGTGCACCCTGAGATGGAAGGGTGTCCTGTCTAGGGTGGGTTCTTGTCTTGTGGCCTGAGATGCCAGCATGGGTGCCTGCCACCCGTGACTCTGAACTGGAATACATGGGTTGAAAAAGAATTATCTTACTTGTCTGTATTAATATTTTTTTAAATGTATGTCTAGCTCATATTTATTTCAGTTTTTAATATTAGACATGTTTTAGGTCTTTTTTAAAGAAGTTTTGCGATGTTTTTTATGACCAGAAATATGCTGTTTGTTCTTAACTCTTTTTTTAAAACAATGTATTTTTATTGATTTCAGAGAGGAAGGGAGAAAGAGAAAGAGATAGAAACATCAATGATGAGAAATAATCATTGATTGGCTGCCTACTGCATGCCCCACACTGGGGATTGAGCCCGCAATCCGGGCATGTGCCCTGACTGAGAATCAAACCAATGACCTCCTGATTCATAGGTCGACGCTCAACCACTGAGCCATGCCGGCTGGGCAGAACTTAACTCTTTTTTAAAAAAAAAAATATTTTATTGATTTTTTACAGAGAGGAAGGGAGAGGGATAGAGAGTTAGAAACATCGATGAGAGAGACACATCGATCAGCTGCCTCCTGCACACTCCCTACTGGGGATGTGCCCACAACCAAGGTACATGCCCTTGACAGGAATCGAACCTGGGACCTTTCAGTCCGCAGGCCAACGCTCTATCCACTGAGCCAAACCGGTTAGGGCAGAACTCAACTCTTTAACTCTTGTTTATATCAGTTAGCCTATGATAAAAATGGTTTCATTATACATTGTTTTGCTTAAAGTCCCAGTTTCCAAGAACCTATAAACAACTTTAATGAGGACTTACTGTACATTGATTTAGTTTCATGACCGTGTGCAAAAGGCTTGATGGGGATCTGGTCAACTTGTTCTACTTGAATTTTCCTAAATGTATTGTGTGGTCATGGCTTCTTGCCCTCCTGTGTGCTCTTCACTTCATCTTGTAGAGTGCCCTGTGGCTAACTTACTCAAAGGAGGCATGCTTCAGCTCAAGTGGGTGTCAGGACTCATGAAACACTTCCCTGGCCCCATCTAAATGTCAAGAGCTGGGAAGGTTCTTAGATTTTGCCCTACTTTCAAGCTAATCCTTTAGCCCATCACAATTTCATGGGTGCTGGTAAAAGATACAACACTTCTGAGTAACACACAAAGGACTTGGTTACTTCCTGCAGAGCAAGCAGCATGTGCTTCATGCTCGTGTCAGTTCCTTTTGTCCCCTAACCCCCTCCCCAAGTACCATGTGGGCAAAACAGAAGGTCTTGGGTGCTGTACATGTCCTGTGTTTGCTTCACAGCCGAGAAACCTTGAGCTTAGGAAACCTCAAACTTTTGTAATAAATGGGCTGAAAGAAAACCTGACCAATTTTTGCCCTGAGGGGTGGGGGGTTGGGAGGAGATACTATTTTTGTTACACTGCACAACAAACATCTCTTCCCTCTGCTCTAGGAGATATATTTCTATCTTTCAAGGCTGCTCACTTTATAAACACCCTTAAAAAGAGAGAAAAAGGTGTTTGTGACTCCGTACGGAAATGAGAAAGATCCATGCTGAACTTTCTTCCGGCACTAAAATCTGTCACCAGGTGTGTGCTATTCCTCGAATTACTACAACCACCTGTGTATATGATTGTAGCATTTCTTGAACTGCTTTTCTGCAGGGGCTGTGCCTTTGCTTCTGTATTTACCACATCCAGGTGGGTACCAGGTACAGAATAGGCATTTGGCAAAGTGTTTAAGATACAGGCTCTTGTCCTTTAAATACTTTCTGGATCAGTCTGCAGGTTTATTGCCTCAGCTAACCTAGGAGAGCAAATAGAAACATTGAATAAGCAGGCTTTCACTAAAAGTCTCAAGTGGCTTTTGTAGCTCAGTGGGGGAGTTTCCCTTTAGTTTATAAACAGTGGTTCTCAACCTTGGCTGCACATTAGAATCACCTGGGAATCTTTTTAAAATCCTGATTTCTGGGCCTCATCCTCCGGAAATTCTGTTTCTTTGTTATGGGGTGGTAGAGGTAGCAGGATTGAGCAATCAATAACGATTATGACAGAGAGGAACCGTGGCAACTGGAGTGCTGGCAGCCAAACAAGTGTTGGGCCGTGGTGACAGTCAACCACAGGGTCAGAGGCAGAGCCGCACCCAGTACCAAGCAGCAGATATGCAAGAGTTTTAGGCCATGCAACACCCGAATGGGATCTTAAAATATATTTGGAAGTTTTCTGGTCACAAAAATGGGAAGGGGAAACAGAATAGCATGTGGGAAATAAATAAATAGAAACGTTGTATATTGGGGGAACGTCGAAGTAATATACACAGAGGTGGGCAAAAGTAGGTTTACAGTTGTTCCTTTGGAAAAAGACATGCAGGTTATGATTAATACAATGGCTTTATTAACTCTGTGTTTCACATACTCAAAACTGTAAACCGACTTTTTCCCACCTCAAAGAGATGTGGGGAGGGGTTGGGGCAGCAGGGGATTCAATAAGAAACTAGCCAGAGCCTAAGTAATAGGACCATCCATGGCCGATGGGCAGACATGCAGCAGCAATGCAGCGGTGGAGATGGAAAGAGGCCTACACTGACTCTTAAGTACAAATAGTTTGGGAAGATGGCTATAGGTAGTAAGGCTTCTACTAGGAAATGGTAGATGGGGCCTTTGGACTTGCACTGATTTCTCTGATGGCAGAGGATGGATGGATTCTTTGAGGAGGTGATGATAGTTGCTGGATTTAAGTTAAATGGTGATGGCACTTTTACCCTAGAGCTGTGGTCAGCAAACCGCGGCTCGCGAGCCACATGCGGCTCTTTGGCCCCTTGAGTGTGGCTCTTCCACAAAATACCATGTGCGGGCGCGCACATACAGTGCGATTGAAACTTCGTGGCCCACGTGCAGAAGTCGGTATTTTGTGGAAGAGCCACACTCAAGGGGCCAAAGAGCCGCATGTGGCTCGTGAGCCGCGGTTTGCCAACCACTGCCCTAGAGGGACAGTGAGAGCCAGGACTGAGGGGCAGCAGGCAGAGACGGCGAGAAAAGGAAAGATTCCAAGGCGTAATAGAACAGCTAACCCTTATGAAAGTCCTCGTTAGGCACCAGGCACAGACCAAGAGCTTTCTGCATATTATCTCATTTTGTTCTCCAGGCAGCACTGATATGATCACTCCCATTTCACAGATGAGGAAACTGAGACAGATTAAGGAACTTGTCTAGGGTCACACAGGTAACAAGTGGTAGAGATGAAACTTGAATCCAGATAGTCCAGCTCAGGCACTGGTTTATACTACCAGGCAAAATGAAGGAGACTTGGTGGTGAACTATCTGAGCAAAGTGGATGAACACACTGCTAAGGAGAGCTCAGGGTCTGATCTGACTCATCTGTTGTTGGTGCTGACAGGACCAATGCAGAGGATCAAGGAGGAGGAACCTTTTCAAAATTAAAAACATTACAGAGGACACTGATATAAGCACTTGGCTAAGTGCTTCAACTTAATTCTTCACAACCCATTAGGTGGCCAGGGTAAATGTAAATCGGCAAAGGAAAAGGAAAACTTGAAAATGACCACAATGTTTCCACTGCCTGGATAAATGGGAGCATTTCAAGAGAGAAATTCTACAATGGGAGTGGGTTTTGCTAGGGAAGGGCTCTGATAGCCCATTTCAGGCCACTGAGGTTCCCTTTCATTCCTGATTCTTATAGATTCTCACTTTGCCCCAGCTAATGACTCTAGGACTGAATTAACTGGAAGGAAAGGGGAAGAGGATGAGCAGCTACACTGATGAACAGCTGAAAAGAATGAGAGAATGGTGATGATAGGAATAGAAAGCCCTTTTCCTGCTGGTGCTGCGATGGAGAAGGGGAGTGCTGACCTCCACTGCAGTGAAACCTGCACACAAAGGTCCAGAAGAGGCTTATTAACCAGTAGCAGCATTTGGAATAGCAATATATGAATCAAGTGCAAACACTGTGTTTTAGGCTCATAAGAAGATATACACCATAGACTAGCCTTTCATCAAAAGGAATTAGAATATTACCCAAAGCTCGAATACAGGAAAAAATTATCTGAGGTTTATTGGCTGCATGCTGACCCCTGACTACTGCCCATTGGGTCAAGGATCCAGGAAAGGGTCATCTTGTGTCTCCCCAGTGACCCCAGAGAGATCCCATCTTTGATTTAAATTCTCTCCCACTTCTCCTCATACCGCCAATAAACAGAGATCCAAAAGAACCCTGGCACATAAACTATTTTGCCAGGCAATTTTCAAAAGTAAACACTTTCAGATTTCAGGAAACTTTATTTTTGTATTTGTAAATGCTAATTGAGATAAATAACTTTCAGAAATGGAGATGGGGGGATGACATTAATCAGGGAGGTGGGAATTGTTTTTCTCTTCAAGAGTTGCTAGGGGTGGTTATCTTCTCTTTGACTTTTGTCCCATATGCTGTCTGAATAGCCATTGTTTTATTTATTTATTTATTTATTATTTATTTATTTATTTTTTATTTTTGCTAAAAGTATTACAAAGGGTATTACATAAGTGCCCTTCCCCCCCCCCCCCTTGACAAACCCCTGCCCTCCCTTACCCCCCAGTGTCTTATGTCCATTAGTTATGCTTATATAGATGCATACAAGTCCTTCGGTTGATCTCTTACTCCCCTCCCTCCTGCCCCCCAACCCTCCCTGGCCTTCCCACTGCAGTTTGACAATCAGTTTGAGGCAGTTCTGCCTCTGTATCTATTATTGTTCAAAAGTTTGTAATGGTCTTTATTATCCATGAATGAGTGAGATCATGTGGTATTTTTCCTTCATTGACTGGCTTGTTTCACTTAGCATAACGCTCTCCAGTTCCATCCATGCCGTTGCAAATGGTAAGAGTTCCTTCTTTTTTACAGCAGCATAGTATTCCATTGTGTAGATGTACCACAGTTTTCTAATCCATTCATCTACTGATGGGCACTTAGGCTGTTTCCAGATCTTAGCTATGGTGAATTGTGCTGCTATGAACATAGGGGTGCATATATCCTTTCTAATTGGTGTTTCTGGTTTCTTGGGATATATTCCTAGAAGTGGGATCACCGGGTCAAATGGGAGTTCCATTTCCAATTTTTTTAGGAAACTCCATACTGTCTTCCATAGTAGCCATTGTTTTATTGATTCATTGTTGTTATAATTAATTGCCCTATGCTTTCAGGTACCTCATTAAACATCTCTGGGTTGCTAACATCCTTTACCAATACACAACACTTTTTTGTTATTGAGCACGTACAGAGAATTTGGTAATGGTTTGGAGGATTGTGTTCAGTATTGGAACTCTGTCTCACCAAAGAGAAACAAGTGTGAGGGTGGAGGGAATGTGCTGGGAACAAGAGGTGATTTATATGATTCTTTGTGCTGATTTAAGCAAACAGTATGGGCCTATCTTACCTGGAGTCTGGTGCACTAAAAAAAGAAATAACAGCCCTAGCTGGTTTGGCTCAGTGTATAGAGCGCCGGCCTGTGGACTGAAGAGTCCTGGGTTTGATTCCAGTCCAGGGCATATGCCCGGGTTGTGGGCTCGATCCCCAGTGTGTGACGTGCAGGAGGCAGCCAATCAATGATTTTCTCTCATCATTGATGTTTCTCTCTCTCTCTCCCTGTCCCTTCCTCTCTGAAATCAATAAAAATGTATTAAAAAAAGAAATAATCTAGTGTGTGTGTGTGTGTATGTGTGAGTTTACTTAATAGTACTCATATGTTCTCATTTTTACTTCCAAACATCCTTCTATTTTCGTTTGTTCCCTTTATCTCACCTTAAATTAAGAAAAACCAGGAGAGTTTGAAATAATTTTAAGTTAATGACTACATCTTGAAACATATTCTACTTTTCTCTGGATGTTTAATGATTAGGTTTCAGTAATTACATTTAGGCATTTTTAAGCTGAAGATGGAAGTTAGCTGTGTGTTTAGTCACAGGCTGTCTGCATCATTCTGAAGTCTCCTTCAATATACTCTAACTGTAGTCACTATCCTCTAATGGTAACTCACAGAAAACCAATAACATCCTCAATAAAAGGGTTAATGATATTTTCTTCTCCTCTGAGGCCCTTTGATTTTGCTGAATCTCTTTCCAGGACTGAGGAAATCGTACTAATGGAAAATAAAAGTAGAGTATGCTGCACCTGTCAACACTCACCCTGTCTGTGGTCAGTACCGAGCCCATCTGAATGTCATTGAAAATCTATTCCCACTAAACCCTGGATGTGACTGAAGGAGGGATGTTTCTGTCAAGCCTGCCCATGAATCAAGTCCAACCTGAAGTACTTCAGGTTGCCAAACATTTCCAGGGTTGAGTTCACATATTCCCCCTTTTTTGAATTAAAATTGGGAGTAAGGGTGAGCAAATAAAACCACCCTGAGAGAAAGTGCAGGAATTTTTACAAGTGAAACTTTGCAGTGGTTCTCAACCTTGGTTGCACATTAGAATCACCTGCGAATCTTTTTAAAATCCTGATTTCTGGGCCTCATCCCCCAGAAATTCTGTTTCTTTGTTATGGGGTGGGGCCACAACATTAGTAACAAAGAAATAATTTCCGGAGCATGAGGTCCAGAAATCAGGATTTTAAAAAGATTCCCAGGTGATTCTAATGTGCAGCCAAGGTTGAGAACCACTGCTTTATAGGAAAGATACCTCCCTCCATTCCTGACAAGAAAAAGAAAAGGGCAACACCTGGACTAAGGAGGAGCTGTCTCTTTTCAAAAGATGTTGAGAATAAATAAAACATATACTTTATTTTTTCCCCATTTTTTCACTGCCCTAGAGCAATCCTTCTCAAATTTTAATGTGCACACAAATTACCTGGGGATCTTGTTAAACTGCAGCTTCTATCCACCAAGTCTGAAATGAGACCTGAGATTCTGCATTTCTAACAAGCTGGTGCCATGGGTCACACTTGGGGTAGAAGCTGGAGCAGGGATTCTCAACGTGTGGGCCCTAGATCAGCAGCATCACCTAAAAACTTGTTAGAAATGGAGATTCTGGGGCCCAAGCCTAGAATATTATAAATGAAATACCGCCCCCGCCCCCAAAGATGTCTACCCTCTAACCCAGTGGTTCTCAACCTTCCTAATGCCATGACCCTTTAATACAGTTCCTCATGTTGTGGTGACCTCCAACCATAAAATTATGTTGCTACTTCATAACTGTAATTTTGCTACTGTTATGAATCGTAATGTAAATATCTGATGTGCAGGATGTATTTTCATTGTTACAAATTGAACATAATTAAAGCATAGTGATTAATCACAAAAACAATATGTAATTATATATGTGTTTTCCGATGGTCTTAGGCGACCCCTGTAAAAGGGTCGTTCGACCCCCAAAGAGGTCGTGACCCACAGGTTGAGAACCACTGCTCTAACCCATGGATCCTGTGACTATCCTAATAAAAGTCTAGGTCAGCGGTTCTCAACCTGTGGGTCGCGACCCCTTTGGGGGTCGAATGACCCTTTCACAGGGGTCGCCTAAATATATCCTGCACATCAGATATTTACATTACGATTCATAACAGTAGCAAAATTACAGTTATGAAGTAGCAACGAAAATAATTTTATGGTTGGGGGTCACCACAACATGAGGAATTGTATTAAAGGGTCACGGCATTAGGAAGGTTGAGAACCACAGGTCTAGGTGGTTGTCACGCCATCACGCCGTGATGCCCTCACACCATCACAATCCATCACCAGGAGACTGTGTGCGCAGCGGGCACGAGTGGGTGGGTGGGAACTTGACACTGCGTGCACAGTGCAGAGGAGGCGGGGCCTGGTGGCTCTGTGCCACGAGGCCTGGGGGGTCTGTGGCTCTGGCCTACCTCTTTGGGGCAATTCATCAAGGAGCCCCAGATGGGTGGGTGGGTCCTACCTCTTTGGGGCAATTGATCTCGGGGCTCCTATACTGTGAGAGGATACAGGCCAGGCTGGGGGTTCCCCCCCCCCCCCCCAAGTACACGAATTTCATGCACTGGGCCTCTAGTATTACATATAAAAGAAACTTTGCAGATGTGATTAAGATTTATGTACTTTTAAGATTATTCTGGGTTATCCAGTGGGTCCAATCTAATCACAGTGAGTCCTTAAAAGGAGATAACTTTCTCTGCCTGGAGTCAGAGAGACAGACAAAAGGAAAAGTCAGAGAGGTGGAAAGTGTTAGAGGGATGACCTTGTGGAGGGGACCACATGGAAAACATGGGAAGTAATCCAGGCAGCCTGTAGGAGGAAAGCCCAACCCATGACTGACAACCAGCAAGGGAGTGGTGACTTCAGGGAACTGAATTTGGTCTACAACCTGTATGAGCTCAGAAGAAGATTCTTCCCTCAAGGCTCCAGGAAGGAATGCGGCCCTGTTGGCACCTTGCTTTCAGTCCTGTGAGACTCTAAGCAGAGGACCCACTTGAGCTATGCTGTATCTGAACTTCTGACCCACAGAGTGAGCAGTGAGATAACAAAATTGTTTGGAAGCCACCAAATTTGTGAAAGTTTGTTTTAGTAGCAACAGGAAATGTATAGATTGACTGAATCAGGAACTCTGAGTGTGGAGCCCAACAAATTTTTTTTAACAAGCTCTGCAGGCCATTCTGATACCTGCTGTAAGATGATCATGCTTTAGAGCATGTTCAGAGCCTGACATGGATGGGGTTCTGCCACCAAATAGCTGTTGCAGCATTGGCCAGTCTTCCTAACATCCCTAATCTCCACTTTTCTCATTTGTAAAATAAGGTTAATAAAACAAGGGTTGATGTGAGAACTTTGATCAGAATCGTTGGTAAAATATTTAAGTTCTTATTACAACCAGTCCTCAAATGATACCTTCTTTCCTTCCTTCCATTTCCTTCCATAGGTACAATGATATAAATAGTACTGATGGTGCTGATGTTAGCTTTCTGAGGCTTAGGGCTTGGAACTTGACCTTGACTGTCATTGTAAATATGAGCTAGAAAGGAAAAACTGAATTACAGGAAGAAGACGCAGGTCTAATTCATAAGAAATTGTTCTGCTCAGCTTAATTGCTACTCTCCAAAAAGAGAAAAAAATGAGTATGTTTCTCTTATTTTTAGAGAAAAAATCAGCACTATTCAAATCTGGATATAGAACGTTGGGTTCTAAATGTGACCTTTTAATGGCGGCAAGAGTGTGAGTCGATTATTTGCATCATGCAGTCTTTGCAGTGGGACCATAGCAGCTAAAATAGGTTTATATTCTGTACATTGTTAAGAATGCAACATACTAATTCAATTTGCTAGTCTACTGGAGTGCTCTAATGCTCATTAATTTTAAAAAATTTCAAGTGTATTTCCTTTCATTTGTGTCCACCTCTGAGCTGAAAATATTTGTTAATTCTTTCTCCTTTATCCACTCTGCATGGTGAGCTGCTTCCTTGGATGATTACATATTCTTCTTCTCCATGATCATCAATCACAGTGTGATGAAATTTGTTGATCAGGTTTATTTTGCAAATGATGCAGTTTGCAAAGTCCCAGGTTCATAGTCATTTTCCATTGCTGTCTAGAAGAGGCTAAAACTCTCAATCAATCAACACTTCTAGATTAATTTTTTCCCTCTCTGTGAAATAAAAAAAAAGGAATTAAGAGTTAAATTAGGCTTCCTGGCTTATGTATTTATTAATCAATCAACCTTCCACATTCTACTAAATTAATGTTTATGGTACAATATCCGCATACCGATTTCTGTGTCTGCCAGCTCGAAAATAGTGCTGTGCTGAATGAAGCAAGATTCTATCTGCTGTGAACATTTGTATAATGAGCTACAGCCCTGCAAACATTGAAACCCACTTAAAGAGTGACCAGAATAATCTCTCAGAGAAAAGTAAACAGGTGAAAGATCATGAATAAGAAGTAAATATATATTTAAATAGCATTAAGATGACATCTATTTTTTACTGCACAGTTCTTGGTTTTATTAATATAAAAGTGCATCTGGGTAACTTGGAGATAGAGTTGGAGGGATTCTATGACTTAGAGATCTTCCTCCTTTAAATATACATATAACCTAAATCTCCCACAATTCACTGCATTTCTTATTATTAGGTGTAGTAAATGTGTTTAGTGCCCAGAGAATGTTGCTAAATATCCGTTTATGCCACAACATGTTGATTTTCTCTGACAATGGGGTAAGGAGCAGAGGTTAGTTACCTAAACAGTGTGCTCCTTCCACCAGAAACATTACCAGCTGGGAACTTGCTAGAACTGCTGAATCTCAGATTCCATATCTTCTGAAACAGATCTGCATTATGACAGAATCCTAGGCAATTTGCATGTACATTAAGGGTGAGAACTGCTGGGGTAAAAAAGTGGTTGGGAGGTGGGAATGTAGAGGACATGAAGAATGTGAAAGATAGAGGTGGTGAAAGACAACATTGGACAGAAGTGTGCTTCCCACCTACTTGCCCTCAGGTCATGAAGGGTTTGTGAGGAATCGCTTGTGCTGTTTTGCCTTTTATTCTAGTGTTCAGTAGAATGCATGTGTTTAATGCTTGACTAGATTTGAGGGAGTAGTTTATAATTATGCACTCACAGAGCAAATCTATATGGCTTGCTTCTATTTTCTAATGTAGCATCTTTTGAATTTTAGCATGGCCTTGAAAAGTGCTGTGGATAGTAGAAAACCCAAGGGTTTTGGCTACACTGAATTGGGTTTTAACTCTAATCCTGATAATGTTCTTAATTGTATCAAAAGTTGTTATGTAAAGAGTTTATATATATTTAGTGCCATCACAGATGGATTACATGAAATGATGATGCGTAGGAAGTTTGAAGTTTAGCGACCAAAACCAGGTAGCTATCTAACAAATGCGTCTTTGCTTCTTCTTTCCTACCAATCATTCACTGGTCCATCCTATACATCCCCATTGTCATGTAGATATCAATATATGTGTTCAAATCTAACACCTGTCTATCTACTCATCTAACCACTCATCTATATATCTGTCATCTATTTATCTAAACTTTGTTCTTCCTTTCTACCTATCTTTTCTTCTGTCTTCTGATATAAGTATTCATGTCTCATCTTATTAGACATGCCACTTTCACTCCCTACACTCCCTTTTCTACCTATGCAAGTGAAGATATGCAGGCAAGTCAGGTACTTGGGAAGAAATGCTCCAAACAGCCGAGCTTGCAAGGTATCAATTGCTATTGTATTGACATTATGTATTGATATTATATACAGCGTTGTGGATCACTACTTTCTTTCCTCCCAGAAGATAATTGGCACTTCCAAGAGTCCATCTTACCCCTTCCAATCTGTTCTTAGGGGTCTGATGGCTGAATAAAAGGGGCGTAAATCTAGATTTGACATTGCCATGCACACTTCTCCCCCAGCTGGCTCCCCACTTCCTTCATACTTCTGTAATTGTGTGGGGTGCCCTCAGAAATACTGACGAGAAGGGTGAGACTCAGTTTATTTAGGCTTTTGTTGACATTTAGGTTCTGAACACAACTTGGGTAATATTGGACTCTAAGACCCCCCCATGCCCCCTTTCTACTCTGAAGGTTTAGGGAGGAATGAGAACACCTACTCTGTGCTTTTGTCCTCACAGGGAAGGCTCTTGAGCTCAGATGTCTCCAGGTAATCGGTATCAGAATCCTGACATCGAGAGAACAAGATTTTGATACTGAAGCTGATCTTTCAATATGAACTGGAATTATTCCCCACTGAGCCAAACTGCTCATTTATCTTATATGTGACAAAAATCTGCTCCAGCATATGGTTTCACCTTTGATAAGGAAAAAAGTCATTTTAATTGCTAGTTAAGACTGCTGAGTTACTTTAATTTGCAGGCTCTTTATTAACTGTGATCTATTTCATTTAAAGCAGCAATAAATGAGATTTGGTGTTAGCCTCGCAGTTATTAAATTTCACAAGCACTGTTAGAAGATTTGAGGTCACTCTTTTGAGACTCTGCACCATTTACATTTAAGACCTTAGCATACTTGAAGTGTAGGCAGAGTTCTCACACATAGTAGATTCTTAATAAATGTTTAAAATCTTGAAAGGGAAGGTGTGTATACTCTCACCTCCCATTTCCTTTAATGCTCTTGTTCTTATAGGTGGTGGTGGGGGGTAGCACATCACTTCTCAATTAAATCTCTCAAATTGAAACATGTGGTAGCAATTGCTTAAAATAGCTATGTCAGGCACTGAAAGCTGTACATTTGCTTATAATGAGTTAATGCAATCAATCTCCTTATTCTCTTTTTACTTAGGTAAAGGCAAGCAGGACCAGTAGCTACTTCAAATAGTATACCTGTTGTGAAATAGAAAATGAGAGCTTTTAGCCTGTGGGGCATAAGTTCTTAGAAAAAAGAGCATATTTTGATGAAAGACTAGATATAGTACTAGAATCTTTGAGGCCCGAGTTCTTGTCTCATTTCTACTCTTCACTGAATTGTGACCTTGGACATGTCACTTATCTCTCAAGATCTCAATTCTTTTACCTGCAGAATGTGAGGTTGGAGATGAAAATCTTGTTTAGGTTCCACTGAGTTCTTAAGGTCTATCATTCCCTTTCATATCCCAGTCAGGTCTCAGAACCTGGGTTCTCATTTGGGTTTTATCACGAACTTGCTGTTTAACTCAGGCCAGACATTCTAGGTCTTCACTTGCAGACGTGTCACTACAGTTTTGTGAGGGATATTCCTGGGTTTTAGCCTTTAAGTTGTTAGTTGAACACATTTTTAAAGAAATTATGAGAATCTTAAATGTGATGTATCTGTATGTTGCCTAGGTTACCAGAAGAAACAGAATGTAACATGCCTCCCTTATAATGACTCAGAGGTGTTAGTCAAACACTGCGCTGATGTGTTTTGACACGCGTGTGTCCTAAGGGTCATGGAGGTGCCTCAGCCCATCACCTCAGTCAAGGACATGAAATTGTTATAGTGTTTAGTATCTTGGTCTTGCCCCCCTTCCTGTCAGTTGTCACTTCTTATTCTGTTGGTTTCCAGGGGAATGCAGATCACTAAACTTAACTTCAATGGCCTGAAATTTATACATCATACTAAGCCTGCGGCTTCTTGAGGGAGACTCCCTTTCTTTTTCTTAATAGCTAAGTACATGGACTTATTGACAACAGTTTCCTTTGCAACTTATTGGCTTTTTAAACAGATTTATTTGGTTGATAACAGCGACTTGAATGTCTAGAGCTGCCAGAAGTAGAAGTTGGGGTTGAGTTCTCATGTACAACTGTATGCAAATATATATTCAGTAATATATCATATCCAGTATAAAAAAGTACCATATTTTAAAAATATTTTAAATCCCACACAGCACTTAGCACAGTGTCCTGTATGTAGCAGACAGCTAATAAATTTTGTGAAAATGCAATCTAAATTTGATGATGTGGGTTATAGATCCCAATTCACATATATATAATGGTCATTGAATTTTTTAAAATGTATTATGAGGGGATATATATATATATATGTATATATATATATATAAATTTTTTAATCCTGATATTTCTTAGGCCTCCCTGGGTTGTGGGGAAAAGTGGGAGCACTTTAACAGGAACAACCCGAATTTCACTCTTCCCTAGATGCAGACATAGGACTTTGAATACTTTGGAAATTTCCCGGATGTGCTTATAAGTGTGTCTATTACTGCCAGATGCTAGCACCACCTTTCAGCTTTAACAAGGCAGCCTCTGGGCTTTGTTACATTTGCAGATCTGAGCCCAAGGTGGGGTGGGAAAGAAAGAAACTGATTACATTTTTATCATGAATTAGAGAATGACTGTTGCTCTCTCACTTGTGTCTCACTCTTGCCCTCATCTTTATCATCATCTTTATCATCATCATCATTTTTGGTAGGAGGAAGAGGGGTGGGTGTTTTCCTAAGTAGCATGGTTTTACTGAAATAGTTTCTTTGTTGGGTTTCCCTCCCCTGACCCGCAATCATCTCTTTCTACAGGCCTTGGTCAGGGGCTCAGTGTGGGATGAGTCAGGAGACAAAGCCAAGTAAGAGAACTTGTGCTGAAAAGGCTCCAATGCCGAGGCTTCCCTCCAGCTGTGCTCAGTCTGCCTGCCTCCTCTTCCCTTTGGTGAGATCTCTCTTCCAAATAGGCTCCTGAGGAGCTCACCCTGCCAATTCACTGGACATGCCCCCATATGTGTGACTTTCAGCTTAGGTTCTTGCTGGGATCCAAAGTATATGGAATCGCTGATGTGCTGGATATTGTACACTTCATGTAGGAGCTCATCCAGGAGGTGGTGGATCCACAATATGGGTAGCTTTTGACAACACAGGCTTTGAGGAACTGTTTATGTATTATGCAGACCTTTATTTTACCTTTGTTATACTTTGAATACTTTGGTACCTGTCATGGTGCCTGTCTCATGGTGAGTTCATGTTTTTTTAAACTGCTTCACCAACAGATGAGCAGAAACAGAGAGACAAAGCAGTTTAAATGATCATTTTAGTAAGGTGTATGGTGAAGGAGGAGAGTAAGATGATTACATGAAATGAAATGTTTGAAATCGGTGGCAGATCCCAATTATCCATTGACCCCTAGTTTCCCCTGAGCACAGGGCCAACAACAGATGGAATATATAAGCACTTATATGTTCACATAAACACCAGTTGCCAAATAGAGCATTTTCTTTTCATTCCACCTGGAATATGATAGAAAGATGAAAGACAAACTCCTGTTGCTTTTTCAGTTCTCAATAGCTGTTGAGAAACTGTCTCTGTTATGTTTCCATTTTGTGGAATAGACATTGTAAACTTTCAAAAGTAAAGACAAAATGTTAGTGGAAAAGATCTATATAAGTTTGTGTGTGTTCTGTTTTCCACAGCTGTCATCTGCTTTGTAATGATGTTCTTAAAAGATGCAGACAAATCCAAGGCATTACCCATGATACACTTAGGCACTTAGCCTTGAGCCAAACTCAGAATGACCTTCTCAAATCCAATAAACGGTAGCTCTATGACTATTTTATTACATGCTGTGATGCTCACAGTCGTAAGTGGTTACCTTGAACTTTGTCCCCTTTTTGGTTTTCAAAGTTATGAATCAATGAACTTGAAGTGACGTATGTAGAAGAACGTTGCCCTACCTTTTCCCTAATGTTTTACCTTTGTACACTGTCTTGAACAGAAATAAAACTGTATTCCACAAAATAGATATATTGCTGTTGTAAATAGTAGAGAAGAAAAGGGAGGATAGAAGAATAAAATTCAGAGGAATCGTAATTCAAATAAACACCTTTGGTTTCTCATAAAAATACTAGATTTTATGATGGTGAGGTAGCTCCCTAGAAATGCAACTCTGAAAGCATCTGCTTTTTATAGAACTTTGTCAATCAACCAACCTATCAATAAGTAAGTATGTTTGAGCACTTATTATATGTTTAGGATTATTAGATTTTATTGATGAATGAATACATTTATTTATCAGATGAATATTTATTGGCTGCCTTCTTTATATTAATAAGGCATAAACTACTAGCCAATACAACAGGGCACAGACACTACCCTCAAGAGGCTCCTAGTTTATTAAACCATGAATGCATAGTTTAAATAGGATAAGTGTAGTCATAGAAATATTTTCAGGGTATTGTGAAATTCATTCATTCACTCATTTGTTCATTTATTTATTTATTTATTTTTTAATATATTTTATTGATTTTTTACAGAGAGGAAGAGAGAGGGATAGAGAGTTAGAAACATCGATGAGAGAGAAACATTGATCAGCTGCCTCCTGCACACTCCCTACTGGGTATGTGCCCGCAACCAAGGTACATGCCCTTGACCAGAATTGAACCTGGGACCCTTGAGTCTGCAGGCTGACGCTCTATCCACTGAGCCAAACCGGTTAGGGCTGTTAATTTATTTAACTTCTGCAAAGTTCTAGCCATTGTGCTGGTGTACAAAAATAAGACAAAATTATCAATGGCTCTCATGGAATTTATATATTCATGGGGTAGAAAGGCCTTAAACAAACTAACAAATAAACAAATGCAGTTAAGTAAATAAAAAATAAGTATCACAAAAGTGTGCTAGGTACCAGGAAGGAAAGCATGAGGATTTACGAGAATGTACAAGAAAGGTCCCTAGAGGTACTCATGCAATGGAGTTCTGCTTTGAGCTACCAAGTATCCATATGCCAAAGGATGTATTCTGCTATGAGTGGGGTCATCAAAATCGTAAAGAAAATCAACGCCCATTGCAGTGCCAAGGCGTGACTGCACACAACTGGAATGTGTAGTGTAAAGGGTGCTAGGAATTAGTTGATGTGGTCTATGGTCTTGGCTTAGATACTAATGACTTAATGACATCTTTTAACATTTCTGGATCTCAGGTTTTTTACTTGTAGTCTGAAAACTACAGTAGACTGAAAGAGTTGGACTGGGTCATCTGCAAAGCCCTATCTAACCATAAAATCTAACATTCCCAGTAGGATAAGTAATTTCCTACTTCTTTGCAGAAGGGCCAACTTGGTGACAAATATGTGCATGTGCTTGGTAAAGCTTAAAGCACTATACAATGTGATTGCTGAAGGAATTAGGCTAGACAGATTAATATGCACATGCTCAGACCTTGTATTTATAGGATTTGGAACCAGGCACAGTTCACCAAAGGAACCTCTGCTCCAAAGACCACCTGCCTTATATGGTTCATAGGCCTGCTCACTTCCTAAGGTTTGATGGAGGAACCACTTTTGTTATCTCTCATATTAATGCATTTTCCAAAATTGGGGGAAATGGCAATGGACAGACATCTCAGAGTGGAGTGGGAAAAAACAGAAGAAATGCATGAAGGATGTTCAAGGTGTGGTGAATTGAGCACTGGACCAGGAATTTGAATGCTTGGGTTCCAGTTTAGGTTTTGCCACTTTCCAGCCTTGACTCATTGGTCAAGATCCTAAATCTTGTGCCAGTACCATCTGTATATAAGTAAAAGGTGGAAATTTCCATGAATTACTGGTGTTCTAACTTCATATTCAGCATCGGATCATGCATGAAATTGCAGCAGGCCTATTGGATAAGAGTGAAGTCACACTGGTTGAGGGAAAGGATTGAAGGCTTGTAGCACCCTAACTGGGCCTTTCTCTCTCATCCCTAAAGCAGCTGAGGCAGGAAGCCATGGCTTCTGGAAATCCAGTTTGGAAGCCACTGGACTAAAGTATGTGTGTTGCATTGATGTCAGGCTGGTGATATCACGCATGGTCCTTTTGAATTTCTCACCATTGCCAACACACATGCTAACTTTGCCCTTGTTTGTACTAACTTATTAAGTAAAAGGACATTGGTGCACGGAAGAGTATTTCTTTCTTGGATGATTTCTGAGTTCCGGTGGCTTTGAGTGTGGAGAGATTGACTGTAGTTCTATGCCTCAATTCTTCCATATTCCAGCCACTCTTCTCTAAGTGAATGCTGGCTGGCATTTAGGACAATCTGGATGGTTAATTACAACCCACACCAGCAATTTAGTCCTGCATTCGGTAAAGATGCTGTACAGACTGTGGAACACTTGACTTATGCAAATATGACCTTACACAGATTGTTCTATGAGGCCCATAATAACATCTTAGAGATGGAAATTTTCATTATGCCCTGTGTGGCCAATTGCCATGAAGCCAGGGTGCTGGGCAGACAGCAGCCACCACAAAGCAAGGACCTTCATACTTTGCCTTGGTGTTGCTCTGTTTTCCCCATGGATTTTTGCTCTGACAGCATGTGTTATTTCAGTATTATTTGTGTTATTACCTCTTTTATGACATTCTAACTGTGATTGAATTGAATGTACTGCAAGGGGTACATTAGAAGGAAAAAAGAGAAAGTTTAAAGAGGCTTAAAAGTGGCAAAGTCTTTATTTCGTTTTGTGTGGATTTCTTTTGGCTACCTTCACATTGAAAAGTATTTTGCACAAAAGCACATGCATAAAAGAGCATGTAAAATTTTCTGCATGTGGTGTAATACTTAAGAGTCTAGGTCTTGGATCTAGACAGATGGGTTCTAAATTTTGTTTCTTCTTAGCAGTGTGACCTTTGTCAATAACTTAATATCTTCCAGCCTCAATTTCTCATCTGTAAATGGGTGTGATGACACCAGCTCCTCATAAGATTGTCCTAAGATTAAATGAGATAATACATGTAAAGTGCTTCCCTTTCTGCCACGTGCTTCAAAAGTCTTACAATTCACTATTAAATTTCATTCTTCAGCCGCATTATTGTTAACATTTCCATTTAATAAATAGCTTCTGCTTTGGTGTTACTATGGATTTTTTTCAGTACTTACAAAAGCAGACTCTAAATGGAAAAGTTAGCAATAAATGCAGATGAAGGATGAACTTTAAAAAATCTATGGGATACATCACAGGGATGTAAAAGATATAGGGAATATAATCAATAATTTTGTAATAGCTGTATGGTATCAGATGGGTACTAGACTTACTGAGGTGATCACTTCATAAGTTATACTATGATGTACACTTGGAAGTAATATAACATTGTACTGTAATTGAAAAATTAAAAAAATATATGGGATACATTCAAATGATTAAAACAAAGGATTGTTGTACATTGGTGTAAAGGGAAAGTGCAAGATTTTTAATACAATGCTGTGATTAGCCATGGCTCAATAAATCTAAAATTTGTACCAATGTTTAAAATGTAAAAGTGAGAGGTTGGGAAGGCTCATGTCATTATAACAGTAATAAAAACTATCCTAAGATGTTATGAATAATTATAAGGGGCTGATGGCATATAGCACATTGCATATAGCACATTTTTATTGTGAATAAAATTGGGCTCTTTTAATGAATAATACAAAAGAATGTTTTAAAAGCAGGGAAAACATTGTCAGTGTTAAAGATCACAAAAGCTATTCATAATTTTTTTTCTTAAGGCTTAATATGTTAGCTAAAGCTGAAATAAACACTTGCTTATCATTTAGAACATCCACATGTAGTTGAAGGTCTTGGCAAGGCTGCATATGTATATGATTTTGAGCCAAATGTGCATCACTGGACAGCTTCAGAGTAGAATGAGTGTGAGAAATGGATGTGAGTGTGGACCAATATGATTAAACCTAGGACAAGGTTGCAAGACAGTGTTTTTATCTTTTGAGATCTTTGAGAATTAAACACCTTCAGTTCTAATGGCTTAGTGTTGCCTGAGGCTCTCTTTCCATTCTGTGAATTTATATTTTTACTAGAGGCCCAAAGCATGAAATTCCTGCAAGAGTAGGCCTTCCTTCCCCCGGCTGCAGGCACCGGCTTCCCTCTGGCACCCGGGACCCAGGCTTCCCTTGCAGCCATGGCTTTGTCTGGAAGGTGGTCCGGAAGGACGTCTGGTCTAACTAGCATATTCTGCTTTTATTATTATAGATTTTCCTGACTTTCAGATGCTTATGGGTTCTTCTAAATTGACTGCACACATGATTATTTGGCTCTTATTTACTTGGAGTATACCTGGATCCTTTCCTAAAATGAAAGCTTTATTTATTTAAATTTTGTTAAACTAACCCATTTCTGTCTAGAAGCTGGGTCTGGCAAGACCTCTGAAGTTGTAAGTTGAAACTTCTTGGTCTGGTCTTCAGTCTCAGAACCCCATTGACCACAGTTAATCTTGCACCTGCACGGCTCTGTCTCATCACCTGGAAATTCAATCCCCCTGCCTTGTCCCGTGCCTAGACCTTAAAAGGAAGTCAACACAAACTCTTTCAATGAATGGAAAAAAGGATTATGGCCAAATGTACATCTTTTTCAATAATATCCTTTTGTGGCTAAATACTAACGGGTGAAAAGTGATAGTTGTGAGAGTAATTACAGCAGCATTCATTTGTGGAGAGTTTACTGCATGCCAGGCACGGTGCGTGGTAAGGTTTATGCTCATTTAATCCCCACAACAATGCTAGTAGGTAGATGACTTTCATTTTATAGATGAATAACAGTATTTTAATTCGAAAAATAGCCAGAAAGGTAACCATGATTGTTGCTGCTGAGCTTGTGCAATAGAAATTACAGAATGATTTAGTAACTGAAATTCTACTCCCTCCA
Source organism: Myotis yumanensis (assembly GCF_028538775.1). Taxonomy (NCBI): domain Eukaryota; kingdom Metazoa; phylum Chordata; class Mammalia; order Chiroptera; family Vespertilionidae; genus Myotis; species Myotis yumanensis. The sequence continues at coordinate 37,326,548 of NW_027223754.1, read as the reverse complement.
TTGCCACTGGACCTGATGGTGGAGGAGCAGATCACCACAGTCACTACCTGGGGGGCAAGCTGTTCTTTCAGAGTATAGGTACATCTGCACTCATTTTCGGCCTTTCTACTTTGGGTGACAAAGTTATTTTTAGATATTTTCTATTTTAAATTATAAACCCCAAATAGGTTTTCCCCCCCAAATTATGTTAGTTTACCCAGACACATTCCTGCTTCTTAGTGTTTTTTCCTTGTTCAAGTTCAACTGTTTCAAGCTGATATGAACTTGGATGAATCAACTGTTCTCTTGGAGTAAGATTTTTTCCTGTTGTTCCTCAAACAATGCCCTTGAGTACCCTGTGAGACATAAATAGCCAAAATGTATCCTAGCATCCTGGAATAATATTTAGAGGTAGGGAGGCAAGACTAATCTAGAATAATTTCAGAGGGATTGTCTCTTTCTTATTTTTTTTTCTCTCTCTCCACTATGTATTTGGGAGCGCCAATCTCATTATCAATGATAAAATCAATTACTGAAAATAATTGGGGTCAGCATAACTCTAGGGAACAATTCTTCAAGAAGTGTCACTGCATGTCAAAACACAGATTTCATGAATGGGGCAGTAGTTTACTCCTATAGTATTGATTCTGCCTCATATCCTTCAGCAGTATATAAATAGAAAGTCCTTTTCCTCCTAATTTTAAAATCAGAAGTTGTTATTAAAAGTTAACAAAAATCAGCTCAAGCTTATTTTCTGCCAGTAATTTGAAGCAGATTTAAAAAATATATTTTTTTATTGATTTCAGAGAGGAAGGGAGAGGGAGAGAGAGATAGAAACATCAATAATGAGAGAGAATCATTGATTGGACACCTCCTGCATGTCCCACACTGGGGATCGAGCCCTCACCCAGGCATGTACCCCTGACCAGAATCAACCCGGAACACCTCAATCTGCAGGCCAACACTCTATCCACTGAGCCAAACCAGCTAGGGCTTGAAGCAGATTTTTAATGCTTTATAAAAAAGGTACTGAAGTATTGGCCTGTGAAGAAAATTCATGAACAGATGTTCTGGGTAAGTTCAGAGACATTAAGCTCCTAAAAAATGTGTTTCAAACAGTTGGCTCAGGCATAGGCACACCTTTTAATTACGTTGAACTTATGATAGGTCAACATTTCAGGGTTTATCTGAATTATGAGTTACCTTGAGCACTGTCATCAACTAAAGGCAATCATTGACCTTGAAAGAAGAGAGTTAATCATGAAAAGCAATTCAGCAATTGGCCATGTCATTAAATAACTGAGGAGAGAGAGAAAGAGACAGAAAGGGAGGGAGATTGAGAGAGAGAGGGATCATGGTTTAAAAATGTGAAGTTAGTGATTTTGCATAGGTGATCCCCGAGTTTTATGTTTCTTTAAGGTGGGATGGGTGTGCACTGAGCCATTTGCATTTTCTTTTCAGTTTTCCTTGGGCTGTATTTAGCAGCTCTGTATGTGACCGTATCTTTGGTGTGTGGAGTAAACTGGCTTATATGGAAATGAAGCCTGTCAGCACTGTGCCTCATGCACATCAGCGAGCAAATGAATGTTGAACTGATTTAACCCTAATTTCATTGGGTTCGTGCTCCAGAGAAATGTATGTTGGTTGCATCACAACTCAGAAACTCAACTGCACATAAAGACTCATGATATGACTTTTCCTGTTTTTAATTTCTTTAAAAAAATCAGCCTTAGTTTCTCTTTGATGAGGAAATAATTCTTAATGTGGAAAGAGAATAGTCTCTCATTTTTTTAAGGCACAAAATTATTTTTTTCATTATCTTCCCAGGATTGAGAAGTACTCCTTGATAAAACTATAGATTATACAAATGGGTCCTTACATAATGTATAAAGTATTGTCTTGGGAGAGTCCATCTCCCTGCATGTCCTGAGGGGGCAGGCAGAGAAGGCATAGATCACCTGCACGCCACAGGTGAGCTTCGCTTTTCCTCATACTGTCCCCACATACTGTCCACTAAAAAGGGCCAGGGAGAGCTTGCTCAATCCCAACCTCACCTCTCTGACAAGGCATCTGTGAAGACAGACTAGTCAGAATTCCTGCCAAGTAAGCTACAGAATGTAAAGTGGTGTATGAATATGTAATAGCAGCCATTATCCATTGATGCCCCTGTCTTTGGAAAGAATCATTTCATTCACTGTGGAGAGAATGAGGGGCAATTTGAAATGGCCTGAGGTAAATGGCATTTCATATATTGCCAATCAAATTAACCTTGAACCTTTCTCTTATTCTTTTTCTTCTTTCTCCATCATTGAAAATTAAGACGATGTGTATAAAACCACTTTTCGCTCTATAGTATTGCATTTTATCCTCCTTTCCCTCCCTGGGGAGGAGAGAGATGAATGGTTCTGTGCATCAATCAAACTGATTGAGACTTAGAGTGGGGAAAAGTGAGACTGTCACCAAGTCCAGAAGACACTACGGTATCTTGGCTTCAATATAGCAATTGCTTCCACTGTCCTCCACTGCCCTCCAGCATTTGGTCAGCAAATGCAGCCTGATCTGAGATCGGAAGCAGATCCTGATCAGAGCTGCTGGAAGTAAACATGAAATTCTACAGGATCGTGGACCTGGGGCTATTTTGTCTCCTGATTCTCACACAGAGAGTTTGAATCTTTGCCAGGGAGTAAACCTCTTTGGAGCTCCTGGTTGATTTTACCTGAGCAGAAAGCAGCATTGTGTGAATGTATGCAGCAGTGGACTATTCAATCCCTGCATTTTGCAAATGAGCACTTAACAATCATATTTTCAATAAAATGCTGTGAACATACATATTTTCATTTCTCAATCTGATCTCCCTACCATTTTCAGACAGGATAAGTCTTACCCCTAGAAACATCATTCTGCTAGTTTGAATTCTGTTTTATCCCAATTATACTCTCTAATTTCCAACTCCTCCCTATATCTTTATGCTGTTCCCACTAGACATCTCTCTGTCTCAACACCTCTGCCATTATCTAACCTCATTATATAACCTTAAAACTCATTTCCACTAATTCTTTTGTCCACACTCCCCCGCCCCCCCCAATGTAAGTGATTTCTTCCTTCAAAAGAAATAACACATTGTTTCTGCATTTTTATATCATATTCTCTACTATAGCTCTATGGTTTCTATCTTCCTTATTCTTCTAAAATCTAAGGTCCATAAGACAGAGCCATCTTTGATTATTTATGAGTTTCCCACATTGTGGCAGAAAGATTTAAAAAGCCTTATAAGGAATATGTAGCAAAACAAACGAACAACAAACCAACAACACACAATATAAAGATATTAAAAATAGATGGAAAAAATGAGGCCAAGGAATTTTCTTTGTAACTTGACAGTATCTAGAGCTCTGCCCTTCAGGCAAAGGGGTGAGACCTCATGAGCCTCAGAAGTGTAGTGGAGATACTGGCCAACAGCCAGAATTTTCTCAAGCATACCAGGGCTCGGGCAATGCATTCTGTTACTGATATTCAATCTAGTGTACAGCAATTTATGACCAAATCAATGTAATAAACGTCAAATAATGTACTTTTCCCTCTAAGATCTGCCTCCTGTGAGATATGATATGGGATTAGTAAGACAAAGTGAGTGAGTGAGTCTTGATCTTGGTATTGGATAATGTGATACACTGATTGGCAGAAAAGAACCAGCTATTATTTGGGGAGTAGTTTTGGCAAATATGTAAAGGCAGTACCAAAAAATGTGTGTGTGTCTTAGCTGGATTAGAAGGTCAGATTGAAGGTTGCTGAGAAGAAGTATATTTATTGGATACTCTTATCAAGACTAAGGAATACCAGAATGAGGGAGATAGATGAGATGGTTTTAAGATTTTATGTGTATTTATATCATTATTTTTTCTCTAAATTTTTAGTGGATTCACTAAAATTCAGGATGAACAAATTATTTGTTTTCCAAACTGGTGCATTTTCAAGAGCAAAAGGTGACATTGTTTTTATTCAGGACCACAGGCATGATCCCCGGCAGGCCAGCATATGTAGTTTCCTTCTGGTAATGACTGATCTGCCTGTGCAGCAATCAGCAGACCAATGTAATACTGATTTTCTCTTATAATGAAAATATTCTAGGCTTACCTTTAATTGTTTTTGAAAAATCTGATTGAAAAAAAATGTAGCCCTTCAGAATCACCTCTGATCAGTATCTGTTACTCCATACATTAGGTACACACACTCACTTACCTGAGCTGTTTTCCAAACACCCATAGGAGTGCTGAATTAACTCACTGAGTTCTTATGTACTTCCTCTGTGACTTTTTATCTTGACTTTCTTCAGAATAGTAGTTCTGTGATTGTTTTTCTGTTGTTCTGATTCTTCCTATTTCTTCTTCAGGGAAGGTGTATTATGACAAATCTTGTTTAAACTATGGCTGTGCTTTTGATGACTTTCTTTGGTCAGTTAAAATTCCATAGGGCTTGAGGTAAAAATTGATTAAAATAACCAAGGGACTGAGTCTATTTTCACTACCCATTAGGAGAATTAATAACAACAGCACATTTAAGTTCATTAGTTTGGTTTGGGTAGAATATGCTGCTCTAGGAGTGGCAATTTGAATGACAGGTACGTCTGATGAAAAAAAAGTAGTTTCCCCACCAAAATTTGTCCATACTGACAAAAGAGAAATATAGAGTTATTTATCTGGAAAGTCTAGGCTGAAAACTTTTAATATCAAGCACTAAAATTATACTGTCTTGAATCACCTATATTGATAGCTAACATTGATTAAATCTCCTGAATTATTGCCTAGAGCTTGATTTCATTTTTCTAGTGTAGAAAACAATGCAGAGGTGCTCTATAATCTAATGCATGGCAGAGTGACTATTACTACTCAAAGGGCTTTCAGTCTCTTAATTTTTTCCCCCATTTTGGGAGCAAAGAGTGGGAACCGTAGTAGTAAAAAAATCTAAGGGAGCAGTTTGGAAACTAAGAATGTGACACTTTTTAATTTACTTTATTAGAATTTTGAATTAAAAAAAAAGCTTATCTTAACATTTGAGAGAAAACCGGAAACAGCTGGAACTCAGGAGCTCAGTGTTTTTTGTTGTCACTGTTGCTTAGGAAAGGGGAGCCAGCTGAATTGATGTCTCACATGTCAAGAGTGCATCATAGTCCACACATAAACAGCGCATTAGTTGTTTTACAGTATATAATAACCTGTAAATGGATACTGATTTACTATAAAAACAATTATCCCTGTACAAAATGTCTCAATGGGTTTATTGTGGTTGCTTTAGATCAAGGATCAAATCTGATTGCATAAGAGACGGGGATGATTTGCCTACCTAGGATATTACTGCCCGACTCTGAGCTTCCCTGATGGTCGAACATTGGCTGATAGTAGATACTTGAGAAATGTGTCAGAAGAAGCAGAAAGATGGGCTCTGACAGCATGTCCTCTTACCACTGGCAAAGACAAGGGCTGGCAAGAGGGCGCCTTCCTTTTATGTAATTATATCTGGGGAGCTCCAGGAAAGCATAGTAATTTCTGTGCTTTCATTTTTAAAAGCCAAATACTCTGAACATTTCATACTCAGTTCATAATCAGTTTTTACATTTTCCATTACTCAGAGGAAATGGGAAGCCTGGATTTTAAATACAAACAATCAAAAATGGTTATTCACTTTTCATATGTTGCTGTTGATTCTTAGTTAATATTGTATAAAACAGACTGGAGGCCACAGGAAGGAGGGTGCAAGTGGTCTAGGGGATGATGTCAGCTCAAAAACAATGTGAAAGAGAAAAGTTTCTGTCTTCAATTGGAAGAAAAATTGGCGAGAACTTGTGCAGGAATATAGTCACCTTTATATCCTCATACCTCTGAATTCATCCCTGTTATCAGTTTTGGACAGGAACTAATATAAAAATTGTATGTTTTTATTCCACTCGCCTAGTCTGCTTGGTAAATTTGAACATGCTAATTACTTTTTCTCTGAGAAATTTTCCTCTTTGTAAAAGTTATGAAGAAATTAAATACTTCTTATATTTTGTATTGCTTCTTCAGTTATACATAACTGAAAATCACAATAAACACAAATAGATTTTCAAGCAAGGAAAGAAACTTTAGTTTAGAATCCAGCTGCTCATTCTCTCAACAAATATTGACCTTATCATTTTTTTAATGCACCTAACTTCTGTGATGAGATAAGAAGAAAAATTTGGAACTAGATCCTCAAGCAGCTTACTATATAATAAGGGAGAAAAATGTGCAAGTCGTACTTGTCACTATAGTAGAGATAGGATATTCTATTGGAGAGGTACAAAACCAACCTTATCTGATTTTAGATGCTATTTCTATCCAGATAGGCCAAGAGAGATTTGTGGAGAAGGAGGCATTTAATCTGGGATACATTCAAGAAATACATTTAGATTTTAGACACTTGGAAATGGGTCAGTTACCTAATAGTTATATATTATTTATTAATTACTATTAGATATTATTATTATTTGTTATTTATCTACTAGAGGCCCTGTACATGAAATTTATGCATGGGGGTGGGGGAAGGGTCCCCTCAGCCTGGCCTGCATCCTCTCGCAATCCAGGACCTCTGGCTCCTAACTGCTTGCCTGCCTGCCTGCCTGCCTGATCACCCCTAACTGCTCGCCTGCCTGCCTGCCTGCCTGATCACCCCTAATCACTCGCCTGCCTGCCTGATCGCCCCTAACTGCCTCTGCCTTGGCCCCCGCCGCCGTGGCCTCGTCCAGAAGGACGTCCAGAAGGTTGTTTGGTTGTCAAGTCTAATTAGCATATTATGCTTTTATTATTATAGATTGCTACATAATAAATTACTTCAAAAATTTAGTGGCTGAAAATAGCAGACATTATTTTCCACAGTTTCTGTAGGTCAGGAATTGGGAGCAGCTTAATTGGGTATTCTTCTCAGAGTCTTCATGGTCTGCAGTCAATCTGAAGGCTTGACAGGGGCTGGAGGGGCTGCTTCCAAGATGGCTCATTCTTATAGCTGTTGGCAGGAGGCCTCAGTTCTCACCATGTGGGCCTATCCATAGAACTGTCCGAGGGTCCTATTGACATGGCACCTGACTTCTACCAGAGCCAGAACTCTGACTTTGAAAGAGAGGCATTGATATGTGTGTGTGTGTGTGTGTGTGTGTGTGTGTGTGTGTGTATGACCTTTCTATGACATAGTTTTGAGGGTGATTATCATCACTTCCACTTCATTCTATTTGTTATAAGTTAGTCACTAAGTACATCCCAAATTTAAAAAGATAGAAACTAGGTTCTACGTCTCAAAGGAGGACTGTAAAAAATTTGTGAATATATTTCTAAAAACTTCACAATGGGGTTGGCAAATAAAAAGGGGACAACATCTGACTTAGGGTAGGGAACAGATCATGGTAAAAATCAGTACTTGGAAATACATGCAAGGAACTTGAGATACTGCAGTTTGGAGAGCTTTAAACTAAGATTACAGTGGGAAATAGGCAGGATAGAGCTGTAATTATAGCCATGCTTTAGGGAGATTAGTCTAGCAGCAGTATAAATGAAGAGAGAATGAATGGGGGGACTAGTTAGGAAACCATTTCAGTCATGCAGAGGAATGGGCCTGGAAGAGGATAGTTGGACCATGGTTCCAAAATGAATGCTGCTGTTTGCTGCTATTTTTCTTCTTTTAGACTCTACATCGTACAAATAACTCTAAAGATTAATCCATTTTTATGTGTCTGATCCAACTGTTAATGGAATCTGTCTGTATTTTAGATGGTGTTCCTTATGGAGCTTTTACTGGGTTAGTGAATTGAGCTGTAAGCTTGATGCACAGTAGCAATTCTTTCTGTGCTGATTGAGTACAGTTTGTCCCAAGGACGGCAACTGCACTTAATGCCCACAGGGCACATTCCTAATTGAGTCTGTCTCTTAACTGTAGGGAGAGCCTGATGTTACTGCTAGACTAAAACCGCCCTAAATTGGAATTCTTCATGGCAAAATTGCTATTCTTTCTCCCTTAGTTACCAACATCTCCATTACCAAGTATCACATTATTCTTCCATAAGCACTTAAAGTGTTCATTTACCCAGCTTGTATATTCATTTACTTCCATTTACCATATAGAAGCTGCCTGGGCTTTTTGATGATGTCCGTTCTCATCACATAGGCAACTCAGGCACTAAAAGCCAGGCACATGGCCAGAGTCCGAATTCCCATACTAATGCTTTGACTTACCCCATTGTTCTTTAGGAAATCCAATAATTCCAGACTACGGGAATCTTTTTCTTTCTCTTTCTTGATTTACTTGAACTTATGAATCTCTAAGAATTTAGCAATTAATAATGTCTCTAATTGTGGGTTGACCATTAATTAATTTTTTTCACCAACTTGACTGCAAGCTCACAGAATGTATGGACCAGTATTTTGTACATTCTTTTAACTGGAAGTGAAGTGTTTGTGGGTGTTTACTAAATTTAATTGAAGAAGACTACTTAGATGAGACTGGTACCCTTTATTTTATCTTCTCAACATATGCATCCTTTATACAGTACTTTATTTTCTCCCTTTTTACTTCTAAATCCCAACTACAGTTTATAGCAAGGGTTGTAATTTATAGCACCTGTTCACCCCTTCTTATTTTGGCTGCCTTTTTTACTTTATGTAATACTAGGTGAAATCTTGAAGTGACCTTTAATTTTTCCAACATTCATTTATATATGGATTAATCTAAATGGTGATAATGTCCTATTTTGAAAATATCGGTGGTTCTGAATATTCAGTTGCTTCTCTGCATTGTTAATTGTTAATGTTATCCAGGAGGTAATGCAATGCAACTCATTGATCATTAAGTCGAGCTTCCAATATTATTTTATACTAGAGGCCTGGTGCATGAAAATTCATGCACTGGGGCTGGGGTCCCTGAGCCTGGCCTACCCTCTCTAACAGTCCAGGACTTAGGTGGGCCTAAGTCATAGTCTGGCCTCCCTCTGTGGGAGGTCACAGGCTGATCAGGGGAAGGCGCCGCCCCCACACCCCACTGCTGCTGCCACTACCGTGGCTGCTGGCCCTCCTCAACCCTTGCAGCCACTATGGCTTTGTCCCGAAGGATGTCCGGAAGACATCTGGTCTATCTGGTCTAATTAGCATATTACCCTTTTATTAGTATAGATGGTCCTTAGGATGTTTACAAAGGTTCAATGGAACAAAACTCTTTTTTTCCTGCTGATTTGTTTTTGTTTTTGTTACTGTTTATCACTAGTGCAGGCTTAGAAGATCTTCCAACTCCTGGAATATCAGTATACAAACTGAAGGTCAAGGAGATTATGATTTTAGACACACCTTTCTGCCTAAGTCATTATATAGGTAAATTGTACAGTTTGCAAAAAACCATGAATAACATATTCTGAGGGGGATCAGAGAACCTTATAGCATAACCCTTTCATTTTATATGTGAAAAGAATTGAATTGTAGTGATATGGAGTGGTTTCTCAAAGGTGCCAAGTTCTAGCAGGTAATCCATGATTTAAATCAAATTTTCTGGATTCTGTGTTCAATCTGATAAAAAATAATCAAATAACAGGCTTTACCTCTCAAAAAAAAAATCCCTCCAACCCCTTCTTCCTAAATCCAACACCAACTGAACTCAAGACAAGAAATATTCCCTTGCTAGTTTTTTCTTTTTCTTTTGAAGAGTGTCTTTTATCTTCCAAATCCTCAACTTCCATAGAAATGGTAGGAGAGGCAGGCAGACAGGTGTCCTCTTCTACCTCCATGTCCTGTTTCTTACCTTTCACTGTTAAAATAATAAATATCAATTACCATTTACTAAGTAATCTTACTAGTAGGAAATTATCTATACTAATACAGATGGAGTAATTAACATAAGCACTAAATTACTAACAGAAACTTGGGATTTTTTAAAGGTATAAAAACAAATATATTTTAAAAATATAAGTATTTTGGAGTGTGCTGATGTCATATTAATGCTGGTTTAAAAAATAATTCTAAAGGTAGTGAGAAAACTTTATAGAGAATTTGAACTTTCAGAATGTTTTTTAAGAAGGAGAAGGAGGAAAAGAGGAGGGGGAAGGAGAAGGAGAAGGAGAAGGAGAAGGAGAAGGAGAAGGAGAAGAAGAAGAAGAAGAAGAAGAAGAAGAAGAAGAAGAAGAAGAAGAAGAAGAAGAAGAAGAAGAAAAGAGAAGAAGACAAGGATGATGAGGAGGAGAAAGAGAAAGAGGAAAAGAAAGAAAAAAAATGTGCTTGAATAATGCAAAGGTGGCAAGCAAGTATTTTTCTATATCCCCAGCCACTAGTAGATGGGCATGTCCTTTGTGTTATTAGGGTCAATTATAAATTTTATCTTAAAATAAGATGTGTTACTCTATCATTTTGCCACTGTGATCTTGATCACAGTGGTAAAAAGTTGGAGTGAGAATATCTGAGAAGGTGAGCAGCAAGTTGGATGTCATTCACAGAGGATTGGGAATGGCTATGCTGGTTGTTAGAATGGGAAATTTTGAAATGAAAACTAATAAGTTAGACCACTGTTGTTTGAGGAGGGGTGGTCAGGTGATGTAGGTGTGGTAATCCTTGCAAGCTAGAGGGGTATGAGTTACTTGGTATCTGTGGCAGGGAAGGAAGACATCCCCAGTGTTAAGTAGGAACACAGCATAGACTTGAAACATGAAAAATTGAATATTGGTGAAGTCATGGTTCTAATAGTTTGACAAGGGATGAAAAGACCTGCTGGTTTCTAATTAACCTCTCTAGTACATAAAAAAGTACCTGGCTCATAATAGGTGCTCAAAATATTTAAGGAATACATAGATAGACTAGGAATTTGTTCTAGTATTATGGAGAGCCAGAGAGAGGTAATATTATGGAGGAGGAAGAGCAAAATTTTCAAATAGGAACAGTATACAAAGTTAAAAGAGAGTCTTAATTTGAAGGTTGCCAAGAAAATGGATTTAACTGTATTTCCTCAAGAGCTGATTTTATTTGAGGACAACGGTGCTGGAGGTGGGTTGGAAAATATCTGGGATCTGAAAAGTGAAGTACTTCTAACAATCATGTTTCTTTCTAGCATCAGTTCTGGAACTCATTTAGATATTTAGACATATCTGTGCTTTAGCAGAGTCTTAGAACCAAAGACCTTGAAGTCTTTTAAGGATTCCTTTCCTATGATGTGGTAACCTCTAACACAGTGTTTATGTTCCAAGAAATGCTTAATATTTAACATGCTGTTGATTCCCTTAATCATCTTTCAATATCAGAATCCTGTGCTTTATCAGATAAGCCTTTTAAGCTCATGGCAGGTGATCTTGTTTAATCCAATCACAGAGCATCCATCTCTGGTGATGTTGTCATTAGTGCTGATTCAGGATCTTTCAACCAATTAAAATGCCTGTCCCTTGCCCAGGAAGGAAGTTAGAAAAAAGTTACAAGGTGAAAACTGATTTGCTATCTCATCCGAGATTCAGTGTCTGATAGAGTAGGTGTGGATTGTGTCCTATGGTTGGTTATAGAATGTTGTAGAATGTCTGTGTGCAGATATTTTCAGGCTTCTTTTAAAAAAACTCATGAAATACTGCACTTAAAAATAATTCTAAGTAATGTGCAAATAGACATCACTACTGTATATCTGAGCCTTACTCTGCTACTGAGTCTATCTCTGGGGGTAGGGATCCAGGACTGGGTCAGGGCGGGAGTGAAGTTCCATTTCTGTTATTCATGTTACTGAATAAAAACATTATGCTTTTAATATTTTGTCAAGTCCATTTTTATGCAACTGCATTCAGAAACAATGAAATGCGTATGTCAAATTGTCCAGAGTGTTCTGCTTTATCTCTAGATAAAGAGAGATAGAGACTTTAAAAAAGAGCCTCATACTCTTGCTAGAGCTGACTTGATTACCAGGATGTCACGTGTCACTGATAGGAAGCTGATATACTCCCTCAGCATCACTCTCTCTATTTCTGGTTTTAAACTGAAGAGCCATACCATATTAGCAGCGAAGTATATCCTGTGTCTTACTGGGATTGGTCTATATGTAAGAATAAATAACAGTATTTTATGACATGTCTACATTATTGGTAGTACTACCAATATTATTTCTTTTAATGTAGAATGAGTGGCTCTGGAGAAGAAAATAAGATCTCTTCACTGGAAAATTTGTGAGATCCTGATCATCTCCTGATGAAATAAATCAAGTTTAACAATGTACTCAGGAGAACTCATATTTTGTGTATACAGCTTTTGAGGAATTACTCAATGTTGGGATTTCATTCTCAATAAATAAATTGTTTATCCAAACTATAGCTTATCCTGGCATACAAGTTAGTACACTTCTTATCCTGTCAAATTACAGACTCATTTTTATTGGACATTTCACTTTAATAGAGTGCTAGCTGCCTGTTTAAAACCTACAAGTCTGGTTTTTTTGGGTCAGTGCTTTTCATGAGGAATTTGTAGACGAGATATGTTGATTCTATCTTAATCCACCATGATCCTCTTCACTCCTTTGGAAAACAATAATCTGGAATCGATGACAGATATATATGTCTTTTTATTGATTTTTCCTCAGGCTTTTATTTTATTTTTTCAGATTTTGATTTTGTAGGTTTTGGCGTTGGACTAAGCTGCATGAGCTGCATGAATATAAACCCATAGTTATTTTCAAACAGGCTAAGGAATCCTGCCAGATGGAAATATAATTTTTTTTAATGTGTTAAATAAAGATGCTTTCTGGTATCTTTAAAATTAATTTCTTAAAGAGCTTATGTTACTTTGACTGGGTTGGTTAACTTTTTTCTCCTTTAGAAGACAGAAAGCCTTTCATGGTGTTAGGCTTTATTATCTTGAAATGAGAGTGCCCAGAAAAGGATACATAATGACCCTAAGAATTAATTATTAACAAAAAAAGGGCCACAGATTCATATTCTAAACCAGAGTTACTATTGTGAGTACTTGTCCTCCAACATTTAATTGGTTCACAAAAAAATAATCCAACAAGAATCTCACATACTGGACTGTTCACTTCATAGCTTGTTTATGAGGGTGATTCTCGTTGCTCTAAGGAAGGTATTGTATGGCTGAATTGTTGACGTTTTTCTTTGAGCATGGTGAATTATATTTGCATCCACTTTTAAAGTTCTCTGTGATGAAATGTTGTGAGCATGAGAGAGGAGTAGAACTTCCGGTTCTGGTGCGCTCATTTATTTTTATGATTCATAATAACACTTTAAGGAGACTTTTGGTCCTGCCTGCAGTTATGCTTTGGCTCATCTTCTCAGAAGTAATGGTTTTCCAGTCAAGCATGAATCCTTGTTAAGCTCCACAGTTTTCAGAAGAGCTGTCAGCTTCACCCCCAGTGTGATTGGTAAAGCATATAGGTTTGTGCCTAATGAACAATACAGACTGCCTGCCTTGAAATAGGTTTTATACAGTATTTTTTTAGAAACTCAGTTGGGGGGATATTTGAAGACTATGCAGTCCATCTGTTCTGTCTGATATTCTAAAATCCACCAGGTTAAGTCACATCAGAAGAAAGCTGGGTGCCCAGACCTCCTAGTACTGGCCATCTGCAGAATTGCTTTACTATAATTTTGGTATGATAATCTTAGGCTATAATGATGGTCAAAATAAAAAGAGAGCCATTTGAAACTTGCAATTATGTCAACTGTAAGAATGTAGCTGAATATCTTGCTCAATATAACACAAAGCTTTTCCCATATCTTCTATGATTTTTCCAGTATCCCACTGCCAAAATTATTCCCTAATATCTAATGAGATGGAAGAGATTCCAGGCTACAATCTCCAGTCCTCTAATTATATTAATTTAAATACTGTTTTCCTCTGAGATTCTCTCTTCCACTACTTATTGATGTATATTTTTTTCATCCCATTTTGTTTCTGTACTTGGAAGGTGGGGTGGTAATTTTTTCTTTTCCTCACTTCTAAACTTTATATAAGAAAGATTGTATTTTCTCAGTTATAATTGAAAATGTCTTGACTAAATTGGTAAATTAAATTTTGTTGTCTCAATTTTTATTTCTTTGATTAATTACTGAAGTAATTTTTATTTTAGTTTACTTTTTTATTGTCTAAAGTTTTACACATGTCTCCTTTTCCCCCAATTGACCTCCCCCCTTTACAAAAATATTTATGAACATATTTACACTAGTGGCCCGGTGCACTAAATTTATGCACATTAAAAGGGGATTAATTAGAGGAAATATCTTAATATTGATATTTGCCCTTTCTCTATAATAGAAGAGTCAGAGATGAAAGAAAATTAGTAAAATCTATATGAAAATCTTCCTCCTGTCAGAGTCTGGGGTGCATCACAGGACCCAGAGTCAAGTCCCTGCCCACCCACGTGCACCTCAAAATAGCATAAGACCCAGACCCAACCTGCCCCCCCACATTGGGCTAGATCCAGACCCAGCCAGTCCCACCCTTGTCAAGCCCCGCCAGGTGGGGGGCACAGCCTGAGGTCCCCCAGCCCAGGCTGGGGTGGGGGACACAGCCTGAGATCCCCTGTCAAACCCCGCCAGGCAGAGGGGATGGCCTGAGGTCCCCCATCAAGCCCTGCTGGGTGGGAGGGCACAGCCTCAGGTCCCCTGTCAAGCCCCACTGGGAGGGTGATGCAGCCTCAGGTCCCCCATCAAGCCCCGCTGGGCAGGGGGCGTAGCCTCAGGTCCCCTGGCCTGGTGCTGGGGCATGGCCTGAGGTCCCCCAGCCTGGTGCTGGGGTCGGGGGCGCAGCCTGAGGTCCCCCATCGAGCCCTGCTGGGCAGGGGGCGTGGCCTCAGGTCCCCCGGCCTGGTGCTGGGGCGTGGCCTGAGGTCCCCCAGCCTGGTGCCAGCACAGGGGGTGCGGCCTGAGGTCCCCTGTCAAGCTCTGCCGGGTGGGGGGGGGGGGCACAGCCTGAGGTCCCGCAGCCTGAGGTCCCCTGGCCTGGTGCCTGGCTGGGGGGCACAGCCTGAGGTCCCATGTCAAGACCCATGGGAGCGAAGGGGGAGTGCAGCCTCAGGTCCCTGCTGATTGCTCATTAAGTCTCGTTACGGGGACTTGGCCTCTGCTGTGGGTGCAGCCATCTTGTGTTACGGAAACCCCATCTCTGCTGTGGGTGCTGCCATCTTTGTGGTGGAGTGACAGTCAATTTGCATAGTCCCTCTTTATTATATAGGATGTCCTCATTTATGAATGTCCTGTTCTTGGACCATTTACCTACTGGGATCTTATATTGCATAATCTCATCATATATTAAGGAACTTATCTTTGATGAAACATAATTCTATATATTTTTCACATTGTTGCTTATCATCTGATAAGCTTGTATTTTGAGAAATAGGTTTACTTTTCTATGCAGTCAAATTAATCTATCTTTTCCTTTATGATTTATTCTATTGCTTTTATGTTATCTTTTCATGCAAATTTTACTCCTTGAGGATTTGGATATGGTGCTATACAATTTTTATTATGTTTTTTTCATAAACAGGCCTACTATAGTACTTAGGGAACAAAAATGTGTAATCAATATTTGTTGATATATTGATAAATTATACTTGCTTAATCTATGGAGTTTACATTTCCTGCATTGTTACATTGCAAATCTTTAACAGAAACACCAATATCCATTTGCATCAGCATTTCCTTTTGGACACTTAGAGATAAATTAAATAAAGTCATGCTTTTGGGCAACATTAGCAGAAAACTGTTGCCTTGTCAACACTTTTGGTTGAATAGAGGAAGAACTCCTATCATATTATATCTTCCTATTTTTCTGATTTATCAGAGATCACATCTCACTGTGTTGAGGTTTTTGAGTCCAGTTTTACCATGGAAGCACCTGGCAGGAAAGTGGGAACTGATTAAATTGTAACATGATTCGATACCTAGTGAATAGATTTCTATCAGTTTTTGTGCATGACTCTGATATTGTTGAGACAGTTAGTGCTACATTTGGAGGTCCCAGAAGACTAACTCCTGGAGAGCGGAGAAATCCTAAAGTTAGAAAGAAAACTCAAGTCTTAACAGAATTATGATTCACTGGGTGGTGGTGGGGCAGGAAGGAACCCAATACTGAGAATCCAGAAGTAGAGAAGTATTTTGCAGTGAAAAGTAATCATATCATTATTTCTTTTGCTCACTTCAGAGTACTAGTTAAATGTGAAGAATGGCCATTTTTCAGAAATCAGGGGTACTACTTCTTGCCACATCTTAATAAGAAATGTAGGCAGAAATGTTTGCCTACATTTCTTATTATTTCTTAATAAGAAATTAGGCAAAAATGTATGTAAGCCAACATACATATTTTGATAAATATGTGTAGATGACAAAATCAATACATCATTCCCCCTACTACCGATTACTTGATCATAATAACCTCTAAGTTTGAGAAATGACTCCGCTGTAAAACTAAGACAAGTTCTTAAATCTTGCCCTTGGTTTCTCCATAGGTATCTGATTCTGTGCCTCCTATCAGCTCCTCAAGCTAGGTCAGTGCTACAGTGAGAAAGGGCATCTTCTCTGGTTTAGTTTGTTGTCCCCAATGGTGTTAATTCCTATAAGTGCCTTACATTATGAATTTGGTCCTTACACTTTTCCTAGCTTTTGAATAACTTTGCGCTTCCAGAGGCCACCCTAAGTGAGATCTAACCTTTAGTCTTCCTTTGCAGTCTCAGGACCATCCTATTGACTCCCTGAGTTCCTTCCTGCCCACTTCCCCCCGACCCAGTGAATCATAATTCTGTTAAGACTTGAGTTTTCTTTCTAACTTTAGGATTTCTCCGCTCTCCAGGAGTTAGTCTTCTGGGACCTCCAAATGTAACACTAACTGGCTCAACAATATCAGAGCCATGCACACAAATTGATAGAAATCTATTCACTAGATATTGAATCATGTTACAATTTAATCAGTTCCCACATTTCTGCCAGGTGCTTACATGGTAAAGCTGGACTCAAGTTCAGACCTTACCTTGGGTTTGAATCTCAGTGTCTAAGGCAACAGGGAAGGGAGGCAGGGTTTTCTCAATGCCTCATGATTTTCCTAGGGCCCCAGAGAAGTGCCCTCAGGCAGCCTCTGCTCCTATGTGATCCTGTAACTCTGACTTTCATTCCCAATTAGGAGCTGGATGCAAATTGTTTAAGGACAAAGGAGACATCCAGAGTTTCCATCCGAGCTTGATCCACCTACCCTTTGCTCCAGTGTCCTGTAGTGGCTAGTTGCAAAACATGGGTAGCTTCCAGTGCAGACCTGATCTTGGCTCCTTTCTTGCTTATTCATTCCAAATGCCTGACCCCTGGGGATGTCATGTGTCTTCAGCTGGAGGAGCTGCTATCAATCAGGACCCAGCAGGATTTGCATTGACAGACAGACTGCAGGCCCCATTCTCCTGCATCTATTCTCTTGGAAATGTGTTTGTGTCAGTCCATATGACGGACCAGATTTGCAGTGCAATGAGCAGCAGTTAGGGTTCCTTTTTTGAACTGGACCTTTGGAAGAGATCTGGGATGTGGCAGCTAGGGAGTGGCTGGAGCTGGAAGAGAATGACCAGCGTTGTGGTCTCAGTCCCAGGAATTACTAAAGGCCATTCTGTGAAATAAATGGATGTGAGCTTCTTTTTGAATTTTAAAATTTTTCCTAATTTTCTTATTCAGATTGTTTTTAAGATACACAATGTGATGATTTGATATACTTACGTATAATGTTATGGAAGGAGTATCACAATCAAGTTAATTAACACGTCCATCACCTTACATAGTTACCTTGATTTTTTTTTGGTGGTAAAAATACAAGATTTACTCTCTTAGCACATTTTAAATACACAATACAATTTTATTAACTAAAATCACCATACAGTATATTGGATCCCCAAAACATATTCATTGTATAACTGAAAGTTTGAACTTCTGAGTCCAAACCTTATTCCATCTCCCAACCACTGGAGGACAGAGTTGTGGCTGTCAGCACACATTTGTTGGGGGGCTTTTACTAAGTAATTTTCCCATCTATCAGGCAAGGCTGGGAGGGAGGATTAGTGGCTCATCAACCCTAGTCTAAAATCCTAAACTGTTGTATGAATTTCTCCCAAAATGTAGCTCCATAAACAGAAGAGAATTGCTCACTGTCAAGGCTGCATTTGGAAGATAGAGACAGTACAAGGACACTTGACATCCAGTGACAGTGCATGCAGACTATTGCAGCCCCGGGTGGCCACAGCAAGCTGGACAACACAGCTCAGAACAAAAGGAAGAACCTTTCCTATTGCTTTGAGTTTCCAAATTCTGTACTGGTTGAAGAGTGTTCTCTCGAACTCATGGCTATCTGGAATGAGTGAATATGATCCTATTTGGAAATAGAGTCTTTGCAGATGTAATCAAGGTAAGATGAGATCATAATTGGATTAGGGTGAACCCTAAATCCAATATGACTGGTGTCCTTATAGGAAGAGGGAAATTTAGACACACAGATGTAGACACACAAGGAGAATGCCACATGCAGTGAAGGCAGAGATTGGAAGTGATGCATCTACAAGCCAATGAACATCAAAGATGTCTGGAAACCACCAGAAGCTAGAAGAGGCAGGGAAGGATTCTTTTCTAGAAACTTCAGAGGGGGTATGGTCACACTGATAGCTTAATTTCAGGTTTTCGGCCTCCAGTCTTGAAGAATAAATTTCTGTCTTATAGAGCCACTCAATTTGTGGCAATTTGCTAAGGCAGCCCTAGGAAATTAATATAATCTCTCTCAGCAACGCTCATCTGGAAAAATATGGTATCTTAGTTCAGCTGCAGATAGTGAAACCACCCATGTAGTTGGCACAATCAACTCTAGGGTCACACAGGCAGCCCGTAGAGGGGGACAGAATGCTGGCAAGTCCTGCGGGGTGAGCTTTGCATTTAAAACCTGGCTGGTTACTGTGGTCCATTCAAGATCATTGGATATTCATGGTCATGTAGAGTTCTTCTGGCCTCATATTCTTTTGGCAAGTCAGGGATGTTGCATCCAAATAAAGGGCCTCTCATGAGGAAATCTGACTTCCTAAGCATCTCTGAAGTATTGCTAATCTGAATTTTTTCCTCTGGTCTATCCCTTTTATATATATACTAGAGGCCTAGTGCACAAATTTGTGCACGGGTGGGGTCTGGCTGGCCCTGTCCTAATCAGGGCGGATCAGGGCCAAGCCTGTTGGGAGGAGGAGATGGCGGGAGGTTGGCCAGCTGGCCTGCCCTAATGGGGGCCAATCAAGGCTGGACTGGCTGGGGAGAGGAGCCATGGGTGATTGGCTGGCGGGCCCCACCCCTGATTTGGGTGATGGGGGCCAATCAGGGGTGGGGCTGTCTGGGGGGAGGAGCCATGGGAGGTTGGCTGCCGTCCCCACCCTCAGATAGGGCCAGTTCACTGGCTGCAGTGGGTGTCCTAGAGACTGGTTGTTCTGGTTGTTACAGTGTTCTGGTCGCTGGCTTTTTATATATATAGATATAGAATATTAATTTATTTATTTTCCTTCAGAAGGTTTCCCTGCCCACACACCCTAACACAGAGTTTGTCTACCTTTGTGTTTCTTGTCTCAGGAAGATTTTGTGGCAGAATCTGTCTATAAAACTTCCTGACCTTTTGTTTCCAAAAGCTGAAGTCCCAAGGGGAGTGAATGTGTTACAGAAATTAGCAGAGTGGCTTGGAACATATATACCAGAGAAGAGTTTCCCCCAATCAAAGGAAGTTCCCAAAGCTGGTGGATGACAAGGGTGAGAAAAACAGCAGGCACTTCCATGATTTCCCACAGTAGCACCAGGGGATGTGGTGAGTCTCCTCATGTGGAATGGCTGCCCAGTGCATCCTGGCACTGAGAATTCATAAAGAGCTTCCTGAAATGTGCCACCCTCCCCGCGCCGCCCCCCCACCCCCCAACCTTAGGCAGACACAGGAGCTGCAGAACTCTGTTGGAGAATCATGCAGAAATGAAGGGAACATCTCAGCTGGATTCCCATGTAAATCATGCATAGCCCTGGATTGGCCAGGGGGACCTTAGGAATGATTGGGGTTTCCTGAAAGTATCAAAGAAACTAGGCTTACATTTGTAATTACATTGATTTAGATAAAGTAGATATGTGCCATTTTGTTGTTGTTGTTTTGTTAATCCCCACCTGAGAATATTTTTCCATTGATTTTTAGAGAGAGTGGGGATGGGGGGGAGGAGGCACACACAGAGAGAAGCATCAATGTGAGGGACACATGGCTTGGTTATCTCCCGCATGCACCCCGATCAGGGCCAGGATACAGCCTGCAACCAAGGTACATGCCCTTGAAAGGAATCAAACCCAGATCTTTTCAGTTTGAGGGCCAATGTTCTATCCATTGAGCCAAACCAGTTAGGATGATATGTGCCATTTCTTGCATATTTGATGTGGACTGAAATTCATACTCCATACGGTATTTTTTTCTAGTAGAAGTTGATACCTACCAAGAAGGAACACTTCATTTGCAGTATACATCAGTCATAGCAGGTCTGTTTTCCCAAGAGCTCGTCTACATCACTAGGCTGTATCACCAGGTTTCCAACAGAAGACCCCATTAATCTCTTGATGGTGAATGGTACTCTTTGAGACCCCCCACATTTACATTTATTGTTCACTACCTACCACCTACAAACCAATGGTCAAAAAAAGCACATAAAATGGGTACTTGACAAATTCCTGCTATGGTTATACCCTTTAACCACTTAAAGTACAAATTAACATTTTAGCCGGCATCTCATCCACATAGAATGCTGTTTTGGCATTATATACTGGTCATTCTGGAAGACAGCCAGGATCTGAGTATTTTTAAGTTCCTAAAGGAAAGATCCAATATACAGAGAAGGCAAAGTCATAGAAGCATGTTTGCTTCTCTCTTTGATAAATCAACTGCACCTGCCTATGCCAGTCATTGTAGAATGTTCTCTGAGACCCCCTCAGGTGAAAGGAGGTCATCTAACATGGCCTGTAGATTTCAGCTGCCCTTCCTCTTGGTGACTCCATCTTGCTTTCTCTGATACACCAAGTTCTTGCCATTCACTTTGACTCTGATGATTGGTTGGATGAGAGAGAACAAGTAAGGTATATGAGAGGTACTGTAGCATGGGAAGTCCACCAGGAAGAGTGCTTCTCATGGAAGGAATTAGGAGTCCACAAAGTTCACCCCCAAGAGGTTTATAGAAACCCAGACCATGTTTTGTTATGTAATTGTGCAATGGGGTGGGTGGTGGTGATGGCATTTGAACCAATAGTCCCTAAAGGTAGCTTCTCTTACTCCAGCCTTCATCCAGTCATCATTGAGGGCATGTAACTCAAGGGTAATTTTGTTTTATTTTATATTCCAAACACATGCAATTGCTGCTATTGTCTGAATAACCACATTTTGGATCTGATGCCTATTATGCACCAGGTACTCCTTCAGGTCATGAGGAAGCATTAGTAAAACATATCAATGTTGCCTTAATCTCTTTCTCATGAATTAGACATATTTGAACAATTTCTTCTTTCTGAGGCCACCTTACCCAGATTTGCCTTTCCTCTTCCTCTATGTGAAGACCGATACAGATGCTGAAACCTCAGCCTGGGCTAGAGTCTCAGGTCTTCCCTTAGTTGAGAGGAAATGCTCTACAGGTTCTAAAGCATATTCAGACAAATTGCACTGGAAGGTATTCATAAAGCATGTTTTTTGCTCTGGTTTTGGTATGAATCTAGAGTCAAAATAGTGTTAATTTATTTTTTTGGAGAAGAGTGCTTAAGAGTAAAATGATGACTTACAGAGGAATCCTCACTAAAAGTTAACAAAGGCTTCCTTCTGTTAAAGCTTGAGAGCCAAAAACATGAATTCTATTCTCCTCAGTAAGTCTGTTACCTTAGCACTTAGCTGATTTATGTAAATGCTTTTTGTTGTTTCTCATAATATCACAGAACTTTAAACCCAAAAAGAAAAAGGGAAAGAATAACAAGGATATTTCTTGGTGAGATGGCGAGAACACCCAGCCTGCCGCCTCAACCTTCACCCAAATGAGATTTTTTTTCTTTTTAATAAAGGGTATGTACTTTCCCAGTCTTTCAACAGAAAAGAAAATATGGGCATTCCCTTGGGTAAAGTTTCTGTTAGGAAAGCAAATAACTGAAGGAGGCCTCTGATCGAGAAAAGATTTTGTAAATACTTCCCAAAATGACGTGCCTTACTGAGGAGAGAGAATTAAATGTGAAATTTTGAGGTGAAGGAAAGCATTGTTTGGCTGCTGAGTGTTCTCACAGAACCATCTGTCTCATCTCAGTCTGTGTTCAGCATCTCTTCTCTACTCCGTGAAGTAGGGGATCTAAATATGACTTGGGATTAGGGATAGACTTGTCATATCATTTTTTTATGTAATCATTCCTAGGATCTAAATTTTGCCCGATGAGTCCATTTTACTTTTACTCAGCAATTAGTTATTGAGCAGTTGCAGTGTTTCAGGCTTAGTATAGTTGTTAATGTCCAAGTTAAGGCTATATCCTCATTGTAATTTGGGGAAAGATATAAAATGAGTGTCAAAAGAGGGCAGATGTTTATCACTGAATTATCAAATCTGAGATAAAAGGTTGCTAAGTAACAAATGATCACTTTGTTCAATGGCCTGCCAAAATTCTCAGGTGAAGTATATGAATAAATTTAAGTGCTATTATACACCAAATAAATAACATTGGATCAAATAGAGACAAAACAATTGATCTTGGAATAATAGTATACCCACACTTTCCAAAGAAGCCAGTAGTCAACATCTCTAGTACTGTGGTGGGCATTTTCTAAAATATTTGTTTTAAGGTATGTGAAATGGCCACAAGCATTTTTATTTTATAATGAGTGCATTGTGAGCATTTAATTTTTGGGTGGCCACATGGAAACAGTCTACTTTAAGCTAGGTGTCATGATTAAATATTGCTGAAGAAGTCACTTGTTGATTTGTTCCTGTCTGTTTTAATTGTGTGAGTCTTCTTATGAGGAGGAGATAGTGACAGATCTTGAATATGAAGAAGATGAAGCATTTATGGACGATGGGAACACACAGGTTGTATGAGAGACATTTTCTTAGACTTTTCTACCCACTGTAGACTGGTATCAGGAGTTCTTGGTCTAAAGGAATCCCATCCAGCAAGGTTCATTCTTTAGTCCTCTGCTAAAGCTGATTGAAGAGTTCCGGGAAGTTCCCAAACTGCAGAAAATCTTGAGGGGGCAGAGAACTAGGTGTAGAATTTGGGAGTAAGTTCTCACTCTTCTCAGACCTCCTTACTTATTTGTCTTAGAGATAAGCCCATAGAATGACAGGAAGTATCTAGTTTCTTCCCCTTTCCTTATGAAATGATAGTCTAAAGAGAGATTCTTACTATATGAGTCATGTTGGCCATTGCTCTTTAGTCGAAAAGACGATGACTTGATAAGCAGCCAGCTAATTGTTCAGGTTGGACTTCCTTTTCATATTTAGGATCATGTGAGCAAATGATCAACTAGTGTTCTTTTCTAAGATGAAATGTGTAATATTAAGTGCTTATGGGATGAAATGTGTGGGAAGTGACTTAAATGATGGAGCCCAAATCTATGGACCAGAAACCACAACACTTACCTCTTCCTCTTCCTGATGTTCTCCTGTTCAGGGCCTCTTGACAGTGATGAGAAAGGGGTAGGATGATTTTGTCAGTGGAAAGCAGCTAAACTAGAAGTGATTTGACTGATGAGAAATACCAGAGTCAGCATCTGCTTTACAAGGAAAACACTTCATGCAATTGAAGGTCTTCACTGAATTTTCAGAGTTTACAAAACATTCCTTATTCCATAACTCTGTTACCTGCTGAAGAATTACACATGGTTACATAAAAAAGAGAAAAATAGGTGTGGTAGAAAAACCTGAAGATGGGGAATAAAAAAAAGTCTGGGTTTTAATCTTACTTTTGTCACTTACTGATTGTATATTCTTGGGCAAGTCCCATCACCCTATTAGCCCCAGTTTTCTCTCTGTGAAATGAAGATATTAGTAGCATTCATTTCACAAGATTTTTGTAAGCGTTAAATATATGTGTGTGGTGCTTTGTAAAATGGGATGGTCTCTAAAATCTTATCTATTCGTATTCTTAATAATAATGATAATGATGATGAAACCTGACCAAGAGAGTCTTTGAGATGGACCTTGTCTTGTTGAGCAATGGAAAGGTCTGTTCTATTAGGTTATGTTTGTTTAGAGCAAACATAAACACAAGCTTTCACTTCTTGAGAAGTTTAATCTTTTCCACTTGTCAGCCTTGTGCAAAGCTCAATTTAATATTGATGTCATACTAGTTGTGTGCAGTGAGCACAAGAGCAGGGTTTTAAGGCAGCCATGGTATAACCACAAGTATTTGTTTTGATCAGCAGCAGACAAAAATATGCACATGAAAACCAGTACAAATCAGTTATAGGACTTAAAATATTCCCTCAATTTGGAAGCTGAAACATCTAATATAGTGTCCAGATAAATTACTGGGTGAAACCAACTCCCAGAACTGCTCACAAGTATATATAATTCGAAGGCAGCGGTTCTCAACCTGTGGGTCGCCAACCTGTGGGTCACGACCCGTTTGGGGGTTGAACGACCCTTTCACAGGGGTCGCCTAAGACCATCGGAAAACACATATATAATTACATACTGTTTTTGTGATTAATCACTATGCTTTAATTATGTTCAATTTGTAACAATGAAAATACATCCTGCATATCAGATATTTACATTATGATTCATAACAGTAGCAAAATTACAGTTATGAAGTAGCAACGAAAATAATTTTATGGTTGGGTCACCACAACATGAGGAACTGTATTAAAGGGTCTCGGCATTAGGAAGGTTGAGAACCACTGTTCTAAGGCAAGAGTTGTTCTCTGCCTGGTTTGGATGAGTCCTAAGGTGGTTGGCATTAAAGTTTTAGGTAAATTGGAGGATATGGTATTTCAACAATTGTGTTTCACAACATCAGTTTTCATGCAGTACACCTAGTCTACTTAAACAAGAAACATTTAAACAAGAAACATTTCAATGTCATTAGATACACCCAAGTATATTTCATATTTATAAGGATCATATCAGCGTACTCAGCAACTGGTTGCGATCCATCTTGTAAATAAGACAAATAAAGAAAACTCAATTTTCATGTATATGAGATCTTGGTACACGTACAAATGATCAGGTAGATTTTAGGAGCAGCATAAGAATTTATTTTTACATCTCTGTATTCAGTGTGACTAACCATGGTGAAAAACACCCGAGAACCAAGGTTAATTCTTTCAAATGTCAATGTATCACTTACTTCCATCATTTACCATTCATGTCCCATCCTTTTACTTCCATGGAGTAATCTATTAATAAGAACATACCAGGTCTTAGGAGGGGTTAAAATATTTTGCCCTTGACATAAATGCCTGACTCAATAATTTAATAACTTTCTTCTGTTAACACATGGAGCTAATTGTGCGTCTTCTTGAGAGAAAGTTTGTTTTCTTTAGCCAGGCTTCTGTGTTTGGCTTTAGCATTTCTCTCACCAGCAGCCCCACCACCACTATTAAGCAGAAACCCTAGCCACCACACTCAACAAAGAGGTGGCAAGCTTCCAAGAAATATATTTCCCACTAATACACAGCTGAGAACATTAAAAATTGGGTAGGTCTGGTTTATGTTTGGTTCACCTCCGAATGTCTCACATATAACTTCTCAGTTGAATGAAGCAGTGACAATTCAGCAAAATCACTCAAGAACTCTGGAGTTACTCTTCTGACATCCACCACTTTAGCCTTTGTCTCACGTGACAGCTTAGGGTTTGCTGACAGAGTACATCAAAGAACGGGGACCAGGTTGGGGACAGTTTGCACTGTCTTTAGTCATTTGGTGAAAGCTCAGGAGGATCTGTTCGAATTCAGCTAAGTAAAAACCCTCCACTTCAGCACCTCGTTCAGACAATATGAGAACCAGATGGGTGTCCACACGCTGCCTGATTGCTACTGTCTGATGGAGACAATCGGAATTCTGCACATCTGTGCCGTGACATCGCGGAATGCCGCAGCCCTTTATTTTGCCCAGTAGACCACACTAGAGCATTTATTTTCTAATCCGTGGAGAAGTGAAAGCCATCATTCAAAAGGCACCTTGTCCTGGCCATTTGTAAATTAATTTGTTAATGAAACATTACATCAGGGTAGCACTTTACAGTTTACAAAGTGCTTTCATTTCCTCATTTAATCCTTAAAATAACCTTGTGAAATAGGCAGGGCTGTTGAAAGAGGTTAAACAGTTGAGGAGAAAATCCAATATGCTACTATTCCTGCTTTTAAATGTTTGGTGTTAACTTATATGTGGATTAACGTTGAATTATAGCAAAGTATAAAATATGTATGACCTCCTAGAATATGTTTCTTCCTAAGGGGATTATTCTTTTTCCTATGTAATTTATGGAGCACTTGATTCTCAGACATTTCCATTGATGCACCCATAACTGTATAGAAAAAAAGACTTTGTCCCCTGGGTGTGGGGGTTGGGAGTGGGTGTTTGGGAGAAAAGTTTGAGTTGCAGGTTACAACACTATGTTTTGAAGTCACATTTTTGAAAATCTTAAAATATCATACTGATTTTAAAAAATCTCTACATATTTATTTTTGTCACAATTTTGAGCAAAATTGACATATTGGGAATATATATCATACTTGTATGCAACTGTGTATCTTAGTTTGAGAAACTTAGATTATTTAGCTCATCATATTTGCTCATACAAGAATAATCTCCTTTTCCTGTTCTACAAGTGGCCAGTGCTAACAATCTTAGAATAGCATTGGGATAGATTTTTTTGTTAGATTGTTTGGGTCTTCATTTTGCCTTTGAAGGTAAGATGACCGTGATGATAATATGGCTTCTGAAATAATAGTTAGCTGGAATTTCCATGGAGAAAAAAAGCACTTATGCTTTAGGCTCTGATGATTTGGATGCAGTTTTCTTGAGTCAGGGGCCTGAGCTAGGCCTCTCAACAACTCCTCACAAGCAATTATGGTTACAATGCACCTCTTCTCACAATTCATAGCCTATAGAATCAAATCCAAGTTTCTTTGCAAGGAAAACAAGGCCTTTCATCATCTGACCCCAATCCATTTGTCTCTTAATTTCCTGCCACTGTAGTTTCCTCTCTTCCAATACTGGAATTCTTGTACTCTTTGAATACATGAGAATTTTCATGTTTTCCTATTTTTCTCTTTAAGTTACAGGATATATTATTAATTTTGAAAATTATAATCTAGAATATAAGTTCTTAGAAAGTGATGCAACTGTGCTTTGGGGATTACTAGAAGCCATATTTTGATGAAATACCATCTATAATAATAAAAGGGTAATATGCTAATTAGACTGGACGTCATTCAGGTCATTCCGGACCAAGCCAGGGCAGAGGGAAGCGCGGGTCCCAGGTGCCTGCCGGCAGCAAGAATGAAGGGCGGGTCCTGGATGCCTGCCAGCGGCCTGAGGGAAGCCCAGGTCCTGGGTGCCAGAGGGAAGCTGGTGCAGGCAGCTGGGGCAAGGAAGGCCTACTCTTGCACGGATTTCATGCATCAGGCCTCTAGTATAAGAATAAAGGATGGTAAATGTCCTTACAAAACACTGGTATAACAAATTACAATATGCTCAGTAATTTATCAATTAAATGACTTTGTTGATGATAGCATTTATAGGTTAAGATAGAGTAGGAGTGGTAAAGTTGTGGTAAATATAGAGTCATATGATTTTGGCTTGTTTTACCAAAATTATTACTTCACTTTGGTATTCTTGGTCAGGATGTACCTTTGTTGTTAACTACTTTTTCCTCAGTTCTTCTAAGATATATTATGAACTCAGTGACTTATTACAGGTTTTGCTGTATGGCTACATTATCACAACCAAGAAAGCAGGATAAATAGGAGGCCAGAGCTGGGGAAGGAGGGCAGGAGTCTGAGACTATGACTCTCTCTATAATTTTAGTTATTAATCATAGAGGATATTTCAGCTCTTGTTTCTATGTAACTCCAGAGTCAGGATATTATCAGTCAGGCTGGTCATCAGATGAGCTTCTCCAGTCTTGCTCTTTTTCTTCCTCTTTCTTAGATTATGGATTAGAGAATTATTTAGAGTACCATTTAGAGCACTTTAAATCCCTTGCCCATTTTCAACTGGGCAATCTTAAATGAAAATAGTAAGATGATTATGGACAGGGCATATTTATAGGATTGTCTAGGAGTCACATACACACATGTATATAGTATGCATATAAAGTATGTCAGTGGAACCATGTTCTCCAGCGAAATTGTTCTAATCCTTATTATTATATGAAATGATAATGTATGTGATACTGAAATCCTCCCTCTTTCTATGTTTTTGATCAATAGAAGCATTTTTTTTCTACATGGCACCAAATCTTCAAAAATGGCCCCAATGAACTATGCCTCAGGGTATTCACATCTGTGTAGTCTTCTACAGAAAAGTCTGGGTTGGTCATATTTACCATGGAATGCAATGGGAGTGACACTGTGCTAGTTCCAGGCCTACCTTTCAAGAGAATGGCAACTTCTGTTTTTGTTTTTTTTTCCCTCCTGGAACTCTCACTTTTTGTGTCCCCTGAACCACCTGTGTGGAGCATGTAGGAGGCAGCCGATCAATCATTCTCTCTCATCATTGATGCTTCTATCTCTCTCTCCCTTTCCCTTCCTCTCTGAAATCAATTATATATATACTAGAGGCCCGGTGCACAAAAATTTGTGCACTGGGGCGGGGGGTCCCTCAGCCCGGCCTGTGCCCTCTTGCAGTCTGGGACCCCTCAGGAGATAACGACCTGCTGGCTTAGGCCTGCTCCCGGGTGGCAGAGGGCAGGCCCAATCCCTAGGTGCAGCCCCTGGTCAGGCTCAGAGCAGGGCTGATTGGGGAGTTGGGGTGCCGCCCCCTGTCATGCACAGAGCAGGGCGGATCAGGAGGTTGCAATGCCACCCTCAGTCACGCTCAGGGTGGGGCCAATTGGGGGGTTGGGGCACCGCCCCCTGTCACACTCAAGGCAGGGTCGATGGGGAGGTTGCGGTGCCACCCCCTGTCACGCACAGAGCAGGGCCAATCAGGGGGTTGGGGTGCTGCCCCCTGTCACGCACAGAGCAGGGCCCATCAGGGGGTTGGGGAGCTCCCCCCTGTCATGCACAGAGCAGGGCCCATCAGGGGGTTGGGGAGCTCCCCCCTGTCACGCACAGAGTAGGGCCGATAGGGGAGTTAGGGCACCGCCCCCTGTCACACACAGAGCAGGGCAGATCAGGGGGTTGGGGCGCCGCCCTCTATCACCCACAGAGCAGGGCAGATCAGGGGGCTGGGACGCCGCCACTGTCACACTCAGGGCAGGGCCAATGGGGAGGTTATGGCTCTACCCTGTCACACACAGAGCAGGGCC
Organism: Myotis yumanensis; assembly: GCF_028538775.1. NCBI lineage: Eukaryota > Metazoa > Chordata > Mammalia > Chiroptera > Vespertilionidae > Myotis > Myotis yumanensis. The sequence continues at coordinate 37,297,099 of NW_027223754.1, read as the reverse complement.
CATCAGGGGGTTGGGGCGCCTTCCCCTGTCACGAACAGAGCTGCAGGGCAATCAGGGGGTTTGGGCGCTGCCCCCTGTCATGCTGATCCCGGTGCTAGGAGGCATATTACCCTTTTACTATATAGGATAGAGGCCTGGGGGCCGGCTGGTTTGCCCTGAAGGGTGTCCTGGATTAGGGTGGGGGTCCCCACTGGGGTGCCTGGCCAGTCTGGGTGAGGGGCTGAGGGCTGCTTTCAGGCTGACTGAAGCTCCCAACCGCTCCTTTTTTATCTCTTTTTTTATTTTATTCTGGGCCAGCTTTAGCTCTGGCTCTAGCTCTGAGGCTTTGTATCTGGTTTGTTTGCTGTTCTATAATCGAAACAATGTATAACTTCAGCTCTGAGATCCCGGCTGGCTGAAAGCTGGTTTCAGCTTCTTATTTGCAACATAGTACATAGTTGCTTAGAGTTGCAACTCAGAGGCCGGGCAAGTTAGGTGGGGAACGTTGCAGTCTGCAGTCCCTGGAGCAAGCAAGCCTCATGTTCGCTTCCAGCTGCTTGGCTGCCGGCCGCCATCTTGGCTGACAGTTAATTTGCATAAGGATATGCTGATTAGCCAATGGGAAGGGTAGCGGTTGTACGCTAATTACCATGTTTCTCTTTTATTAGTGTAGATATATATTAAGATTCACAGAGAGACCATCAGAACAATTTGTTTTATTAAAAATAAATAACCAAAATATCAAAATCACATCATGAAGTCTCTGGTATAAAACTCTACATTAGGCAATGATCGGTTCTTACTTTCCAAGTTGGCTCAAATGGCTGTTGGGCAGGCTGAGGCTGTTGGAAGCCTGGTTTAACTCTGATTTAAGGAGTACCATGTATTGAAAAGATCCATTAACTTAGTTGCAAGGGTCCTAAGAACCCGAAGATGACCCATCTATCAGACATAATAGATGTTTTCAGAGATTCTGTTCTCACCCCCAAAGAAGGCTAGCCTCAGAAATCAAATTCTTCTCAACACCATTTTGTGTTCCCTAGCCCTCAACTTGCAATCAAATTCTTCTTAATTTGTTCTAATATTTATTGTTTTAGTCTTTGTCAGAAGCAAGAAGAATAGAGGGAAGGATAAGATATACCAAGATTGTGATTTTGTAAAAAGATCAAACCTGCAAAGAACTAGGGATGCATAGGTGGGTAAAAAAGGAAGAAAGGAAAAAAGAAAAAACATAATGAAAAGATTTAGCTCTTTCTTAAATCTCAGATCTTTTATTTTTTATAATTTTGAGAATACTTTATACTTTTCAAAACCTTTTTTCACTTACAACAGATCATTTAATTCTTTTTTTAAATTTAAATTCTTTATTGTTTAAAGTATTACATAAGTCTTCTTTTCACCCCAATGACCTCTCCTCAGCCGCCCCCAATTCCCAGGACGTGACTCCCCCGCCCCACCCCGTCTGTGTCCATTGGTTTTGCTCATATGCATGCATACACATCCTTTCTTTGATCTCTTACCCTCTCCTTCCCTCATAGTTTGGACAATCTGTTTGATGCTTCTATGACTCTGGCTCTTTTTTGGTTCTTCAGTTTATGTTGTTCAATATAGTCCACAAATGAGTGAGATCATGTGATATTTATCTTTCTCTGACTGGCTTATTTCGCTTAGCATAATGCTCTCCAGGTCCATCCATGTTGCTGCAAATGGTAAGAATTCCTTCCTTTTTACAGCAGCATAGTAGTCCATTGTGTAGATGTACCACTGTTTTTTAATCCACTCATCTGCTGATGGGCACTTAGGCTGTTTCCAGATCTTAGCTATGATAAATTGTGCTGCTATGAACATATGGGTGCATATATCCTTTCTGATTGGTGTTTCTGGTTTCTTGGGATATATTCCTAAAAGTGGGATTACTGGGTCAAATGGGTGTTCCATTTTTAACTTTTTGAGGAAACTCCATACTGTCTTCCATAGTGGCTGCATCAGTCTGCATTCCACTAGCAGTGCACGAGGGTTCCTTTTTCTCTGCATTCTCTTCAGCACTAGATCATTTAATTCTTTAACAATCCAGTGAAGTAAGCAGGTATTATTCCTCTTAGTATAGGAATTGGCTTAAAATTATTTTAAGCAGTGGGAGCCCCATTTTGGTAAATTCTCATAGGGGGTAGCAATAAATAAAAGTAAAGCCAATAGAGCTATTCTGGTTCCATTTTAGGATTGAGAGGATAGGCTGGAGCTGACCTCCTTGGCCTCTTCTCAGCTTCCTTTTCACCCTGCAGTGAACCCTGGGGTACCTTTGTAGAACTAGAGCAGTACTCAACCATTCATTTTAATTTAGCCCCAAACTTGTTGAAATAAATACGCTTTGCTTGCCTGAAGATTGTTTCCATCAAACACTACTCATTTTTTTTTCTTTTTTTCTTTCTTTCTTTCTTTCTTTTTTTCTTTCTTTCTTTCTTTCTTTCTTTCTTTCTTTCTTTCTTTCTTTCTTTCTTTCTTTCTTTCTTTCTGAGTGGTTAAGTGGAATATTTATTTTTTTAGATTAAAATATTGTCATTGTGGTAAAATACAATAATTATTGTATTGGTAAAACACCATTTAATACTATGGTCATGCAACCATCACCACTATCCATTTCCAGAACTTTTCATCATCCTAAACAGAAATCTATACCTATTAAACACCAACTTCCATTCTTCCCTCTTCCTACCTCATGGTCACCATAATTTTACTTTTTTAAAATTTATGAATTTGACTATTCTAGGTCCCACACAGCAGGCCAAAAGTAGGCTTACAGTTCAGTATGCAAAAATGGGTACAGAGTTTATTCTTGTATTATTTATGAATTATTATATTATTTTTCATATGAATAACTGTAAACCTAGTTTTGCCTGTATAAGTAGATTTCTTACAATATTTTTTATTTTTGTGAATGGCTTATTTCTTTTTTTTTTTTTAAATATATTTTATTGATTTTTTACAGAGAGGAAGGGAGAGAGATAGAGAGTTAGAAACATCGATGAGAGAGAAACATCGATCAGCTGCCTCCTGCACATCTCCCACTGGGGATGTGCCCGCAACCCAGGTACATGCCCTTGACCGGAATTGAACCTGGGACCTTTCAGTCTGCAGGCTGACGCTCTATCCACTGAGCCAAACCGGTTTTGGCAGTGAATGGCTTATTTCACATAGCATAATATTCTCAAGTTTCACCCTTGTTGTAGTATGAGTTAGAATCTGCTTCCTTTCTGAGGCTGAATAATATTCCACTGTATGTGTAGACCACATTTTATTTATCCATTCATCCATCAATGGACATGGGGGTTGATTCCATTCTCTTGTAAATAATGCTACTATGAACATGGGCATACCAATATATGTTCAAGTCCCAGCTTTTAACTCCTCTGGGCCCAGAAGTGGAATTGCTGGATCATATGAAAATCCTGTTTAACTTTTTAAGGAATTATCCTACTGTTTTCCAGAGCAGTTGCACCATTCTACATCCCCACCAACAACGCACCAGGGTTCCATGGAATCTACATCCTTATCAGTAGTTGTTGATTTTCATTTTTTGAAAATATTTAAAGATGGAACTCTGATAATGCTCAGAATTGAACTTATTCTATGAGCCTGTGTAGATAAGAAGAAAATTGTTGCAATCAATTAAACATTAAACATTAAAACCAGATCTGGCCTAAAATAGTCCTTCGTGTGTCCTGGGCAGCATCATGCTTTTACAGACTCCTACTCTTTCAAATCCATCTCAGCACCAGGATGGAAATGTCTGTTCAGGAGCCACTGGCCACTGGTTACCCACAAGTCAGGCTGTGCCAGCCTCTGTCCCTCTCCCCTCCTTGGGAAAACTCTACTTATTTCTAATCTAACTTAGTTCTTCTTTGTGGATTTTCTGTTTGTCCAGCTGATGTTCCTACTGGATGTCATTGAGATTCTTCCACTGTGTAGACTCATTTGTGGCATTAAATGACATCTTGGGTAATAATCAGCAGTACCATCCATCCATTTATCAATCCACTCATCTACCTACCATCTACCTTTCCATTCATTCACTATTCATCCATCTATCCATCCTACCATCCTTCCATTTACATAGCCTACACCAGCCGTGGGCAAACTACGGCCCGTGGGCCGGATCTGGCCCATTTGAAATGAATAAAACTAAAAAAATAAAAGGCCGTACCCTTTTATGTAATGATGTTTACTTTGAATTTATATTAGTTCACACAAACACTCCATCCATGCTTTTGTTCCGGCCCTCTGGTCCAGTTTAAGAACCCATTGTGGCCCTCGAGTCAAAAAGTTTGCCCACCCCTGGCCTACACCCATTCACTCATCTCTTTATCTATCCATCCATTCATCCATTTTTGTCAGATATAAAAAATTTGGAGGAAAGGATAAGATATACCAAAATTATGTGAAAAAAATATATGTATACGCGCGCGCACACACACACACACACACACACACACACACGCACGAGACCCAGTGCATGAAATTTGTGCACGGGTACAGTCCCTAGGCCTAACCTGCGATCAGGGCCATCTTCCCCAGCTGCTGGCAGCTGGCTCCGCCCCTGCCGCCACCCACCCGGGTTCCCAGTTTGCTATCAGGCAATTGGAGCCTGATGGCCGGGAGGGAGGGACTGAGAGGTCAGCCGGTCCCACCTGCTCATGGCTCCACCCCGCTGCAGGTCGCCCTCTGTGTGTGGGGCAACTGGCGGGGCAGGGGCCTTGGCCTGGCGCTGCCCACATTACTCGCCAAACACCCCTGGGTCCCTGTTCACCATGGGGAGATTGGAGCCTGCCAGCCGGGGGAGGGACCAAGAAGTCAGCTGTTGCTGCCCGCTGCCACCCACCCTTGTTCCCTGTTCACCATTGGGCAATCGAAGCCTGAAAGCCAGGGGGAAGGACCAAGAGGTCAGCCGTTCCCACCTGCTCATCAGCCCCACCCCTGCCACAGGTCGCCCTCTGTGTGTGGGACAACCAGCGGGGCAGGGGCTTTGGCCTGGTGCTGCCTGCATCCCCTGCCACCCATCTTTGTGTCCCCATTCACCATCACGTGATGGGAGCCTGCCAGCCAGGGAAAGGGCCCGAGAGGTGGTCAGTGCACCTCATAGTGACTGGTCGAGCGGTCCTTCTGGTTGTTCTGCCATTATGGTCACTAGGCTTTTATTATATAGGATATATACATTATTCATCCATCTATTCACCCAGTAAAACATACAAAATATCTGCCCTCATAAAGCCTAAATATCAGGCATAGATTATGACTCTCAATTGATTAAGTCGACATATTATTTCACTGGGTAGGATGATGTACATATTTTAAAAAATAAATTAATCGTAGTGCTATTTCTATTCTGCAAGGCTTCTGTGAGGATTCAAGAGATAAGATGCCAGTGGGAACAAACACCACAATTAATGCTTCCAGTAACTAATAATTATGGCCCTAAAGCAAAAACGAAAGCTGATTATTCAAATCCAGAGCACTAAAATTCCATAATGATCCTCTAGAGAGGAAGAAATGGAAGCAAAGTTGTGCCCAAAATGATTTAGTCTAAATAAAAAAAAAGATTATTTTTGGCTGTGATAATTTTCCTCTGTCTGTCCTAAGAATGGGGATGGTTGGCCATCATGGGTTGACAGAAACTGAAGAAAGCTGCTGAATTTACAAGTCACTTTAAAAAATAAGTTTTACAGGGTGATGGAAGGAGACTTGACTTGGGGTGGTGAACACACAAAACAATATACAGATGATGTATTATATAATTGTACACCTGAAACCTATATAATTTTATTAACCAATATCACCCCAATAAAATCAATAAAAATAAAATAAAATAAAATATAAGTTTTACAGCACAGGGAATTGGAGTAGTTTGTCTACTGCTCACAATCACTGTTGAAACTTGGATACTTACAAATGCTGGGAAAAGGTGAGGAAATGAAGTAGTATTTTAGGCTCAGATTCAGGAAAGAAACTTATCCAGACTCTGGATGTAATGTCTGATAGGAAACAGTATATTCCCTTGCTACTTGTGGAAATGCCACTTGATAATGAGTTTTGACCCAATTTCTTTCCTTATGGCAGCATAATAATTTCAACCACTGGGGACACATTCTGAAACCTTTTTTAAAAAGTTATTCTCCGTGATTAAACAAAAATGGCCCCCTTAATCCAACCTAATCTTACACAGCATCCCATTCTCACAGTACATTTTACTCATGATTATAGTAGTCTTGGCCCCCAAATTATTAATCTTTAGATCAATCGTGGCTTGGGGTTTTCTGGGGCTTATTCTGAGATATGTTACATAGTCATGAAAAGTCTATTTGTATATTGTTTGCAGAACATTTATATATGCTCACCTAGATTAATCCCCTGCCCAGGTTACTTCAAGTAAAAAATGTAAGCAATGGTATTCTTAAGGCTCTTATTTTCTCACTGAAATTTGGTGATGTTTTCATTCATTCATTCAGTTTCTTTTTTTTTTTTTTTTGGTCTTTTTCTAGGTGCAGGGGAGGGGAGATAGGACAGAAATACTGAGCATTCACAGAGTGAGAACACTTAAAAATCATCACTGATTTGTATTTTTAAAAATTTTTATAAACTGCTTCTCAGAATGATGCTCAGTTATGTGAAGACTGCAAGGTCAAAATTAGAAAACAGCCTCTGGTTTTAATTTGTATTCATTTGAAAGAAAGAATTTGAAAGGACAAAAGCAGTACAAATAGGGAATGTTATCAGAACTGTGGGATGTAGTGGAACATGAGTGGATTTTAAGTCAGGTAAGAGTTTAATCCTAGTGCTCTAAAACCTGTGTGAGTAGCCAAGTCTCAACCTCATGGAGCTTTCTTTTTATCTGTAAAATGAAAGTGACAATTAAATGGGTCAGAAAGACCACAAAAATGTCTTCCAATTTGCAAGTAAATGAGGATAATGAATCAGATTGCTTTCACATCGGTTTGCTACCACACCAGCAAAAAAGCAGAAAAAAGGATCTATGTGATGTACTCAGGACACAACTCAATGGAACTGGGTCTCCAATGTGTGGCCTTGTTCCATAGGAAAACTAGAGATCTCAGTTACCTAGGCTGAGGAATTCCCTCTCTCACTTAGGGTGGCAGTGTGAGAGGATCACTTCCATAATCCTGTTCTTACCTTGGTTACCTCGCTCTCTTTTGGACTGCTTCTCAGCTGCTTTGTTTTTACTCTTTGCCACCTGCCTACTCTATGTCATCACCTAGAGTTCCTTCTGCATCTTTTTTTTGCTTGCCCCTCCCCCACCTTCTAGGTGCTCTCCTTTGAACAATCTCACACCATTGGACAAACTCAGCCTTTCCATGGGTTTCACTGCCACCCACATCTACTCAATTTTACCTCTAGCCTGTATCTGTAGTCTTGCTGTTCTACTGGACACCTCTGCTGGCATATCTCAGAGGAAATCTAAATTCATTTATTCCAAACTCAATCACTAAACTCAATCTTCTTGAAGCATAGTCTTTTTTAATGAATGGAACCATCATTTCATTTTTTGAAGCTAGGAGTTTGGAAATCCCCATGCATTTCTCACTGCTCCACCCTGGTTTGGGCTACCTCTGTTTCTAGCTCTTACCCAAATTCTTCCTCTATTGCGGCTGCAGTCATTTTTTATAATATTCAAATTAAATTATATCATTTCTTTGTCTCAAATGCTGCTATGGCTCTGCACTACCCTAAGGATAAAGTCCAGATTTCTTTGTAGGACATATCAGACCTTCTACCACTGGACTGCTGTCTCTTGTCTTATCATTGTTCCCAACTCCCCTGTGTGCAGCAAATGCTCTGTTGGTGGCCAATTAACCCAGTTCCATGGACTCAGCGTTTTTTTCTCTCACTTCTGAATATTCCCCCACCCCTCCTTTTCCACCTGCTCTCTCTGCCTTAAATGCTTTTCTCTCTTTTATCCCCAGTGGCAAACTTCTTGTTTTTAGAGCTTACCTGAGGCCCCTTTCTTGTTTACTAGATTCTACTTGGCTGGAATTTATGTTTTCCTCTGGCACTCTTGAAATACTTCTTTCAAAGCATTTGTCCCACTATCCTGTAAGTTCTCTCTCTCCCTAGACCTTCACTGAGAGCCTTGACAGCAAGACTCTTTTTTCATCTATTCTTCCCTGGCCCCAAACAAGTGGCCTGGAACATGGTGGTAGCTAAATAATGATTTTGAAAAAAGTAAATTTATTTAATAAAATATCATTCTGAGACATTGCTCGCACGGTTATTTTGCAACTGTGTTGTTAATAACATTTTGTTTGTGATAAGGTTGTGTGCTCAACTCTACCGAAAGTCCATGTGAGAAATAACTGTGGGTTGTGATTCTTCACATGCTTTCATCATCATCAAACCAGGCCCTCAATTCTTTTTTAATGAATGAATAAATGAATGTTAGGTGACTGAGTAGGACTCAAGTAGATAATATCACTAGCTGATCTGAGGTTTCAACAAGCTCTTGTCAGTCTCCTTCTCCATTGACGCTGCAAAGGAGGCTACCCGAGAAGAAATATTATCTCTATGTATTTCCCAACTCATCTGCTGCTGAAGATACAGAAGTAGATGCAGGAGTAGATGGAGTAACTGATGGGCTACAATGGTAGGCAATATATATAGGAGGAGGAGAAACAAAAGGTTAGTATAGGCTTTGGTTAATCCAGCATTGATTATAAAGAAAACTTTTGAAGCAATATCATTTCCAAAGAAGTGGTTAAGCATAAACAGAGGGAGACAGGTCTTCCTGAGGCATGTCAATCAGGCTTTACTTGGCTTAGTTTGGGTGAGTTATTGAGAGGACTCTGATGGTGAGAGAAAAGGCTGCCTATTGGGCTTAGTCTGCGGGAAGCTGTGAGAGTCCTTACCCCGAGCAAAGACAACACAGATAATTCACATAGTAGGAACTGTGTCCACATATCTTTTCAAATACAATAAGGTGGCTCTGAAATAGAATTTTAAGTTCTCATAACACCTTGATGTCAGAAAACCATGAATAAATAAAATTACAAAGTCAAAACAAAATTCAAAAGGAATACATGTGGTAATGCCTTTTTCAATAAACACTGCAGAAAGAAAACCGTGTGATAAACCATATCATTGCAATTTTCTTCTCAGGGATTTTATATCCATATGCTTTTTTTTAGAAGCATGTGATTTACAAAAAGCTGTGCCACTATGACCACTGAATCCCTAGTAGGTGTTCACAGTGGGACACGGCATGGAGGACTGCAGGGGACCTGTGCTAGGCTGGCTGTGATTTTCTGATGACGACATTTCCTGGGGTTGGAAAGGCTGCACCACTCCCTGCTCCCTCAAGGGTCTGTCAGTTGCCCAAGATTCTTCCTCCAGAAATTGTTCCATTGGGTTGAAGTATATTTCTAGAAGTTCAAGTTAAATTATAAAATGCTAGCAGGGATGAGCAATGCATTAATCCAACCACAGGCACAAAGTGCTTAATGCATTTTACAGAATATTATTTCTGAGAAATATATGTAAATTAAAGGATCTATGGTAAGATAAGCTTGGCAAACGATGGGTTAAACAGAAACAAATTTCCCCCCACCTCCTCCATTTCTTGGTTGTTCTTTTTCTTTTTAGGCATGAATTTCCCAAAGGCTTTAGAATGAATTTCCAAGAAGGAACTATAATCAAAAGTTTTTATTGATTGATTGATTGATTGATTTTTGGTTCATCCTCATCTGAGAATATTTTTTCCATTGATTTGTAGAGAGAGTGAAAAGGATGGAGAATGGGAAGAGGAGAGAGAGAGAGAGAGAGGGAGAGAGAGAGAGACAGAGAGAGAGAGAGAATAAGAGAGAGAGAGAGAGAGGAGAGACACACACATACACATTGATGTGAGAGAGACACATCAATTGGTTGCCTCCCACACAAGGATGGAACCTGTAACGTGCAAACTTTGGTCGGAAATTGAACCTGCAACCCTTCAGTGCATGGGCCAATCCTCTTTCCATTGAGCAACACAAGCCAGGGCTCAACAGTTTTTACAACTTATTTGAACTTGAAAAGCTTTTCATTTGGGTGTTCAGAGAAACACAGTTTGGAAAATTCTGTCTTTGTAACAATTAGGTTGCCATACTTAGGAGATGTGGGAACTAAGGTTCTGATTTCGAGTGAGGTGGGGCCTGTACACATGGGAGTTGCAGAGGGTAGACATGAACAATTTACAACAATAACGCACTGGGCACTTGGGAGGGGGCACATAGGACAGTTCAGAGGGCAAAGAAGACAAGCTTTTCTTAGCTCCCAGTTTATATCCTTCTGAGAAAAGTAAAAGAAAGGGGAAGGTAGGAGGAAACAGGAGTTAAGTATTTGTTAGGGACTTCTATTTCATATCTGGCTTTGAGCTCAACTCAGTAGCTGTATGAAGAATCTGATCAGAGAAGAACTGATGTAAGGATGAGTTTGGATTGTCTCCAAAACTGGCCCTTTTGGAGAGCCGATAGGCTTTATGTTTCTTGGTTTTTCATACGCCCAGGGTGGTCCACCTTGTTCTCCTGCGATGGCTTTGGGATCGTAATATGGTCTCTGGGAAGAAGACAGGCGAAAAGCATGACAAAAAGAACAGATAATGAACTTGGGCCTTAGAAAGGACAGGTTCTGAGTCCCAGACACATGTTTAGTCTGAGCTCTGCCACTTACCAAGAGATGACCTTGCTAAATTACTTTAACTCTCTTGTTCCTATTCTTTTCTTAGGTGAAATGTGAATATATAAGATAAGGTCTCAAGGTTTGACCTGTTAAATAAAAGCATTACACTAGATGACCTATAAAATTATTATTATTTCTAGTTCAAATGTTCTGAGTTAGATTTTATATATCTATATCATCTATATCTATATACATATATGTATATAGCTTATGTACATGTGTGTATATGTATATACATCTATACTAATAAGAGGGGAAATATGCTAGTTAGACCCAACGTCTTCTGGACATCATTCTGGACATCCTTCCTGACAAAGCTAAGGCTGGCCTGCAACCCCCCTCCGGGGCCCCTCACCCAGGCTGGCCCCGCCCTCAGCGGGGACCCCCTCCTTGATCCAGGGCCCCCTTCAGGGAAGGCCAGCTGGCCCCCACTCATGCACCAGACCTCTATGCTATATGATAAAAAGGTAATATGCAAATTGACTCTAACGGCAGAACTACCAGAACGACTGCTGGACCAGTCACTATGAGGCACACTGACCACCTCTTGGTCCCAGCTGGCAGGCTCTGATCACCTGATGGCCACCCACTGTGGGGGCGGGGCGGGAAAGCAGGCAGGAACAGCCGACCTCTTGGTCCCTTCCCCCCCACCCCCAGCCATCATGCACCAATCACCTGATGGTGAATGAGGAACCCGGGGTGGGTGGCGGCGGGGCACGGGGCCGGCTGCGGGCAGCTGGGGAAGATGGCCCTGATCGCAGGCCAGGCCTAGGGACAGTACGCGCACACGGATTTTGTACGCTGGGCCTCTAGTATATAAATAATTCATTAAGCATTATTTTAGTAATAAATAAATGTCTAAAACAATTTGCTCTGATGAATATAAAATATTTTATTCTGCTTATATCTCAGATATATTTTAAATAACTATAACAAAAACACAGACCCGCAGAAAGAAAGAAGGTAATATCTATGAAATGATTTAATTAAGTAGGGAACATTTAAGGTTTAAGTATCTAAATTATAAGTTTATTCTTTAACTAATATATGGCACAATAACAAAATTCTGAGTTATAACTTCTGAAGTTTTTGATAAAAAACATTTAATTTTTAAGGTTAGTTGTTAGTATTCGTAATGATGGTTTTGTGTCTCAGCATACTAATTTTTGCAGGGCTCTAATTATTTATGCTGTCTCATTCATTTACAAATAAACTTATGAGATAAGGAAGGGAGTATTTGGCTTTTTCTATTTTGCTAGATGTGGAAGCAAGAGTATGTAGCAGCAACTCCCTTGGAAACTTTGAAGTGAGAGATAGACTTGGAATTAAGCTAAACAGCATAATTCTTCTAGCTTTCTAATCTTTGATTGGCCAACTCATGAATAAAGGTATAGGTCTCCATATTAATAATGAAGAAAATGATGATTATAAAAATAATGCTTGAATTCCTTACTTTGATCAGTTCAACTTGCTCACTTTAAGCTCCTCACCCATTTTAAAAAACAAACAAAGATGAGAGCCTAATTCAGGAGTTAGGCCAACTCTTCCCTTCCTTTTATTCCCATTCACTTGATATTGTTGTATAAATCTTAGAAACACTCCTTAGATTCACTCTCCCTTCTCTCATTGCTATTTGTCCAGTCATTATTTTCACCACACTTTACATGCAGGGGTCCTCAAACTATGGCCTGTGGGCCACATGCGGCCCACCGAAAACATTTATCCGGCCCGCCGGTGTTTTTGCCGCCACTGTGTGCATAGGAATTTGTTCATAGTTTTTTTTTAAACTATAGTCCGGCCCCCCAATGGTCTGAGGGACAGTGAACTGGCCCCCTGTTTAAAAAGTTTGAGGACCCCTGGATTATAGAAACAGCTCCTTAGTTTTCATTTCTGCTTTCATCCTCATTCCTTTCCATTTTATCCTGCACACCATTACCAAAATAATATTCCAAGGCACTCCTTTCATTTGGCCACTTCTCTCAAGAAGTTCAGCCTAATCCCTCTGTTTGATTTTCGAGACTTCATATTTGGAGCTCGTTTTAGTCAGCCTGGGCTGCCATAACAAAATATCATAGACTGGGTAGCTTAAACAACAGGAGTGTATTTCTCACAGTCTGGAGGCTGGGAAGTCTAGGATCAATGTGCCAGCATGGTAGGATTTATTCTGAGGTCATTTCTTGGGTTGTAGGTGGCAATATTTCTCTGAGTGCTCACATGATCTCTTTGTAGGGAGACAGCAAGGTCTCTTCTTTTAAAGACACTCATCCTATCAGACCAGGGCCTCACCCTCATTACCTCATCTAACCGTAATTACCTCCCAAAGACTCCATCTCCAAATACCAACACATTGAAAGTTAGGGATTCAACATATACATTTTGGGAGGACACAAAAGTCAATCTATAACAGGGTTCCTTCCGCGTCTTCTCTCTCATTTCTGTTACTCCTGGGTGTGTACCCCCATCTCCAGTTTTCTCACTACCAGTACCCCTCCCCCATACACTGATTTTTACCTTTATGCTTTTGCATCTAATTTCCAAAAGCCCTCTTCTCCCTCAAATTCTTTCCTACTCTTCTCATCTAGAAAACCTTCTTCTTTTGTACTTTATCAAATTGGACATATTCTTCAAGGTCCACCCCAAATTGCACCTGTTCCCTAAGAAAACTTTAGAATTTTCTCCAATTTATACTAATATCCTCTTTCTATGAACTTGTACTATAGTCACACAATAATTTAGCACTTAATTATTCTCTAATTCTTTTATAATATAAGTGAACTGTCATATTGCGATTTATACTCTACAGGCTACTTTCATATCTATAGTCTCATGTGATTCTCTCAAAAACCCCATGATGTAGAAATTATTATAATATCTATTTTACACATAAGAAAGTCGAAGCTCAGTGAGGTTAAATGACTTACCATGGTTATCAAGCTAGTAAGTCAGATTCCAAAGCTGGCTTCTGACTCTAAGATTCATGGTTCATCTACTCCATCTTACGAATTTTTACACAAGTTTTCTCCTTTCTCCGCTTGTTCTAATTTAAGTCATCGTGTATTTTATGCATCATTATAGGCTAAATTTAATTCTTTTGTGTATGTTGGGTTGGGGGAGGGAGGGAAAACAAAAACAATGAATTTCCTTAAAGAAGTTCAGTGTTTATTTCAATTGACTTTCTTCCCATTAAATCATAAAGTAGGTAATTATGTGCTAAATCTTACTGCCTCCTTCTAATAAATGAAGAGAATGATAGAAACAAGGACTTAATTTCTGCATTTTATCTCATAGATTAGACAATTGCTCTCTATTTTTTTTTCCAAGTAAAAAAATGTTAATGAGAAGCTCTGGGCAAAGATAACATATTTATTTCAAAAAAACAACATATTTTAGTTTTGTTTAATTGCAATGCATAGACCTAACTTCTGCAATGCCTGATCTCAGTATATTTTGGCCTCCCACACAGAAGATGAACTCTGAGGTTACAGTCATTAGGCTGGGGTGAAGGAGTGTGAAATAATTTAATAGTGGAAACCCACCAATCACACCTGACCCCAATCTGTCCAGACATAAGTGCAAAGAAACCACTTACAAATTCTTTTAGAGTGATACCAAATCAGAAACACTTAATGTGCACTGAAAAAGCCAAGTTCAGAATCAAATTCAGACATGTAGAGGTGTGATATCTACCACAAGAGCCAAGTCAGAAAAGGGTTAGCCCTTAAAATGGCCAAATTAAACAAGACACAATTGAGAGTAACTCATCCCTCTAGGCACCTATAAACCTACACGTGGGAACTTTTGAAAATGAAGTTAGCACCGATTGTGTCTTATTTTGCTTGGCCATTTAATGGCCTAACCCTTTAGGAATTTGGCTCTGACTGGAGATATCGCACTTTTATGTAGTCTGACCTCCCTCCTCAACTCTCCTTTTTGTACGTATATATAGAATTTAAAAAATCAGATATGGTGTTACATTGTTAGGTTTAATCAGAGTGAAAGATAAAAACAAAATATGGAAAAGAACAGAATGTGTTGAAATAACAATGTAATTAGACTACCAAGGACACACTGCTTTCTTTCTGGTCTATTTCACAATGAAGGGCTGAGTTGTGTAGTTCTGGTTAAGATCAACAATGAAGCTACTTGAGGGAATTCTTAAACTCAAGCTCACCAATTTATTGCCTACACACACAGAAGCAGGCATGCTGAAAAGGGAGAGCTGAGTATGTGGGCACAAGAAGGCATGTGTTGAGGGTCACACAGAAGACAGGTAAATGTATTTAAATACAAAGATGGCTCCTGTCCAATTTCTTCAGTGTTTGAAACTAATATATTGTGTGTTGTTACTGAAGAGTTGGCAGTTTCCGGGGCTGTGCATAGATGAGAAAGAGGATCTTGAGAACATTATGAAAAAAAAGTTTTCAAGGGTGTTTTCCTACTAAGATGTTCTGAGTATACCTGTCAGCAAACTTCCCCTGCTTTGAAGGTGTAAATTTAAACATCTACTTGCCAATACAGTGCTGACTGCATAGATTATCAGGGAAAATTTCACAGTATTTGATTAACTTGTAAATTTTTATTACAGTGCAACAGAGAAGGCATGTCTACTGAAATCCCTTACGCACCCAATTCTGAGCCATAATCCCAAGTGACCTCATATTGAGATACATTTATATAAAAAAACCATACTTTATTTGGGGGCCATAACCAAGTAATGATACTATATCATTCATTTAACAAGGCATTAATTTGAAAGGAACATAAAGTTTAATATATATATATATATATATATATATATATATATACTCTTATGTTTTCTGGATTTAGGTCCTGCAAATTGCTATTTTCCCTTTTAACATTTGTTTCTCAGCATTCCTCTGCCTATGTGAGAAATAGTCTCAATTACTTTTCCTGGTCTTATTTAAGGTCTTATCCTGGGGTTGATGGTTGATTCTGATACAAAACTGGTGAAATGATATTTTCTACTGTCAGACATTAGGCAAGATTTAATGCACGAAGCTCAGAAGAGGGCATTATATAAACGTGCATTTTAATTCATACTCAGTCTTCTGACTGCTGTGTAGCTAAGGGTATTTCTCTTAAAAATTTATTGGCACTTTGTTTTAGCAGTTTAGTGCTGAGGTAAATGTTGGCAAATGAACAAACAGCTTCTGTTCCAGCTTCTCTATGGTTCTGTTCCAGGTCAATCCCAGGATTCTTGCATAATCTGAGAAGTTCCTGCTGGTCTCCACCATTTCTGGTCAAGGAGGCCTCTGGGAGGCCAGCTTAGAACTCTGCTAAACCCATGTTCATTGGATGACTAACTTGGCAATCTATTTTCCTCTGTGTAAATTTCCTGGCTGTGTCTATTACTGAAATTCCTAGACAAAGACACCATTTTATTATTTGACCAGTCATTGTTTCTTTGGGTATGTATGTGTCTTTTCCTTGAAAACTGGGGCTGGTTTTGCTAAGTATCTGTTCTGTTAGTCTTTGTTTGTATTCCCCAGGACTCACTCCTAAAAATCAAAGACTCCTTTGAAATGGCTCATTCTATTAAATTACTAAACCTTTATTTTTCTCTTCCTCCGAATCCCCCACAATTTTTCTAGTATTGCTAACGGTCTTTATAACTTTGTAATTGGTTTCTCTTCATAACAAATTAGTGGTTTGCCAAAAATGTACACTGATAGAGAATTATAGTATACTAGAGGCCCGGTGCACAAAATTTTTGCACAGATGGGGGGGTCCCCTCAGCCCAGCCTGCACCCTCTTGCAATACGGGATCTCTCTTGCAATCTGGGGTCACTGGCTCCTAACCGCTCACCTCCCTGCCTGACAGCCCCTAACCACTCCTTCCTGCCTCATTGTCCCTAACCACTCGCCTGCCTGGCTGATCACCCCTAACTGCTCACTTGCCTGCCTGATCACCCCTAACCGCCTCTGCCTGCCTGATCACCCCTAACTGTCTCTGCCTGCCTGCTTCATCGTGCCTAACCACTCTTCATGCCTGCCTGATTGCCCCTAACCTCCTTTGCCTTGGCCCCTGCCAACACGGTTTCATCCTAAAGGACCTCTGGAAGGACATCCAGAAGGTTGTTTAGCTGTCTGGTCTAATTAGCATATTATGCTTTTATTATTATAGATTGGAAACACTCCTCATGCAGAGAGATGAGAAGCTAAAGGAAAGCTTATGCATTCATCAGTTATTAATTATACAGCTGCTCTATGAAAGATGCATAGTAGATGCATATTTACATTTATATTTTAGAATAATCTAGATATTGCATGCAATTGATTAGAATGTGCCTTATTTGAGAAAACATTGTGATTTAACCTAACTGTAAAAGGATTTCCTAGGAGAAATGAATCTATTGCTTGAATTTGAGAAAAGCAGTTTTGATTTAGTAGAGATGGTGGAAAGAATATTTTCCAAGGATGAATAGGATGGCAAAAAATAGTGAAATAGAAGTTTAAAAGGGCTAAATCAAGTATGCATTTATGGCATAGAAGTTAAAATAAATTGAGTTTAGCTAAGATAATATATTTGATGTCTTGAAAAATGGGGAGAATTAGATAATGATGTTGGAGAGGTGCTCTTATGGAAGAACTTTAAAGACTATAGATAGGAAGTTAATTTGACCATATCAAATTGTTGAGAGGATATTTATTTATTGAGGGGGGAGGAGAGAGAGAGAGAGAGAGAGAGAGAGAGAGAGAGAGAGAGGAAGAGAGTTGTTTTTCCACTTATTTATGCATTCATTGGTTGATTCTTACATGTGGCCCAACTGGGGACCAAACCACAACCTTGGAGCATCAGGGCGACACTCTAAGCAACTGAGCTACCCATGCAGGGCTCTGAGAGGTTGATTTTAAACTCATGCTCAGACCAATCTTCTGGAGTGGCAATTGTTTCTCTCTTTGATTTGCTAGTCAGGTCATCTTAAGTAAAGATTGCAAATATTACAGTATTTTAAAGAAAGGCAAGTAATATACTCCCAATGCCTAACACGATGTCTAGAATATAATGCTTGCTCAATAAATAAGTAATGTTCAGAAGAATGAGAAATCTAAAGCAAGTTTACCTACTGGGCATGAGAAGTTTTTGCACATACTTGTAGTTGATCAGCTATTCCTCTTTCACTGAATAATTACTGCTCTTCGTATTTTGAAATTTCACTCTTAATCAGTTTATAGAAACTTTTCTTAATAGAAACACTCCATCTGAACAGTGGTAAACAAGATGTTAGAGTCCGCATAATGGAAGACAAATTATGCATAGGAACTGTGTGCATTGACTTAGAAAGGGAAAAAAAATGACAATTTTTAACCCACTCCTGCTTCTTTAATTGTTTTGGCATGTGAGAATCAGAGAGGCACTCAGGCATGCAAATTTTAGCATCCCCAGAAGGCTGCCACTTGGCTGTTCAGATCCCTTTATGGTATACCTCCATGCTGCAGAAAAGATTCCAACAGCACAAAGCAAGCAAATGTTATGTTTGAAATGACTAAAGATGGTTTTGAACTTTTTCACTGAAACCCGTGTCATGGGTTAAAGACTTCAACCAAGACTGCAACGAACCATAAAATCATCTCCAGAACCTAGCAGATTGTTCATAACTGGAATTGGATACCCATCAAGAATTACAAAGTGATATTTGACAGTAAGGATTTTTGCAGTATCATTTGTTTGGGTCTTAAAGACTGAACATACATATTATAAATGTTTCCTTTCTTTGGTTTTTACTGCCTTCCCATCCTTTTCTTTTATGAGTTTGGAAGAAAAACTTCAGAAAAATACAGTGATGAGAGTCAGTAAATTTTCTGCAGAAAGTTTAATGGGACAGTTACAATTTCTGAAATAAAGAATTGTTTCTTGCCACAGACATGCCTGTTCTTTCAGTGATGGATGGAAGGAGACCACGAACAACACCACAACCCTGACAACACCAAAACAATACTGCAAGTAGCTGATGATGCCCACATTTCGCAGATGCAGCACTTGAGGCTGGTGGAGGAGAAACAACAAAGCCAAGGTCACACTGCTACGGCTAGTAAGTGGCAAAGCCATACTTTGATTCCAGGCCCTCTGGCTCTAGACCACTATATTGCATTTATTAAACAGATATTTACAGAGGTCCCAATTATTTTCTAGTACATGTATGAAACTGTTCCTCCTCTTGTTGGATGAGTCATAGTCATACAATCTAAGACAAACCCTACTCTTAAGAAGCTTATACTCTTGTCAGGGAAGTAAGAAATGTTTAAACAAAAACTAACCAAAATAGAAGGCAGAAAATAAGAAGTGAATACTTAACAGAAACTCTACACAAGAAAGTGGAGGGGAGAGTTAAAGGAATGGGTAGGCATTTTAAAAAGGTAAGCTCATGTTTTTGGCCCAAATCACTTGTCTTTTGAAATATAGAATATGGTATCATCCTAACAGGACAGGCAGACCTACTTGAGGAGAGAAGACATAGCATTTGCCTGACTGTTACAGTTGTTCAGTGTCTCCAAAGACTCTTGATGTGATCAGGGAGGGCTCTACAGAAAGGTGGGACTGGAGTGGGACCTTAAAGGAGGGGTGAAATTTGGATAGGTGAAGAGGTGAAAGGAAGATGTTGGAGGTTACTGAAAGGTTCCCATCAAGGTGTAGAGTCAAGAACATTTGTGGCGTTACTAAAATGTTGAGTGGATTGGCCTTTCTGGAGAATAAGTTTTCTGGGAAAGTGATATGAAATAATACTAGACATTTATGAGGACCTACAGTGAACACCAGACAGGATGAGGGCAGCAGCATTCAGAAGATACACCATTTACCTCACAGGATGGTCTGGGGCAGCTCTGTTCACAAACTAGTGTTTTTGTCTGGGATTGTTCCTTAAAAATTCTTATGTTATTATTAAGCACCAAAGCCAAATGAATGCTGAAATAATTACAAAAACAAAAACAAACAAACAAACAAACAACAAAAAACCCCCACAAAAACCACAGGATAAAGATTGGAGAATTATTTCCATCAGCAGCAGGGTATTTCCTGAGGCTAAAAAATGTGAGTTATTTCCTTTATTACTTTTAATACTTTACTAAATGCCTGCTAGTCTTTGGAGGGTCAAAAATAAACTCTTATCTTTAGTCATTCTTATCTCTGAAACTTATCTGATAAGAGCATTTCCAAGTTTTGAGTTGCAGGAGCAATTATCCTTAATAAAACTATATGGTACTTTCTTTAATATCTGATTTTTAACTGCTATTTTCTTTCTTTTGATATTACTATTACTGGATTCTTTTTAAACATAGGTTGTGAAGATTTCCTATTCTTTTTTTTTTTAATATATTTTATTGATTTTTTACAGAGAGAAAGGGAGAGAGATAGAGAGTTAGAAACATCGATGAGAGAGAAACATCGATCAGCCGCCTCCTGCACATCTACTGGGGATGTGCCCGCAACTCAGGTACATGCCCTTGACCGGAATCGAACCTGGGACCTTTCAGTCCGCAGGCCGACGCTCTATCCACTGAGCCAAACCGGTTTTGGCAAGATTTCCTATTCTTAAGTATAAAGAAAACCATCAAATTTAATACATTTCTCCACATATTTATTATATAAAAACAGAAGTAAGTGTATATATACTTTTTCCATTTCAATTGACTGCGAATAAACATAGCTAGTAAATCAATACTTCAGGAAGCAATAATAAAAAAGTATAATATTTTGTTTCTAATTCTAACTTTTAAACTTTTCCCTATCTCATGGCTATAAATATAAGTTAGAAAGCTCTACTTCTAAAGGTCTTCTTGAGTTATATGCTTTATGTTAATCAGTTGGTATAGAACGTGGGTTTTCTCTCCTTTCAGAAGTCTGTTATGTGTAGATTTGTTCTACCTTAAAATTTGTTTCCTTTTCATTCTTCACAGGAAGTATACTAGTATAAAGGTAAAATAAAGTATGCAGAGCACTAAAGAAATACCTAGTCCTTGACATTGTTGTAGTCAGTCAAAGACCTTAAGACATAGTGTCTGTCTTCCAGGATTATGTAAATCTTGCTGAGGGAAGAAGATATATGTGCAGGAAACAGTGAAGTGACATTGCAGATTAGAATGCCAAAATGTATTACGGTTGTATAAGAAATGTTATAGAAATTCAGAGAAAATGGACAGCTAATGAGGGGTATATAATTTTAGACGTTTATTCATAGAGGTAACAGGGCAAATTTTTCATATGTGAAAAGCGGGGGGTACTTTTCAGAGTTAGAAAAACTTGATTCTGGGCCACTTAGAAAAAGCTACCTGGAATAGTGGGGTGGTTTGGAAAGAGTGGACTAAAGTTGGAATCAGATTTGAAGTCTGAGTTGAGACGTACTGGGACAGGAGTGACTATTACAAACTATTTATCTAAGGCACATTATAATAATGTTTTAATCCATCCATCCATCCATCCATCCATCCATCCATCCAACAAATAATTTTTGACAAATATCCTAATATTTGTTGGATATGCTGTAAAGTGTTGAGTATAAAGGATTTGGGAAGATAAACTGGAGGAAGGGAAACCAAGAGGCTAATCTAGTTGTTCAAATATGCAAATATGAGGGCCAGTATAAAAATGTGATGATGGAAACAAAGGGGAAAGGCTGGGTTTAGGAGGTTTTTTCAATTAATGTTAAACTGGGCATTTTAGTTGGTTGGTAGGAAATTTAAAAAAGATGAGTAGGAGATACCTCCAGATTTTCAAACTGGGCTGACTTAGAGAATGCTATTGATAGAAAGAATGGAATTAGGTAAAAGGATACAACTTTGGTATAAAGAGAACAGATATTACTACTTCATAGTAGTAGTTTCCTATATACAGTTAGAGGTATAAGGCTAGAGGTTAAATGAGAGATCAGGGTTGAAAATATAGACATTAGAGTCATTAACAGTGTAACGGTAAAGCCATTTAATCTAATTTAATGACACAAATTAGATATTTACTGTAGTTGAAGATCATAGAGCCAAAAATAAATATTGGAGATCGTCACAGCTGGTATAGGGGATCATGGAAAGATGAAGAAAAGATTTATCAAGAGTAAAGTGTGTGGAGGAAAATGGGAGAAGTGAAATGTTTCACATGTTGTTCTTTTCAACAATAGAATTTCATAGACTTTTGTTTAACAAATATTATTGATCACCTATTATGAGATAGGCACTATTTTAGGCACTAAGGTTATAGGATTGAGCATAAAAGTCCCTGACCTCATGGAGGTTATATTTTGGTGGGGGGAATGCAAGAAAGGTTAAAATACTCTAATGTCATGTGATACAACACAGAGATATTTTAATAAATAAATATCCAGTATATTATGAAGATTCAAAATATGGCTTTAACTTTGAAATAGTAGAAAAGATATTTTTAAATGGGATAGTTTTCCCCTTGTCTTATGATTCAGTAATCCCAATGACAATAAAACAAAAGTAATAAAAAAAGAGATAAGATGGAGTGTGGAATGAACAGAACTTTAGGTGTATGACTGATGTCATCATCATCATCATCATCATCATCACATACAGTACAGTTTCTTTACAAGTCTATAAAATGCTCAAGTCCTTGAAAAGGGGAGTTGTAGAAGAGGTGGGGCAGGGACTAGGTACTTAGAGCAGATTGCCTTGGGAAAGGAAGCTGCTGAGTGGATTTTAACGACTACACATGGCCTTTTCTGAATTGTCAGAAGTGAGTGCAATAAACAAAGGCAAGCAAGCTTTAGTAACACAGACAACTCATACTAAAGTCAAAATCAAAAGCCCTCTCCTTTGCAGCTTGCCTTTGCAAGGATAGTGTTGTTTCTCATGGCAAACATCTTCCCCATAAATATCAGGATCCTACTGGTGATAATTAGACACACACATAGGCATCATTATACAATTCTCCCTTTGGTAACTGCTGTCATTACTTGTGGGTCTTTCTGAGGATTGTATGAGCCCAAGAGAAATGCTTATGCTTATTCGTTTCTACAGGAAACGTTTGGTATAAATAAGAAAATATAACTGTTAAGTGGGCTGTTAGTACTTATGGGTGAAGCCAATGTATATTTTGTTAGTTATGAAATATGTTATAGAACTAATAAATTTTTGAAACACAAGTATAAGAAACCTGTGGCCAGGTTGCATGGAAAAGGAATAAAGCCACTTTGAATCTTTTAAAGATCTATTATACATTAATACAGTCATGCACTCTTTAATGAAGGGGATGCATTCTGAGAAATCAGTCCATAAGAGATTTTACTGTTGTGTGAGCATCATAAAGTGTACTTATACAAACCTAAATGGTATAGCCTACTACATACGTGGGCTATGTGGTACCTCCTACTGCCCATAGGCTATAAACCTGTACAGCATGTCACTGTACTGAATCCTGTAGGCAACTGTCACCCAGTGGTAAGAATCTGTGTAGCTAAATATAGAAAAGGAACAATAGAAGGTTTAAAATGATACACCTGTATAAGGCACTTACCATGAATGGAGATTGCAGTACTGAAAGCTGCCTGAGGTGAGTCAGTGAATGAGGGGTGAGTGAATGTGAAGGCCTAGCACATTTCTGTACACTACTGTAGACTTTATAAATAGTGTTATACTTAGGCTATATTAAAGTTAAAAAACAGCATGAGATTAAAGAGGATGATGCAGAGAGGAAATGTGGTAAGCACAAGATGAATGAGGCTGCTGCTGGTGTAACATGGCATACTATTTCACAGAAAACTTTTTCTTTTTTATAAATAGAGTACATCTTAAAACGATAAAGGCTCTAGCATAGTAAAAACATAAACCAGTAACATAATCCTTTGTTATCATTATCAAGTATTATGTACTGTACAGAATTATCTGTGCTATACTTTTATACAACTGGCAGAACAATAGGTTTGTTTACCACCAGCCTCGCCACAAACACACGAATGATGTGTTGAACTAGGAAATTATGACAGCTCTGACATCACGAGGCAATAGGAATTTTCCAGCTCCCTTTTAATCTTGTGGGACCACCATCATATATACAGTCTGTCATTGACCAAAATGTCATTATGTATTACATGACTGTATATCTATTATTCTACAACTAGAGGCCTGATGCACGAAATTCGTGCAAAAGTAGGCCTTCCTTCCCCCGGCTGCCAGCACCGGCTTTCCTCTGGCACCCGGGACCCAGGCTTCCCTTCGGCCACTGGCTTCATCCGGAAGGTCATCCAGAAGGACATCCAGTCTAATTAGCATATTATGCTTTCATTGTTATAGATATTCCTCAAACCTTAACTATATAAGAGTTGGAGAAAGAGAAAGAAAACTAACCAAACAAGCCTTCGGGAAGTGACAGATGACAGTGAGGATAATAAAAACTGGGGGAGCAGAGAATGAGATAACCAAATCTGAAAATTAAATAATTTTCAGTCTCTCAGTCAATGTGGTATGTGTTATGTGAGACAAAATGATTCCTTTAGAGATATCAATTAAATGCTGGACATCTGATTTTCTCCTCACCTCCTCAGGCTCTAAGTAGATGGAGGATTTTCTGATGGGAAGTTGGATTTAGGAGCAGCTCAAGCAGAGGACCTTGTCTAATGGCCAGGGGGAGGCATCAGTCTTTGGTTTGAGAAAATTTCTCAGGTTCAACAGTAGAAACTCAAATAAAAAAGAAAGATCAAGTTTCTAGTTGTGAACACAGACGTGTGGGCTGGAAGTGTGGGAAGACAATGTATGGGGAGTTTAGAGACCGAACGTAGCAAAACTCTTTATTATGTTGGTGATTCACTCATGGCCCTTTATGTCATGGAATTAGCACTTGGCTTATAAAATTAATCATATTATATCACCTAAGTACTTTGGAGATCACTGACACAGTCCATTAAGAATTCCTGGCATAATAAACATATTACTTTGGGATTCTAGTGAGATCTAATAAATAAATATAACATTTAAGCACATTCCTAAGAACTTAGTCTAGATTTACTTGATAAGCTCACTGCTAATAGGTTTGCTCTGTAAGGTTGAGTTAATAATGAGTGCTTAAAATCACACCTGATGCATATTTACTCAATATTCAAAGAATACTCTGATGACTTTTCATGTAGTTGGAAACCCAATATATAAAAAATGTATTTGAAAACTTTAAAAACTATTCCTACACATTAGAATTATATAATTTTAATTCTTATTTCTGTCCTCTTAGTGTCTCCTGATCACTGTATGGCAGACTTCATTTCCATTACAGCAAATGAATAGTGTAATTATCCTTTAAAGACATATATGGTCTGGAGAGAATTAATAACATTATAATTGTGCTGTGTACAGAGTGAAATATTCCAACACATAGCTTGGCAATAACTATTTGGAAATAAAACAATCCATTCCCTATATATGCAACTTCTGTGTTTATGAACTTTTTATCAGTGGTCTATCTTAAAACATTTTTTAATGCCCACCCAAGGATATGTTTATTGATTTTAGAGAGAGAGGAAGGGAGAGAGAGAGAGAGGGAGGTGAGAGAGAAACAACCTTTTTGGTGTACAGGAAGACACTCCAACCAACTGAACCACTCGGCCAGAGGTAACTTAAAACTTTTTAATGCAAGAGTTGGCAACTTGATGGGAACCTCTTTCAGCTTTGTTGAAAACAAAAAATTGTAAATACCTATTTTTAAAAATGTTTCTGAAACTTGAACTATATAGATTCATTTTCTAGGATGTATACTATAAAAGGCTTTATTAGACTTATCAACTAGCTCTTAGAGCCTGTAACTCTTTCACTTTAACTCAATATTCTCAGAGAGGATTGGGAAAAATGGAATAAATTTTCTTGCTGCACCTTGACCAATAAAATTTTAAATCAGCTTTATTAACAGTATAATACACATTGAATATAATTCAGCAATTTTAAGCTCATAGTTTTATGTATTTTGACAAATGCTTAAAGTTGGGTAACTACCACCAAAATCATGTTATAGAACACTTCCATCACCCCCAAAATGTTTCCTCATGCCTGTTGTAGTCAATTCCTTCTGTAGATTTCTGGCCCCTGACCTTTCTGTTACTATATTTTATTTCTGGTAGCTGAGTAAATACCTAGGAATGAAATTATTAAGTTATATGATTAGTGTGGGTTTAACTTTATAAGAAATTGCAAACTTTTTTGAGAGTAGCTGTACTACCAGTAATCTATGAGTTACAAGTTGATAGCCTCATCAATACTTGCTAACGGCAGTAATTTTTTTATTTTAGCTATTTTATTGGGCATGCAGTGGTATACGTTGTAGTTTTAACTTGCACTTATCTAACTATTAATAGTGTTGAGCATCTTTTCATATATTTATTTGCCATTGCCATGTGCTTAATTTGCTTCAGTAGCCATTTTTTGCTGAAGTTTATTTAAAGTTTTTTTGCTCATTTAAAAAATTGAGTTACTTACCTTTTTATTATTGGATTGTTATATATTCCAGATCAATTATTTTTATAATGTGATTTTGATATTTTCACATATTTAAAAGAAACTTGGAGCTACAGATTTAGCTCATCTAATTTATGGAGCATGTCCTTCATATTTCCTAACTCGCCCAGCAAAGGCCCTTTCAAACTAATCAGTCAAATCAGATTTTCTGGCCCTAGCCATTTGGCTCAGTGGATAGAGCGTCGGCCTGCAGATCAAAGGGTCCCAGGTTCAGTTCCGGTCAATGGCATGTACCTTGGTTGCAGGCTCCTCCCTGGCCTGGGCCCTGGTCAGAGCTCATGCAGGAGGCATCCATTCAATGTGTTTCTCCCACATCAATATTTCTCTCTGTATTTCCCTCTCTCTTCCACTCTCTCTAAAAAAATCAAGAAAAATATCCTCAGGTGAGGATTAAAATCAAATTTTCTGTCAGGGAAAAAAAAATCTGACTTCATTTTTCTATTCTAAACAATACATCAATATGTGGCACTATGTCAGTCCCCTCACATCTGAATTCCAATTCTAAGATAAGCAAAGTTTAGAGATTTGGCACAAGTTTGTCATCCTTTGATTAAAAAAAAAAATTGTGCTCTTTCAATGTTTCAAACCAATACTCCTTTGTTGGTGCCCACAGGATTATGCCCAAGAGTAATATACTCAAGATACATTTTTTGGGTAAATAATTGAGGATGGAAGTACTAGCATGTTAATGGAGAATTGTCTTTATTCCCATCCACTTTATAGTATTTTTATATTCAAAATATTCCAACACAGTTAAAATACCCCATTTTGAACTTCTTAAAGAAGCATGTGTACAATGAAGAAGATAAGAAGCCTTTCTTAATCACCAATATTATTGATTGTTCTTGTAGTTGTTGTGCAAAGTCTTTCCATCCTGAACCAATAAACCATAATAAGAGTAGGGATGCTGAGAGTAAGGTATTCCTTTCTTAAGAGAGAGTTTCTTAGATGGAAAACAGTAGTCAAATGTCTTTGAGTAGTCAAATGGGGTTCATAACCTGAATTTCTTCAAGTCTCGTTGATGAGAAATTTTAATGTACTGGCACCATAACTGAAGCCTGCCTCTCTCTCTCTCTCTCTCTCTCTCTCTCTCTCTCTCCTCTCTCTCTCCCCTTCTCTCTTCCTCTCTTTCTCTCCCTCTCTTTCCATTTTTTTTTAAATTCTCACCCAAGGATATTTTTCCCATTTATTTTTAGAGAGAGTGGAAGGGAACGGGAGAGACAGAGAGAAACCGGATGTGAGAGAGATACATTGATTGGTTGCCTCCAGTATGCCCCGACCAGGGCTGGGAGCCTGCAACCAAGGTACGTGACTGAAATTGAACCCGGGACCATTCAATGCTCTATCTACTGAGCCAAACTGGCTAGGGCTCTCTCTTTCTCCATTTTTTAAATAGGAGATGCTGGTAGTCTTATTTGTAAGTACATATAATACTTTTATTGTTATTTTAAATCAGCTATCATCATCACTCCATTTTTAAGTCTTTGATTAATGGTCCTCTAGTATGGTTTTCTTGGGAGACAACCTCAATCTGTATCAGTGGAATACCTAATTATTAGAGTGTTTAATTAAGAGTTTCTTTTAGGTACTTTTCAAAGAACAATTTAATATTTGAGAAACTTTACCTTATTTATATCTCTAGAATTGATAGAATAGTGAAGAAATCTTGACAGTTGTCACAAAGACTCAGAGACCAAACATTACAAAAATTATTTTCATTTATTCATCCTTTCAAATAAAATATTCATTTAATATGATACTCACAGAGGCAATAAAATACATAATTTATTCAGCTTTTCAAAGTCATTTAAAAATAGAGAGCTGTCATTTTAAAAAGCTCAGCTATTTTTCTTCCCTCTAGCACTTTAGGGAAAAAAAGCACAACTCAAGACACCACATCATGTAAGAAAGCCAAGTTCTGTCACACTCACATATCTTGATCAACAGGGAGGAAAAACCTGCTTGCTGCAGCTGCTGGCATCCAGGCCCTTGACTATGGGTGTGTGGGAATTATGATATGAATTCACAGGGTGTCTTTAGTGCACCTGCCTGTTGTCTATTTGATGAGAGAAGTGTAGGAGGTACTTCACAGATAGACTGAAAGTTTTCTTTTTGCACTTTTGGAAGCACATTCTTTGATACTCCCTTATAAGAAAATCTGTACCACCTTTTCCTTACTATCTATAATAATAAAAGTGAAATATGCTAATTAGACTGGACATCCTTCCAGACATCCTTCTGGAAGACCTTCCGGATGAAGCCAGGGCTATGAGTGAAGCCTGGGTCCCAAGTGTGAGAGGGAAGCCAGTGCCGGCAGCCGGGGGAAGGAAGGCCTACTCTTTTTTTTTAAATTGTTTTATTGCTTAAAGTATTATAAAGGGTATTACATATGTCTCCTTTTTTCCCCCGCCCTTGACAATCCCCCGGCCTCCCCTACCCCCCAGTGTCTTATGTCCATTGGTTATGCTTATATGCATGCATATAAGTCCTTCGGTTGATCTCTTACAGGAAGGCCTACTCTTGCACAAATTTCATGCATCGGGCCTCTACTCCTTCAATAAAAGTTCCTAGTCCCTTGTGATTTCTAATGATGGAAAAATATACGGGTTTTATTCATTTGGAAATGTGCATCTTGTATAAAAAGGTAGAAACGTTACAAGATTACCAAGCAGAATCCCTCCCCCTCTATTGAAAAGCAAATTAAGAGTTAATATTCATGTGCCTATAATACTGAGGTGCACCAGCATATCTGAACTCTCAGTATCTAAATGCAAAAGGCCTTTTGGATCCAAAACATTTGAAAGGGAGTTAATGAGGCAGCAAAAAATGTCCAATGGAAAATGGAACTGAGTTAAGAATGCGCCCGCATCTTGCTGCTGAATGAGGGAAATTAAATTAGACACTATAATTGAGAACCCAACATTCAGCCAGGGTTTCCCTCTTGCCATAATAGCCTGCTGCCCTTGAGCAAATCCTCCTGGCTTCCTCACGTTACACCACTCACAGCATTCAAGGTACTCACTTCTGGACCTTGGGCATGTCCTCTTTTTCTCTCAAATACTGTTTAATACTCACTTCCCCCATGGCCCACCAACTTCATTACTCTTATTGCTATTTACTTCTGCACATATACTTGACTCTAGTTATGCCTTCAAATGAGTTTCTGTTATTTGTGATTTTCCATGTATTAGCCATTATCTCCCATTGAATTGAATTCACCCACTGGAGTGGTGATGTTTCTTCCAATATTTCTACTGTCTTTGCGCATCTTGCCACCTCCCCGCTCCCTGATGCCTACTGTGGAGCTTTTAAAAATCAAATAGCTGTCATATTAGCCAATGTGGACCTGCCTCATGCAGGCAAACCTTGAGGAAGTCCTACAGCATACTTTGCTAAATTCAAGCCATTTTTAAGGAAAAAGTCTAATGGGTGTACAATATCACTGATGAGTATGGTCATGATTCTAATTTGGTTACTGAATTCTATTTAGTAACTCATTTCTCTTACTTTTGATTTTGGATTGTCACTTAGAAAAGTGACAATCTCTTTATTTTTAAATACAGGAAGTGAGATATTTGCCCATGTTACAATACACAGTTATAAAAATAGGTTGCAACATTTTCAAAATAATAATATGTCAGTGGAAGATGTTCATTTCAATCTTTTTACAATCATAAATACTGGAGAAAATCTTAATCACTATAGTAATAATTCGGTGGATCTGTTATAACATACAAAAAGTCAGGTGCTCATCTCTGAGTTATGAGATTCTGGGTAAGAATTCAGTTCAGGAGTTATGAGGTTCTCAGTGTTATCAGGTTTAGCCGAGGTTTGAAGATATTGTTTTTGGCATATTTTAAAGACACAAAATATTTATTTACATATAAATATTTGTCACATTAAAGATTTGGACCACCAGTCACTTGGTACCCAAACCAATAAATATATAGATTCAGTTGAAATTAAAATTTTCACTTTTTTTTCTTGCCAAATGTCCCAGCGAAACAAATATTTTAAAATATTGTTATAGTTCTTTAGAATTCTTCTTTTTTGTCCATATGGTGTCTACTTTTCATGTGCTTGAAATCCTTCATTCACCTTATAGAGCGATGACTCGGAGACTGTTTCATTGCTTTTGCTCTCGGAAAATTCCTGATGGTTTTTCCCATAACATTTCTTATATGTCAAATAAACTAGAAAAAACACATGGGAGGTTAAGCAAATTTTATAATAATTAGCTACAAACTTACTTTGGACAGTGATTATAAGCTATGACTCAAAAAGCAGTTTGCACATTCTGTAGGCTGGAGGCTACTTAGAGAGCAAGCACCATTCTAGTTCCATGGATGCTCATAGTAAGAAGAGGGACTGCACTCCAGGCAGACCCAGCATACAATTGTACAGGGTACTTGCTCATGACTTATACAGGTGGTACTCACCAACAACAATAGCAGAAAACATTTATTCCGTACCTACCATCTCCTGGTTATTGTGCTAGTCCTCAATAATTATGTTACATGCAAAGGGGTAATGTCCAAGACCATGATCTCATGGTCTGTGTGGGACTTGAGCTGGAATAACATTCCATCTCTCCCAGCCTTCATTCATTCCTTCCCATAGGAGGCAGGTGGCTGATTGGTGATCAGCCTTCCTATCTTCCATGGAGCTGTTAGTCCCTGGTGACAGCCACTTCTCAGCATATTTTTGAGATCTGTTTCACTTGGACAGACTGCCTTGCAAGAGGACACCTGCAGTTTGTGTGTCTTATGGCACATGTGTGAGGCAGTGGAAAGGGGCAGTATAAACAAGCCCATTTGATCACAGTTTTGAGCCATATTTTCTAATTGTTTTATCTGTAATAAAAGGGCTATTTTATTATCTAAATATCTGATTTTTTTCTACATCTTAATTGGTTTCAAAGTTCACAGGGGAAGAGAAGGTTTTATTTACTTTCAAATTCCAGTACCTCATACTTTAAGTGGTATAACAATATTGTCTACCTGATAGGGCAATTGTGAACATTAAATGGGATAAAATAGTAAAGTGCCTCCCATGGCCCTAGGACAGTGGCCGGCAAACTGCGGCTTGCGAGCCACATGCGGCTCTTTGGCCCCTTGAGTGTGGCTCTTCCACAAAATGCCACGTGCGGGCGAGCATATACAATGCGATTGAAACTTCGTGGCCCATGCGTAGAAGTCGGTATTTTGTGGAAGAGCCACACTCAATGGGCCAAAGAGCTGCATGTGGCTTGCGAGCTGCATGTGGCTCGTGAGCTGCAGTTTGCTGACCACTGCTAGGAGAATAGTAAGTGCTCAGTAAACATTAACCACTGTTATGATACACAGCTGAGAAAGACAATGTCCTGCTTCAAAGATCTTAATATGTCAATATCAATATCTCCTTAGGTCGGTCCTGAACTTTTCTGATAAATATCCTATATTTACAAAGCATATAAAGATATGCTTCCAGTTCAGGGTTCCTGGAAGCATGTAGACAGGGACACAATAAAATTGTTCTAACAGGTTGTTCTAGCCTCCCTAGCTACTGAGGAAAAGACAGTCAATGGAGAGCATCGATCTCCATTACTTTACACTTCAAAATAATCCTTACCAGAACCTTTGGGTAAAATTACATTATTTCATCAGCAGTTGGGAAGTCCTGATAATATTATACCTGGCTTTCCCCACCCATTCTCTTTTTCACTACCATAAAAGAAGGTGTTTAATTTAATTTATATAGTTCATTGCCAGAAAAAGGTTATTTTAAAAAATGCCATGTTAATAACTCCAGGATTTCTTAATGAATATCTGAATGAAACGTGGTTAGCATTATTGCTTACCTCCCAAGAATATTGCTGCAAAGACGAGCTGGAAGATGCTGTAGATAAGTGGGAAGGTAAACACCTGGTTGAGCTCCTCAAAGGTGAAGGAGAGCTGGACCACGGTAGAACACAGCTGAGTGTTCTGCATCCCTGTTTCCAAAGCAACCGTGCGGCATCTGAAAGAACGGTAGGAGAATATATGTTTCTATTCTTCTGTTTTGCTTTGCTTTGTTGTCATATTACATTAAAAACAAATATAATGAGAATAAGTACATATATATGTATATATGTCTGCCTTGCTTGGAGAATAAGGATGCAAGACAATAGAAGAGCTCAACCTGCATGGTCCAGGGCATGGCCCAGAAGAATTTCAGCAAAAGAGAGGCAGTCAGTATTTTTTTTTGGGGGGGGAGACTTGCATAATTTAGGAATGAATGAATCAATTTAGCATGACAACTTTAGGAATAGGGTAAATGTTATTATAAGTGAAAAATTTTGAATTTGTCATCCATATTTACAGCTGTTACAGGTTGAATTGTATTCTCTCAAATGTGACCTTATTTGGAAATCAGGTCATTGTAGATAAAATTAGTTAAGATAAGGTGATGAGGGTACACCCTAATCCAATGGGACTGGTGTCCTTATGAAAGGGGGAAATTTGGACACAGAGACATGCATTGAAGGAAGACCATGTGAGGATAAACGGGAGAAGATGGCAATCCACCAGCCAAGAGGAAAATGTCGGGATCGATCCCCCCTCACATCCCTCAGAAGGAACTAAGGCTGCTACACATCTTTTTTTTTTTATTTCTAGCCTCCAGACTGTAAGACAATGCATTTCTGTTGTTTAAGCGAGTCTATTTGGGGTACTTTGTTATAGCCACACTAGCAAACTAATACAAAAGCTGTTACAGAAAAAATACCCCAGTTAGCTTTACCAAAATATCATACCTGTGCCAGGGCTGACCAGCTATCCTAGCCAGAAAAAACCCTAGCGAGTAACCGGCCACAGGAAATATTGTTCCTACGATCCACAGTTTGGGAGCGATGATCCAGGCAGATTGGTACAGTATTCCTCCCACCACAGCTATGAGCACGATAAGGACAGCACCTGTGATGGATCCAATCTGGAAGAAAGACAGAAGCAGACCCATCAACTGTGATAATGAAGTTACCTCTCAGTGTCTCCTCACCTGATGGCCATGGTCAGCCCACCAAGAAGGCTGGTGCTTGTCCCACATTTTAATTTTTGGAAAATAAAAATTTTTGGAAAATAAAGCGTCCATGCTTGGTTAGCCTGAGGAAGATGTACTAGCTTGCAAATTATCCCTGTCAGAGATGAGGAAAACACACCCAATAAAAAGTAGAAGACTTGGCTTCTAGAGTCCACTCTTCCTGCTCTCCTTGTTTTGATAAGTCATGAAACCTCTCTGAGTTTTAGTTTCTATGTCTGTACTTGAGGATAAAATTTTGCCCTGATTACTTTTTATTATTGTTACAATAATAAGAAAATGGATATAAAACTCTATAAAAGTTAAAGGCATATGCAAACAAAAGCCACTGTTGTTATTGTTTTTCCCCTTTCACATTGAAAAAAGTGGATTTTAGAACTTTTTTTAACCAGAGAAGCAAAGAATACCAGCTAACTTATTATGCTTTCTGATCAGTGGAATATGGCTTTGTCTATATCTATGTTTATATATCTATGTCATCTATGCCTATATCTATAGCATCTTTATCCATATCCATATCATCTAGCTAGAATATAGTTGGTGTAGGGAAATGAATGGTTACAAATTAGCATCACCTACTAATTACCACGCACAAAACTACCATATGGATATAGAGATAAGAAAGATATGATCTATATTTTAAGACCACGGTATAGATATATTTTATAAAACAAACCCACATAAGAGAGATAAGAGTAAAGTGCTGTGGGAGTACAGAGTATAGTAAAACCAAGAGATGACATTTGAGTTGATTATTCCAAAGGGTGAATAAAAATTTGCCCTGTGGATAGAGTGGAGAAGGACATTCTAGAAGAGTGAACTGCATGGCTAATAACGTTAATGCTCGTCCCTCTAGGATTAGGTTTATACTATAATGAGAAAACCATTGTATAGCTGGAAAGACCTATCATTTCAACTGTGGAGCAATTGACTGTGCAGCCTATAGCATGGGCCACTTACCTTAAGTATGATCTTGGCTTTCTGGGGCCATTTGTGATTAACAAACATTCCAATGGAAACAGGAACAACAAGAGCCACCAAAGACGTACCTGAAAATGACAGAAGAGCAATTTGATCAACCGGACACAGCACAAGGAAAGAGGAAAACAAAAAAGTAGCCTGTAAAAGGCTTGGGTAATATATCACTCTCCTTCTTGAGAACACAAAACAGAAAAAACAAACACACACTCCTTCCTTATTCACGTCAGTACCTAATTTAATATTACTGAAAAGAATTGATAATATTGATATAAATCCTTTCCCTAAATCTCAGGTTAATTTTTAAGCATTCCTTATGCTTCCAATCACTATATTTTGGTTTCAATTGGTCAGAATCTTGCCTTATTTGATGTTTGGATCCTTATATTCTGGGAAAATACCTTTTCAGTGTGTGTGTGTGTGTGTCTGTGTGTGTGTGTGTGTGTGTGTGTGTGTTCTCAGAGAGACATAGATCATGTTTTATATCTGTCTGTTACTTCATGGTAGTAGAAATAAAAGGAAAAGCTCAAATTCTCCAGGCCTTTGGTGGGCTAATGACTTCTGGTTAAGACTTACTTTGGTTATTCAAATCTATAGACGAGAGGTGAGAGAATAGATTGAAAAGCATGCTGTAACTTTTCTGTGAGCTAATGTATTTGGTCACCTCTCAAACAATTATATTCTTTGCAGGAACGTGCTCACCCAGCCAAATAAAAGAGTCGTACTTCATATTCACCGTGTTAAATTCACTGCTGTTCTCGTGACATGTGGTTGTTTCTCCATATTATTTAACACTCATTTGTTCAATAGCTGCTTTTATATAATATAGCATCAACAATTTCTAACTTCTCATGGGCTGTTTCTTTTTTAAACATCCTTTTAAATCAGTAAGAGAAAGCGGAATTGAATAATGAAATTCTGAAAGTAGATGTTGCTTAGTACTAAAGTAGATTGAACTAGGACTGAAAAACAAATTCTACATTCCAGGTCTGTAAATATGACTTTAAAATGAATATAATAATGATAAAATCATAATTTTTGTAGCTTTTGGTGGCTAAAGTTGCCAAGAGCAGGACAAAAAAAATAAGAGGACAAGGAGGGTAAGGAAAAAATGATGGAACAATAGATATGTAAAAGGATCATTTATAGTTATATTGGTAAGAACCCTCAGAAAAATCCCCATCAGGGATCCTTTCATCCTGCTATTTTGGGAGGAGCCTTCCTCCCCTGTCTTGGGTCTCCAGACTATTCCCTAAATTGTGTGAAGTTGGTAGGCCTTGAATTAAAACATCTTAATATGTATTCTTTGTACTGTGGTAGCTTAAAACTAGGTGCAAATACTGTGCTTAGAATGTGTGTGGTTAGGTCTTGGTAACGAATTTCGTGTGTCAGATCTGTGCAAAGGCAGCCCACTCCTGTATTTGAGCCCTCTTTATCTCTCTGGGACCACCTGCCGAAATCCAAGACAGACTTCCTCTCCTGACCATGCGAAGCCAGGATACAATTTTTGCAGGATTTGAAGGTGATTGGAAAAGGCACTCTTCGCCTTTCACACTGAGAGTGTGTGGCTCCTACTTGCAGAGGTGGGTTGTTCCAACTCTTTGCTCCTCAGTGTACCAGAGCTCCTTCTATTTTCTTCTCCCAGACTGTTTATTTTCCTCATTCCTCATTTGCTTGTGCTTTCTGTCAAATGTCTGTCTATTCATTGGCTTACAGCTACCCTCTTAGAACCATAACTTGGTCTTTAATCAGTTTACACAGCAGATACAGGAGGAAAGAGAGGTAGAAAGAAAAAAAAGAGAATACAAGAGAATGGAAGATGGAGGCATGTGGTGCAACTTGGACCCATATAGTCTCAGAGGTGAGCCTTATTTGCAAATTGTGGGAACTGTGAAAATCAATAAGCCCTCCGAGCCGTGGTCCCCCTGTTTGTGAAATGGGTAAAATGTTGTCTGTCTCACAGTGTATTGTGAGAATTGGGTGGTGAAATAGATGTACAGTTCACGGTACTGGATACTCTCAAATGTAGGGGAGAGAGGAGTAGAATGACAATTTTCACTGCAGTGTGTTTTCAGTGGAATCAGCTGTACGAGCTGCCTCGTCCTCCACCCAGATGTCATCATCTGAAGGGGCTCAGCGGGTGTTTATTGAATTCCTCAAAGCATGGTGAGCACCGTGAGGGAGCACTGTGAGGAGCCTGTGCGAATCAGTCTTGCCCACAGAGCAGAGTGGAGAGCAGACCGGGGGGCTATTTCCAGCTCCCTGGTCATCTTGGACAAATGAAACAGTTACCATGAACCTTACTTTCCTTATTTAAAAAGTAGCGATAACATTTTTTGAAGGAATTAGGTTGTTTGTTTTCTACATTAAAGGATTAGAAAAGCCAATAACAAGAACGTTAGGTTGGAAATAGGCTTAGCAGAATGGAGAGTCAGCAGAGTTTCTTTGCTTTTCAAACTCTCATTTAAATTTTCTCTTTTCTCTTCTATTTTCTGTATTCTTCCTTTTATTTTTTGCATTTTACTTCTTCTTTGGTGAAGTAAATTACTAATTACTCTTTCTCACTTTCTCTTCCTTTCAAAATATACTCACATTAAAGGATGTGATTTTCATCATTCACACCATAGTTAGAATTACTCACATTGCTCGGGCATTTTCCAGGAAATGCATACTAAGAAAATATTTTAAAGCTTAATTTTTTAAAAAAATAATGAGTTATAGAATTAAAGCTCTTCATTCCACAGACAGATCCTTTGAGAGGCCTACAATGTATACCACTCAAACTGCATTCTTTAATTTTAAAGAAGGTGAACTCCAAGGGAGCAGGCTGAGAGCTCAGGCGGTTATAAAGGGTCATTCTAAAACTGGTTGCAACAGGATATTATGTCTGATATGGAGGAATTCCCAAGGGGTCACTAGAAGGACCTTGTAGGGAAATCCCATACTGAACATGGTGTGTCAAGGAGGACTATTTTTTGAAATAATCCCCCCCCCCCTTTTTTTTCCTAATGGCCATGGTAAAAGTGGAGAGAGAAGAGACTATCTGAAAATATTGTAATACATATTGTCCCCAATTAGTATTTCCAAAATTTATCCCAAATCACTTGCATAGAGCTTTAAATCATGGTTTATCACAGAAAACAATCTTCCTTAGAAATGGAAGGGATTTTAGGTGCCATCCAGTCCAGCTTTCCATGCCAATAGGAACCCTTTTTACAAACGTGCTGGTGTGTCACTATTTAGCCTTTGTTTACACGCTCCCTTCAATGGGACACCTATGTACCTCTTTGAGGCAGCCCACCAGGGAGACATTTGTCTCCAAGGTCAGCTGAAAATAGACTAGCATTCAATGTACCTG
The DNA here is from genome assembly GCF_028538775.1 of Myotis yumanensis. Lineage (NCBI taxonomy): Eukaryota > Metazoa > Chordata > Mammalia > Chiroptera > Vespertilionidae > Myotis > Myotis yumanensis. The sequence continues at coordinate 37,259,544 of NW_027223754.1, read as the reverse complement.
GTGACTGATACCAATGTACTAACTACTTCCCCTACATCTCATCTTGTATGATGATAGTTCTATGGGAAATGCCCGGTGTTGGTGAACCAGGAACCATCTTGTTCTTGATACCATGTTACATCAAAAACTTAGTCTTCCACCATCATTTATTGTCCCCCAAACAGAAAAAAAGCTCCATTGAGATGAGGGTGAATATCTAGGAGTTGAAATGAGTGGAGACAGAAAATTTAACTTCTTGGGGCATGACGCACAGACTGTGCCAGTAAATCAACTTTTGAATCAACATGTGGCTCACAGTTAAGTGTTATAAATAATATGTTTTATCTGATAGTTTCCTATTGCCACACTTATGATTGCTTACTGGGTGCACTATTTTTAAATCATTGGTGGAATGATTTTTGTATTTCTTCGGTCTAAGTGTCTGGGAGCAAACGCCTGTCACGAGCTAGTTGCCTTGTGGGTTAAGGAAAGTATAGCAACTTGGCCTCCTCAGGCCCAGACAGCTGTGCCAGGGGACCCTTTAAATTGGCCCCTCTCCCTGTGATTTCATTGGAGGAACAAGCCAGTTTCTCCCATGGTGCCATTGTTTGGAATTTAGATTCTGCCAACTCTAATTCAAAAGCAGGGGTGGCTTGCAATGAAATCCTAACAGCACAAACTGCTGCTGGTGCCAGAGGCAAATACCAGCTGGGTCTGAGCCTGGCCTGAGAACCCAGCCGGGGATAAGCAGAGAGGAGGAGAAAAGTATTCAGAGATCTTGCAGAGCAATGACTTACCTATGTTATCATAGGGAATTATGATCGTCCCCGAGTCGACCCACATTTTGGTATAGATTAAGAGGCACAGCGGCATCATTCCCAGGGCCAGCAGCGTGGAGCATGTGGTCATGCTGACGCTGAAAGGAAACGGGCAGGTTGATACGTCCACCAGAGTTTTCCAGGGGAGAGGTTGTTTCATGCTCAGATAGTCCTACAAAAGACTGTCTCAACCAGCGCACCATTCAGTCTGATGGACAGAAACACACAAGCGCCCCAGCAATTGCAGGGTTCAGCCTCCGGCAAAACGGTGAGATCCGTATTTGGTGTCTTCCTCCTTTGTCTTGTGCCATCCCTCCCTCCCTGTTGGTTCTCAAGAACCAGACAAGATAGTTAATGGCCACTCATTATTAAACTCATTATTAAACAAGATCCAAGATGCTAGGCCATGCCACCTTCGAACCTCCAATCAGAGAACAGCAAACACACTTTTATATGGAAGAGACATTAGGGGCTCCTCTATGTCTGTCTGTGTTGGGATGAGATGGGGTTCCCTGGGCCCTTAGGGGAGAATGCATGTACAAGAGAGGAAGCCTCAGTGTAGTTCCTTAGAGAAAATTATTGCTCCAAATGCTCAAATCTTGAGAAAAGAAGAGAAGCTGACCCCCCCCCCCCCCCAAAGCAAAACAAAACAAAACAAAACAAAACAACAAAAAACAAAGCAAACATACAAGCAGACAGGGGAGGCCTGGATTCTATTTCTGCTAAGAAATTACCAAATGTGTATTGAGAAGAACAAGCGCCTGGTACACTCCTCCTGACAGCATGTGTTTGAGTGAGTGGAACTGGCTACGTGAGCGGATTTTGACTTTTGACCTGGAAGGATTAATGTGAAAGGATGTAATTTTCAGCACTGTGACGGTGGGTGGAAAAGAGGCTTTTGGAGAATGGGTCTTTCTGCTCCCATTAAAGTGCCCTTGTATATAGGGGTACATTTTTTTGCTCAGGGAACAGTGCCTTAAATAGCTGGGCCAGACACTGCCTGGGTTAGAAGCAGGCATGGCCACTTACTACATGACTTTGGGTCATTTACCTCTCTTTGCCCATTTTCTTTTTGTAAAATGAAAATCCTAATCACTGCCACCTCACAGACTATGAGAACTGACTGAGCTAAGTATTCCAATACTTAGAATAATGCAAGGTACTCATTAAAAGCTAGGTGGTGTTATTTTATATCTAGTCATAGTGTGTGCTATATTGTAGCATAATTCCAAGTCAGAAAATCAGAGAAATTTTTCTGATAGGCTCTTTCTACAATAGTTGTAGCATCGAGGCTATCAGAACAATAAATTCTTAAAAGTATATATGTGTACTTGGAGGAAGATGCTAAATTATTTACACCACCTGCCTCCCTCATCCAAAAGAACAACAGATACAAACCACCCTACGCAATGCTAAGGAAAACAGCTGAAGATGAGGAATTTAGTTTCAATGCATCTAACTTAGCACAGTTTTGGCAAAATAAAGGGTGGGGACAATATTTACCAGGGGGCTTAACTTCCCTAATAATCATTAAAAAAAATAAAAGACCAGGAATGACCTCACTTAAACGGTGTTTTAAAGAATTTAGGAAAATCCCAATAAACACATATGGGTATATGCATAACCCATAGACACAGACAATAGGGTGGTGAAGACTTGGGGTGGCGGAGGTGGGGGTTGGGGGGGTGAGGGAGGAATAGAGGGAAGAGGGAAATGGGAGGAAAAGAGGGACATATGTAATACTTTCAACAATAAAGATTTATTTAAAAAAAGAATTTAGGCAACAATACTTGTCTTAGTAGAGCTAAAATAGTGCAACAATAATCAACACTAGAGTATATGTAAACTATTTCTAAGAAGTTCAATTGATTATTGTGACAAGTTAATTTAGATACAAAATATGATGCAAAGGCAGTGTCCTACAGCACACTAACTGAATTTGTTATAAATTGTACTTTGTCCTACTTAGAATTAAAGTACTGGGGTTGTTATTTTCCCTCTCTCCCAACCTTCCTCACTTTTTATGCCATTCTCTTTTTATTTTTTATTTTTAAAAATCAGTTAGAATGGATTTAAGACTATCCCATAAATAACTTTGATTCCAGTGTATCCGTGTGCTTTCTCTCATGGAGAGGACAGATATGTGGAGGTGGAGCCGGGCAGTGCTCACTACCTGGATCACAGTGAAGAGAAGCCTGAGAAGTTTTTGTTTTAAACTGAGAATGACTTTTAGAAGGAAGTCTGTTTCTCTCCTTGTTTTTCTTTTAAATTTCCCTGTGAAAGCTTTAGTTCTAAGTTTTTTGCTAAGACAACTTATGAAGTTGTATCATGGTTGTGAGTGTGGCGAGAGCAGTTTCTTAAAGGCCACAGGAGGGATAGGACAGGAGCTGGAAAAGGAGATGGTTTAGCTTTCATGGAACATCTTGGCAGTGAGGTGTAGGAGGAGATGAGAGAAGAGGTGGCTGCAAGTCGATACCATTTGAACTCATATGAGAACACCATCAAACCACTCAAAATGTGGTGAAAATTCACAGATAAGTACTTTTAAGAAGCAGTATAGGGGGAATTCATTAGTAAAAGAAAAATATCATTTCATAAGTAAAAATGTGAAGTCCTATAGAGAGCATAGTTGTCAACAATAGAAATACTACCATGAACTTATATTGGAATGAGAGTAAATGTAAGAAAAAAACACACAAATCTCTCGTCTTTAATTCGTGGCTTTAGCTCTATTCACCACCAGGAAGAATTATTATATTTTTTGCAAATAAGAGCAATAAATGAGAATTCAGTGAATGCTGAGGAATTTGGTGAAGTCAGTAATTAGAATGTAAAATATTGTAATCATATTAGAAGTAAAACACCAAGTTTTAAAGATCAAAGGGAGTGTGTATAGGTAGTGTTAGAAAGTGGAGATGTCGTAAGTTATAGAAATAATGTTGAGCAAAGGATAAGAATCTGGACAGGCATAAGTGGACAGGTCTGGATTCAAATTTTGACTCTGACATGCACTGACTCTGTGACCTTGATCAAAGGTATGAGCCTTAATTTTATCATCTATCACATGCAGAAGATAGTAGCACTGTCCTCAGAGGAATATTTTGAGGATTAAATATACCAATGTATGTAGAGTACTTATGCTGGATGTGCCTAACAAATATTAGCTAGTAAAATAGAATTAGATGCTACATGAGAGGAACAAAGCTTGGTTACTTTGAGGAAAAATAAAGGAAAAAAGAAACAGTGTTGGATTAGTTCTCAGGAGCTGGACATTTATGCGGTTGAAATGGGAGTTAAATTATGATAAACTGAAGGAACAGGGATCTTGAACAACTACAATAGCAGGAAGATGAACAATGGAACAATATTTGGCCATAAAACCAAGGATGTGGTAGGAAAATCTAGAAACTATTAAATCTAGGAAATAATAAAAGGGAGCATAGAAAGTACATGGCAGCTGAAAATTGGGGGAAACTGAAGAAAGGATATGAAAGGAAAGTGAGAAGGGGAAGTCCTTGCGTGTTTAGGTGAGGCCATTGATAAGAGAGGAGACTTGAAAGAGGGGACTCTCTGGGGATAGAGCAGACACAGAAGGTGGGATGTCTTGGTGGCCCTTGAACCGTGGGCCTGGGACTCAGCAGATACACCTGAAATGTCATCTTTATTTCTCCCTGAAACTATTTGTGCATATTACACCCACTGAACAGGTAGAACAGGTGAGAATACCTGTGTACTGATCAGATTCCCACAACTTTCAAGGCTGGAGAAGGAGTCAGAGAAGGAGCTGAAATATCACTTGCTATATTTCAATGAGCAAGGATATAATGAGCAAAGTCTGTAATTTTTGATACGTTGTGTATGTGTGTATTTTGTGGTTGTTGTGTGTCGTTTTTCTTTCCTTATTTTTGTCATTATAGATTTCAAAATACAATGGTCGCCCAGGTTTGGAAGAGATGATAGGGTGTGGGAAAGATCTGGTTTTTCCTCCCAGCAACCACATCCAGGAAAGGGAAAGCCAGATGGAGGTGTTTTGCTGGACTGTGTGGTATCTGTCCAACCAGCGCAGAGACCTGTTGGTATAAACACTCATATGGCTGCCCTTGCTAGAGTTCAGGTAGAAATGGAGATGGTAAAGTTCTAAGAGAACAGAATTAGAAATATAAATGGTAGATAGGATTGTATCTAAATGAATTATCAGAAGACTTTAGTGATCCAGTGCTCACTTCAGAAGAATGAAAAGTGCTGGAAAACTGTTTCCCAATAGCTGACTATCACTCTCTTAATTGACTTTAAAGAAACATTGAACAGTGTTCCCCTAACATATGCAATGTATAATGTCATCATCTTACATAGCAACATACCTTCTTGTAATGATAATGGGTCATAGCTAGGAACATTTGTGCTCCGCTAAAATGCATGTCTTGTGTGTGATTGTGTTTGTCCCTAAAATAAGCCATGCAGAGGCTGCTGTGCATAGTGAGGTATCCTCTTTCCTCGGGAGGCATGCTGGGTTTTTCTCTTGAGGTCAAACTTTCCGAGCCACCTGCTGCTGTGGAACTCAGGCCTGCCTCTCTAGGCCCCTTCCCTACTTCTTGTTTCTCATCTTCTGGGCTTGGAAATCGCACGCTGGAGTGTTAGAATTAGGAGAGGAAGTAGGTTCTGTGTGAGAAATGTTTATGAGATTAAGTGGGATTTGTTTTGGGTGTGCAAAGATTTTTACTGGGTCTTGCTTGCGTTCTAGATGGGTGAAATTGCTAGAGAGGTTGCTATGGGACTGGGTGTTGGTATTATTTTGAAGACAGGGAGGGGGGATCTGTGGAGTACACACTTTCTAGAATGAAAATGAAAATTTTCAGTGCCATCCCTCCCACTTTAAAGATTATGCTAACTTGCTGAAGGATAAGGTTTCAAATTCTGCTCTTGCTTCTTATTTCTTAATATTATTGTTTCTCATTGGAATTGTTATGCAGTGTAGACTAGATTATAAGTCATCTCCTGTATCAAGAGAAATAAGATTTCCTTAAATCACAGAAAAGGGTAACTTGGAGTTTTTAGTTTAGGGTCTTACAGTTTTAGCCAGTAGAAGAGACTACCTATCTTACAAAATGATCACCTGTGTGGTATTATGTTGAGGTAAAAGACTCTTCTATTTTGTTAAAAAGTTATAAATATACTGACCCTTGAACAACTGCTAGTTTTAGGGGCACTGAAACAGCAGAAAATCCACCAATAGCTTTTGACTCCCCAAAAACTTTAACTTCCAATAGACACAAGCTAACTACACTGTTGACCCGAAGCCTCACTGATAGCAAAAACAGTCAATTAACACATATTTTGTCTGTTATATGTATAATACTGTATTCTTACAATAAAGTAAGCTAAAGGAAAATGTTACTAAGAAAATCATAAAAAAGAGAAAATACATTTACAGTATTTACTGAAAAGAATCCACGTGCAAGTGGATCTGCACAGTTCAAACCCCTGTTCTTCAAGGGTCAGCAACTTTATGTCAAAGCTGTTTAGTGGACGTCAAAGCCCATATTCAATTTAGTTCACTCACATCTACTGCCTTTTGGAATTCTCACCTATTTGACAATGTCCAGGTCAGATCAAACCGAAGTCTAAAAAACCTTATTGCTATATGGTGGAACTGCACTTGCCATCCTTTGTTCTTTACAGGGTTTTCCTTAACAAAACTCTATTGCAGGGAAGATACGGTATTTCCTTGTGTGAAGAATATGTATTGTGAATATGTATATAATTTGGTATATAATGGTTTTTCTAAAGCTCATGGCAAAATTACCACTAGCTGAGATGTGATGGCTGTTCCCAGTTGCTCACTAGACACTGGATCAACCTGGAATTGTTTTACATTTTGCATTTCTACACCTTGAGCTTCTCTCTTCTGAGTATGGTATGTGGTGATTACCAGAGCTGATTGCTAGTGTACAGTGTTTAATAAGCACACATTACATTAACACCTGGCTGGTTTGCAGAAATGCATACCTTTCACAGGAAATAAGGGATTGTGAGGTAAGGAAAAAGACATTTGCCTATTCGACTTGTAGCATTAAAATTTTCAGTCTCATCACATTAATGCTTCATCTTATTTCTGTTAGATTTTTTTTTTCCTAGTGCTAGTTCAGACTAGTGCAGGATGAATTGGGAAAACATTGCAATGTAGATTACTTTCTGGGAAGCAGAGAGACCATTTTCTTTTTATTTTACAGTAAGGTAAGCACAATTTTTTAAAAAAGAAGCTGTTGTAGGTTTTTTAAACTACCAGTAGAAGTAAAACAAATGTACAAACTATTTCTTGGTCTTTATACGAAGAAAAAGTTTGTCCAAAGAACCAGCTGTGTTTGGTGGAGTTAACTATTCTCTCATCATAGGTCCTGTTTAATGAACAATCTGATTTCACAATCACACGTAGAGCTCCTCATTGCCACAAAGAAAGATGGTTTTTGTCATTTTCCTTTTTGATACTGACAAGGAAAACATTCTTAGCTGCCGCTTGTGGGGCTTGGAAAAGATTTCTTTTCTTGAAAAACTTTGAATCTTTCCCAAAGATAAACATCAATTATCCAATGCCTTGTTAACTGAGTTAGATTAAAAAAACAAAACAGAAAATGTAACCCATAAAGTACAATACGCAATCTCAGCTGTTCAGGAAGGCGAATACATGCAATTTACTCTCTTCTGTTAATTCCCCCAATTGCGCCTGAATTGAGTGGCAGAGCAGATGGGTACTCACGCTGCCATAGGTTCCTGAAAGACTAATTCAATGTGACTGCGGTATGTGGAGGTTCAGATAGCTTACCTCAGGTCCATGTCGCCATCGACCCAATAGGCCAAGATATTGGAGGCAGTTCCTCCGGGGCAGCATCCCATGATCAGCACCACCACGGCCTGGATGGGGAGGATGTCAAAGGCCACTGACAGGATGAATCCCACGAGGGGCATGATTCCAAACTGACAGAGGAAGCCGATACATATGCCCCACGGCCGCCTTATGTGCCCCAGGAATTTCTTGATTTCCACATTGCATCCCATGGAGAACATCACCATCGCCAATAGGATGGTCAAGACGGTGCTCAGGACCACGCTTAGGATGGCATTGAAATTGCTGGCAGGTACCACACAGGATGAACCGTTGCAAACTGTTGCTGTGGCCAAACATCTCGTTGAATTATTCATCGCTGGGTTTTGGCTCAAATGGTCACAGACATCCACAGAAACACCAATCCTCCACTCCTCGCTGGGTAAGTAGTGCCTACTGCAAGCACGTCAAACTTTTAAACCCTTTCTAAACGTGTCATTTGGTGTCTCTTCCTAAAGCCACCTCAGAGAGGCAATAAAAAACAATAAATGCCAGTATGTCAGTTTCGAGAGGTAACATTACAACACAGCACATATTATGAATCATAAAAGTCCTGCCAATTTATTGGCCCAGACAGAGAATTATAATTAATCATTTATCGGCATGGTAATGAACCGTGCCATATAAAAAGAGCTGTGTTAATGTTTAATGCTGGGAAGGTTTGTTAAATAATTTCAGTTATGTGACACTCGGATATTACAGAACATTGGAGGGGTTAAGCCATGGGAAGGCATGTTATCCACTCATCTCCTTTTAGTAAAGGGGGTGGGCGGTGGATCCTAAAAAGTCCAGTACCCTGTGCCAAGTTAAATTGCAAAATAGCATCAGTGTCAGACCCTGAACTGAAACTGAGACCTACAACTTCCTCCCGCAATAGTTTTCTTACTATATCAATGTCTGCTCCTATTGGTCTGTAGTGTTCATGAAGAGTATGTAAGGTCAAGAAACTTACAGGGCCTTGATGCAAACCTAAGGGAGAGTAGCATGTGGGAGGATAGAATGTTTTCTGTATAGTCTGATGGGAGGGCAGCTGACCAGGAGAGCTGCCTTCAATTACTCACACACCCAATTATGTATGCATTGCCATAGTAACAAAGTGCTTTAGAGATAGGGACAACACAATTATTTAGAGGGATGAACCTCAGAGGATTAGGTCAAAGTGACAGGAGCTCTTAGTGCTTGGAGTCGGGAATTGAAATTAGAATTGTTTTTTGAAGAGGAGAGGCAGTTGGAGATTCCAAGGGAAGTTGATTTTTGTAAATGTCAAATAGTCTACCTCATTATGGGCAGAACACTGCATTTGGTGTATTAAGGAAGATAAAAAAGAGATAGAGGAGGAGTTTCTGTTCTTAGGTGTTTATGGTATAATCAGTTAGTGAGGATGCAACAGAAGAAAAACAATATTTTGATCATGATTCACAATTTATAGGAAAATTCTAATTTATTAGTCGATTGAATCATCTTAAATTTAGTAGGGTTAGCATCCTCCTTTTACAGATGAGGAGTTAAGGGTTGAAGAAATACATTCTTTTACTCATGGTTACCCAGCTGATAACTGGAAATGCTGAAACTCAGTTTGGCTTAGTAGAGATTTAGAGAAATACCTTAGAATAGAGTTTCCCAAAACTCAGTGTGCACACAAATCCCCTGGGGATCTTGTTAAAATGCAGATTCTGATGCTGGAAGTCTGGGGTGGGCCCCAGAAGTCTGCATTTCTGACAAGCTCAGAGTTGAGGGTGATAATGCTAACCTAGGGACCACACTTTGAGTATCAAGGCTTTAGAATACCGATGTCAGGGTGATGACAACTTTCCAAGCTGGTGGCAACTGAATTTACTGGTCACTAGTGAAAGCAACATTTACAGAACAACTCAACACAGAAAATTAACCTTCTGCACAACTGGAGTAGGCATGAGCTGTAGGCAGTGGCGTGAGCCGCCAAGCAGAGGCATGGGTGGAGTCAAATGTCCCAGCTGCTGGGGGCCCAGGGATGATGTCCCTCTAATGTGGGATTGAGCTGCTGGGAAAACCTTGAACCATCCATTCTCTTAGAGGCGACAGTGATTGACACTCACTGTTGGTGCAGTTTCTGTCCCAGGAGTGCTCTTTCTCAGCTGTCAGACTCCACCGCCTGCCTTATCTTGCGTGGGTGGGCTGCCATTAGCTCTGCCTGGCTGGCTGCCAGTTCCTGGAGGATCCTCCTGTCTCTCACATCACCCTTTCTACTCCCACAGCTATATGATTAGCTAGGTAATTCCCAGAAGGGTTCCCCTCCCACTTTTGGGTGTGGAATGACTTGGCCCGGTCCTGCTGGCCCCCTCCCAACATCTCCTGGGACTGACCTCTGGCTCACTTCTTGGCTCAGGTGCCAGTGGGCCTGGGGTCAATGAGCCAAAAGCGCCCCCTGCTGCTTCACCTGGGTATCTGTAGGTGCTGGCTTTCCCCCCCCAAAGCGTGGAGGAGGCTGAGCGGAAAAATTGCAGAATCCAGAGCCTGATACATGTATAGGGTTGATCAGCTTTCAAAGCAGCTGCCCCGCTCTAACCTCAAACATTACTGAGAGTCCAAAGCTGGCCCAGGACCTACCCACAAACATGCCAGGCCCGGTTTGCAAAGGGAAATTTGAGTCTTGTAGGGTGGAGGGAGCAATTCAAATTTTTCCCAGGATGGGCTTCAGGTTCTGGCCATGCTTGGGGTTGCCAGGTGAAATCTGTACTTAGCCTTTTGTCCACAAGGCTGGAAGCAGAGAAGAGAAAGCAGGTTAAGAACAAAGCTCTCAAATTTCAGAAGACTTGCTAAGGAGATTTGAGGCTCCCAGGGGCAGAATGCTTTGCATATAGACAACTTGCAAATGAGCAGTCTGTTTGACTAGACAAAGTGCTACAGTTCTGCTTAAAAAAATGTGCCAATGCATTTCTAATTTTCACATTGTTTTTACATAAATTTGCACATTAGGCTCCAGAGGCCTTCTATTCAAGTATTGGAGTGATTCACAATTAGCTAGTACCCTTAACTTCAACTGCATGAAAATTCAGGCATCAGACCAGGCTAAATGGAAAATATCTGAATATGTTAAAACCATTCTCTTTAATTACAACACTCAGGGAACAGATGCACACCTGAGTGGGCAGGAGCTGGAGCTTGATTTCCATTGTCATCTTTCTCAATCTTTTCTGCTCAGTTTCTTTATGCACTGGACTCAGCTACAGGCCATCTTCAAGAAACCAGCAGCAAAGTCTTGCTCCTGGTCTCCTGGGTGGAGGCACAGCAGGTTGTGGGTCAACTTGACCTATAGGCTTCCTTTTGGTTTCTTAGTATCACTTTGAAGAAGTAAGGGTTTAATAGCTTTTCAAAGTGTATGCCCTAAAGCTCATATGATAAAAGAAGAGCTTTCTATTTCCTATTTTGTTTCATTGGGCATCCTTCCATTTAATCGGCAGTCATTTGGGCTTTCAGTGATTTTACTGAATAGTTCCCTGTGACTGAAATGATCTCTTTCCTCTTTCCTATTCCTTCCTATGGACTCAACTTTTATGGAAACTGAAAGTGCCACAATTAGAGTTATTATTTGACGTCTTCACTGACCCTCTTAGAGGCAAAAATACCTGGGGAGAATAGCCTATGAATGACTAGCTGTCCATTCACCTGAGTGGCATTAAAGGAAGAAGGCAGAAAAGTATTGGCGAGAGAAAAAGTAGTGTTTAAAAGGGCTTAAATTTTACTGAATGCAGAAAGCACTGGACTTGGAATCAGACGATATGAGTTCTAGGTCTCCTTCATTTGAAAATATTTTGCTGTTTAGGCTTTTATCAATGAACTAGAGGCCCGGTGCACAAAGATTTTTGCACTCAGGGGGGTCCGTCAGCCTGACCTGTGACCTCTCACAGTCTGGGACCCCTTGGGGGATGACTACCTGCTGGTTTAGGCCTGCTCCCTGGGGAATTGGGCCTAAGCTGGCAGTCAGACATCACTCTGGCAGCCCGGCAGCCCTTGGGGGATGTGCACTTGCCAGTGGGGAGCAGGCCTAAGCTGCAGTCGGACATCCTTAGTGCTGCTGAGGAGGTGGGAGAGGCTCCCACCACCACCGCTGTACTGGCAGCCATCAGCCTGGCTTGTAGCTGAGCAGAGCTCCCCCTGTGGGAACGCACTGACCACCATGGGGCAGCTCCTGCATTGAGTGTCTGGCCCCTGGTGGTCAGTGTGTGTCATAGTGACCAGTCATTCCCAGTCTTTCTGCTGTTAGGGTCAGTTTGCATATTACCCTTTTATTATATAGGATAGAGGCCTGGTGCATGGTTGGGGGCCAGCTGGTTTGCCCTGAAGGGTGTCCTGGATCAGGGTGGGGGTCCCACTGGGATGCCTGGCCAGCCTGGGTGAGGGGCTGATGGCTGTTTGCAGCTGGTCACACCCCCTTCAGGTTGGGGGTCCCCACTGGGGTGCCTGGCCAGCCTGGGTGAGGGGCTGATGGCTGTTTGCAGACTGGTCAAGCCCTCCCCACCTCCCCCACCCCAGTGGGGACCCTCACCCCATGGAGGTTTGGCCAGCCTAGGTGAGGGGCTGATGACTGTTTGCAGGCTGGCCACACCCCCTTTAGGGTGGGGGGGTTCCCACTGGGGTGCCTGGCCAGTCTGGGTGAGGGTCTGAGGGCCATTTTCAGGCTGGTCAAGCCCCCCTCGCGATGGAAGCTCCCAGCCTTTCCTTTTTTTCTTTTTCTTTTTTTTAAAATTCTGGGATTTATTTACCTTTTATAATTGAAACTTTGTATCCTTGAGAGGAGCTCAGAGCCAGCCAGGGCAGGTGGGAGGGAAGACTTTTGCTCACTCCAGCTCTGTGGCCACGGCCAGCTGAAAGCATGTATCTGGGGTTTATTTACCTTTTATAATTGAAACTTTGTTGCTTTGAGTGGAGCTCAGAGCCAGGCCACAGCAGGCGGGAAGCTTGGCTTCCTCCATCATTGGGGCAACCAAGCCTCTTGCTTACTCCAGCTCTGTGGCTGCCGGCTGCCATCTTGGTTGGGTTAATTTGTATATAGTCGCTCTGATTGGCTGGTGGGCATGACTTAAGGCATAGCGAAGGTACGGTCAATTTGCATGTTTGTCTTTTATTAGTGTAGATATGAAGCCTTAGAAAGTCTGGAGGGTGGCACAACCACTTTCAAAAACTATTACAGCTAAACATATATATGTCCTATTTACTAAGTCATTCTAGTCCTAAGTAAAGATCTGAACAAATTCATAAATTGAGTTTCCAGAAAACACAACCTAGAATGGTCATAGTGTTAACAGCAAAGAGCACCAGATGTTAGGTCCTTGCGTTTGGCTAAGGAAAGAATTCAGAGTGAAGAAACTCAAATACAAGTGGAAGTTTACTTAGAAAGTCAGAGGAGTAGAAGTGAGCTGTGGAAGAAGTGAGCCAGCTGGGCTGTTTGGACTCAGGAAACAAGTTACAGAGGCAATAAAAAGGGGCCTTGGATCTTACGAGGAAAAACAGGCAAACAGGAGCCTGGGGGAAGGAGAGGGAGAAGGGCATGGTGTGCTCCAGAGAGAGCAAGCCTGGAGAAAGAAGTGGGTGGGGAAAAGCAAAGGCATGATCTATAGAGAGAGCTCACCAGTGTGCACTGGGCCCTTCGTCTTAAGGGCTTTTATCTGGAGGTGTCAGGGGAGGATCCCAATAGAATATACATCAGATTTCCAGAAGGGCCATCTTAGGGTCATGGTCTCCACTGATTGTTTGATGCCAGGCAGGGGATCATTAGTCATCGCAGCTGGTCCTGATGTTAGCCGTGGTGTTGTCCCACTGGCCTTGCTGTTTTTCTGGGCCTAAAGCTGAAACACAATTGAAACCTAGATATTATCATTAGTTTGACAAAAACTCGTGGTCAATAGACCCTAGGTTTTGTTCCTAATATTATTTGATAGGGGTCATAACCTCATTGTCTTGAGGGCTTAATGCTTAAGGGAGTGGTCATGCAAGGGCTTGTATGGAAGGCGTGTAAGGCTTTTCTCTGGCTCCCTTGTTCCTCCTCTAAGGGGGTCTACTGCATGACTAGTGACATGACTAGAGGAAAGGTCAAGGGAGAATCTGAACCGCAGGACCAGCAATATACTAGGGGTGGAAAGATTACCTTAGGGGTAAGGTCCTACCCTATTATACTTGTCCTCCCAGTTCTGCCCATTCCTAGGAACCAGGGGCTTTCCACCATGTGACCTTCTGTACTTGGTTTATCATTTATATTCTGCTTATGTCTGTCTAAGTGCCTACTTTATCAATAATAACCCCATTCATGATAGGGCTAGACTGGAAACTGTCCAAATGTCGATCAATAATAGAATGGGTAAATATATTATGATCTATTCACATAGTGTAATTCTATACATCAATTAGGATGAATGATCTACCATGACAAAGTTTATGTTGAATGAAAGAAGCCAGACACACAAGAGCACATAAAAAAACAGACAAAGATAATCTATGGCCTTGGAAGTAAGGATGGTCTTTATTCTTGGAGTGTAGGAGAGCAGAGACTGAAAGGTATATATCCTGGCCTAGGGAAGGCAAGAGACAGAAAGATAACATTAGACTTGAGAAGATATCATGGGATATGTAGTAGGAGGTAGAAGTGGGGGGTGTGAGTGGAGTGTGGGAGAAGGATATTTTAACTTCATCATTTTTACAAGGATTGGCTCTATTACCCATCCTATGGCTTAGTAATTCTGTTGTGAATTAAATGTTTTAAAATGTCTCAAAACATTAATTCCTGTAAATCTTTAATAAGGTACATTTTGGTTAATCATCTCTAGGTAAAAGTTCAAGCAAACCTTCCTTACAAAAGCCAATGTTTGTGTCCTTTTTAGTTCATTAGTAACTCGTAAACTTAAAAAAGGGAAATTGATTTATATGTTTTGCTAGCATCTCCTGCTGTCCATTGTAAACCTGATAAATTTTAGTTACTTACATTTTTGAGTTTCCATTTAGAATCTTGATGAGGAATAAAAGAAAAGTCCAGTCTTTCTTTTACTTTTTTGGGTTATATGTTGAATGAGAGTTACTTTTGGGACATTTAGGTAGAGATATCTCATTAAGCAGTAAGTAATTTATATTTTATATTTAACTTTTTAATTTTTACAACTGATACATATTTATTATAAAGGATTTAATTAATTTCTAGGAATTCCTGACATACCTTATGTATTGTATTATTGCTCTTGATTTAATTGCTTCCTACTTTTCTGTGGTGGGACTGTTACAGACACCTGTTGAAATTAACTTGCAGTTCTTCCCTGTTGAAGGAGCATTCCTTAAGTATGGATGTCAAAGCCATGAGAATTTCTTTGGTCAAGTAAATGTTAGTGGCACTTCTGAGCAGAAACTCTTAAGAGTCATTGTGTATTTGTACCCCATTACCCCCTTTTTCTTTTGCCAGGGAATGGCATGTCTTAGGTAAGAGCTGATCCTTCATCTGTTTCTGGAATGAGAAGACACATGGAGCAGAGCAACAGCTGCCCACAGCCAGTAAAAGATAGAATAATAGTCTGTGATATAGTGAGGAAGGTATTAGCACCCCTGTTTTACAGATGAAGTAACTAAGGCTTGGAGGAATTGAGTCATTCGTCCAAGATCACACAAGCAGTATATGAAAGGAGTACCATCTCCTTTTTGGGAGGAGGGGGCGTTGCAGATTCTCCTCAGAGCCTTGAATCAATTTGGTACTAAACAAACACTAAGTGACTTATATTACACCGTCTCGCCAACTTCCTATTGTCAGCAAGAAGAGGGGCTGTGCAGGCATTTATTCTTATTTAGTGTGTGCATTTCCCTTTTCCCCATATACTGACCATGTCTCCTCACAAAATTCTCATGGCTTGGCAGCAAAGGAAAAAACTTTTTTTTTAATCGATTAAGGTATTACATATGTGTCCTTATCCCTCCATTACCCCCCTTGCCCCCCCTTCATGCCTTCACCTCCCTGGTGTCTGTGTCCATTGGTTATGCTTATATGCATGCATACAAGTCCTTTGGTTGATTTCTCCCCCTAACCCCCACCCTCCCCTACCTTCCTTCTGAGGTTTGAGCATCTGATCGATGCTTCTCTGTCTCTTGATCTGTTTTTGTTCATCAGTTTATGTTGTTCATTATAATCCACAATTGAGTGAGATTATGTGATTTTATCTTTCCCTGACTGATTTATTTCACTTAGCATAATGCTCTTCAGCTCCATCCATGCTGTTGCAAGTGGTAGGACTTCCTTCCTTTTTACAGCAGTGTAATATTCCATTGTGTAGATGTACCACAGTTTTCTAATCCACTTATCTACTGATGGGCACTTAGGCTGTTTCCAAATCTTAGCTAGTGTAAATTGTGCTGCTATGAACATAGGGGTGCATATATCATTTCTGATTGGTGTTTCTAGTTTCCTGGGGTATATTCCTAGAAGTGGGATCACTGGGTCAAATGGGAGTTCCATTTTTAGTTTTTTGAGGAAACTCCATACTGTTCTCCACAGTGGCTGCACCAGTCTGCATTCCCATCAGCATGCACGAGGGTTCCCTTTTCTCCGCATCCTCGCCAGCACTTGTCATTTGTTGATTTGTCGATGATAGCCAGTCTGACAGGTGTGAGATGGTACCTCATTGTCATTTTGATTTGCATCTCTCAGATGATTAGTGACTTTGAATATGTGTTCTTATGTCTCTTGGCCTTCCTTATGTCCTCTTTAGAAAAGTATCTATTAAGGTCCGTTGCCCATTTTTTGATTGGATTGTTTATCTTCCTTTTGTTAAGTTGTATGAGTTCCCTGTAAATGCTGGAGATTAAACCCTTATCTGAGATAGCATTGGCAAATATGTTCTCCCATGCAGTGGGTTTTCTTGTTGTTTTATTGATGGTTTCTTTTGCTGTACAAAAGCTTTTTATTTTGATGTAGTCCCACTTGTTTATTTTCTCTTTAGTTTCCATTGCCTTAGGAGCTGTTTCAGTGAAGATATTGCTGCGGCATATGTCTGAGATTTTGCTGCCTGTGGATTCCTCTAAGATTTTTATCGTTTCCCGTCTTATGTTTAAGTCCTTTATTTATTTTGAGTTTATTTGTGTGTGTGGTGTAAGTTGGTGATATAGTTTTATTTTTTTGCATGTATCTGTCCAATTTTCCCAACACCATTTATTGAAGAGACTGTCTTGATTCCATTGTGTGCTCTTGCCTCCTTTTTTCAAATATTAATTGAGCATATTGGTTTGGGTCGATTTTTTGGTTCTCTATTCTATTCCATTAGTCTATATGTCTGTTCTTGTGCCAGTACCAGGCAGTTTTGAGAACAGTGGTCTTGTAATACAGCTGATATCTGGTATTGAGATCCCTCCTACTTTGTTCTTCTTTCTCAGGATTGCTGCAGCTATTCGGGGTCTTTTTTTATTCCAGATAAATTTTTGGAGAGTTTGTTCTAGGTCTGTGAAATATGCAGTTGGTATTTTAATGGGGATTGCATTGAATCTATAGATTGCTTTGGGTAGTATGGACATTTTAATGATGTTGATTCTACCATTCAATGAACACGGTATATTCTTCCATCTGTTTATATCTTCCTCTATCTCTTTTTTTAGTGTCCTGTAGTTTTCTGAGTACAGGTCTTTTACCTCCTTAGTTAAGTTTATTCCTAAGTATCTTAATTTTTTTGGTGCAATGGTAAATGGGATTATTTTTTTAATCTCTCTGTAAGTTAACTATTGGTGTATAAAAATGCCATAGATTTCTTGGCATTAATTTTGTATCCTGCTATATTGCCGAATTCATTTATTAAGTCGAATAATTTTTTGATGGAGTCTTTAGAGTGTTCTATGACAGTATCATGTCATCTGTGAATAATGACAATTTTGCTTCTTCTTTTCCAATTGAATGCCTTTTATTTCTTCTTCTTGTTTGATCACTGTGGCTAGCACTTCCAGTACTATGTTGAACAAGAGTGCTGAAAGCAGGCATCCTACTCTTGTTCCTGTTCTTAGGGGAAATTGTTTTAGTTTTTGCCCATTGAGTATGATGTTGGCTGTAGGTTTGTCATATAAGGCTTTTATTATGTTGAGGTACGATCCATCTATTCCCACTTTGCTGAGTGTTTTTATCAGAAAAGGGTGCTGGATTTTGTCAAATGCCTTTTCTGCATTAATTGATATAATTATGTGATTTTTGTCTCTCAATTTGTTTATGTGATGTATCCCGTTTATTGATTTGTGGATATTGTACCAACCTTGCATCCCTGGAATAAATCCCACTTGGTCATGGTGTATGATCTGTCTAATGTAATGCTGGATCCGGTTTGCTAGAATTTTGTTGAGGATTTTAGCATCTATGTTCATCAGGGATATTGGTCTGTAATTCTCTTTCGTTGTAGTGTCTTTATCTCTTTTGGGGATTAGGGTAATGCTGACTCCATAGGAAGAGCTTGGAAGTGTGCCTTAACTTAAATATTTTGGAGTAGTCTGGGAAGGATTGGTTTTAGTTCTTCTTTGAATGTTCGGTAAAACTCCCCTGTGAAGCCATCCAGTCCAGGGCTTTTGTTTGCTGGAAGCTTTTTGATTACTGTTTCAATTTCATCAGTAGTTATTGGCCTATTCAGGTTTTTTTGATTCTTCCTGATTTAGTTTTGGAAGCTTGTAATTTTCTAGGAATATGTCCATTTCATTGAGGTTGTCCAGTTAGTTGGAGTAGAGTTGTTCGTAGCATTTTTTAAAATCCTTTGTATATCTGTGAGGTCAGTAGCTACTTCACCTCTTTCATTTCTGATTTTGTTTATTTGGGTCCTCTCTCTCTTTGTTTCTTGGTGAGCCTGGCTAGAGGTTCATCAATCTGGTTTATCCTTTCAAAGAACCAGCTCTTGGTTTCATTGATCTTTTTTATTGTTTCTTTTTTTCATCTCTATGTTGTTTATTTCTGCTCTGATCTTTTTTATTTCCTTCCTTCTGCTTACGCTGGGCTTTTCTTGTTGCTCTCTTTCTAATTCTTTAAGTTGCAAGGTTATATAATTTATTACCATTTTTTTGTTTGTTTTTGAAGTAGGCCTGTAGAGCTATGAACTTCCCTCTTAGGACGGCTTTCATTGTGTCCCATAGATTTTGGATTGTTGTGTTTTCATTGTGATTTGTTTCCAGGATGCTTTTTATTTCTTCTTTGATCTCTTTGGTAACCCAATCATTGTTTAATAGCATGCTATTTAGGCTCCAAGCATTTGATTTTTTTTCATTGTTTTTATTGTAGTTGATTTCTAATTTTATGCCATTGTGATCTGAGAAGATGCTTGTTATGATTTCTATCTTCTTGAATCTGAAGAGACTTTGCCTGTGTCCTAATATGTGGTCTATCTTTGAAAATATCCCATGTGCACTTGAGAAGAATATATATTTTGTAGCTTTTGAGCGAAATGTTTTGAAAATGTCAATTAAGTCCATCTGATCTAATGAGTCATTTGGGATTGCTGTTTCTTTGCTGATTTTTTGTTTAGAGGATTTATCCAGTGGTGTCAGTGGGGTATTAAAATCCCCTACTATGATTGTATTGCTGTCAGTCTCTCCCTTGATATCTTCCAGAAGTTGTTTTATGTATTTGGGTGCTCCTGTATTGGGTGCATATATGTTTACCAGAGTTGTATCCTCTTGTTGAATTGCTGCCTTTAGTATTATGAAGTGTCCCTCCTTATCTCTTGTGATGGCCTTTACTTTGAGGTCTATTTTGTCAGATATAAGTATTGCAATCCCAGGTTTTTTCTCATTTCCATTTGTGTGAAAATTTTTTTCCATCTCTTCACTATCAGTCTGTGTGAATACTTTGTTTTGAGGTGGGTCTCTTGCAGAAAGCAAATATATGGGTCATGTTTTCTTATCCATTCAGCTACTCTATGTCTTTTGATTGGAGCATTTAATCCATTTACATTTAATGTTATTATTGATAAGTACTTGTTTGTCGCCATTTTTATTCTTTATGTTTGTGTTCCTTCTTGCCTTTCTGTTTCTTCTTTTTACAGCAGTCCCTTTAGCATTTCTTGCATTGCTGGTTTGGTGGTAATAAAGTCCCTTAGCCCTTTATGGTCTGTGAAGCTCCTGATTCCACCTTCAATTTTGAATGATAGCCTTGCTGGGTATAGTATTCTTGGATTCAGTCCCTTGCTTTGCATTACTTTGTATATTTCATTCCATTCCCTTCTGGCCTGGTATGTTTCTGTTGAGAAATCAGTTGATATTCTAATGGAGATCCCTTGTAGGTAACTTTCTGTCTCTCTCTGGCAGCCTTTAAGATTCTTACTTTAGGGGAGAAACCAAGATGGCGGCATAGGTAAACACCGGAGTTTGCTCCTCGAACAACCACTTCAAAAAAACAACTAAAAGACGGAACGGACATCAACCAGAACCACAGGAAGGCTGACTGAGGAGAGACTCTTCAACTAGAAGGAAAAACAACAGCATTACGAGGCTCAGAGGCGCAGTGTGGAAAATTTAAAGGTACGGTGGTGCGGCGGTGAGCGTGCAAAGCGGGCTGGTGGCTGAGGGCGCGGTTGTCGTTTTCAATCAGGAGGGAGTCTCAGACTCTGGGCTACAGATCTGGGCGAGTCTCTAGGGACCCAGACTCAAACGGGAGAAGCGGGACTGTCTGGCTACGGTCCCTCCGAGGTTTGCAGCGGTTGCGGGGACAGAGAGGCAGAGCCCCTGGAGACGGACTGAGAGCAGCCATAGCTGCTCCCTCCCCCCGCCCTGTTGAGCCCGCCCCGCCCAAGCCCTGCGCAGAGCCATTTGCCGATCGCCTCAGGCAAAGGCTGGACTAGCGCCTCCCCAGAGGACTGAAGTTTTCCACACAGCTGATTCCTACAGCCAGTCGGCCTGGTGGTCAAATCCCTCTAGTGTTAACTACAACAATTAAGGCTTGGCTAGAACAAGACTGCGCACAAAGACCACAAGGGGGTGCACCAAGAAAGCATAAAAGATGCGGAGACAAAAAAACATGACAGAAATGGAGGATATGGAGCTAAAAATCGCAATTTTGAGGGCTTGCTATAAACTTGAGCAGAGCCTCACGAAAACTAATGAGACCCTCGATGCTACTATAAAGAAATTAGAAAGTAAGCATACACGGACTGAAATAAAGAATATTATACCCAATAGCAGTCCAGAGGAGCAGAAGAATCAAACCAAAGATTTGACAAAAAACACCCAACTGGAAAAGCAAAATGAAAAAAGAATCTGAAAGTGTGAAGATAGTGTAAGGAGCCTCTGGGACAGTTTCAAGCGGACTAATATCAGAATAATTGGGGTGCCAGAAGATGAGAGACAGCAAGATATTGAAAACCTATTTCAAGAAATAATGGCAGAAAACTTCCCCCACCTGGTGAAAGAAATGGACTTACAGGTCCAAGAAGCGCAGAGAACCCCAAACAAAATGAATCCAAAGAGGACCACACCAAGACACATCATCATTAAAATGCCAAGAGCAAAAGACAAAGAGAGAATCTTACAAGCAGCAAGAGAAAGAGACTCAATTACCTACAAGGGAATACCCATATGACTGTCAGCTGATTTCTCAACAGAAACTTTGCAGGCCAGAAGGGAATGGCAAGAAATATTCAAAGTGCTGAATCCAAGAACCTACAACCAAGATTACTTTATCCAGCAAAGCTATCATTCAGAATTGAAGGTCAGATAAAGAGCTTCACAGACAAGGAAAAGCTAAAGGAGTTCATCAACACTAAACCATTATTACACGAAAGACTGAAAGGTATCCTTTAAGAAGAGGAAGAAGAAAAAGGTAAAGATACAAATAGTGAACAACAAACATGCATCTATCAACAAGTGAATCTAATAATCAAGTGAATAAATAATCTGATGTACAGAATGAACTGGTGATTATAATGAATCAGGGACATAGAAAGGGAATGGACTGACTATTCTTGGGGGGGAAAGGAGAATGGGAGATTCGGGAAGAGACTGGACAAAAATCGTGCACCTATGGATGAGGACAGTGGGTGGGAAGTGAGGGCGGAGGGTGGGGCGGGAACTGGAAGGAGGGGAGTTATGGAGGCGGGGGGAAGAGGGACCAATGTAATCTGAACAATAAAAATTTAATTAAAAAAAAAGATTCTTACTTTATCGTTGATGTTTGCCAATTTAATTATGATGTGTCTTGATGTTGGCCTTTTTGGGTTCATCTTGTTTGGGACTCTATGTGTTTCTTGGACTTGAGTGGTTTTTTTCTTGCCAGCATCAGGGAAATTTTCTGTCATTATTTCTTCAAACAGTTTTTTTATTTCTTGCTCCAATTCCTTTCTTTCTGGTACCCCTATTATGTGGACGTTGTTTCATTTTGTGTTGTTTCAAAGCTCCCTTAGGCTCCCCTCCTTCTTTTTAAGATTTCTTTACAGTTGCTGCTGTGTTTGTGTGTTTTTTCCTACCTTGTCTTCTAATTCACTGAGGCGGTCCTCAGCCTCTTCTAGTCTACTGCTTAAGCTTTCCATTGTGTTCTTTATTGCAGCTATGTCATTCTTCATTTCCTCTTGATTCCTTTTCATGTTGGTGACATGCTCATTCAGTTCCTTATAATTCTCATTGAATTGTGTGTATTTGTCATCCAGCCATTTGAGCATCCTTATAATCATTACTCTGAATTCTTTCTCTGACATGTTACTTGCCTCCATTTCATTTAATTCCCTTTCTGGTGATTCCTCTTTTTCTTTCCTTTGGGAAATGTTTTTTTGTCTCCCCATTTTTTGCTGTAGGAAAACACTTTTAAGGTTGTAAGAGGGGTGCTGAGGCTGGGGAAAGTTAGTGACTGAGTTAGGAAACTAGGGTAAGGACAGACTCCCAAATATTTGAGTGATGTGTGAAAGAATTTGGACTTCTTCCTACATAGGGTTTGTATCACTGCAATGAAATTGAGAAACAGAAATGAATTTGAGATACTAATTAAAACTAGAAACAAAAAATGGTTGATAAATAGTTGCCTTGTTAAGACAGAAGGAGTCAAAGATAGATTTAAATTTTAAGTTGCAGGTTTATAAACCTTCCTTATTTTTGATGAAGCACAAGAAAACCAGCTTGGAGGAAAAAAGATAAGGTCAGTCATATTTTTTTTTCTTTTTTTGGGGGTATATATTGAATATTATCTACTTTTGCGACATTTAGGTAGAGATAGCTCATTAAGTAATTTATATTTTAAATTTGACTTTTTAATTTTTATAACTGATACATATTTATTATAAAGTATTTAATTAAAGTTTCCAAAGCTTCCAAAATTAAATGGAAGTAAAAATATTTCCAAATCCCAGACTCCAGAAATAACCTTTGTTAATTTTGAGTATCACTCTACATATGTTTCTGTGCAGATAAACAGAGGGAAGGATAAGGTCTTTCTGTTTGCATAGAAAGAGATAAGCTTACAAAAACGGAATTATGTGTGCATACACTTCTAAAAATGAGATATGTTAAAATTATTTTACATGAGTTTAACAGAAAAATATCAAATAAAGGAATTACAGAACTTCCAATAAATATTGAGAGGGTATTATGGAAAGCATAAAATGTTGAATGAATTTTAAAACACCTTGACTTTTATGCATTGTTGACTTTATAGCACAAAATATAGGAAAATCAGCATTCTCACATGTCCCTCTGTCTGCCTTTCAGTGTCCCGATTGTATTAATTCCTATATGCTAAGCACCAATTTATCAGTAGGAATGGCTATCACCCTGGCTCCTGCGAAGCAATGCAGTCTCTCTCCCCCTTCCTGAATTATAGGACTCCAAATAGTGGCCACCTGCTTGGAGTAAAGACAGAACACTTATAGTAAAAACCCCAAAATTTCATATCTCAAAAATTATTTGGCCACCTACACACCAAAATTTCAAAATGCTCTCCTCCATAATTCTCAAATGTTAAGATAATCCTCAGTGAAACAGATGGAATAGATTATAGTTAAAAAATTTAGCCCTAACTGGTTTGGCTCAGTGGATAGAGGAGGCCTGTGGACTGAAGGGTCCCAGGTTCGATTCCGGTCAAGGGCATGTACCTTGGTTGTGGGCACATCCCAGTAGGGGGTGTGCAGGAGGCAGCTGATCGATGTTTCTCACTCATCGATGTTTCTAACTCTCTATCCTTCTCCCTTCCTCTCTGTAAAAAATCAATAAAATATATATTTTTTAAAAATTTAATTTACTAGGGCTGCAGCAACTTTCCAACCAGTCCAGAATTCCAGAGTACTTCTCCTCAGGATGCTGCACAGATTTTTGAGTTCTTACCACATCTGAGAAGCTCTGTTCTTTCTTTTAGGTCCTCAGTAGCAGGGAAGGGCATTCTGATAATGACTTCCAAATCAATGAGGTTTTCTGTTTGTGGAAACAAGATATGACATCCTATATAATAAAAGCCTAAAATGAAAATCGTCTGAATGGCGGAACAACCGGTCAGCGGGGCCGAGGCCAGTGAGTGGATGGCATCAGGCCAGCCAAGGCAGGTGCCAGTGGTCAGAGGGAGGGGATGGCAGTTGGGAGGGGCAGTGGTGGTAACCAGCAGTGGCAGAAGAGCAATGGGGGGCAGGGCAAGCCACTCACCGGGGCTGTCCCCTGATTGGCCTGTGGGTCACCTCCTGCAGAGGGAAGCCAGACTTCGGCTTAGGTTTAAGTGTCCGTTGGACATCCCGGAGGGTTCCTGGTCTTCAAGAGTGCACAGGCCGGGCTGAGGGACACACCCTACCCCCAGAGTGCACGAATTTTCATGCACCGGGCCTCTAGTACAAAAATCAAGCCCATGTGTGAGTAAATTGCCTCCACCTCTTTTTATGGGAATTGACATTCATTGATTTTTGAAAGTGTATATTTTACCAGAACTCAGGAATTAAAAAAAATTTGTTTTATTGATTTCAGAGAGGAAGGAAGAGGAAGAGATAGAAACATCAATGATGAGAGGGAATCATTGATTGGCTGTCTCCTGCATGTCCCTTACTGGGATTGTGCCCTGACCAGGAATTGAACCATGACCTCCAGGTTCATAGGTCGATGCTCAACTACTGAGCCACTTCAGCTGGGCTCAGGAATGTTTTAAACAAAGCTTTTCTCATACAGTATTGTCAGCTTCTAGTGACTCTATAATTAGATTCAATTTATATGTCCCAAATGCTAGAGAGGTTGGTGATAGTGACATTCAGTGCAGTTAATACATAAAAATTAAAATGATTGCTTTCCATAGCATTAAATTACATATCATATTCCTCTTTACTGCTCTAATATCTCTTCTTAGGAAACTTGAGAATTAAGTTTTCTGTGGTGGGGCATATATATTAACATATTTTAAAGACAAACTTACTGCTGTGTGACAGTATAAAGACAGAATAACCAACACATAATAGAAGTGAGAAGTTTCATAATAAAAGTGAGAAGTGGAAAATGTAGGCTAAACTACTGGGTAATATTCTACAATCATCCATACTTAAGCTAGCACCTCCCCAAAATGGGAGAAGATACCAGAGGGTATATTAAATCTTGGGATGAATAAACTTGGTAACCTTTAAAGTTCTTTCAATTTCTAAGATTCTATTATTTCCACAAATCTATTTATTTTTTATTGTTACGAACACAGGCTTCTGTGACATGTTTACTCAAAATGTCTCTGTTGACATATTATATTTTTCTAGATGCCATATTATTGTCAATAATATATGAAGTTCATAATAATTTATATATTGGACAATTTATCCAAAGTAAGAGAATTTTGTATATTTTTGAGATTTGGAAATTTTTTATTTACATTAGTATTAAGCAAAATTTGCCATGATAACATCCCATTTCTGCACTTTCTTGTGACTCTCAAAATGAAAGAGGCCATAGGCGATATTTTACAGTGAACAGACTGTAAAAAAAAAAAAATATTACTGGAGGCTTAGACTTGGTGCCAGTATGCCACCTAGGGACAGACATCTCATTCCAACAATCTTATTTATTTTAACAACATAATTTGCTAGCCAAGATTATACTAAGCTAACCTTCCCCTGATATTCTGCACCACACTCAGTGGAACATAAAGACTTGGACCAGACTACAATAGCCTCTCTTACTCATGAAGATGATTTCCCGAAGATAAAAATCTTCTGGTGAGCATGGTTAGTTCTTCATCTCTTTCCATAGTAAAAATGTTTTTCTTGTTTAATCCAGTTCCTATTGGTATCCCAGTCATGATGAATTTAACTCATAATGAATTTGCTAGAAATCCCAGCCATCAAGTAGTGGCAATAAGCAGTACAACTCTTCAGAGAATAAGGACTTAGAGTGCTTCCAAATCAATCCCTTATGTTGTAAGTATCTGCATTCTATGAAAATGGAAAAAAAATATTTTTAATATTTACCAAGTAGCTTTCTACAGGTCATATTTGGGAAGTCACTGAGACTATAGAGCACTCAGCATACTTAAGTTTGTACTTTTATGAATTAGGTAATAAGGTTATAACACTCAATAATAACTACATCTCTCTGTATCATGTTTGGTTTTCTCTAAATTTTCTACCAAATGCTTAAGGATGTTTTTACTTCTTAATCTACATGATAACTAACCTTGAGTTAAACAGTTACTTGGAAAAGATTTCATGACTCTGCTTCCTCAGATCAATCAGATCTGCTTGTCCAGGGCTGTGCACAGGGTTTGCCTTTGGCCCCAGTCCCTAGAATGTAGCACAGACCAGAGGACTGGTGCAGTCAGTCCTGCAGGGAAAGGTGATGAGCTAACATATAGTTTCAGTACATAAGATGGTGCAATTTTAGCTTCCTTCTTCTTAAAGTTTCTTCCCTTGAATTGTGTTGAGCCACTATGGCTCGTTTTTGGATCAATACAAACATAAAAATGATTGCTTTTAGATAAAAGAACATATAAAGAGTGCAGAAAATTTTAGAAGCTTATTTAACTTTAATTTTTAAAATCCCTTTAGTCATGGAGTGGCAACATAGCACTGTGGAGCCAGACTCTTGGGTGTGACTCTCAGCCCTACCTTTATTATTCAAGTGATTTGGAGCAAATTACTAACCATATCATGTCTTGGTTTCCTCTCCTATAAAATGATATGTAAACAGTACTAGTTTATTGAGACAGTGCGAGGATTAAATGACTATGTAAAGCACACAGAGTGATGCCTGTCACATTTAGTACAATTGGAAAAGGCACAATTTCTCACACTTTGGTTAAAGTGAAACTAGTCAACCCCAGTCCTCTGGTATCTTTCTAAAAACTCTGATGAAGAGTAAATGAATGAAAGGAGAAAGGGCTTCATTACACTAAAACAAATATAAGCCCCTACTATGAGCAAAATACTATGCAAAGAAGAGGCCAAGAAATAAAAGATACAGCTCCAAATGTTGATAAAGACACAGTTAGGTAGGAGATAAGAAGAATGGATAGACAGCGTTCCTATGAGGAGACTTATTTGGGAATTTTCCATGGTACCTTGAGCTTATCTCTCTCATGCACTTATTCCCCTGGATCATTATTGCCTGCCTTCAAGGTCATCTTCTGCCCTTCAGCTGTGGACTCTCTTGTTTTATCTCTGGTGCATAACACAGTTCTTGGAGGAAAATCAGTGTTCCATACACATTTGTTGATTAGGGGAGGAGGTGACAAATAAATGCATGAATCCCTTTGAAATAAGATAGATATGAAAGCCTTCATTGAAGAAATGAGATTTTTTATGGGCTTGAATGATGTGAGAGTTTCTATAAGAGCAGAGTTGCCAGACAAAATGCAGGAGGTCCAGTTTAATTTGAACTTCAGATAAACAACAAATAATTTTTCAATATTTGCTCTTTTAATTTACTTATAACCAGACAGATTGTGCTGTTTCCCAATATTACCATTTTTCTCCTTTCTCTCTCTCTCTCTCTCTCTCTCTCTCTCTCTCTCTCTCTCTCTCCCTCTCTCTCTCTCTCTCTCTCCAGTTCAGTGATTTAATGCCTGTTGAAGAATCAGGAAACAAAAAATATATTGACACTTTTAATCAATTTCTTATATAGTCTCTTAAATATCTTGTGTTCATCATAATATTCTGGGCTATGACAGGGCTTATACAAATATATTTAAACAAAAATAGTACATTTTTCCAGGTGCTTCTGTTGAAAATCAAGATGAACCATTTGAGGTATCTCTTGAGTTAACATTATTCTGCTTTGTACTTAAAATACAGACTACAAAGTCACAGTCCCCAGTTGTCCTCATTAACAGTAATTCTTCTCATCTTTTCCACCTTTCAACTTTTAGATCTTAAGGTACTTAAGAGGCGCAGAGTCAGAAAGAAGACACCTCGGAGATGAAAGAGCAAAGCACAGGGAGGATAAAGAGATAGAATTTATTTTCTATCAGCATTCATAACTTTTTATTATTAAACTTAATTTCATTTTTCTGCATTTGTGATTGTTTACAAAGAAAAAAGGGAGAGAACACTAAATTTCACGGGGATGAAAGACTCTTTAGAGATAAACCAGAGAATAATTGAGAAGTATGGTCTCAAAGAATCATAATAGAACCTTGCTTTTTAAACTTTATTTTATTTTATCTCAGTAGAGCCATAGCCTAGTATATAATCTAGGTTATCTGTGAGTGTGAAGTGCTGCTGGAAATATGAAACATGGAGATTAAATTTAAGGCTTCATTCTCTATTTTCTCTTATTTTTTGGCTTTCAGTATACACACAGTCTATTGAGAATATTATTCATTGTCTGTAACAGGAACAAAAGGAAAAATGTAAACATTACGTTGACATATACAGTAATATTTGCAAAACATAACAAAATAAATTTAAATAAATATAAAGTAAATCAAAGGATATTTATCCACAATGCAATCTTTAATTCAACTTGCAAAATATTTACTCAGTGCTTTCAGTGTGCCAAACTCTGTTTTAAGCATGGTAGGAGATATAGTGATAAGGTCTCTACCCTTAAGGTGAATATGGTTTGATGGTGGCAAGGGAAAACTATTCAGTATGCAAATGATTATAATATAGAGCAGAATGGAATAGGGACCCAGGGAGAGGCTAGCCCACAGTCCTAAGAAAGGTTTGATGGAGTGAAAAATCAAATAGAGAAATAAATAGGAATTAGAATAGGTTTATCAGATTGGCCTTTAAACTACATAGCTCTATATCTGAAGGAAGCAGAGGCAATGATGAGAAAACAAGGTTGATAAAAAAGAAAATTAAGTCAGCCTGCCAGTCACATCTGGAAAACTAGAGGCTAGAGTCAGGAGTAAAAAAGAAATCACATATACCAATTCAGCAAATACTTCATGCCAATGCTCATTACATACCAGACATTTTGCTAGTTCAGCGTCTACAATGTAAAAGACAAAAAAGTTCTTGATATCAATGTGGCCTAGTGGGCTGTTAAAGATTAATTTAAAATTTTTATTTTTATTTTTGGACTTGTATCTTTATTTTTAATTACAGTTTACATTCAATTTTATTTTGTATTAGTTTTAGGTGTAGCATAGTGGTTAGATGATCATATACTTTATAAAATGTTTCTTTTCATATTTACAATATGAGGATTAATTTTTTAAATGGCTATAATTTAATGACAAGATGTATAATAAGTGTGTGTCGAAGTGTATAGGGACACCAACCATGACAGAATAACTAACATGGGAGTCACTTTTCTTTGTCATCAACTAAATATGGTCGATATGTAGGAAACACTATTTTCAGATATTTGACAACTGGCAGCATATCCTTCTGATGTCTGAAGAAGGGAAACTACCAATGCAAGTCCTATAGTTCCTCAGATTCCTGCCTGAAAGAACTTTTTGGAGCAGGGAGAGGGAACACGAGTGCAGCACATGGGTTGCACTGAGCTGAGAAGACAGAGGAGGAGGAGGCTGGACTTTGCAGGGCACAGTGCTGGAGAGGAGGGAGTTAGCTGCAGAAATCTGCAGGATATGCCCTTGTCTTTCACTGACTATTAACTCTCATATACACAGGATGAAGCTCCACAAGGCTGGGCAAAGGATAACTGCTCCCAGAGCTGACACAGCCCTGGGAGACATCTAATTTTTGGCAAGTCAGACAGACCTTGCTGAATACCTTGGGCATTCAGTTGAGATACCAGTGGTCTTGTCTTAGCAGAAATT
Source organism: Myotis yumanensis (assembly GCF_028538775.1). Classification (NCBI taxonomy): domain Eukaryota; kingdom Metazoa; phylum Chordata; class Mammalia; order Chiroptera; family Vespertilionidae; genus Myotis; species Myotis yumanensis. The sequence continues at coordinate 37,229,741 of NW_027223754.1, read as the reverse complement.
CCAAAAGTTCATGCCTTAACAGTAAAGCTAAAGTACCCCCCAAATAAAGGCTACTCTAGACCAGCCTAAAACAGGTATTTAAAGGATCAGGCTTATATCCGACTTCAATACCTGCCAGAACAAATGCAACACTCTTTAAGGAAAATTAAAAACAAAATCAAAACCCAATAACATCACATTCACAAATCCATCATTTAATGAAGAAATATTAGACATAAAAAGAAGTGAACAAAATGTGACCCATAATTAGGGTAGAATTAAGTCAATGGAACTAGGCCCAGAAATGACAGCAATGATGGAATTAACAGACAAGGATTTTATTTTATTTAAAAAAAATATATTTTATTGATTTTTTACAGAGAGGAAGGGAGAGGGATAGAGAGTTAGAAACATCGATGAGAGAGAAACATTGATCAGCCGCCTCCTGCACACTCCACACTGGGGATGTGCCCACAACCAAGGTACATGCCCTTGACCAGAATTGAACCTGGGACCCTTGAGTCCGCAGGCCGACGCTCTATCCACTGAGCCAAACCTGCCAGGGCTCAGACAAGGATTTTAAACTGCTAATATAAATATGCTCAAAGATTTAAAAGAAAACACAAATATAATGAAAATAGAAAGTAAAGATATAAGAAGAACCAAATGTAATTATAAAACTAACAAGCACAGTATCACACATAAAAAAATTAACCAGAGGGGTTTACCAGCTCATTAGACTGCAGAAATAAAGGTCAAAGAACAGCAGTATGAACTATTCAAACTGAAGCACAGAAGATAGTGATTTCAGTAATTATCACTAATCTATGAGATCCATATTAACATTAAATCCATTTTATAGGTGAGGAAACTGAGGCACGGAGAGGTAAGGAACTTGCTAAAGGTCACACAGCAATAAGGATGTGGAAAGAAATGTATTGGGACATACAGATGAGAGAGAGAGAAAGTGCTGAGATTTAGGAGAAATTACAGAGAGGAAGTAATTGTTAATGCCCTGGGGCTTCAAGTTTGCCCCACAGGGAAGGGAGGATAGCCTTCAGGCTGAAGGAATAAGAACAGAGGGAGAGAGGCATGGGAATGTCAGAGAGCTTTTTAATCATATTTCAGTTTCTTCTGAGGTCCTTGGTTCATTAGAAAACTATGTAGATTTAATAGAGAACTAGGCACTTTTTTTTTCCAATTCGAAAAACGTGCCTTTCCTTCTTCCTCACTCTCTGTGTGACATGAACCTTAAAATATCCTCCTTGGCTCCCAGACTCCTTCAGTGACAAGGCCCAGTGCAGCACAAGCAGAAAGTACGGGGGAACCTGCTCCGTCTGCCCCAGTCTCCGCTACAGGTTCTGGAGTGTTCGTGGTGTTGTATTTTGAGCTGCATAACACAAACCTTAACTTGTACATTTTCACACAGTGGTCAGAAGGTGAAGAATTGCCATGCTTAGCCTGGCTCCCCTTGAACCATGTGGTGGAAAAATAAATTTTATATATGATTTTTTTTTCCCCCAACTCAGAATTTTTATTTTTCTCAGTTCAAAAATTATAAAATTTGTAAATCAGAGATAAGGCCATAGTTTTGATCACATTATTTCAAATTGTTCAGAATACATACATCTGTTACCACTTCCTATGGAATGAATTGTGTCCCCTAAAGCTCTAACTCCGCAATGTGACTGTATTTGGAGATAGGGCATAGAAACAAGGTAATTAAGGTTACATGAGGTCATGGGGTGGGGGTCCTGACCTGATGGGATTAGTGGGATTAGTGTCCTTATAAGAAGTGACACCAGAGAGCTTGCCCGCTTTCTTTCCGCCTCTTTCTCCCCCAGTCTCTCTCTCTTTCTCTCTCTCTCTCTCTCTCTCTCCCTAGGAAAATGGAGATCCCTCCCCCATTTTCTATAAGCAAGAAATGATTATCAAGGTGGTTCAGTAACTAGTTCTAAAGGACAAATAAATGGCAGAGAGAGGCCTATTGGAATTCCCAGCCTGTGCTTTAAGCCCTCATACTACACTGAATCATAACTATGAATCCAAATTTTGGAAGCAACTTTTCACTTTCTGCTATTTATTTGCAGATGCCGCCCCAGGATATCTCTTCTATCAGGCTTTGTGTTTGCACGTTTGGTGTAACACTTGGAGGCCTTCTGAGACGGATGCTGTTGATGCATGTCATCTCCTCTGAGCGCCAGTTGGCCAAGCTTCCTCGGATGTGGAGGACACACAGGCAGCCTCTGACAGTCCCGTGACAGAGCGGTGAGTAGTGTGAGACAGCCATTTGTTTTGAAGCTGATTTTAGTGCCACAAGTGCTGTGTCATCTGTGTGAAACCAGTGCTACTGTTTAAATCAGACTGTCATTTATTTAAGGGCAGAATGTTGAGACACACACCTCCTACTGCAGTTACTGTTAATTTCAGTGATGATTTTCCTAACAAGTGTTCTCTGGTCAGCACCAAAAACAGTATAGATGAAAATGAAGCAAAGAAATGCCAACCTGGAGAAAAAAGGGAAGGAGATGAGACATGTGGCTTTTGAAAATGTTTTCAAGAGTAGAGACTCCTAAATTAACTAGGGCCTGTGATCTTCTCAAAATCACATGTGGACTTTTGTGTGTGTTTACTTATGTACCAATTTTTTTTGATTCTTAAAGCTGTCTGTAACTCATAAAAGGTAAAGAACTGCTTCAGGGAATCTTCGCTTGACACATCTGAATTCAGACTTCACTTGCCAAACTAAAGCAGGGGGGCAACACTCGCTAGTCCCAGTGACAGGCAGTTAGACAGATGCAGGCTTGATTTCTATTGGAAGCAGAAAAGGCTAAAAATTAAAGACTAGAATCAGTGACCCATATGATCCTACATGGTTCCTGCCCTTGAAGAGTTTACATTCTGTTGTGCCATAGATCTCATGGAGCAAAATTTGAGATCCATTTCAAGACTCTACCTTTAATCTATCTACATATATATAGATAGAAGTAATATGAAAATTAGGCTGTCACAACCAGCTCAGGAGGAGGGGCCTGGCGCAAGCCCAGAGCCCCATAGAAGAACAGACAGGGCAGCTCTGGAGTGGACACAGGCAGGGGGCAGGGGGGGCCTGGGGTGGAAGTCAGGCCCGGTCCCGGCTGTTCGTGGCGCCAGGCAGGCCCTGACTGACTCCCGTGGCAGCCGGGGCTGTGCGAGTCAATGCCCGGGTCCTGGCCACCCGCGGTGCCAGGCAGGACTTGACTCCCGCGGCGGCCTGAGAAGTAGGCAGAGGACAGACCACTGAGGGTCTTATATACCATAGCAGGGAGCTTAGATTTTATTCCACAGAAGGAGGAAAAGTGTAGAATATCAAGCATGGGAGCATCCTGGTCTTGCTTTCATTTTAAGTGAACCATTCTAGTGACTGTGGGGAGGATCAATTTAGACAGCTGCAGTGTTTTGGGGCCCAAGAAAAAGACGGATGTTGGGAACTAGGACTAGACAGAGGCACAGTGGATCAGAGATATATTTATGAGGAAACCTGATGGAACTATTTGGCTGATTACACAAGCATGAAAGCAAACAAAGCAAATGGTATTAGCCCAGGTTTCCAGTTTGGGCAACTTTGTTGAATGGGTGATTCTAATAATTGGGAGAAGGTATCGCGGAAAGGGAACAGTGTAAGGGAGCTTGCTTAGTTCAGCAATAGCCAAACACTTGGGACAGAAGACAGACTTAGTGCTCTTTCTTTGCTGCAACGTTTGTTTTTCTGCCTTCAGCCACCACCACATAAGGTTAATGTGCCATCTTTTCTCCCAATCTAGGATATTATCTATCTATCTACTACACATTCCTATCACCTAAATTAGCTTTCCTGCATGATCCCTTAAAAATACTGAAGTCATTCAATGCTCTGTGAGTATGTGGACTTTCAAGATGAGGAAACATTATGAGCCTATATAGATTGGTAAAGGATACGGGGTGCACAAATTTTAACTTTAAAAATCAGATTCTGAATGTGGTCATGCCAGAGGCATAATTTTAATGAGCCAATGTCTCTTTATTGAAGTGTCACACTTCAAAAGAGATCCTCTCAAATAATACAATGCATAACACTCATCTGGGTTGCCTGTTAAAGTGTAGGACCACACCTTGAAAAACACTCTTTCTAGAGCTCATTTTGGTAGATAAATCTCCCTCCAAGTAAAGCAATCCTATATAATAAAAGTGTAATATGCAAATTAACCTAACGCCAGAGCAGCCAGTCAGTGGGGGGCGGGGCTAGCGAGCAGGTGTCGCCAGGCCTGCCAAGGCGCATGCCAGCAGACAGAGGGAGCAGACAGTGATGGGGTGGGGGCGTCGGCATTTACCAGCAGTGGCAGGGTGATGGGGGCTGGCGCCATCCCCTGATAGGGCACCTGGTCGCCTCCTGTGGAGGGAGGCCATCGGTGCAGCAGCGGCGGGGTGATTCTGGGCAGGGCCACCCAGCACCATCCCCAGATAGGCCTGCTGGGTTTGCCTCCCACAGAGGGAGGCCGCCAGTGGCTGTGATGCAATTGGGGGCAGGGCCAGCTGCTTGCTGCCCGCGCCATTCTGATGGGCCCGCCATCCTGATGGGCCCGCCAGTTACCTCCCACAGAGAGAAGCCAGACTGCGGCTTAGACCCACTCTCTGCTCCCCTAAGCTGTCAGTAGGACATCCCCCAAGGGGTCCCCAATTAGAGAGGGTGTAGGCTGGGCTGAGGGAACTCACCCCCCTACATGAATTTTGTGCACCAGGCCACTAGTCTACACTCATAAAAGAGAAACTTGCAAATTGGTGTCACTCCGCTATGCTCCCCAGCCAATTGGACGAGTATGCAAATTAATCCAACAAAGATGGCGGTTAATTTGCATACATAGGCGCCCAGCAGCCTGGGTCCTGGGAATATCATCGGCACCCAGGTCACTCCCAGGTAGGCCCCATGTGGGCCCTGAGCAGCATAGGAAGGGCCTGAGCCAGGGGGCTCCTGGGCAGGAGCGGAGCTGGCCATCAGAGCTGCGGGGGCCTCTGCCCAAGCCTAAAGCCTCAGCCAGAGGCATTAGGCCTGGGCAGGGGGCAGAGCCAGCGATTGGAGAGTGATGGGGGTCAACGCCTCTGGCCCAGGCATCAGGCCTGGGCGAGGGGCCGAGCCGGAGATCAGTGTGAACTACAGAGGAAACACCCTTTCTGACCGCTCATTGGCTAAGCTCCCTGTATGCCACTGGTAATATTCTTAGTAACTTGGGTAATAAGAATCCAAAAAGGTGATCTAGGGTTTTTCACCACATTCCTGGAGAAAAAAATGAAGGTCCGCTGCTAGAGGGCTAAGAAATGTCATATCCTGCCCTAGCCAGTTTGGCTCAGTGGATAATTCCTCGGCCTGCTGACTGTAGGGTCTGGGTTCAATTCTGACCAAGGGCATGTACCTAGGTTGCAGGCTCCTCCCTGGCCAGGGCCCAGGTTAGGGCTCATGCAGGAGGTAACCAATCAAAGTGTCCCTCTCACTTTGATGTTTCTCTCTGTCTTTCCCTTTCTCTTCCACATTCTCTAAAAATCAATGGAAACATATCCTCAGGTGAGGATAAAAAAATAATAAAGAAATGTCATATCCTATAAAAGACACATCTTGAAAATGCCTAAAGAAACTTGTCATTTTTTCATGGTGAAGGGACTGGAGAGCGTGTTGATGAAAAAACCTTGGTGGCTGCGGTAACTGGCAGTGGCTGCAGCAGCGGGGTGATGGGGCTGGTGCCTTCCCCTGATCAGCCAGGTCACCTCCCACAAAGGGAGGCCAGACTGCGGCTTAGGCCCACTCCCCAAGGGGAGCAGGGAGCAGATCTAAGCTGTCAGTAGGACATCCCCTGAGGGCTCCCAGTATGTGAGAGGGGGCAGGCTGGGCTGAGGGACCCCTGCCCCCAGTGCACAAAATTTGTGCACTAGGCCCCTAGTAATACATAAAGAGGTAATATGCTAATTGGTCCTAACAGTGTCACAGTCACAACTGCTAAGGTGGAGGCTGCCTGCGAGTGTGCAGCAGGGCATTGCTCCTGGAGACAAGGTGGAAGCAGGCAGGCGCCCGAAGGGGGCCCGTGCCTGTGAGGGTGGGGGTGAGAGTCTATAGTGCCCCTCTCACCAGTCCTTTGCCACCCACCGCTCACACTCAGAGCGCCCTGCCACTCACCTGCCTGGGGAAGGAGTACAGCACAACAGGCGGAAGGTTTCCACATTCTCCTCTGGTGCCAAGATGGGGTGGAGCCAGAGAAGGCAGACCAGCCCGAGGCAACTCGAGGGACGGGCTTGAAGTGGCCAGAGAAGGCCAAGGGGTTCGGGGGGCTGGGCTTGGCACACTGGAGCTCTGCATGGAGAGGTTTGGGTGTCAATGCAGGGCAGCAGGTAGGTGGGCTGGCCATGTGATTTCGCACGCTGGGCCCCTAGTTTCTATATCACTATATATCTACTTTTGCAGGGGTGGGCAAAAGTAGATTTACAATTGTGAGTATGCAAAACAGTTTATTACTGTGCTATTTATTATTGTTTTTTTTCCATATGAACAACTGCAAAACTACTTTGCCCACTGCTATATATGTATATGTATACTTATATATACACACATATCCTAAGAATGTATGCGTGACACACACACTCATATATACACTTAAAAATTACGATTCTATAGAGTCTTTTTTCCTTCTTCTATAGGTTTCAAAACTGCAAAAATTTTAGGGAACTCTACATCCCACCTCATGAAACTGGTGGTTAGGTGAGTTGACTACTGCAGCGGTTGCCAATCTTTCAGACCTCACAGACCACCAGTGGTCTGTGGACCACTGGTTGGTGACTGCTGGTTGGCAAAGGACAAAATGTGTAATAACCAGTTCAAAGTCACCTCTCAGGTTTGGGATAGAGCCTCAGCTGCCTCTGTCAATGAAATTCTTTACTTAGGAGCCAGGGTCAGCTCTCTTAGAGCTGGGCATTTCAAGGGACAAAGGTGAAATGACACAATGACTGCACTTCAGCTCTGTTGGTTCATGGGCACGCATTACACATAGCATGAGAAGTTATTTCTCCTAAGGACCATCTTTAACTTAAGCAACATGTCCTGAAGATGTCTTACAAGGGCAATCAGGTCCTACTCAGGGGACTAAGTGGGAGGAAGTTGTAATGTACAAGGTGAGTCTTTGGAGACTCTGAAAAACCCATTAACGGAGAAGTTATTAATGTCTTTTTTTATGCAGCTATAGTGCAGAGGCAGACCCCAAAGAAACCCATCCACATTATAAAACATTTTTCAGAAATCCAATTTTGAAAATAGGAGAACACTATAAATGAAGTCTTGAGGTAGAGACTGACTACGTGCCTAGCCTCATGGCCAGTGGCAGATTTTCTAGAGAAAAAGGGAACTTCTCCTTAGCCTTTTCTTTGAGACAAATAAACAGAACAAAATCTCCTACTGTAAAATTTGATTTATTGTTCTACTGTTCTTATATTTAATTTTCTTCTGTTTTAGTTTTATTGTTCTTATATTTAATTTTCTTCTTTGTTGTCTTGTACTACCCTTGCCCAACCCTAACATCTTTGGGCCTCTGTTAATTTGAATTTAACTTTTTAAAATATAGCATTATTAAAACTTCATTAGGGGTGGATATGATACACAGTTAAATGAGTTTCTCTAAGAATAGTAGAATATTCTTACACTGGTAGAATATAATGATATTCTTCCATGAATACCATGACTTTGGACTATTATCAGAGGGAATAAACTTAAAATATTTTTTTCCATAGAAGGGACAGATTTGCATTCATTTTCATTAGACAAGGAGATTTTGTAAACAGGAACTGTGACATTCATTTTTATATCTCTTCCTGATAGCACAGACCTGGTACACAGTAGATCAGCGGTTCTCAACCTGTGGGTTTCGACCCCTTTGGGGGTCAAACGACCCTTTCACGGGGTCGCCTAAGACCATCGGAAAACACATATATAATTACATATTGTTTTTGTGATTAATCACTATGCTTTAATTATGTTCAATTTGTAACAATGAAATTGGGGGTCACCACAACATGAGGAACTTTATTAAAGGGTGGCGGCATTAGGAAGGTTGAGAACCACCGCAGTAGATGCAACAATAAATGTTTGTCAGATGAATAAATTCTAAGTCCATTAAATCTTCAATCATTACACAATCAGAGACTTCCTTCTACCTGTCAGACTCTCTGCCTTCAGAGATGAATAAGATGTCGTTTTTACCTTTAACAACCTTAGAATCTGGTGAGGTCATAGAGAAAAAGAGGGCCATTTCTACCAGTGATGAGGTGAGGGAGAAAGAGGAAATACAAACAGGGCCTCCCCAGATAGACAAAGGAGGAAGGGCATTTCAGAAAGAGAGGGAGCAGCAGGACCAAAGACAGGGAGGAGGGAGGCTGCAACCCAGGGTGTTTAGATTCTTGACTGGTTAACATTGCTCCTGACCTTGACAAAAGGCTGCCAAAGACTAATGTTGCCAACTGTATGTGGGGATCACAGTGAAGGACCTGAGGATCCTTGAACCATGGCCCCGACACCCCAGCAATGTTCTAATCGGGCAATGTAACACTCTCGAAGAACAAAAACAATAATCTCTGAAGAAGTGCATGAAACAACTGAATCAGCATGAAGCAAACACAAAAAAGTTTTTTGAATCCAATTCTCTTAATTCTTGGGCATAGTGATAGGTAGAAAGAAAAGTGGTAAAACCAAAAGGAAATCACCAAATACAACTTTAAAAATCTTCACTTGAATTTGTTCAATGCTAGTCCCATGGCCACGGCATGCTTTCATGCACCATAACATCTTCAAGGGCAAGCCCAGGGTGGTACATCTTCTCCAGAAGCCTGTCAGTGAGCCAGCAGATGCTGCCAACGCCTTTGTGTAATGACTCCTCATTGCCCACTCACCCTGCACAGTTTTCTGCTGCTGGTTTTAAGATACAAGAAGGAGTGATCAGGCAAAAGTTTAGCTGTATGGTCTTTGATAAATCACTAATTGTTTTTATTTGTTAAAACAGAGTTTGGAATAAGTGACCCTTTTAGCCCTCAAATTCTCAGACTGTAGCAATTTCTTATTTAACCTTCATTTCCATAAAAGGAAAATCTTTACCTTTTATCTTTATCTAGCTTGTTAATTTGTTCTATACTCTAATTTTTGTTTTCTCCTGTTTCTTTGTATCTCCTTTTTCCCCCCTTTACATTTTTTGTTTGGTTACAACTGAAGTTAAAATATAGATTCTTTATTTTTAATTTTATTTAATTTTTGCTATCACCATTTATCCCCTCTATGCCTTTTTCCACCTCCACACACCTCCCTCCCCAGATTATTTTTAATAGTTTGAGCTGTGCTGGAGAGTTTAAAGAGGATATTTCATAATTGAATTTGAAACCTTACTAAGATGGGTTTTAAATTTTTATTGAGAAGCTGATGAAAGCTGTTTCCATCTTCACTCACCTCCCACGATTTCTCATCTAATCACAGGAAGTGATTTCTCTCCCCAAAACCACCTGGGGACCTCAGGTTAGGGACCTTTTGCATGTCCGGGAATCAAAGGTGGTCCATGGGTGGGAGATTGTCTATACACAAGTCCAGTTCATTTTAGGCATAATCTGCATTTCTTTTTTTTTCTCTTTTCCTAACTCCCTTCCACAACCTCCAGCCTTCGCATGGGGACAATTCACAGTTTTGTCAGGTGGCTGGTTAGAAACAGCAAGTGTGCTGTGCTTGGAGAAGGGCCATAGCCCCTGCCTCGGGCCACTCAGCTGGGAAAGGCCTCCTGCAGATTTGAAGTTGCAGGGGAAATGCAAACCAGGTTTCTGGGCTCCAAGGGAGGAATGGAATCAGTGGAATCGTAATAAAATATGGCTGGGAGTGCAGCTGTGGGCAGGTCACCCCATTTAAAATGTTTTTTATTTTATGAGCTATCCTACATTGCCTGCTCAGCATTTCATAGGAAATTTCAGATTCTACCTACTGTGTGGAAAAGATGGGAACAACTAAAGTGGATGTGCTGGTTGTTTTAGCATAGAAATGATTCCTCACACAGGAGTGAGTGTTCTGGGATTTAGATAGGGAGGGTTAAAATGCCGCCTGCGTTGGAGGGATGTGGCATGATGGAAGTGTGCTTGTGCGCGCATGTGTGTGCCTTACTCATGAGCTCCTTTCTGCCAGCTGCTTAGGAAACTGAGTGGGTCCTTTTGCTCCTTCATTTCTAAACCTTCAAGTAAAAAAAAAAATAGAGAAGTTAAGACATTAAAATAACATGCAACATTACTGAAACATTGGGTTCATCAGGGTGACTTTTAGGAGATAAAGATTTCTTTCTTAGGAACTAAAAGGTTTCATTTTGCAACTTAAAAATGTTAGCAATCAGCATTATACTTGCATTGTACCTCCTGATGCTCAAAATAATGCGAACAGGAAAATAAAGTCATTTCTATTAAAAGAACATCCTTGAAAATACTACATGGCTTGAAGTTTAGGGTACTCCTGAAGGGCTTCACAATATTATGATTGAGGGGACATTCTTTTTCCAATTTCACCCTGAGGAATGATGTGATTTGTACTTGTTCTGTAAGTTTTACTTCTTGATTTTGAAATCAAACAAGAGCTCCCACACGCAGACATGTATTAGAAGCCAAGTGCACTCCTGTTGGATGGGCTATCCAGGGGACCCTGTAATGATGGTCTGGGCTCAGAGGAATTTAAGATGGTTCTTTGGACTTTGCTGCTATGTCACCTGGAACTTTGGGTGGAGGGATCACTGACTTGATTGATCAAAGATTCTCATCTCAGTGACCTTCAATCTCCAATTGTCACCACCTTTGCTATGAGCGCTGCCATACCAGCAATGTGATGGTAATTATAGTTGAACTAGAGGCCCGGTGCACAAATTTGTGCACAGGTGGGGTCCTGCTCCCTGGTCAAACTCCCAGTCGAACTCCTGGTCGAACTCCCGGTGTAGGGGACAATTTGCATATTAGCCTTTTATTATATAGAATGGGAAACAATGTTATTATCTTCTGCTCCTGCTTTGTTCATTCTCCCAAGATATCTTTGGATAATAAGCTGCTTTAGCTGAGCTAGGCATATGTATTAGTTTCCTACTGCTGCTGTAACAAAGTGGGGTCACATAAAAAACAAATCTAGACTTAGGTAAGGAGACACTTTATTCAAAAGGATTATTGCAAGAGGAGTGGAGGGGTTATTGTAACAGGGATAACTGAGATTTGCAAGCATCTCCAAAGTCAAGCAGAAAAAGGCTTCTCTTCTTTGAGGAGTGAACAAAGCTGGAGAGAATGGGGTGAGTGAGAAGGGTGGCATGGTCAATCACAGAATACTTCACACTGAGGTCAGCCTATTCTTAGGAGAGGATATTAAGGAGGGGCTGTATGCTGGCTCCACTTGAGGTTAGGTCAAAGTTCAGGATCCTAGAGGAAGTAGAGAAACTTAACTGATGTTTGGTTAACATGGATTTTGTTTCAATCAATAACGTGGATAAAATAATTCAACTATTCATTTATGAGGCAAAGAATGGGGACTTGAAGGGTCTGTGGCTAGTATTGTTTTAGGTAAACAAGGGGGGTATCCTTGAGTCTTATCTAAGTCATACAGGGAAGAGGGGTTCTTTGTAGTGAGCCATTTCCTAGAGCACAAAAAGGTAGAGTGATTCCTTAAGATTGGCTGTTTCTCAGGATTGCAGGGCTCAGGTGAAATTCAAAGTTACCAGTGGCTTAACAAAACACAACTTTATTATCTTACACTTCTGGAAGTCAGAAATCTCGCATGGGTATCACAGGTTAAAGACAGTGTCGGCAGGACTGGGTTTCTTTCTGAGGCTCCAGGGGAGGATCTGTTCTCTGGTGTTTTTCAGCTTGTAGAGGCTGCTGTATTCCTTGGCTTGTGGCCCCTCGCGGTCTTCAAAACCAACAATGGATGGTAGAGGTTTCCTCACATTGCATCACTGACACTGACCCTCCTGCCTTGCTTTTTCATCTGGATGATCTAGGATAATATTTTTTTAAAAAATATATTTTATTGATTTTTTTACAGAGAGGAAGGGAGAGGGATAGAGAGTTAGAAACATCGATGAGAGAGAAACATCGATCAGCTGCCTCCTGCACACTCCCCACTGGGGATGTGCCCGCAACCAAGGTACATGCCCTTGACCAGAATTGAACATGGGACCTTTCAGTCCACAGGCTGATGCTCTATCCACTGAGCCAAACCTGTTAGGGCTAGGATAATATTTTTATGTTAAAATCAGCTGATTAGCAACATCAATTCCATTTACAACCTCAATCCTCCTTTGCCACACATGGTAACATATTTCCAGGTTCTGGGATGTAATAACTTAGACATCTTTGGGGGTCATATTGTTTGCTAGCATTATACATCTCTTTAATAATGCATGGAAGGTACAAAAAGACCTATCTTACCAAATATGACTTTTTTTTGAGTAATTACACTTTTTTGTCTATTTTTTTGAGTATTTTTTTTACTTAAGGCAGCAGTTCTCAAACTTTTTCATCTTGTGTCCTTTTTACACTATTAAAATTTCTTAAGAACCCCAAAGACCTGTAGTTTATGTGGATTATATCTATTGATATTTGCTGCATTAGAAATTAAAACTGAGAAACTGAGAAAATTAAACACATTTATTTATTAATTCATTTTAAATGTCCATAATAAACACATTAAATGCTAATATAAGTAAGATTTTAATTAAAAATAAACATATTTTATAAAACAAAATTTTAGTGAGAAAAGTGGCATTGGCTCACATTTTTGCAAATCTCTTTCTGGTTTAGTGTCTGGTTTGATAGAAGACAGATGAGTCTTACATTTGATTCTGCATTCAATCTGTTGCAATATGTTGTTTGGGTTAACGTATATGAAGACCATCCAGCTTCACACAGATATGTAGGTGGAAAATGGGGGAGTATTTCAACAGCCTTTGTAGATAATTGTGGATATATTTCTTTGATATTACACTAAAATTTGACAACTGGGGCAAATGTTAAAATTTAAAAGGTTAATTGCAATGTGGAATATGAAAATACATCAATGAGGTTTTTGTAGTCTATTACTGTAGAATCCAGTGGCCTTGCACTTGGAACAGATCTTTTACTCAGCCATGATTTTAGTATACCATTCACCAATAATTTGGAAAATTTGAATTCTCATCCAGTTATGAAGATCTTCCAATTGTCAAATTTTAAGACATCAAAAAATCATATTTGTTAATATCATTACTAGTTTCATCAGAAAATACTAAGTTTTGGGAAGCTCACATTGACAATACAAGTTTTCTAAATTTTTCTTTTTCTTTTGAAAGATAAATTTTGTCACTGCCAGCACATCTGCCTTTCCCCCTGTGTTGACTTTTGCGCTAATGGTGCTAAAGCAACAATGAGTAAAACTGCAGATGCCTGAGCTGAATCATGGCAGTGACAGCAAACTGGACTGACATGACATTCTTTACCACACACAGTAAAAGCAAAGCAACAAAAATCAGTTTTACTTAAATAGGTTCATGATGAAGTGATACAAATAATTAATTTTATTAAATCCCAACCCTTTAGTACATGTTTTAAAAAATATTAGTAATGAAATGGCAGGTGTGTATATTGACGTCTGCTACATACCAAAATATGGTGTCATCTTCAAGGAATGACCTTGTGCTGTTGTTTGAGTTGATTTTTTTTTATACGACAATATTTTTACTTGAAAAAATTGTGGAAAGAAACTATGATTTCTGAGACTTGGGTGTTTGGCAGATATACATATTTTTAAATAACCAAATGGGCCAGTCATTTCAAGGAAAATAACCAAGAGTAAAAAAGCAAAAACAAATGATAACTGAGCATTATTATGCCAATGGTTTGGCTGTACGGCCCGATGAAAGTTCTTGGAGACTAGGATTGTTGTGGAATATTCTTTGAGAACCTTTATATTGTTATCTGCAGAAGGAGATGAAGAATATTACTTTGCTTACATTAGTGGAGGCTTCCAGACATAATTTCTGATCAGTGACTCTCAAACAAGTTTTTAGCAAGCTGGAAAAAAAACCCCACATAAAACCTTCAAACCCCATTTCATTCACAGTGTGATATCTATCCATTGGGTGCATCAGTAGTTGACTGTATGTTGGAGGGGCTGTTGTGGCTGACTTGCTTCTTGGGTCCTGCTTTTGACACCCTGGTTGCTCTGCTGATCTGTCTTGAGCCAACAGTGGTGAGGCGGTCAGTCCTGGGGTCCGACTAGGTCAGTGGTTGGCAAACTCATTAGTCAGCAGAGCCAAATATCAATAGTACGACGATTGAAATTTCTTTTGAGAATCAAGTTTTTTAAACTTAAACTATATAGGTAGGTACATTGTTATTAACTTAATTAGGGTACTCCTAAGCTGGCCTTTGCTAAAAGTGTCCTCAATCTGATTGAGGTATGTTCGCTGAGGTCGACCCCTTCCAACTCTCCCATCCACACTCGTCTTGTATACTTGTTTCGTCTATCTCCTTTCGTTCATCCTATCTATATGTCCACCCCCCACTTCTTCTAACGCCACTTCTTCAAAATAGACTCGCCCAGGCCGAAACCCGACTTCTGCGCATGGGCCACGAAGTTTCAATCGTACTGTACGGGCGCGCACGCACGTGGTATTTTGTGGAAGAGCCACACTCAAGGGGCCAAAGAGCCGCATGTGGCTCACGAGCCGCGGTTTGCCGACCACTGGACTAGGTGAAGGCTCTTGACCAGTTGTCATGACACCATGAATCTAAGAGGGGTCAAAAGGTTATCTCCCTGGACGGAAAGGAGAAGGGTTGCTTAGGCACACTCCTTCCTGCAAGTGTGTTTGAATGCCTTGCTGGCCGTGGTTCTGCACTGAAGTGCCTCCGGAAGTTTGGAGTTTCTCAATCAAAATAACTCCTGGACACAGGGGACCTTTTCTTTGTTGAACTTTCGCTGATGTCCACATAGCAGCCCGACAATGCTGCAGTGCACTCACTGCTGGACACCCCCAGGCTTAGCCACACTGCTGCTCTGCGCCGGCCAGTCCATGCAGAAGTCAAATGCTACCCGCTTCAAGCAGTAAACACAATGCCGCCCCGAGAGAGTTTATTTATTCCGGCAGTCAGGTGTGTGTGCCTCACTACCTCTTCATGAACCGGAAAAAGAGAATTTTCCTATTTGTCTCTCTTCAACCAAATGAAATTCTTCAGGCATTATCTGCAACTGCTGAGTCTTACTGCTTCCTTTCAAATTTCAATCAGCTACACAAGGCAGATGTGCTTGTCTCCTGTGACTTTCTCGTCATTTGTAAGTGCCACTTTGTAGTTTTAATATCATCTCAAATGTCAGGGCTCTGGCATGGTTCTAATTTTAGTCCCTCTCGATCTTCCCTCCATTGTTTATAGAAATGGCAGAAAACACCCCCTGCTCAGTAAGGCTCTGCTAAGCATTTTGTCACATGTGGCTTAAAGTTCTGAATTCATCTGGTTCCTTGAAGACTTTATTTTTTTCAATCACAAGGGGGATTACATTATCAACAAGAGGTATTTGGTTCCCATGAGCAGATGTACAGGATATACTCTGTTGTCCAGGTTTTTTTGCACTTTCCAATTCCTCAGCATTGCAGAGTCATGAAGGATTATTAAGCTGTAATTAATGAGTGGTTCAGTTTATTAAATGTGATAGCCTGCCTCTAATTTGGCTTAATCAAATAGTGCTTTATTTCCTCTTTTAGCACGAAGTCCAGGATGGTCTGGTGGTTCTGTGACGTCCCATGTCTCAGCCCCCTCCTGTCATGTGTCCTCCCATACTTACCTTAGGGCTTTTGTCTTCCCACTCATCACCTCATGGTTATAAGGTGGCTCCAGGGCCGCCTTGTGTTCCGGCTCCAGGCTGGAGGAAGAGGAGGAGCCGGCAGCCCATCTCCTTCAGAGGCTTTTGTCTGTTCTTATTTGGGAGGGGATGGCATCTCCAGAGATGTTTGCCAAAATCAATGGGCCAGAACTATCTCATGACCTTGTTCTCCACCTCTGCACCTCATGCTCATGCAAGGGAGGCCGTGAGGCTGAATGTTTCTAGTAGGATTTGCTGCTGCCCTGAACAAAATGGAAATTCTTTGGGAAACAATAGGGGGAATATTTAGTGTACAATCAAAGACACCCATCTTAATTCTCTTCTGAGTCTAATGATCAATCTTTCTAGTTTCTGATCCATGCTCCTCTAGACTCTGAATGTTTTTCTGATGAACCTTATGCCATTTCTCACTTCGAGTCCTTGGCAGGTTGCATGTATCTTGGTTAGAAAAAACACCAAAAATACCTCAAGTATCTTGACTCCTCTTCAAGGGTATGTGTTGCATCCATAGACCTTCATTTTGGAAACTGAGACACACTCGGGTCTTATCTCATCACCATGAGTCTCCTAGTTTTCTAATCTGCGTGCCCTTATTGAACCTCAGTATCTGGATTTTTATGAGATTTATTCCCTTAGATTCAAAGCACTTTACCACCCATCCTGAAATCAGTTTTGCTTTTTAGACCATTGGAAAGCTATACATATGGTGACCCATAAATACCTCTGAGAAAGTCTCAAAAGCTTTAAACAGTGATCTTCCCTCAATAGGACAAAAGGAGGAATTTGTGCCTCATAATGCAGCTGTTTTCTGTATTATGTACGTAAACCCTGAGTGCACTCTAACCACATTCCCTGAACTTAATGTATTTGAATTGTCAGGGGGACCAGGAAGAGGCTCTGATTGAGGATTTTCCCTCTGGTATTGCTGCTTTTCTGGTCAGGGGAGGATTGATGCAATTATTTGGACAGGAAATCTGAATTCATAATTTTCTTTCCAAATAGGACAAATGCTGGGTAGAAACCTAGGATTCTGGAGCTAATAGGGGACCTGAGCAACTCTGGTCAAATGCCTGTATTTCATAGTCCAGGGCACCTTGCTTCGGGGAAAGTGAGTTATTAGAAGTCATGTTGGTAAACAGGGCATATCTAGGCTTAGAATCCAAGTTTTTTTCATGACTGGCCATAGGGTTTTGTCCTAGATTAATTTTTAGGGGTAAGATTTTATCTTACTTTGCTGTTCTCCTTCACTCAGGAAGGCTTGAACCACCAAAAAGCTTGACCAGCTATAGGAGCAGTGGGTACCTCTGGGATACCCAGCTACCTGGTACCAACGGGTAGAACTGAAACAGTTTTTGTAAAGGCATTAAAGGATTTCCACCAAATCTTGTATTTTCTATTATGTTGAGCACCTTAGTTTTCCCTCCTGCACTTAAAAAGTGTGTTGTTACCACACATTATATCATTGCCATTGGCTTATATAATTAACCTGGAAGAAAAAAAAGTGTTGGATTTCAAAGAAAAGCCAGAAATTTATTTAATTCACCTTAGTGACATACCTTATTTAGTGCAGAAGTCTTCCATACACAGGAAGATGAATCACATCACAGATTTTCTTAATTGCACTTCACCCTTGAGTGCAATTAAAAGCATCCGTACTGCACTGCTTAATGCTTATAGTCTAAGACTTCTAAGTCTAATGTAGGAGGTGCTTTTAAAAGATACAGAGACCTGGGTTCCACTTCCCTGTTCTATACCCTCCAGGTTCTGGATTAATTGGTCTCAGGTGTGTGCTGGACATTGAAATTATTAGAAGAAAATGAAGCAAATCACATCAAATTCCTCAGGTGATGCTAAAGTATAGTCAGAGAGGAGATAAACATTTTTATGTGTTTATCAGAACATTACATTTAAGTAATCAGTTTTCATGAACTTTAATATACATTTTATTTTGCTGTGTGAAATGTTACACATAGGTCTTTTAGTCTGATTTATTTGAATACATAGTATATACTTAGGATATATAGGGTGTCCCAAAAATGTATACACATACTTTGAATAATTATAAAGGCAGTGTTTATTAAAATACATTTCATTTTCAAAATTGAGCTATGGGCTATGAAAGTGTGTGTACAGTTTTGGGGACACCCTGTGTAATAAATATTGATAGTGTGCTCAATGATATCTCTTCTACAACTGTGATTTTGTTGTAGCTGCCTTTAAGGGCATAGTAATCAATCAGACCCTATTGAGGGGGAGCTGGACTGAGCATAAGGAGAGGTGGTCAGGTTTCATGTGTCATTAAATGATTCGAATCATTACTTAATGAAAATAATTAGTTCTTTGGCACATAATGATTGTTTTCCTCAATATCCATTCTTCTTTTTTCTTTAATCATGGAACTTTCAAATGCTAGCTGGGCACATAATTTCCCAGGATAAAAACGAAATTCCCCAATCTTTTTCACAGCTGGTGTGGCCATATAATTAAATTCTTGCTGAGGTGATGTGAGCAGAATTGGTATAGGAATCCTTCAGGAAGGATCCTTATGGGAGGGACCATGAACTTCTGCCCGTTCCTCTTCCCTCTAGCTCATTCTTTCTGGATACGTGGCCCAAGCAGGGGCCGCCTTCTTGATTAATAAGGTTGCTGCCATGTGGTAGGGATGGCCGAGGTCCTACTGATTGTGGAGCATTATACTTGCCTACATAAGAGAGGAAAATTATTTCTAGCTTCAGCCACAGTTATTTTGTGTTTTCTGTCTCATTAAGCAGAACTGGATTTATAGTCCATTCTTACTGACAGTTGGATGTGTCGATACTAATTGGAGGTGGAGCACAGTGAACAGAGGGTCTGGCTAAGCCTGGAAATGTACTGAAAATAGCAGGGCCTAAGAAAGCCCATCTGAAGCTGTTGATACTTTCTCAGAGTACCTATTTTTTATCCACACTCCAGTTTGTTTTAATTATATTTTGGCTTTTTTAGTTGTCTTAATATTTTCTGTTTTCATTTTGATGAATTATGATCAAAGTTAGCAAAACCAAGAGGCAGAATGAATCAGAAAACTTGCTGCCTCAAGAAAATAAATTGCTTTACGAAGAACCTCAGATAGCACTTCCTTAAGGCCCACACCTGTCATATGGGTTCTGAGCACAGTAGGTCTCAAGAATAAAGTTATTAATCAAATGGATTAAACTTGAAGATGAACAGAAATTATTTTTCAAAGTAGATCCAGAATTTGAGTCCCACATGCAAGTAAACCACTGATATTTTGTTTCACGATATCAGCTATCGCACAACGGGTTTGATACATTTTTAAAAATGTGTATTGAAACCACAAGTACCTACATGGATCAATATCAAACTCAGTTAAAGGATATTGAAATTATCTAAAATAGTGGAAGGAAAATAGTCAACTCACAGTTCATTGTTGGATCAGAACTAGTCACTCACTATCATTGCACGGATATCTAATGGCTTGATATGGGAATAGATGCACCAAACAGCAGGATAGAGAAGTGGCCTTTAGCACCATTCAGGTAGTTATTCAAACTATTTGCCTATTAATCTCCACTGGCCACCATGGGACTTATGACATATCATACACTCGATTTGTATAGAAATACTAGATAAATTAAAGTATTACAGAAAATGTTTGTCTCAGAATTTATAAAAACAAGATTGAAGTCAGCAGGAGGTGTTCAACATGAGCAAAAAAGTGTGTTAAGGTGTAAAAAGAATGGGTTATATAAGAAATCATGCCCAACCAACGTGGCTCAGTGGTTGAGTGTCAACCCATGAACCAGGAGGTCACGGTTTGATTCTAGGTCAGGGACCATGTCCTGGATGTCGGCTCCATCCCCAGTGAAGGGTGTGCAGGAGGAAGCATTGACAAGTTGACATGAAGACCTGAACAAAATAGTATGAATTAGTATGCATTTCAGATTTCTTGATTTTTATGGAATAAAATAAATTGGAGGACTGCACATGGTAAAAGAAACAAATAAGAAAAGGATTTTACTATGAATTGAATTTTAAAATTTAAAGTGATTAATCAAATTATTTTGACAATGAATGAGTCACATTATTTTGATTGATTCAAACCAGTGTCTGAAGTAAATAGTTTATTATAGAGAATAGTTAGAAGACAGCAGAAACTATATCATTGAATCAACTAGATATGTCCAGTTCAAGTTTTACAAATACATGGAAAACTGAAAATTCTTCTAATTTTTAGGTTCTGAGAATCAGAGTAATGACTAATTAGATTGGGAATTTGTCTCTGTAGTAAAAGATGATCTTGACAATAGAGGGAAATAATGGAGTTTCTATTCTAAGAAACATTCTCCCCAAAGTAATCTTGCCTTTATTGGGACCAGATAAGCAAAGTTTGAGAATTATTCTCTTTAGATTCCCAAAGAATAGTGAACTTGTGAAAATGAAGAAATCTTAGTTTTATACTCTCAAATAAGGAAGAGATAAGGGTAATGGGCTGAATGAAATGTAAACCCACCAATTGCACTTTCAATTTTATTTTACTGAAGTGAGCAAAAAGATTTTATACCTATGTCTACCAAGGCACAGAGATTTAAATAGTTAATTATTTAAGTCATATGTATTTGAAAGCCTGTTTTGGGGCCATAATTGAATTTGATTGCCATTCAGATGTTCTGCATATTTTTTCTTTTTAAATTTTATCTCTCTGTATAATTGAAGACTATATACAATGACAACAAACTGATTTATTTCTTTTCCAAAAGAGGCAAAAACCAATAAATACGTTCTGCTATAATAGATGTGAATTGAGGAATCAGGTGGTTAATTTGCTCCACATGAAATATTGAATGGAAAACACAACTTAGCACTTTCCTTTCTTTTTAAAAAGCAAATGATATGTCTTTCTCAAATCTAAACAAATTAGAGATACTACTGTCCCCTGATCCTTGCCCTTTTAACTCGAACAATATGGGTCGCTCAACTCATCATTATACATTGCTCATACAGTCAGGCTAATACAAAAACGTTCTTTTACAGGTATTTCAAACTTATTTGTTAAAGATAACTTATAATCCTTGCTTTCCTAATTGAAGAATTTAAGTAATCTGTAGAATTTTCAAATATGTCCTAAGCAATGAACTGTTTCCATTTTTAAATATCTCAATACTTTTAGAATAAGCAGGGTAATTTCTTCATAGTCTACTTTACTGAAAGAAGAAAAGTAAAGATATGCCATCAAGCTTGACTAAAAACATAGAGATTTAAAATTCATGCTAGGTCATTAATAGTCTTAAAAACAATTTAAATGCATATGGTCTTCCTGTACTTAGACAATAACTGGAAATCACTTAGAAATTATTTATTTTGACCCTTCCTTCTATTTTTAGATTAATTAAAAGTAATATTTATATTATTATATCTTAATTTACATTATTAAATACTCATTATAGAAAATTTTAGAGCACAGAAAAGTATAAAATATCACAGAATCTCACCACCACGAGATGCTACAAGTATTTTTAATATTTCTTCCTATCTCTTTGTCTCTCTTCCTCTTCTAATCATTGTATTTCCAAATGACAATCCAGAGTGTTATTGCAATTCCACTGGTAATAAAATGTTTTGTCACACTTCTATCAATATTATTTGTAGTACATTTGAAAATTTAAAGGTATGAGTAGTATTTCATAGTTGAAAAAACATTTTTTTAAACTACTGTCATGATGCATTTAATTTTTCAAATATTTAGACCCTTAAATCTTCTCTTTCATGAAGTTTTGGTTATGTTTGTCCTTCAATTGCCTGTTGGGATCTTAGTATTTTTATAATTAAATTTGTAATTTCTCATATGTATTGCATCTATTTTGCTAAAATTGAAAACAGTTGATATTGAATTTCATTGTCTTAACAATCATCTTCTTTCATTGTTGTGTTGAAAGAACAAAATTTGCCAGTTTTAGCAATTGTGAATTTGTATGCTTTCAAATTTTTGTATTCTTAAAATCATTCTAAGTTCCAAACTTAAGATTTTAATTGGAATTATGTTTAACCTACAAATTGAGTTACAAGAAATTGACAACTTCTTTCTATGCAACTAGAAAACATGGATGTTCCTGAAGATTGATTTATTTACATAATTTAGAACATATTGTAGAAAAAAATGTCTTTTCACAAGAAAGTAACTAGAAAAAAGGCAACAGTTTTCAATGCTTTTGTAAAAACTACAAATTTTGCTGCGAGGTTATTGTTGGTATAATGAAAAATTGTTTGAATTTTGTGTATTTATCTTGTGTGTTTCTACTCTACTGAACTTTCTTATAAATTGGAGGTTGTCTTTCTTATAAATTTTCTAGATATACAGCCAC
Organism: Myotis yumanensis; assembly: GCF_028538775.1. Classification (NCBI taxonomy): domain Eukaryota; kingdom Metazoa; phylum Chordata; class Mammalia; order Chiroptera; family Vespertilionidae; genus Myotis; species Myotis yumanensis. The sequence goes on along the minus strand of NW_027223754.1, from coordinate 37,207,508 downwards.
ATCAGTCATTAATAATGATACTATTATCTTTCTCTAATTATTGTCATCTGTTTTTAGTTTCATTGTAGCATCCAGAATAATGCTAAAAGGGAATGGTGATTATAATCTTCTCTAATGAGATTGACTCTCCTCCATTTAATAATGGCAATGACTTTTGGTATGAGATTATGTCTCATGTTTTATTACCAGATTTTTAAAAAGCTCATAAAATCAAGACTGATGATTAAATTTTATAAAGTATCTTTTTAACCAAAAAATTAGGCAACTGCAAGCTTTTTGTTTGTTTGTTTGATGCAAAAATCCTTATTATTAAAGCATCCAACATTCATTCTTGATTTTAGTGAGTTATAAATGTGCTGATATTTTAGTTGGGGGTTTTATATATACATACAGAAATACATGAAGTTGATCTGTATTTTGTTTTTTTCATTATCAAATTTTGATTATGAGGATTTTGGTGCATTTATAAGATAAATTGCTCAGCTTATCTTTTCCCTAGGTGTTGAAAGACATATAAGTATCTGAAATGTAGTAAGTTAACAGTTAAAATAATTCACCCATGTTCCTAGGGACTTTTTTGTAAGTGGTCTTTCCCCCGTTCATTCTTTGCTTATAGATAAATTCATGCTTTCTGCTCTTTTAATTGAGCTTGGCTGTTTTATATTGCTCTAGGGCAGTGACGGTGAACCTTTTGAGCTCGGTGTATCAGCATTTTGAAAAACCCTAACTTAACTCTGGTGCCGTGTCACATATAGAAATTTTTTGATATTTGCAACCATAGTAAAACAAAGACTTATATTTTTGATATTTATTTTATATATTTAAATGCCATTTGACAAAGAAAAATCAACCAAAAAAATGAGTTCGCATATCACCTCTGACACACGGGTCATAGGTTCGCCATCACTGCTCTAGGGCATCTACCTTTCGCCTTCCTTTCTTCCTTCCTTCCTTCCTTCCTTCCTTCCTTCCTTCCTTCCTTCCTTCCTTCCCTCTCTCCTTCCTTCCTTCCTTCCTTCCTTCCTTCCTTCCTTCCTTCCTTCCTTCCCTCTCTCCCTCCTTCCTTCCTTCCTTCCTTCCTTCCCTCCATCCTCCCTCCCTCTCTCCCTCCCTCTCTCCCTCCCTCCCTCCTTCCTTCCTTCCTTCCTTCCTTCCTTCCTTCCTTCCTTCCTTCCTTCCCTCTCTCCTTCCTTCCTTCCTTCCTTCCTTCCTTCCTTCCTTCCTTCCCTCTCTCCCTCCTTCCTTCCTTCCTTCCTTCCTTCCTCCCTCCCTCTCTCCCTCCCTCTCTCCCTCCCTCCTTCCTTTCCTTCCTCCTTTCCTTCCTTCCTTCTTTCCTTCCTTCCTTCCTTCCTTCCTTCCTTCCTTCCTTCCTTCCTTCCTTCCTCTCCTCCTCCTCCTCCTCCTCCTCCTCCTCCTCCTCCTCCTCCTCCTCCTCCTCCTCCTTCTTCTTCTTCTTCTTCTTCTTCTTCTTCTTCTTCTTCTTCTTCTTCTTCTTCTTCTTCTTCTTTCTCTCTCTCTCTCTCTCTCTCTCTCTCTCTCTCTCTCTCTCTCTCTCTTTCTCTCTTTGCATTTTGCCTCTAACCTTGTGTATCTTTTTAATTATTACTTTTACTTTTTTTGCATCATTTATTTCAGGTTTAGAAATAAATAATGGGGGAAAAAGTAAATATAAAAATTCAAATCCATACATCATTTTACTTTAATGTAAGAGTTTAAAGTCTCTGGTAAACTGGTATGTTTGATAGCTCATTCTGCTTTCTGCTTCTTCTTTTTATGTTCTTACCTATCTTGCAGAGCTGTTAACAGGGTAACTGAATTAATGGCATGGTTTCTGGCATAGCATAAACTCTCATTGAACTCATTGAACATATAGGGGGAAATAACATATTCTTGTGGTTCATTAGCTCTGAAGCCCAGCTTTCTGAGTTAAAATACCAGTTCTGACACTTACTAGCTATTTGTCATTGAATAAATCACTGAATATATGATCCTCAATTTCATTTCCTAAGAAATGGGAAAAATAAATGAACTAAATAGTTGTCAGGAATAAATTTAAAAAAATAAAGCAAACGTACAACACCTGGCATAGACTGAGAGTTAAATAAATATTAGCTATTCTTATTCTTTGCAGATCTTTGAATCTTCCTTTTTTTGTTCTGTAATGATTTGGAAAACAGGTGTGCATCCTGTTTACAATTTCAGTGATGATTAACTTTTAAGTTTCTAAAAAAATACACAATCTAATCTAAATTTTTTCTAATTGATGAATTGCAATATAATAACTTCTTACTTTGCCCTATGTAAGGCTAAATGCAGCACACTTTTAGCAAACTTTTACATTTTTATCCTTTTGCTAATACATCTAAATTTTATTGACATATATTAGTAACTACACAATTTTTGCCTGCTGCCTTATTTCATAAAAGATAATTTAAAATTTTATGTTATATTTTATCTCAATCTTAGATATAAATGCTTAGATATATAATTATGTACTTCCTTAATTTTATTCAATGGTCAGTCTTGGGTTTTTCTTTTTAAAAATATTTTTTAAAAAATTGATTTCAGAGAGGAAGGGAGAAGGAGAGAGAGATAGAAACATCAAAACGATGAGAGAAAATCATTGATTGGCTGCCTTCTGCATGCCCCACACTGACGATTGAGCCTGCAACCCAGGTATGTACCCTGACCGGGAATTGAACCGTGATTTCCTGGTTTATAGGTTGACGCTCAACCACTGACCCATGCCAGCCGGGCTGTCTGAGTTTTTCTTTGTGCTTTTCTACATATTTTTGGCATTTAATTGTTATGAAATTCTTGGTCATCTGAAATATATTTTGAAATATGTTTTTCAGGCAATCTACATGAAAACTATTTTTCAGTTTCCTTATCATGCCTGAAAAAAAATCTTTCCATCTCATTTGTGAATAAACAGTTATTTTTATAAAGGAAATTCTCTAATTTCTTAACTAATTTTATGAACATCATTTTACTTTCTTTTGGAATCTATTCTGATAGAAGAGAAATATGAAGATAATATGATGTCTCTTTAATTGTTGAAAACCAGGATTTTTGTTTTTTCTTGATCAAACATATTTGTCAAATTTTATATTCTGTTTCTGGAATGAAGAAAATCTTTTTTAGCTAAAGATGGAGTTACTTTTTTCAGTTCAAAGGGTTTATTTTTAATTTCTAATATATATAATATATACTTATATATATCATTATAATATATATCATTATATGTATTAATTTCTTTTTTCTCTTTGTTACTTTTTCCTCCATTTGATAATCTACTCTTAATCATTTTTCTTTTAAAAAAATATAGTTTTATTGATTTCAGAGAGGAAGGGAGAGGGAGAGAGAGATAGAAGCATCAATGATGAGAGAGAATCATTAATCAGCTGCCTCCTGCACATCCCCTACTAGAGATCTAGTTCACAATCCTGGCATGTTTCTTGAATGGGAAACCTCTTGGTTCCTAAAACAATGCTCACCTGGGCTGGGCTTAATCTTTTTTTCTTTTTCTTTTGTATTCTGTGGTAGACTAGGAGCTAATTATGTGGGAATTCTTTCTTTTAAAGATGTTTACTCTACTTTAATCTTACTCTTGTAGTTTTTGAGAAGACCTCAGGTTTTTCCTTATCTCAGATTACATTTTAACTTTTTCTATTACCTTTATGCCTTACCTTGATCTCTTTTTAGAGCAACATACTTTACATAAAATTTTTTCAATGAAGTCTCTGATTTCTTGCATATCTTTCAGAAAAATGAAATCTCTTTTCCTGAAAATTATTCTTTAACTTACAACAAGTAGTATTCAGAGATAATTCCTTGAAGTCTTTAAGACAATTGATATTTCCTTCTTTATACCATAACAAAATCATTCACAAGGAAAATGAGGATTTATTGCTTCTTTGTCTTTGATTGAAGAGGCATTGTTCTAGCTTTAGTGTTTGCCAACAGATAGAAAATAAAGTCTTTCTTTGGCTGCTCTCAGTATCCACTTAGGTGCTTGTTGAAAACCTGTCTCCGGCCAATATCAGAGTTGTGCATTTAAAAGTAGAATTTATTCAGTACAGTTCTCCTAGACTTAGATCAACCCTTCTCCTGCCCTGCAACTTAAGATCTTTGACTCTGGGATTGAGAAACTCTACCTCAAGTCACCTGTGGCAGTTCATGTTTCTTTTCAGAAGCATTTATGTGAACAATTAGAATGTCGAACATATTCTGAAAACAGAGTTCCCCTGTCTCTGTTTCTACATGCACATCCTAAAATGTTATAAATTTGAGTCTGAATATATAAATAGGGATTTACAGCAACCAGCCCAGGAAACTAACCCCTCATTTACAGTAACCAGTCCAGGAAGCCAGCCTTCTTTATATGTCAGACCTAAAGAAAGTCTCATTCCTACCTCTAGCAATCAGTCCAAGAAGACAAACAATAACTATAATCAGCCCCAAATGATCATGACTTGATTAATAATTGACAGCTTCCCTATTTTTCACCCATGCTTCCACTTTAGCACCAACCAGAGAAAGCCAAACATGCACCCCTAACATGCACCAATCATATGGAACACCTACCTCCTAGCTTCTCCAGGCCAACAGACTCCAATCAGGGCCTACCTGGAGACTTCCCTTTTTCTGCTATGAAACTATCCCACTCCTCTGCCTGCCTTTAAGTCTTTGTGTAATGCAAGTGATGGTGACTGCCTTCCTCGCTACATCAGGTTTTGCCTTTGCCTGATCTCATTTTGTTTATTTCCAAAAATGGTATACTCTGGTCATTATGTTTTTGAAGTTCTAGGTCTTTTAGAATGCCTGTTAAAGGAGTATACCAATGCATGTTTGGGGGATATAGTGGTGTGGTAGCCACATGGGGGATGTAACTTTTACAACCTATAAGAGAGTGCCTGCATGGTGGGGTGAAGCAAGGTGGGTGGGGATGGATGCACTTTTTTTTTTTTTGACTCTCTAACTTCAAGCTCTTGAAAGACAGTGGGATGATGGACAGTGGCTATAAGGTTTGGCATTTTTTTTCCAGTTATTTAATCAGGTTGTTATAAGAAATTTAGAACACCAGTATGTGAGGATGAAGCCCATTGGTGAGAGCGAACAGAGAGCGGAGGTAGCCCTGGAGCTGAGGAACAGCTTTGATTTTTGGCAGAATTTGCGAGTCCACCACAGCTTTCTGGTCAACCTTGCGCTGTTCTGTAATCTCGTATTTCTCTTTCTCTGTGTCGAAGATCTCACCCTCTTGGTGTCTGGGCTCACGCAGCTTCTTCTTCTTGAAGTAAGCATCAGTGAGATGTTTGGGGATTTTCACACCGCTGATAGCTATTTTGGTGGAGGTGGCGATGACAAATTCTAGTGTGTTCTACGAAGAGGAACTCGATTGAGGGATAGAGTTCCAGTCATAAGTGGCAAGCACTGCCCAGCTGCTTCAGGAAAACCACCCTCTTGCCTGTGTGGCTCCTGGTGAGGATGATCAGAATGGTTCAGGAGGGATGCTGGCCCGCAATCTCCTCACATGCTGACTGAAGGGTTTCTTGCCATGGCTGAGCAGCTTTCGAGGCACATCTTCAGGAGGATAATATCTAGGCATTTTGCGGAGTTTAACCACTCGGGTACCACCATTCTTGTCGCCACCAACTGGTTTTGTGACAGTAGCAAGAACTTTCTCCTTTTTCTTTTCAATCCTGGATTTAGGGGCCGAATACTTCCTCTTGTACATGGCCTTTCGAGAATACATAGCGGACCGGGAATATCTGCCAGTTCCTCTGACGAGGATGGGGTTTCGGCTGCAGTGGGGCTTCCCCTTCTTAGGCGCCTTAACCTTGACGCCGGCATCAGCCTTCCTCTTGGCTTCAGGTTTCTTCTCCTTAGTATCCGGCTTCTCAGTTTTCTTTTCACCCGCCATCTTGCAAGATGGGAAAGAAGGTTTGGCATTTTTTACCAACATCTAAGCAGCACACACTGTTGTGTTTTAGAGAACAACACATATCCAGTCCAGCAGTTTTATTGATTAGTCTACCTCCATCCATTTTCTACTAGAAGTTCCTCCAAAACTATACAAATGATTCACTATTATCCTTCATTTCCTGCAGTATTGTACATTTAAAATTCTTCCAGGTCCTTACACCTATTCCAAAAGGGGAAATTTGGAGGTTACCAGGAATTGCTACAGAAATGCGATCTTAACCTGGAACTCAATCTATCCAGTTTTGAAATCTATAAACCTGGGCTTAGATCTCTTGATTTCCTGTGTCTTAGCTCATCTGCTGTTTGCTTTTACGAATTTTTCCATAGCTCATCCGAGTCCTTAGCCAACTCTTTGGAATGAATTTGGAAAAGTTACTACCCACAATAATAGCTGTAGAATTTTGAACAAGTATCTTAATCTTCTTAAGCCTTAATTTTTGTGATAAAAAAGGTGGATAATAGGATTGTCAAGGCATTGAATATTTTAGGTACTTTTCATGCATCATTATGTATTATTGTTAATCCTCTCAGAAACCCTATGGGACAGAGACTATTGGCATTCCCAATTTACAGACGAGAAAACTAAGGTTCACTAAGGTTCAATTTGCCCAAGATCATATATCTAGTGAGTGGCAGAGCCAGATTTGAAACCAGGCAGTCTTAATCAGGATTCTTTTTGTAAACTACAACACAGTTTTAATTTAATTTTTATTGAATTTACTGGGGTGACATTGGTTAATAAAATTATATAGGTTTCAGGTGTACAATTCTAGAATACATGATATGTATATTGTATTGTGTGTTCACTATCCCAAGTCAAGTCTTTCATCACCATTTATCCCCCCTTCACCCTCTCCTTCCTCCCCCACCCCCTTTCTCTCTGGTAATCACCACACTATTGTCTGCATCTATGATTGTGGTTATTTTTTTTAAATTAATCCTTTCATCTTTTTCACCCAGTATACCAAACTCCTCTTCCATCTGACAGTTGACAATCTATTCTCTGTAACTATGAGTGTATTTCTATTTTGTTTGTTAGTTTATTTTGTTCTTTAGATTCCACTTTAAGTGAAATCATATGGTATTTGTCTTTCTCTAACTGGCTAATTTCACTTAGCATAATACACTCAATGTCCATCCATGCTGTCCCAAATGGTAAGATTTCCTTTTTATGGCTGAGTAGTATCACATTGTGTAAATGTACAACTCAGCTTTTTTATCCACTCATCTATTGATGAGCACTTAGGCTGCTTCCAAATCTTTGCTACTGTAAATAACGCTTCAATAAATATAGGGGTGCATATACTCTTTCAAATTAGTGTTTCGGGTTTCTTCGGCATATTCCCAGAAGTGGGATCACTGGGTCAAATGGAAGTTTCATTTTTAATTTTTTGAAGTAACTTCATACGCCTTTCCATGATGGCTGCATCAGTCTGCATTCCCACCAACAGTGCATGAGGCTTTCCCTTTTCTCCATATCATCACCAACACTTGTTGTTTGTTGATTTATTGATGATAGCTATTCTGACAGGTGTGAGGTGATATCTCATTGTGGTTTTAATCTGTATTTATCTGATAATTAGTGATGTTGAGCATCTTTTCATATGTCTATTGACCAGCTGTATTTCCTCTTTGGAGAAGTGTCTATTCAGGTCTTTTACACATTTTTAATTGAAATGTGTGTGTGTTTTTTGCATGTGTTGAGCTCTATAAGTCCTTCATATATTCTGGATATTAACCCCTTATCAGACATATCATTGGTGAATATACAACACAGTTTTTAAATCTACAATTGTCACAATGTAGATTTAAAATCTGTGTTGTATAAACTTAGCTACACCTAAATTCAAAAGATTATGTGAAAAGAGGCTAGGTAGGTGCCAATGACGGGGACTTCACAGTATACTGGGCTCCCCAGAATTGCAAGTGTTGAAGATTCCTGTAGGGCAAGTGTCCATGACAGGGGCACAAGTCAGCAGCATGGCCTAATAGAAACATTTAGAGGCACAGATTTGAGTGGTGTCATAACCTTGGGGTATATTTAGTTCTGCAATTTCCTTTGGAGCTCATTGCAAAAGAACTCTCTGGTTTGGGACATTTCCAGCCACTCTGGGGAGGAATCTGGGAGGTCTGGGAATTTGAAATTTCATCTGATCCAACATAGACAATCTTAGGGGCAAGATAGGTTTAGGAAGCAATTTATGCTTTCCACAGAAATCCCTGGACCTCTGCAACTTTCTGGAGTTTGGGGATGTGGTGAGGAGGGCCTTATGGGACTGTCTGTGTAGTACTTGGAGGCCACAGTAAGTGGCATAAAGTGAAACAATGCAGCAGTGAACAGTTATTATTCATTTAGCTGTCCAGGATTTGATTTCCTGTCTGTGCGAAGGGAATTCCCCATCTTATGAGTATTTGTGGAGAGTCAGCTTCCCATTATAGAAGAAAAAAAAATGCTAAACATACACTTTCCCAATCCTTTTGTAGATAGGAGCACTGAATCGGAACTTCACTGTGTACAAAGTCAGAACCACGAAGGGTCCTTTTAGGTGTGCAGTGGTTGGAGCAAGATCAGGTTTTCTGGTCAGAAGTGGCATCAGGGCACATATTCCCCTCTGCTGACAGGACCCACTTCTCCTAGCTACTGTGCTGTGTGCCGTGGGAGCCAGAGGATGTTAGTGATCATCCAAAGTCTGAACTGAAGACATGGTCTACCTGAATCTCCTCCCAACCTTAGTGTTAGTCTTTTCCCCCCTCATGTCTGTTTCACAGTTTTGAGGTATCCTCATTTAATTCATGACTATAATCCTTTGTCTTAAATCTTTTTCATTGTCACCTATTTTATAGCTACCTCTCAAATTTCCTTTCATCTGTAAATCCAGGCAACTGAGCATGTAAAAATTATTTGGCCAGTAACTTTCCTTAGAATTCTTTAGGTACTTTTCATTTCAGACCTTTTGTCCATCACTAATTTTTCAAGCCCAACTCTCCCAAGCATGGTCTTCTGTGGGAATAGGTGAAGCCTGACTTCTATCCATCCTTCAGGAACAGGGTGATAAGGAGAGGAGAAGCTTTTATTAAAATTAAGATCATAAATTTGAGAACTAGAAACATTTTGGCTTCTAGGCTCATGTTTTTAGTGGCAGCATGGGCCAATAATCTCCAAGGCTTCGTTTCCTGATTTTAGCAATCCACCCTGAGTGTCGCTGTCTGGTCTAAATGTGGTGGCATGGGAAGTGCTCACCCCAGTCAGTGCTGAGCACAGGCCCTGCTGGAATGCTCATCCTTGGGTCTCTAATTTGTGAGGCCAAGGTACTGCTCTTGGTTTGGAAGAGTCCATGGTTATGCTTCTCTCACTGGTTACCAAGCAGAAATCAGGGTCTGCATGGGTAGGTACTTAATTCACTTACTTTACATTTTGATGCTTGGAAACACAGATTTTTTAATCTGTTCACTCCCACCCACCCCTTTAATTTTAAGGCAGAAGCCCTCTAGCTTGGTATTTTAGCCCATTGCTTTCAGTGTCAACTATTAACAGCAATTCTACAGTGTACCTAAGCCAATACACTCAAGAGATAATTAACATTCATAAGATTCAAATAGGAATGTAATACATACACACAAGCAAAAATGATGATAACTTGTATAAACTGACACTTACACCAAGGGGTGCCATCGAAGGACAGCTGGGGTTGAGATGCTGGAACTGTGTTCTCTAATGATACTCATAAATCTCCAATTAAGAGATCGATTATCACCATGTCAAGGTAAAATCCCTACACTCACTTACTAATTTTTCTCTAGTTCCTCCCTCTTCTCTTTCTCATCTTCTTCTATGCATTGTATATTTCTCCAAACATCTCCAAAATGGGCTGAAGAGGACTTTTGGAGAATGGAGCCTCTGGGAGTCACTTTAAGTTATATGCATCTGCACCATATTGGAAAGATGTCCCTTCACTTATTTTTGTATGTACCTTCACTCTTCCCTGCCCCCCTCAACTCATGAAACTCACAAAGTGTGAGCCCAGGGGAGCTGGGAGTTCTGGGAAGGGAGGGAAAACATTTATTGAGGTAGTGTCGACCAACCACTGTGCTAGTCAATTTACTTAAATTATCTGATTTTAATTTCACTGTACCTAATGAAAAAAGTATTATATCACTGTTTTTCAAATGAGAAAACTGAAGCTCAGGGAGATCATGTAATTTGCTTAAGGTCAAATAGTCAATAAAGTATTAGTAATCAAACTCAAATTAGTCTGACTCCAAATGAAATCATTTCTCTATCCCATCCGATCTCTTGCACTTCTAATAATCTCTATTTAAGGGCCCCTATTAAGAGTCTCTAAGTTTCTAGTTGTGCCCAATGCAATAGCAAGACAATTGGGAAGGGATTAAAGTATACATACTTAAATAGGAAGGTTCTAGAATACAAATCATTGTCTATCACTTCTCTTTTCAAAAAATCAGTTTTATTGATATATAATTACATATCATAAAGCTTAAAATGCACTCCTCATTGGTTTTAAGTATACTTATAGAGTTCTGCATTCATCACCATAATCTAACTTGAGAACTATACTTTTTATCAGGGGTAGTTGTTCAAGTCTACCCCCGTGTTCACTACATAAATCTGGAAGGTCCTTCCTTCCTTGTCTGAGGTGGTAGAGTATGGTGTTCCACTGCAGGAGTGAAATGATGAGATTAAACTATTATCAGGTGAAACCACCTGCAGTCCAATTTCAAAATATTTCTGTTTTCAAATGACTTCTCTGGAGGAAAGGGGCTATAAATCCCCTAAATAAATAATGATAAATGTTCTGGTCTGTATATGTATCATAGGGATATTACTTTGGCATGCTGGCACTTAGCAAATGAGAAATGTCAAAACACATAAACTGCTTAATCCATATTGGATCATGACAAATTGATTTGGAAATCCTGTTTTCTCCTATCAGGTGCTGCTTCTGGGATGGATTGTTTCACATTTTTTATACTGGCTTGGAGGCCTTTGACTTCTGTTATTGAGAATAGAAAGGCAATTTAGCAGTTCTGGGAGGTATCTGACAGAATGCTTTAAAATAAGTTTTTATCATCCTTTCCTGAATTGATATTTTATGTCACCCCTGTACAGAGTCATGGTTCCATCAACTTTTTTATGCTTGGGAAAATACTCTAAGTATCTATAACCATTTCCATCACCTTCCATTTATTACTTTATTCTGAATATCTATGAAGAAAGTACCTGTTTTAAAATTATGTAGAATCCTAATGACTTTGGTAGCTATCATCATTCAATTCTTAACAAACTATTGTATGTAAAACAAACTTGTAAGAAGCAATTTCCTACCTTATCAAAAGAAGATTTTTAAGTTAATATTTATGGCCACATTTTTAGTTACTTTTTTTACATTATTCTTAATCAGTCATTTTTTTTGTAAACTTATTAATAATAATAGCACATAAAACATTTCTTTTGTGTCATCAAATCCTTACCTAAAACTCACAACAACTCTTTAAGGTAGATGCTATTACCTGCCTATTACAGACGAGGAAACTGATACACAAGTTCAATAATTTACCTGAAGGTCATTCATTGGTGATGGGTGACAGTGCTTGGATTTATTAGTAAGGAGTTCATGACATATTCCTTTAATAAAGAAAGAAAAGAAGCTCTATTCTCTTTTCTAAATGAAAATACAGTATTCTTTTTTACTTTACTTCGAATTTTTAACATAAACTTAGAGCATTACAAATACCTGGAATATGTATTTCTCAAGCATATATTATTTCTTAGAAATATTGTTACTTCAAAGGCACACAAGAAAGTCACTAAATCAAGTCATACAGTAACACAGCTAGTGATAGACAATGTCAATCAATGGGTTTGAGCATTACTGACTAAGAAGTTTGGGGTTCTACTCCAGTCCTCCTTCTCACCCCCAGATAATTGGTTATGAAATGCCAGCAATCGTGTCAGCCTATTATACTTCTACTCTAACTTCAGCTAAGGCCTACCTCAGTCTGTTGTATTCCTAACAATGGAAGCAGTCCCAGGGCGGGTCACATGGCGAAGCCCTCACATCAACAACATGTGGGAAGACAGGCCTACTACTGACAATGTGAAGGATCATAAGAAGAATGCTCTATGCCAGAGATTATAAACTGGTGAAGGCAAGCCAAATATGGCACAAATGTGTTTAGTTTGGCCAGATGAGTGCATTACTTTTTTAAAATTAGCTGCCAATGTTTAAAAAGTGGAAGATTTCACACACATTCAGATTTTTCTTCTCATGAAACATCAAAAGAGCTGGAAACACTGGGTTTTTATCTGCAGTGCCAGCAACAGATTGGGCCTAAAGATAGCTGCCCTGTTTGATGAATCATTCATTCTCTAATTCACCCCAGCACCCAGCATGCACCCTTTTCTTACCTCATTCACTTATTTTGTGTATTAAGGGGACAATCATTGTCATTCAAGTTTATGATCCTGCCTAAGCACATTTCTTGTTCTCAATTCTTCTGATGACTAAATCTGTCATGTGGTTGAAGAATTCAGTTGTTTCTTGGCAGTTTCAGACAAAAAGGAGCTATAAAGTTTTTTTCTATTGACAAATAAATCATAGAAGCTCATTCAAAGGCAAACTTTAACCTTGAACTAGATGCTGATGGGCAAGTATAGAAGTCCGTCTATCTGGCTCACTGAATGTAGTTACATAAACGCACTGCATGTTGTGTTCCTGAAGAAGTGGACTCTAAGAAGGAGGTTAGGGTGCAGAAAGTTCATATGGATGTGTTCCTGGGACTATCACCTATAGACGGCAGGGAGAGAAGTAGGGTTGGGCAGGGAGAGAAATCAGACTGCGATGTTGTCTTAGTGAGGCCTCAGGCAACGAGGAGCTCTGAAACTGAGAAGACCCTCAGAGTTGTCCTGAGTTGGAAGAAGGGGCCTGGGTCACCCTGGGAAGGAGGCATATTTTTGGCAAAAGTACTTTCTTAAACCAAAGCAATTGCTAAAGAGGGCTGACACCTGAGGCTACCTGTCAGCAGCAGCCCCAGAAACTGCAGGAAAAGTCCTACATTCCTGAAGAGGCCACTGGGCTTCCCATAACAGCCTCCAGGAAAAAACCATAATCTCCTCAAATATAGTTCTGCAAAATAAAACAGAAACATATAAGCTTCTTTAAATGAGCCGTGTTTAAATGCTGGATGATTATACCATACTGTGAGGTGGTTCTTGCTGCCCTGTGGTGAACCTGAGAGTATCCTACAGCCTTTAGGCAAGTCTGGCACCTTCAAAAGCAGGAACTCTTACAATGCTGATCTTCATTTCTTTATGACAGTAATCATTCCACCTCCCCACTACTATAATTATTTAAATAGTTGTCAGTTTCTTCCTTCCCTCCCAACTAGATTGTAAATTCCATAGGGTCTGGAATTCTTGTTTTAAATCATCTTTTATTGCTTAAAAAGCATAACACGGGGCTGAACACAAGTCAAGGTTCAATAAGGTAAAGTGAATAAATGGGTGATTAGAGTATTGAGGATAATGTAAAAATAACCTAAATTAACATCAAGAAGTAGTTTTGTCTCTACCTTCAAAATATATCTTAAATGCTGAATAACTCTCACTGCCTTCCATGCTACTACCTGACCCAAGCCACTATCATCTCTCCTGGTTTACTTCCCAAGAATTCCCTGCTTCTTTTAATACTTTGGTCCCCTCAGTGTTCTCCACAGAGCAGTGAGAATGACCTGTTGAAATGTAAGTCTGCCAATGTGATTGGGTGGTTGAGCATTGACCCATGAACCAGGATGTCACAGTTTGATTTCTGGTCAGGGCACATGCCCTGGTTGTGGGCTCAATCCTCAGTAGGGGGCGTGCAGGAGGAAGCCAATCGATGATTCTCTCTCATCCTTATGTGTCTATCTCTCTCTCTTTCTCTCTCTAAAATCAATAAAAAACATATAGAAAAAAAGAAAAGAAATATGTCAGGCAACATGGCTCACCTAGAGAACACCTCTGATGGTTCCTGATTTGTTTCAGAGCAAAAGATAATATCCTTACAATGGCCAACAAGGCCTTATACAATCAGTGCCCCCTTCCTCTCTGACCTTGACTTCATCACTCTCACCATTCTTAATCAGCCCGGCTACACTGGCCTCCTTGCTCTCGCCACCTCAGGGCTTCCACATTGGATGTTTCATCTGCCTGGAATGCTTGTCCCTACATATCCACAGCTCCCTCCTCACTTCCTTAAAATCTATTCTCCTTTGAGAAAAAGTCTACTTTGAAACTTAAAATTTCAATGTTTAAAATTGCAAGGATTTCCCTAACACATCTGATTCTGATACTACACTATATTTACCATAACCGGTACCAGCTATATTATTTACTTTTTATATTCTCTGACTTATTTTTAAATTTAATTTAATTTTCAATCCTCACTCGATATGTTTTTATTGGTTTTAGAGAGAGAGGAAGGGGGAGAGAGAAACATCGATCAGTTGCTTCCCATTTGTGCCTTGACTGAGGATCGAACCCACGACCTAGGTATGTTCCCTGACCAGAATCAAACCTGGCCACCTTTTGCTGTATGGAATGATGCTCCAACCAATAGAGCCACCTAACTAGGGCTCTGATTTATTCTTAATCAGTTCTCATTAGAATGTAAGTTCTATAAAAGTCAGAGTTTGTTGTTTAGTTTTGTTTAGTGCCTGGAATAGTGCTTGATTCAACAAATATTGATGAATGAATAAAGAGGACTTTCTGCAGATTTCTGCTTGATTGTGAAATAGGAGGAATATTTGACCTTCTGGGGGAGGGGATATTTCCTGGCAAGCTTGTCCATGAAGACAATGGTTTGAAACCTGAGACCCTGTGTATCTATTTGCCTCATGCTATCTTATCTACAAAGTGGCTCTCTTTGCTTTTACATTTGGTGAGTGGAAAATGCTCCCCACTCTGACCCAAAAAGTCCTTCACTTGAAGTCCTGAGCAAAGTGGCTGTTAGCTATACCCACATGTCATAGATCCTGGCCTCCAAAAATAATGTAAATTTTCTCTCTTGTTTCCAAATTCCTACCCTCTGGGAGAGACCCTGGTTGCTCCTCCTTGGATCACCTGTCCTACTCTCTAACAGAGAGGGGAAATAACATCCCCAGGCTGCCTGAGGCTACTCCTATGGTCATGTGCACCCGGCCAGTAGCACTGTGTACGGAAGATAATCACTCTTTGGCCTTGAACCGCAGGGAGTGCCATCTCCTTAGCAGCCACTTTCTTCAGATTCCTAGGTGCATTTTGCTTCTGTTGCCTTTGTCACCCAGGGCATTTCTTCCTGATTCCTCCCTTCAGTCCCCCCGCCCTTTTTTTTTCTGACGACACCTACACTGTTCTTTGTTCTTGGTAAGAATAACAAGAAGCTCAGGCAATGCTAGTTCATTGTTTCTAGGGCACAGGGAAGGCATTGGAAGAGGGCCCACTAGGCACTGCCTTTCAGTCTCCTTGGTGTGAAATAGGCCTTCTCACATTGTGAGGCTGATTGAGGCCATGAGTCCTTCTTGGTTGTCTGGACAATTTTCACTCTGTCTCTTATACAGCAAGTTAACCCCGTGGGGGCATTTCTCTCTGCAGCAGACAGGCTAAGGAGCCTGCTGGGAATGCGGCTGGCCCTGCCAGCTCCTTAGCTTTCCTGATCAAAGCAGACAGGGGAGCAGTAAGCAGCAATCAAGTTCCTTTAAGACCTGCCTTACTGAGAGAAAGGTTGGTTTGTTCTGGTTTGTACTCGGCTGGCAGGGACTAAAGTAATGATATTCTATTGTACTTTGTCCAAAGCAACCTTAGGAAATAATTTACGACCACTTGTTATTTTTCCCTCAAAATTAAACTTGTGGATGAGTAGCATTGTTCGGCTTTAGCTAAGCCTGCCTTGCTGACACTTTTTTTTCCTCAGACTTGGAAACTCAAAAGATAATGTAAATTTGTTGCTTGTAAGTCTTGAGTATCTTCTCACAGGGACAGGGCAGGCTTGGATAAAAGATGACAACCAGGGTCCAGGTTATTTTTTGAGCTCTTGTGCAGACTGGATGTTTTTGCTCCTCTCTTAGGAAATGTCCTCCAATGCTGAGCTGCCTGTGGGAAGAGGGGCAATTCTATGTGGGGCTGGTAGGAGCCGTTCTGATGAGCTGAGGAGGGAAAAGGGGCATCCTGACACTTGTTGGGCTGTGCGGATCACCTACCAAGCTGTCTCCATGGGCTGACCTTTTGTATAAAAAATAGATAAACCAATGCATGCTGGCAGAGTGAAAAGCACCATTAAGTGTAAACCAAGGGCCATCAGCTGAACTGAAAGATGAAGAAATGCAAAAATTAATAGATGGTGCCCTGGGTGCATGTGCAACTGAACTGTTTTATCTGGAGGCTGGGATGTCAGTGGATGGGGCCCCACAAGGAGAGGAGGAGATGCCAAGGTTCTGGCTGAGATTTCTGGCTGATGGTGACAGGCAGACCTGCCAGAGCCATGAGCCTGGCAGGGCTGAGGGGACTGTGTCTGGGGAGGAAGAGAAGAAAACGTGCCAATTATGAGGAGGGTTCACTGCTGGAAACCACCATGAACCAATCCCTCTCCCTCTCTCTGACAATTGAAGGGAAATGAAAAACAATAAGAAATTGACTATCACCTATGTGTTTCATCCTTAACTTGTAGCTGTTTCATCTTCAACTTGTAGCTGTGAAAATATTTTTTGCTACTTGCTTTTACTGTGGAGAGTCCTGTACCAATTGCATGCCCATGATGTTATCAAATAACGAGAGGCCCAGTGCACGAGATTCGTGCACTGGGGGGTGGAGGCAGGGGGATCCCTCAGCCCAACCTGCGCCCTCTCACAGTCCAGGAGCCCTCGGGGGATATCCAACTGATGGCTTAGGCCCTCTCCCCGGACATCTTTAGCACTGCTGCCTGCACCGCTGCACTTGCCAGTCATGAGCCTGGCTCCTGTGTTGAGCATCTGCCCCCTGGTGGTCCGTGTGCATCAGAGCAACCGGTCATTCTGTCATTTGGTCAATTTGCATATTACCCTTTTATTATATAAGATGCTTCTTGCTTTATTCCTGGATGGGGCTCAGTTTTATCTACAGAATGTTAGAAGACTTGAAACAGGACTGGAGAAGTGCTATTTCTTTCATGTCTGAAGTTTCTGCTCAATGATTTGAATCTCTGCTTTAATGCAATTTCAACAATTTAAAACCTAGAGAACTGCCAGCACAGATGCTAGTTTATTTTGTATGTCTTTAAATGAAAACTGAAATCTCATATTGGAGGAAAGTCAAGCACCCCTCTACTCCCCTGCCAATGGATCTGTAACTTATTTATCAAGCAGCCTCAGCTCAATGGAACGAGGAAAAGTAGAGAAAGACAGAAATGCTATCTGCTGCAAGTCTATCATACTCTCTGTGAGTCCGTGTCAGTGGATTTGAAACTGTGGTCCACAGAGCTCTAGCTTTTGATGAGGTGGTGTCCTCACACTAAGCACCGAGCAGATGGTCTCCTACCCTCTGAAGTTCCACTGGATCCATTGTATCTTGGGATTTCCTGTCATATTGGCTTTAAAAATGGTTACTCTTAGGTAAACATAAATTTGAAAATTGTTTCAATATAAGACTAAGTCTTCATAACATTCCTGTGGGTTCACTATCATTTTCATTTTATAGATGAAGTAATTAAGGCCACAGGCACAGAGGTTGGTAAATGGCCTCCCTCAGTCACGTTTTATCCAAAGTCTTTCTGTTGAACCATTCAGAAGTAAGAAAACAAGTCTCTGGAGAATTTTTAAAAGTTTATATACTACAGCTCATAAAGGAGCCCCAACTTTCACTCATGTCTGTATTTATCACTAGGGTGGTAGCTAGCCATTCACTTAACAGCATTCAACAAATATTTATTGAATCAGGAGTCAACTAGAAGTCAGCTTAGACCCAAAGCTAGGCTGTGAGGGTATAGAGTGAGAGGGAGTAAATGACAAACCATACATTTATGTTCAATTTTATGAAGTACAGACCTTATATAGATAAGCAGTATTAAGTCTGATGGGACAAAATAGCTGCCCAAAGAAGATTCACTGAGAGATAATGGCCCAACCGCAAAGGTGGAGGCAGAAGAAATAATAGTATAGAAAGGAGACATAAAAGCTATGGATTTAGCTCTTTTGTGTGATGATAATATCAACTATCTTCTATTAAGTTCTTATTATGGTTTATTAATATTATTTAATTCTTCCAGCAGCCCTTTGAATAAATAGTGACCATGAACATCTATTTACAGATGAGAAAATCATGTAACTCCCTGAAGTTCAAGGCCAACGAGCAGGCAACCGCATGTTGAAGGGCCTGCTATGCTATGGCTCCACTCAGCTAATAACCCCAGATAGAGCAGTTTCGGGAAATCACAGTCTTTTTATTTTACTGCAAATCCAGGTTCTACTGCTTGTTAGACCCAAATTGGATCCCCATGCTCCCTTTTTTCTTGCTGGGGGCCTTAGTGATTCTCACAGTTCCTTTCCTCTATAAAACTCAAAGCATCCCCATAAGCCTCGTCAGCTCCCCACCTGGATCTCTGCAACTGGCTCCCCTAAGACCAGTGTAGGACCTTTGTATCCTAAGAGTTCTAATCACCGTGGGGAATACAGGCAGGAAGAGACTCACAAACAAACCTGGGCAGCCCTCGAGCTTGGGAACCTTAGTGGTCAGGATGCCGGACTAATGATGATGACCTCGCTCTGAAGACAACTTCCGCTAGGGTACATCTCACATGTCTCTTATTGTCTCGGTTTGTGGGCCTGGAGCTATAATGGGGTCATAATAGGAGATGGCAACTAATGGCCACCTAGGTGCTCACTCCTCTCCTGTGGGCAATTGTAAGTTTTAAAAGTTTTCAGGGTCCTGGTCTCACTCTGGAATGTTTTCCTTTGGGTGGTTTCCACAAATCTGTTTTCCTAGTTTAAAAATGAAACTAGATTATTTTTAACATCCTTTATGCACCCTTCACTATAAAACAATAATCAGGCCTTAGGGTATGGGTCAGTGGTTGACCCACGAACCAGGAGGTCATGGTTTGTTTCCCATTTGGGGCACATGCCCAGCTTGTGGGCTCGATCCCCAGTGGAGGGTATGCAGGAGGTAGCTGATCAGTGATTCTCTCTCATCATTGATGTTTCTCTCTCTCTCTCCCTCTCCCTTCCTCTCTGAAATCAATAAAAACATATTTTTAAAATATCACAATAACCTGGAATGCTTAAAATTCTAAAAATTTTTTTTTAATGTCATTGGGAGAAGTCACACGTAAATTTTTTTACACAGCCTTGTATGGATTCCATGTCAAAATAAATCTCTTTGGGCTTCATATCCACCCTTACACTTCTAAATCAGAGGTTTTCAAGTGACTCCAGCCAGGTTGCAAGGTTTTCAACATTTAAGGGAGAAAACTACTATCTCCATAATTGTGATTTTGATTTATCAGGAAACGCAGAATCAAAGCCAGACAGCATTTATCCCCTGTTTATCACTTATTTATTATTTATCAAGCATTTCATATATGCCAGGCACTGGGGAGATCCGGAGTGTGTCAAACAGACAGGAGACCTGGCTTCGTTGAATTTATATTCCAGTGGAGAGAGAGAGATAACAATGTAAAAAGGAAATAAAAAGAAAGCTAATTTCAGATAGTGAAAGTGAGATGAAGGAAACAGGTTAGTGTGATAGAGACCCAACTTATAGTTTGGGGAGAGGAGACTAGATTAGGGAAGGCTGTGAATAGTGGACACCTTTCAGCAGAATAGGTAGCCTAGAGGGAGAAGTGTTCCAGGCAGATGAACTATAAATGCAAAGGCCCTGAGGTTGGAATTAGCTTCTTTCAAGGAGCAGAAGGACTCATATGGCTGAAGTGATGCAGGGCGAGTAGAGCAAATTCTGGAAAAGCTGAAGTAGAGAGGATGCTGGGCCCAGATACAAGGGCTCGATATGGAGTTTGGATTGTGTTCTGTGTGAAGTGGGAAGCCATTGGAGAGTTCTACTCAGGAAATGGATATAAATTGAAAAATGTTAAAAATAGTCTCTCTGGATTGTAGGGAAGTGAAAAGTACAAGCAGAGGGCTTGTCAGGTGGCTAGGAAAATCCAGGCAGGTTGGGATGGTCTTGGGGCCAGGTAGGATGCAGTAGAGGTAGGGAGAAGTGGGGGACTTTTAGGTATGTTTCAGAGGCTGACAGGACTTGCTGGTGGGTTGCATGTGGGGAGTGAAGGGAAGGGCGGGAGGCAGCAAGGGTGGTTCATAGGTTTTTGGCTTGAGCAACAGTGTGAATGGTTGGTGGTGCCATTTACTGAAATGGGGAATACCGAGAGAAGATTTAGGGTGTAAGTCACAAATCTGCTTTGTATGTTGAGTATGAGATTCATAATACTCATCAAAGTGGAGATCCTGGGAAGAGGAGGAGAAATGAACAAAGGGAAGATGAGAAGGTGCAGTTGGTGAGGTGAGTGGGAAACTACAGTGTTGTCATAGAAATCAACAGAAGAACGTGCTCCAAGAAGGGAGGGTTGGCCAACTCAATCACATTTGCAGAATCATGATAGCTGAAGAGGGATCACTGGATCTCCCGACATGGGGTTCACCTATAAGCTTGATTTGGTCAGTTTATAGAGAGAACAGAAATATGATAGAACGCTATTGTAATATAAGAAATCTGATTGTAATTCTATTGCAAAATTGGAAATTGAATTGCAACATCAGTTGTGGTGAATGAGAAGTGAAAAGCAGAGGTACCAGGAATAGCACCTAGTTGAGGTCATGCTGTAAAGAGGAGAATAGACCTTGGATGGTCAAGGTATTGTATCTTAATTGTAAGGTGGGAAATTTATGGTATACTTTTATTTTAAAGGGAAAGTTCTAGTAGTGAGGGAGAATGTAAGTATGGAGAAGAGAGGGGAGATGAGATCCTTTCTGATAATAGTCAGGTGAAGTCTTTGTGAAGGTAAGTAAGGATGGGATTCGGAGCACCGAAGGAGGACTAGATTTTGGTACAATCTGAGGCGCTTGATCCAGGGTATAAAGAGGGAAGGCAGAGAATAGATATAGACATGACAAAGCTGGTAAATTTGGTGGTGGAAATATGGGGGTCTTCGGTTTTTTCACTATAACATAATTAGAAACAAATCAAAAAACATTTGCAGACATGTTTTAGGGAAAATTTATTTAAAAATGTAAAGGGGTGTGGGAAGCAGGTTGGTTGCTTAACGTGGTGGCTCATCAAGCTATCCAGAATGAGCTGTGTTCGTGGGGTTTTGCATAAATGAGGTCTTAAGCAAAGGTGTCTTGTTAGACATCAGCACCTACTGGTAAAGTCTGGACACTGCAGTCCAGAGCTGCTGAATATTAACAGTGCAGAGCTTCCTCCTTCACCGAGAATAAAATTCAAATTCCATCTTAACGCCCATATTTGGACCCAACGTCCTTGCTACCTTAGCTTTTCCAGAGGGTTCTAGGCAGAAATCTTTACCATCAGGAGATAGCTAAATGGAAACCCTGAATATGAGAAAGATGTCAAAGGAAACATGATTAATAATTAATACCCTTTGTGCTGATTTCTTAGAAAAGTGGATTCTTTGGGAATAAAGTTCTCATTTTGTAAATAAAGTCTGTGAGATGGTGAAAATTTTCAGAACTATAGCTAAATGCAAAAAGCCTGGATCCATTAATAGTTCTGTTCTTTCTTTGTTTTCAAGGTTTGCTCAGCTGGCCCTTGTTACTCAACAAATGTAGGGAGTCCCTCCATCTTACAGAGGAAAGCTCTAAACTGCTCTTTCTTAGGCAGCCCGTTAGACACCTATGTTCCTGAGGACTTGTCATTGTGCTCTCTACACTATGTACTTTTCCTGGACAATATCATCCACACTAAGGGCTTCTGCTGTCAATTATGCCCTCTGATGATCCAGATATCTGTGCTTAGACCTGTCTCCCCAACTGGAGACTGGGTCTGGTGGCCAGCACCTCACAGAAATCTCTTGTGAGTAATCCCATCATCAACAGCCCAAATCAAAATCAAACTGGATTGTCATCTTCCCCACTTTCAAAACTTGTCCTACCTGTGGTCTGAAGGTTGGTAAATGCAATCTTCTTCATAGTTGCCCAAGGAAGAGAAAAAGGACCTAAGATCTCTGTCCCTTACCTCTCACATCTATTTGGTTCTCAGTGTCTCTTGACTCTGTCCTCTCTTTTCTTTCCCCTTTTTCTTTTTTGCCTGGACTTTTGCAAGAGCAGCACTAGCTGGTTCTTCTATATCTAGTCACTCTCTTCCCATTCCTTTTCCATGACCCACTTCTCTACTCCCTTTTCTTGTTCTTCCTCAACAAGTACAAGCTTCTGCTTCACCAATCTACTTACCACTATGAATAGGCCAAACTCTCATCTCCATGGCTGGCACATGCTTCAAATACTTTCTATTTCTAAATGATTGATTAATTATCAATTAATTCTTTAATTAATTAACTCGTCCACATTTTTAATTTTTTTTACATCGTTGTTCATTGACTTTTCAGCACCAAGGCATTGAGATGGAGCCATTTTCCTTTAAGATTCAACTCAGTATGGCGGTCTCAGTGATGCCCCATGACACTCATCTGACCTAGGCCAAGTTGGGTGCCCCTCTTCTGTGCTTCCACATCACTATTGAAATTGTCATCACACTACTCTGCACAGCATGTTATTGTTCACTGGCTTATCTGAGAAACCTAGGAAATGAGATTCATGGGTCTGTTCTTCATCTCTCTGTCCCAACCAGACCCCTGGTTGTGGCTCAATAATAAATACTGATTTTGTGAAGACAGAAATGAATGAAGGGATGTTTGAACAATCCCCCCGCAACACACACACCTCTTTTTAGAAGCTCGAACACTACCGTGTTTATACTGGCCCAGTTATATAGGTTTCCTGATAGCTTGCTATAAAAGCACTACTATTTGATCAAGGGACCAGGGGGGCAGATTAGATAGTCTGTTAAAAGTTCCTCTCAATTCCCTCCTGGTAATGTATCCATGGATATGGAGGGTTATCCAATGTGACAAGGCTGACAAAAGATCTAGTGCAATCCTAGGAAGCATAAATAGGAGAATGGTATCCCGTTCACAGAAGATAATAAGCTCCCTGCATTCAGCACTAGGTGAATTGTGATTAATTCTAGGTTCCTATTGAAGCAGGAGAGCCTCTCTCTGACATCTATGAAGAGAGGTCAGTGGGTAATGAACCTTATCTTATATAAGCAATGGGTCAAGGTGCTGTGGATGTCCTGTGGGGAAAAGAGACATCATCACAGAAATGAGCCTTCATGTATTTAAGGGCTGTTATGTGGAAGGGGAATTAAAATTATTCCATTAAGCTTTCAGAGCTAGGCTTTTCTGGCAGAAATTACCCACAGAGTAGATTTCAGCTAATTATAAGAAAATATTTTAACAATTGAAAATGGGCTGCCTTTTATATTACTGAGTTTCTCAGTGTTAGTGATGTGCAAGAAGAATAATTACTACCTGGTAGGTACGTAGTCTTTTCAGTCTCTTCTAGACTAAGATTCTACTGTTCCAAGATGGCAACCTTGCTCTCCTCATCTCCAAAAAGGATTCAAGAAGAGATGGAATTTAAGTATATTGGGACAATTTAGGTAGCAAGAGAAACCATTTCTGAAAGACAACGGTATTTATGAGTAGGTCCATCTGAAGATTTAGGAAATTTCAATTGCAGATTAACTTGAACAAAAGTCTGGATAGTCATTTTATTAAAATGATTTAACTTGTTCAAAATCAAGAGGAAGCAAATAGGCAGGCTTTTAATTCCTCCAACTTACAGTTTAATTTGACCTACATAATGTCTTCCCCCTTAGCCAGGAATTTTTGAGCATGGGGATATTTTAAATAAGAAAAACAACGATAAATAAAAACAGAAAAGGCAGAGGGGAGATTAGTTATTTATCACTTCATCAACTGTATTGCTAACTACATTAAGCAACTTGATTGTAACATCTTACAGAATCCAAAATGATTGTTTAAAAAAAATTACTCTTGTAAAAATTCCAGGTATTTATTTATTTATTATCTTAACTATTGCCAAACATTTATGTATTTTTAGATGTCTGAAGATTTTTTCTTGCAACTAATTTTTATTTCTTATGTGGCATTTATGCAGATAGTTTCATTTTAACAAATCAATAAATATATATTTTATTTTAATATTAAGGTGTGAAATTCCAATCGCTATTATATTTTACAGTTTATGTATACTATCTTTGCTTACTATATGTATATAGCTTCCACTATCATTAATAAGAGTTATAAAATGAAATACTCATTAGTGTCTACTGCACTTCTCAAGGTTATCCTAAGGTTCAGGAAGGAGTTTAATGAGTACCTAATGAGAACTCTTATACCACTGATTAAGAATATTTATCATGTTTGTGATATGGATATCACAATCTAACACTGGGAAATTAGAAAAAAAAATTGAGCTCCAAATACCCTCTTTTGTTATTAATCACATATGTGAAAGGCACTTTGTGTTGACAAAGTTATGACCTTTAATTGAGTTCATTAATACTTGAAATCTGCTAATCTCATAAGGAATTCATCACAATTTAAATTTCATGCAGTATATGACACTTCTGTAATAATTAATATTATAGGAGATAGGAAAAAGAAGTTGGGTCATGTTTTAAAACAGAAATTTCACCAATTAAAATAAAACTGCCTGTTTAAAATTGAGTTGAATTTGTTGCTACTGCTTTGAAGAATAATCTGTGAATATCATGTGTGTGTAGTCAGTCTAAATAATTCGGTCAACTTTATTATCTGTCCATTAACATGGGTTCGTAACTGTACATCTTAAAGAAGAGAAAAACATGCCTAAGATATTCTGAAAACCCCAACTAACAATTTGATTTGAATCTTTTAATCTATTTTACTTGCTAGGTTTAAAATTCCAGGTAAAATAGAAAATGAAATTATTTATACAGGCTCTTCATCAACTTTATTCATTTTTAGTTAGTTTTCAGGACAGTTTCAAAAGTTTTGACATTTCCATTGTTTTTGACTTTGTACTACAGGCTAACTTTTTTTGTAAGCACTTACCGAAAAGCTTCTTTCCATGGAATTGATAGGTTAATGAGAGGCCTAGGTTATGGAATGGTGGTTGTAATGATCAAATGAGGCAATATATGTAAAATTGCTTTATAGCTATAAAAGGCTGTACATGTGTGTAATTTGTTTTCATTGGATATCAGTGAAAATGGTTTGTAAGAATCTGTATGGAAATTTGGAAGGTTGTAATAAATATGTGGAATGCTCAGTGTCCAAGAAGCAGGTTTTTGGTGCTTTCTTTCTCTCTCTCTCTCTCTCTCTCTCTCTCTCTTTCTCTCTTTCTCTATGTTTCTGTCTCTGCCTTTCTCTTTCTCACACACACACATGCACCCACACATATATTTCAATGGGTTGTCTTTTTATCTATACTTCCTGTAAACAGACTACTATTACATTTCACACAGACTGAATTCCTTGATGAGAAAAATATATATATATTTATATACTGTCATTCAAATTGATACTTAGTAGACTTCTTAAACCATAATGATCAAGAGACACATGTAGGACCATATAACAAGTGTCCCAGGAGGTGGAATTTGGGAAAGAAGACTAAAAATGAGTCAGTGAATATCATGGTAAGAACTGGGTAGCTCTGCTATAACACTTCTAGAGCAAAAAGAGAAGGACAAGTAAGGTGTGGGGGGGTGGGGTGGGCAGGGAGAGTACTTTGGTACAGGCTCCTGGTTAGGAAAAAGAGAAAATCTAGAATCACTGACAGAAGTCCAAATATGAAAGCATTAATAATAATTCTATACAGATATTATTTTACTTATGAATATTTCTCAGTGTCATCCAAATGAGTGATCACTAGAATCAAAAAATCCAATTGATAATCACCAAATTTCCCTTTGGAAAATGTCACTTTACCTCCTTTATAATGAGACTAGAGGCCTGGTGCACAAAACTTCGTGCACTCAGAGGGAGGGGGGGTCCCTCAGTCCGGCCTGCACCCTCTCACAATCTGGGACCCCTCAGGTAGGGTCTCTAGGCCTGGCCTGAGATCAGGGCCTATTGGGGCTTCCTTCCCCTGGCTGAGGGCAGCTGACCCCACCCCTGCTGCTACCACTGCTTGCCATCTATGCAGCACTGCCCCCACTCCCCTGACACCGGTGGCCTCCCTCTGCAAGCGACAGGCTGGGATGCGATGGCTTGGCTGGCCTGGGCCTTCCTCTTTCTTTGCTGGGGGGCGGGGGGAGCAGCCCTGCGAGGGGCCTTCTGCCTACCTGATCACCCCTAACCACTTGCCTGCTACCTGATCACCCTTAACTGCTTGCTGGGGGGCGGGCCTGACTGGTGAGGGGTCATCTGCTTACCTGATCTCCCCTAACTGCTGGCCCGCCTACCTGATCACCCCTAACCACTTGCCTGCCTATCTGATCACCCCTGACCACTCTGTCTGCCTGCCTGATTGCCCCTAACCGCTTGCTTGGGGGTGGGGGGGGGTGCAAGCCCAGCGAGGGGTCGTCTGTCTACCTGATCTCCCCTAACGACTTGCCTGCCTACCTGATCACCCCTAACCACTGGTCTGCCTACCTGATCACCCCTAACTACTTGTCTGCCTACCTGATCACCCCTAACCACTTGCCTGCTACCTGATCACCCTTAACTTCTTGCTGGGGGGCGGGGCCTGCCTGGCAAGGGGTCATCTGCCTACCTGATCACCCCTAACTACTGGTCTGCCTACCTGATCACCCCTAACCACTCTGCCTGCCTGCCTGATTGTCCCTAACTGCTTGCTTGGGGATGGGGCCAGCCCACGAAGGGGCCGTGTTGGTCTGGTCTCTGGTTGTATTGATCATGACACCTCTAGCCTTTTATTATGTAGGATGTTTTAGTGCATCCATAATGGTAGCAAAACATTAGGTTACTTTGATCCCATTTTTTCTTCTCTTTTCCACCCTCTGGAAGAGTATATACTAAGTAGCAAGTAGTTTAAACAGAGAGAGAGAAAGAGAGAGAGAGAGAGAGAGAGAGGGGAACAAGATACCTAAGTGAATGGTGATAAGATCATTATTGCCTGCAATGAATTTGATATGAATTTCAATACATACAGGATTCAATATATCTCTCAGCTTGATGTGTTCATGAAACATTTATATCTCTAGCCTATTTTTTAACATCTCTTCAATTATGTGGATGGAAAAAACCTAGACATATAACTTTGTAAAGCTAAGTGTGTTGGAGAAATAAAGTTACTGCTGAGCCTCAGATCAATTTCACTTATTAAAAATAATGTTAAAATGCTTTTTTGGTTAGAATTTACATATGAAAAGCATAGAAAGCATGATTATATGGCTCGATAAATGTTCACAAAATGTACCCACGACTTAAGTGGGGAAGTAGCAGCCCTGATGAGCATACAGAGAGGCAGTGATGCCTTAACTGAAATGTCACGGGATTTCTTTTACCATGTCAAGGTTAGTGCCAATCTTTTTTCCATTCAAATAGCATTGTTATTCCTTTTTAAATCAAAGGATAATCAAATTTATTATAAAAGCTGATCCAGATAAGTTCATAGCTGAAGAAATGCAAGAGTTAACTGTGAAACTTCCAGTTGATGACTTTTATAGCTGATAACATTTGCTGCATATCTGCTTGGTCGTTTACCCTGTCTTTAATAGTTCTAAGCATTTGGCATTCTGCCTTCAAAATGTTGCAGAAATCATATCCAGATTTTTTAAAGCAAATTTCTTAGGATCAGCATTTTGCTGAAAAGGTCTTGAAGAAATGACTCAGTTACAATTTTAAAAGTTAATGTGTTGGGGGTGGTGTGGGCTTTAAAAACACTCATTTGTAGATCTAGTGCAGTGTGATACCTTCTGCAAGGTAAGAGGCGTAGGTCAAAATTTCAACTTTTATTACTTGGGGGCGGGTATTCCTATGTGTACAAAATTGTGTGGTCCAAACTGAGAGAAATCATAAAGTGATAGGGCTAAGATGAAAATCTCAGCTTTTTCAGGAAAATTTTTTTGGTTTCCTGTTAAACTCAGTGAAATGAGAAAATCGTGACATTCATGGAGGATCAGTGGCACAGAGAGGACTAGTGAAAACAGTTATAACCATTTCTTAATTCTTTGCAGCTATTACTCCCTACACCACAGCAAGATCCTGTTTAATTTAACACATGAAAATATTTTCTTTCCTAAGCCACTGCCAGAACTACAGGTTTTCTCTTTAGTGACAATCAAATGAAAATTGAAAAACATGGTCAATTGACATTTTTGCTTTTAACTTTGTTTCTTCTTTTGCTTATTGACTTAAAGAAATAATAGCTGAACTGGATAATCCTTTAGGAAATTTGTCAATGTTCAACATTTAGCTGATTTACCCTTTTCATGTATTTAGATAACTTCTTAAAAATTTTTCAGCTGCAAATACAATATAAAATAGCAAACCATAAATAGAAAGATTGTATTATTAAGAGGAAAACAAAGGTGGACGAGTAAAATAAATTTACAGTGGAGCTTGCAGTGGAGCTTGTACTTATTAAAGTTGGGCTAAAAGCTCCAAGTTTCCTTAAAAATAAAATTAAACAGAAAATACTCTCAGTTACAAGCTTTTTTCTGTCCTAAGTCCATCTGGCTAATGACAGACATTACCAGCTAGTGTCCAGTGAGGGCCCTAATATATATGAATAGCTTCTTGAAACTTCTGTCTTATCCAGGTGTTTTAATATGTTCTTTCAATAATCACAATAATTTTCAAAGAAGCTATTATCATTTCCTTTATTTGGATGAGGAAATGGAACCTCAGAGAGCTTTTGTAACTTACACAAAGTCACAGAAGCAATAAGCTGAGGACCAGAGAATTGAACCCAAGTTTCTCTGAGATTAAAGTACATGCTTTGCCCTCTACATAATTCTGCTTTCTATACAGTTTTAGAAAAACCATCTTAACCATTTTTTTAACTGAACAACTGTGTAGTTCAGTGGCATAAAATGCATTCATAATGTTATATTCCCATCATTATCACCCATCTTCATAACTCTTTTTATCTTGTACACTGAAACTCTGTATCCATTAAACAGCAACCCTCCATTCCCCCCACCCCACCCAATTCCCTGGCAGCTACAAATCTACTTTATTTCTCTATGATTTTGACGACTATGGCTACCTCATACAGTGGAATTATATAGTGTTTGTCTTTTTGTGAGTGGCTTATTTCACTTAGCACAATGTCCTCAAGGTTCATCCATGTTGTAGCACATGTCAGAATTTATTTATTTATTTATTTATTTATTTATTTTTTTATTGTCTAAAGTTTTACATATGTCTCCTTTTCCTCCAATTTACCACCGCCCCCCCCCCCCCCCCTCGCCCCAGTCATTCCTGCCCCGGGCAAGCCCCCACCACCCTAGTGTCTGCGTCCATTGGTTATGCTAATATGCATACAAGTCCTTTGGTTGCTCTCTAATTCCCCCTCCCCTACCATTGGTCTCTAGATCAATCTATTCTTGTTCATCAAACTATGTTGATCAAACTATGTTGATCATTATTCTTGTTCATCAAACTATGTTGATCATCAAACTATGTTGATCAAACTATGTGATATTTATCTTTCTCTGACTGGCTTATTTTGCTTAGCATAATGCTCTCCAGTTCCATCCATGTTGTTGCAAATGGTAAAAGTTCCTTTTTTATAGCAGCATAGTATTCCATTGTGTAGATGTACCACAATTTTTAATCCACTCATCTGCTGATGGGCAGTTAGGTTGTTTCCAAATCTTAGCTATTGTAAATTGTGCAGCTATAAACATAAGGGTGCATATGTCCTTTCTGATTGGTGTTTCAGAATTTTTTTCTTTTTATAAGACTAAACTAGGGGCCCAGTACACAAAATGTGTGCACAGGTGGGGTCTGTAGGCCTGGGCAGTGATTAGGACTGGGCCGATCAGGACCTGAAGGCCCCAGTGGTTTCAGAAGAGGAGGCAATGGTCACTAGGCCAGGAGTGGAAGGAACGGATGCCCGATGCTGATGCTGCCGTTGGCACCCCACCACTGTGTGGCTCCCTGCTCCCCTCTCTTCTCCTTCCCTTGCCACCATGCTGCCACAGGGACCTTCCTTCTGGGGAGAGGGATGGGGAGGGGGCACGGGAGGTTGACCACTGGCCCTGAATAGGGAGCTGGCTCTCGGCCCCCCTGGGAAAGGGGCCGCATCTGCTACCACTCATCCCTGGTTCCCTGTCCCAGCCTGGGGCCTGCTGGCTGCGGGGAGAGACCGCAGGAGGTTGGCTGGCCAGGGGAGGTTGGCTATGAAAGTGCACTGACCACCAGGGGGCATCTCCTGCATTGAGTGTCTGCCCCTTGGTGGTCAGTGCACGTCACAGTGACCAGTCATTCTGGTCATTCCGGTTGTTCCGGTCGTTTGGTTGTATGGTCACTTGGGCTTTTATATACATAGATAATATTCCATTGCTTGCATGCACCACATTGCTTATCCTTTCATCTATTGCTGAACACTTGGTTTGCTTTCACATTTTAGCTATTATGATTAAAGCTGCTATGAACATTAGTGTACAAATATCTCTTCAAGAGCCTACTTTAAATTCTTTTAGGTATACATTCAGAAGTGGAATTGCTAGATCATATGGTAATTTTATTTTTAATTTTTTGAAGAACTACCATACTATTTTAAATGTAAATTTTATATTTTAATCAACAGTGTATAAGGATTCTAATTTATCCATATCCTCACCAAACACTTGTTATTTTCTTGTTTGTTTGTTTTTATTAGTAGCTATCCTGATGGTATCCTGATTAGTAGCTATGAAATGGTATCTCACTGTAGGTTTGATTTGCATTTTCTGAATGTTTAGTGATGTTGAGCATCTTTTCATGTGCTTAGTGGCCAATGATAGATCTTCTTTAGAGAAGCATCTGTTCTAGTACTTTGTCCAGTTTTTAATTGTTTTTGTTTTTCATTATTGAGTTTTAGGAATTCTATATATTCTGGATATTAATTCCTTATTAGATATATGACTTGCAAATATTTTCTCCCACTCAGTTGGTTGCCTTTTTACTCTTATAGTGCTTTTTTTATGCATAATGTTTTAAAATTTGCATAAAGTCCAATTTGTCTTTTCTTATTCTTGCCTATGTCTTTGGTATTATATTTAAGAATTCATTGTCAAATCCAATGTTGTGAAATTTTGTCCCATATTTATTTTAACAGTTTTACAGTTTTGGGTCTTACATTTAAGTCTTAATCCATTTTGAGTTAATTTGTGTGTGTGTACGGTATTAGATAAGAGTCCAGCTTCCTTCTAGTGTATATGGATATGTAGTTTTCCCAATACCACTTATTGAAAATACCATCTTTTCCCCATTGAATGGTTTTGGTATCCTTTCAAAAAATCATTTGACCACTAATGCATGTGTTTATTCCTGGGATACCTATT
The DNA here is from genome assembly GCF_028538775.1 of Myotis yumanensis. Taxonomy (NCBI): domain Eukaryota; kingdom Metazoa; phylum Chordata; class Mammalia; order Chiroptera; family Vespertilionidae; genus Myotis; species Myotis yumanensis. The sequence goes on along the minus strand of NW_027223754.1, from coordinate 37,175,959 downwards.
CTAGTTTACCAGTCTAAATGTCTGTCATTATTCCAGCACCACACTGTAGCTTTGTCATGCATTTGAAATCAGAAGGTATAAGTTCTTCAGCTTTGTTCTTTTTTTCAAGATATATTTTTTTACTATTCAGGGTCCCTTGAGATTCCACATGAATTTTAGAATGGGTGTTTCTATTTCTGCAAAAAAATTTCAATGTGATTTTGATAGGGATTGCATTGAATCTTAGGGTATACTGAGATCTTAATAATATTGATTCTTCCAATTCATGAACATGAGATCTACTTCCAGTTATTTATGTCTTTGTTAATATTATAAGCAATATTTTGTAGATTTCATTGTATAAGTCTTCCACCTCCTTTAGTTTATTCCTAAGTATTTTATTCTTTCTGATGCTATTATAAATGAAATTGCTTTTATAATTTTTTCCGTATTTTTTATTGTTGGTGTATAGAAATGCAAATGACTATTGCACATTGACTTTTTGTTCTGCTACTTTGCTGAATTAGTGCTGTTATTTTGTGTGTGTAATCTTTAGGGTTTTCTACATATAAACTTATATCATCTGCATACAGAGATAATTTTACTTCTTCCTGTCCAGTTTCGATGCTTTGATATCTATCTCTTGTCTAATTGTTCTGGCTGGAACTTTCAATACTACGTTGTACAGAAGTGATGAAAGTGAGCATCATTGCCTTGCTCCTGATCTTAGAGGAAAGCTTTTAATATTTTACCATTTAGTATGACATTCACTATAGGTTTTTCATATATGATTTATATTATGTTGAGGTAGTTTTCTCCTATTTCTAATCTGTTGAGTCTTTTTACGATGAAAGGGTACTGAATTTTGTCAAATGCTTTTTCTGCATCAATTGAGATGATCATATGTTTTTTCCTTTATTCTGTTAATATAGTATAATACATTGACTGATTTTTGCATGTTGAACTACCCTTGCATTCCAGGAATAAAATCCAACTTAGTCATGGTGTATAAATCTTTTATTATGCTGCTGATTATGGTTTGTTAGTTTTTATTAAGGATATTGCATCAATGTTCATAAATAATATTAGTCTGGGATTTTTTTCTTGCAGTGTCATTGGCTGGCTTTGGTATCAGTTATGAAGTGTACTGGCTCATAGCATCAGTTATAGAGTATACCTTCCTCTTCCACTTCTTTTAATCTTTTGAGAAGGATTGGTACTAACTTTAAATGCTTGGTAGAATTCACCAGTGAAGCTGTTAGGTCCAGGGCTTTTCTTTGTCAGGAGATTTTTTTATTATTATTAATTCAATCTCCTTAATAGTTATACATCTATTCAGATTTTCTGTTTCTTCATGATTTAGCTACCCTCCTCTTTATCTGCCCTCTGTGACAGGAGCAGCATCAGAGCACAGATTCTTGATATTTGGAAAGCAGGGTCTTTTTTGAGCCTGTTGGCTCCCACACACTGTGTGTAAGCTGCTCCAGTGATACATTCACAGTTGTCTGCCATAGGGCGGAGACTGGGGGATGGGTAGCTACTACTATGGTAAGTGCTGAAATTGACCAAAATTAACAATTTCCCATCGAAACCTTACCTCGGGAATTTTAAGCCTTCCATAGACTCCAAAGTTTAATAGTTACATTAGACAGATTCTGCCAGTGCAATTGTTGTGTAGGTATGAAGACTGCTTCCTGATGCTTCCTGTTATCATCCCAGAATTCTCTTCAATCAACAGCTTTTGTAACTTCAATTGTATGAAAATTGTGATTATCTTTATAAGTTAACTTATTCAGACCTGAGTAAATATTCTTTTGGAAGACTAAGTTGTTTTGGCATCAGTATCTTTTATTAGTTAATTGTGAACTTTTCTCCAACAATGTACCCAAAATCAAGAAATCTGATCATCATATTTTCAGGAGAGTCTGCAATATTCCATATATAGGCACTGATACCGGAGTACTTATATTGAGGGAAAGGGATTGAATGGCTATTAAATATTTAGTCTTTAATCTTATAATGCTTAAAAATTCAGTTAAATAAATCTTAAACATGGAGAAATGTAACAATAAATTATTAAAATAACACTTTAGTGCAAAAACTAGAAGAGCTATCAAAAAGCAGTATAAAATAAATTGACAAATGAGTAATACAGGCAATAATTGCTAAAAGATTTCAAAGGAAGGAGAAATCACTTTTATGTAACTGACTGAGAAAGGCTTTATGAGGGTAGCAGCATTTTTAAACTTCCATCTCTAATTAAATTTGCCAATTTGAATTTTTTTTCACTTATATAAGTTTGACAGAAAACTCTGTGATCAATTCCAGACCTCAAGAAATGATATTCAGGATATTGGACTATACACTCTAATGACTTTTTAGGAGATTTCCAATAAATGAAACAAGGATACATTGGTGTGTGTGTGTGTGTGTGTGTGTGTGTATGTGTGTGCGTGTGTGTGCACGCCTTGGAATCCTATATAATAAAAGGGTAATGTGCAAATTGACCCTAACGGCAGAACAATTGGGAATGACTGGTTGCTATGATGCACACTGACCACCAGGGGGCAGATGCTCAATGCAGGAGCTGCCCCCTGGTGGTCAATGCACTCCCACAAGGGGAGCTCCGTTCAGCCACAAACTGGGCTAATGGCTGTGAGCCTCTCCCACCTCCTCTGAAGTGCTAAGGACATCTGACTGCAGCTTAGGCCCACTCCCCAGCTGATTGGGCCTAAGCTGGCAGGTGGACATTCCCCGAGGTTCTGCTGGGCTGCCAGAGAGATGTCTGACTGCAGGGAATTGGGCCTAAGCCAACAGGTGGACATCCCCTGGACTGCAAGAGGGCATGGGCTAGGCTGAGAGACACCCCCCCCCCCCCCCCGAGTGCATGAATTTTCATGCACCGGGTCTCTAGTTCGCAAATAATTGTTTTGAGGTCTATAGACACATAGTAGAGCAAGCCATAATATTTAGCAATTGGCAGACATGAACAATTCCAAAAGTTTCCCCTTGGGAAACACTGTAAAGGAATTTTCCTCAATGACTAGCTGAGGAAATTAAAGAATAGAAACAGCCATCAACTGCCCATATACTGTATACCGATGAAGGCTAAATAAGTCAGTTTGAAAATTTAGTTTCTGATTTAGAATCTTGAACTTGAAAAGGACTGAACAACTTAATAGGCATGTTGTCCTTATAAAACCAACTTCAGTCATTCTTTAGTTGTATTTTGGTATGATGTAGTTCATATTTCTGTTATAACGAGAGTAGCACATTTTGATTCTTTTTGTTTAATAAAATAATTTCATAAGTTAATTCCCATGTTGTTAACACCTCATAAATTAATGTATATTTTGGATGAGATCATCTGGCTTGATTAGTTCTCACCTTTTCCCCCAAACCATGCTTGAACACCTTTATCAGACAGGCGTCTGAACTTTCGCCGTTTCGAATTCTTCAAGTTTCTGCTATTATAAGCTGGTAGCAGACTGAGGCCACCATGGATTTTAAAAAAAATTTAATCAGACATTTAAATACTTTTTCAGAAGTTTTCCTTTCACATGGAGCCATATGTGACTAGCTTGGTTATACTTTCTCTCTCTCTTTTGTTTATTTTCAGAATAAAATGAAGAAAGATAGAAAGCTAGTGAACTGGCCAGATGAATTCAGTGGGATCCAAGAAGATGCTCTGATGAGAGAAAATGGCCAGAAATAGAAGATTCGTTTGAATAGAAGTCTGAGTAGAAGCTTTGTTCTTCTTTTAATGTTCTCAGAAGTATTAGAAATGCCTAAAATCAGATGGCTAGCATGTTTATTTATTTTCCTTCAGGTGAGATCAATCTCATTTCTTTTAAGATCTGTGCAATGCTATCTTATGTCATGACACTTTCTTTTTTAAAAAAATATATTTTATTGATTTTTTTTACAGAGAGGAAGGGAGAAGGATAGAGAGTTAGAAACATCAATCAGCTGCCTCTTGCACACCTCCTGCTGGGGATGTGCCTGCAACCAAGGTACATGCCCTTGACTGGAATCGAATCCGGGACCCCTGAGTCCACAGGCTGAAGCTCTATCCACTGAGCCAAACCGGTTAGGGCTGTCGTGACACTTTCTAATAATACTTCAGCTCATATTTGCTTCGGGCCAGCACAGTTGGCTTTTGCTGCCCTTGTACCACATACACATCTCTCTCTATCTCTATCTTATTTCCCATGTCTCCCCTTCCTACTTCATTCCTGCCCTACTGCCCTTCTGGTTGCTCCTCAAATTTGCTAACATCATTGTCAACTCAGGGCCTCTGCACGTGCTTTCCTCTTTGCTGGGTGAGTTCTTCTCTTTTACATTTTTAGTTCTCTACTCAAATGTCAAAGTATTAGAAATATTTCCTGACTATTCCAAATAAATCACAACCAATCCCCATTTCCAGCATTGCTTATGCCTTTTGCATTCATAGCATAACCTAGTAAATTAAATATTTATCCGTTTACTTTTTGTGTCCTTCCACTAGAATGTTAGCTTCATGAGAGTAGTGTGTGTATTTTTTATTCACTGCTGTAGTCCAATGCTGAGAACAATTGTCAGGTACATAGTAGGAGTGCAATGATATTTGCTGTGAATACATGATTGTGCATATCCTTACTTTTTGAATTGTATTAGCATTACTGTCAGTATCACATAACTTTATAATTGATTTTAAGACTTGGACATTCATAGAGTTACTCTTCATCATGTTTTCTCTTGCTTCACTTCTGAAATTCACTTTGTTGGTCTGTTACTTATCTTAGTAACACAAGAGGGCTATAGTGAGAGCCTGATATTTTGGATCCATGAAGCTCTCTGGATGCTTTTCTCATGAATATCAAGGATCTACACTGTAATGATGTGTTCAGTCATTATCATTCTTGTTATTTTAATTCATAATTGAATTGTAAGTTCAGTAAGGGCAGCAACCGTACTATATACGCTTTGTGTGTGTGTGTGTGTGTGTGTGTGTGTGTGTGTGTGTGTGTGTGTTCCTACAGTGTCTTTAACACAGAGTGGTGAGCCACAGTTTCTGTTTAAGAATTATTTATGGTACAAGTATTCGAGTAAATGTTATTTTATTTTATTTTATTTTATTTTATTTTATTTTATTTTTTTTTATTTTTCGCTTAAAGTATTACAAAGGGTATTACATAAGTGTCCTTTTTCCCCCCCGCCCTTGACAAACCCCTACCCTCCCTTACCCCCCAGTGTCTTATGTCCATTAGTTATGCTTATATGCATGCATACAAGTCCTTCGGTTGATCTCTTACTCCCCTCCCTCCTGCCCCCCAACTCTCTCTGGCCTTCCCACTGCAGTTTGACAATCAGTTTGAGGCAGCTCTGCCTCTGTATCTATTATTGTTCAAAAGTTTGTAATGGTCTTTATTATCCATGAATGAGTGAGATCATGTGGTATTTTTCCTTCATTGACTGGCTTGTTTCACTTAGCATAATGCTCTCCAGTTCCATCCATGATGTTGCAAATGGTAGGAGTTCCTTCTTTTTAACAGCAGCATAGTATTCCATCGTGTAGATGTACCACAGTTTTCTAATCCATTCATCTACTGATGGGCACTTAGGCTGTTTCCAGATCTTAGCTATGGTGAATTGTGCTGCTATGAACATCTGGGTGCATATATCCTTTCTGATTGGTGTTTCTGGTTTCTTGGGATATATTCCTAGAAGTGGGATCACAGGGTCAAATGGGAGTTCCATTTCCAATTTTTTGAGGAACCTCCATACTGCCTTCCATAGTGGCTGCACCAGTCTGCATTCCCACCAGCAGTGCACAAGTGTTCCTTTTTCTCCACATCCTCTCCAGCACTTGTCGTTTGTTGATTTGTTGATGATGGCCATTCTGACAGGTGTGAGATGGTACCTCATTGTTGTTTTGATTTGCATCTCTCGGATGATTAGTGACTTTGAGCATGTTTTCATATGTCTCTTGGCTTTCTGAATGTCCTCTTTTGAAAGGTGTCTATTTAGATCCTTTGCCCATTTTTTGATTGGATTGTTTATCTTCTTTTTGTTAAGTTGTATGAGTTCCCTATAAATTTTGGAGATTAAGCCCTTATCAGATATGACGTTGGCAAATACGTTTTCCCACGAGGTGGGTTTTCTTGTTGTTTTGTTGATGGTTTCTTTTGCTGTGCAGAAGCTTTTTATTTTGATGTAGTCCCATTTGTTCAGTTTCTCTTTAGTTTCAACTGCCCTAGGAGCTGTATCAGTGAAGAAATTGTTTTGGCATATGTCAGAGATTTTGTTGCCTTTGTATTCTTCTAGAATTTTTATGGTTTCCTGTCGTACATTTAAGTCCTTTATCCATTTTGAGTTTATTCTTGTGTATGGTGTAAGTTGGTGGTCTAGTTTCATTTTCTTGCATATGTCTGTCCAATTTTCCCAACACCATTTATTGAAGAGACTATCTTGGCTCCATTGTATGTTCATGCCTCCTTTGTCAAAAATTAATTGAGCATATTGGTTCGGGCTAATTTCTGGACTCTCTATTCTATTCCACTGATCTATATGTCTGTTCTTGTGCCAGTACCAGGCAGTTTTGAGAACAGTGGCTTTGTAATACAGCTTGATATCTGGCATTGAGATCCCACCTACTTTGTTCTTTCTCAGGATCGTTGCAGCTATTCGGGGTCTTTTTTTATTCCAGATGAATTTTTGGAGAGTTCGTTCTAGATCTTTGAAGAAGGCCATTGGTATTTTAATGGGAAGTGCGTTGAATGTATAGATTGCTTTGGGTAGTATGGACATTTTAATGATGTTGATTCTACCAATCCAAGAACATGGTATGTTCTTCCATCCGTTTATGTCTTCCTCTATCTCTTTTTTCAACATCCTGTAGTTTTCTGCGTAGAGGTCTTTAACCTCTTTAGTTAAGTTTATTCCTAGGTATCTTAATTTTTTTGGTGCGATGGTAAATGGGATTGTTTTTCTGATCTCCCTTTCTGAAAGTTCACTATTGGTGTATAGAAAAGCCTCAGATTTCTTGGGGTTAATTTTGTATCCTGCTACATTGCCAAATTCATGTATTAAGTCTAGTAGCTTTTTGATGGAGTCTCTAGGGTTTTGTATGTATAATATCATGCCATCTGCAAATAAGGACAGTTTTACTTCCTCTTTTCCAATTTGGATGCCTTTTATTTCTTCTTCTTGCCTAATTGCAATGGCTAATACTTCCAGTACTATGTTGAACAGGAGTGGTGAGAGTGGGCATCCCTGTCTTGTTCCTGTTCTTAGGGGAAATGGTATTAGTTTTTGTCCATTGAGTATGATGTTGGCTGTGGGCCTGTCATATATGGCTTTTATTATGTTGAGGTATGATCCTTCTATTCCCACCTTTCTGAGAGTTTTTATCAAAAATGGGTGTTGGATTTTGTCGAATGCTTTTTCTGCATCAATTGATATGACCATGTGGTTTTTTTCTTTCAATTTGTTTATGTGATGTATCACATTTATTGATTTACGGATGTTGTACCATCCTTGCATCTCTGGGATAAATCCTACTTGGTCATGGTGTATGATCCTTCTGATGTACTGCTGGATCCGATTTGCTAAGATTTTGTTGAGGATTTTGGCATCTATGTTCATGAGGGATATTGGCCTGTAATTCTCTTTCATTGTGATGTCTTTACCTGGTTTTGGTATTAGGGTGATGCTGGCTTCATAGAATGAGCTTGGAAGCGTTCCTTCCTCTTGAATTTTTTGTAGTAGTCTGAGGAGAGTAGGTTTTAGTTCTTCCTTGAATGTTTGGTAGAACTCCCCTGTGAAGCCGTCTGGCCCTGGGCTTTTGTTTGCTGGAAGCTTTCTGATGACTGCTTCAATTTCTTCCATAGTTATTGGCCTATTGAGGTTTTTAGATTCTTCCTGATTGAGTTTTGGAATGTTGTATTTTTCTAGGAATTTGTCCATTTCCTCCAGGTTGTCTAGTTTGTTGGAGTAGAGTTGCCCGTAGTATTGTTTAACAATCATTTGTATTTCTGTGGGGTCTGTTGTTATTTCGCCTCTATCATTTCTGATTTGGTTTATTTGGGACCTCTCTCTTTGCTTCTTGGTGAGCCTGGCTAGGGGTTTGTCAATCTTGTTTATCCTTTCAAAGAACCAGCTCTTGGTTTCATTGATTTTCTGTATTGTTTTTTTGGTCTCTATTTCATTGATTTCTGCTCTAATCTTTATTATCTCCTTCCTTCTGCTCACTCTGGGGTTTTCTTGTTGCTCTCTTTCTAATTCTTTGAGTTGTAGAGTTAGATGATTGACTACCATTTTTTCTTGTTTTTTGAGATAGGCCTGTAGAGCTATAAACTTTCCTCTCAGGACTGCTTTCATTGTGTCCCAGAGGTTTTGGATTGTTGTGTTTTCATTGTCATTAGTGTCCAGGATGTTTTTAATTTCTTCTTTGATGTCATCGGTAACCCAATCAATATTTAATAACATGCTATTCAGCTTCCAAGTGTTTGAGTATTTTGGGTTGTTTTTATTGTAGTTTATTTCTAACATTATGCCATCGTGGTCTGCGAAGAAGCTTTTTATGATTTCAATCTTCTTGAATTTGTGGAGACTTTGCTTGTGACCCAATATGTGGTCTATTTTTGAATATGTCCCATGAGCACCTGAGAGGAATGTATATTCCGCAGCTGTGGGGTGAAGTGTTCTGAAGATGTCAATTAAGTCCATCTGATCTAGTGAGTCATTTAGGATTGCTGTTTCTTTGCTGAGTTTTTGTCTAGCGGATTTATCCAGTGATGTCAGTGGTGTATTAAAGTCCCCTACTATGATTGTATTGTTGTTGATCTCTCCCCTGATATCTTCCAGAAGTTTTCTTATGTATGTGGGTGCTCCTGCATTGGGTGCATATATGTTTACCAGGGTTATATCTTCTTGTTGTATTGATCCCTTTAGTATTATGAAGTGGCCTTCCTTATCTCTGGTTATGGCCTTCACTTTGAGATGTATTTTGTCAGATATAAGTATTGCTACCCCAGCTTTCTTTTCCTTTCCATTTGCGTGAAAGATATTTTTCCATCCCTTCACTTTCAGTCTGTGTGAGTCCCTTCTAATGAGGTGGGTCTCTTGTAGACAGCAGATGTATGGGTCATGTTTTTTTATCCATTCAGCCACTCGATGTCTTTTGGTTGGAGCATTTAGTCCATTTACATTTAAAGTTATTATTGAAAGGTACTTGTTTGTAGCCATTTCTTTTTTTGTGTGTGTGTGTGGCTGTTTTCTTTCTGAGCTTGATATTTCTTCTTTTTACACCAGTCCCTTTAGCATTTCTTGCATGGCTGGCTTGGTGGTGATAAACTCCCTTAGCCCTTTTTTGTCTGTGAAGCTTCTTATTTCCCCTTCAATTTTGAATGATAGCCTTGCTGGATAGAGTATTCTTGGATTCAGTCCTTTGCTTTGCATCACTTTGTAGATTTCCGTCCATTCTTTTCTGGCCTGATGTGTTTCTGTTGAGAAATCATTTGATAATCTAATGGGAGATCCCTTGTATGTTACTTTCCGTCTCTCTCTTGCAGCCTGTAAGATTCTCTCTTTATCCTGAACATGGTAATTATGATGTGTCTTGGTGTGGGTCTTTTCGGGTTCACCTTGTTTGGGACTCTCTGGGCTTGTGTGACTTTTTTCTTCCCCACCTCAGGGAAGTTTTCTGATATTATTTCTTCGAATAGGTTTTCTAATCCATGTTCATCTTTCTGTTGTTCTGGCACCCCTATTATTCGTATGTTGTTTCATTTCATGTTGTCCCAAAGCTCCCTTAGGCTCTCCTCCTGTCTTTTAATTTTTTTCTCCATTTGCCGTACAGTTTAAGTGTGTTTTGCTTCCTTGTCTTCTAATTCACTAATTCGGTCCTCCGCTTCTCCCAGTCTACTGTTGATACTTTCAATGGAGTTTTTTATTGAAGCTATGTCACTCTTCATTTCTTCTTGGGACTTACTTAAGTTGTTGATTTTTTCATCTGTTTCTTCTAGCTTCTTGCATAAGTAGTTGAGTTTTTCATCTGTTTCTTCTTGCTTCTTGAACATCTGGTGTATGTACTCTAGGAACCTTATTCTGAATTCTTTTTCCGTCATGTTGCATATCTCTGTCTCACTTAGCTGCTTTTCTGGCGAGTCCTCCTTTTCTTTCCTTTGGGGGTTTCTTTGCCTACCCATGTTTGATCTCGCTGACATATGTAGATGTTGAGATGTTCAGTGGCTGCTCCCTGGGTGGCAGGGGCTCCTTGGGTTGTGGTTGCTGCTCAGACGGTTGCGGTAGCAGCTGCTTTCCAGTTGGCAGCAGCTCCTCTGGTGGGTATTGTTCACAGCTGTGTTGGCTCTTCTGGCTGGTGGGGGGAGGCTTCACGTACAGCTGCTGTTCCACAGACAGAGGGTGTGGTGATCAGGAGGCTGTGGTGATCAGGAGGCTGCGGTGATCAGGGGGCTGCTGTTGCTTGGATCTGCGGTCTGGGAAACGCTCCTCTCTTACCAGCACTGCATGGTCTGGGAAACGCTCCTCTCTTATGGGCACTGCATGGTCTGATCAGTTCCTCAGGATGCCCCCTTTAGTCTCAGTTTTCCGCAATCACAAAATCCAAATCTCAAATCTCCTGGCGCCAGCAAACCCGCGGAACTCCTTACCCTGGTCAGGGTCTGTGTCTGTCCCAAGAGACGCGGCTGTCTGCCATGCGGTCTCCCTCCGGCCCTCTGGGCTCAGGTCTGGCAAACTTTCCTGCCCAGATCCCTGGTTTTTAACCTTTCCAGGGGAGGTCTGCCCTTCCCGGCTGCAAACCGTCTCACCAGCTGAGTAAATTTGCCAATTCGGGGTGGGTGTTATTAGTTTCAGCTGCTTACTCCATTTGCTCCGGGACAAGACCTGGGACGCATCTGCCTATATCGCCGCCATCTTGCTTCTCTCCCGAGTAAATGTTATTTTAGAGCAACAGCATGTTTTTAATTCTGCAAAATAAGTAAATACTTGGAGAGTTGCAAATGCCTGCAGTTTCTAAAACTTTTGATTTGAATTTTTCAGATCCACATTTTAACACGGTATTTCACACAGAATAATGCAGAGACAACATCCTACAAATAATGGAATCTGTGGTAATATTAGAGTTGAAATTCTGTAACATATTTTTGCTTATTCTGCTGACCTTTTGATGACAATGCAATAACAAGAAAATAGGAGATTTTCTCAATTTAAATTGCCTTTGGTTTTCTGATATTCACTTTGAAAAACCAAAATTATGCATTTATTTAATGTTTAAATAGGGATATTATGGTAATAGCATCATACTCAGCAAACTCATAGTCAAAGACTTTTAGTTTCTTCCTGATTTAATAAAATAGTCATTTTCATAGAACGTGTTTTGAATTTACTAAGATGCAGATTTCTCTGTTCATGCTATTTTTATTTTAGAAACGGAAACCTATACTTTTATCAATGACTTTACCAGATGGGAGCGTCTTACATTTTTAGGTCTCCTTATCTTCCACAGCTTTTGTATGGACAGCTCAAATTGCATTACAAATAGTTCACTCATTTGTTAAGTATTTCTGTACATTTGCGAAGGGTGATATTTTGTTGCTCACATTTTTAAAAAGGGGAACTCTGATGCAGTTGGATCAGCTGGGTGCTCAAGTCCCAAGATATGCTGAGCAGGTCATCTTGAATGTACTGAGATATGAGATACCCTCTTAAAGCTTAGCTAACTCCAGTGCAGACCTCTACTTCCTCCATTGGATCTTACCTTTGGGTTAAAGGAGGGAGTTTTTACCATCCCCCATTATAATATGCAAATATTTCTGGGGAGAGTGACTAATTAAGCCACACGTTTGTTGTGGGTTTTGGGGGGTCAAGTTGAGAATTTTAGAATATTAAAAAGCCAAGAGGTGAAATGTAGCATTACACCTAGATCAAAATCCCTTCATATGAACTTGTTTTGAGTATACTTGACAAATTGTATCATTTGCATTTTCCAGTGATATGTGCAACCTACTCATTCCAGAAAGACTGATGAAGTGTAGGTGCAATGATCCTTAAATAGGTACCTGTAGGAAATGAAAGTGTCCTGTGGTCAGATTAATTTTAAAATGTTGGAATGAATAAAGTCAAATAGGGTCATTTCTTATAGGTCCTTGGGCAATTCTAGGATAGTCAAAAAGATATAACACTGGGGGGAAACCTGTATGAAATTAATCATAGTGTCCAGGACATAGTGGGTGCTTCAGAATATTATTATTTTTCTCCTTCCTATATTTTTCTCCTTTTGCTGTTTGGAAAATCAAGAACTCGAGGCCAGCACTAAATAGAAATTAATATTCTATAATTTTGACTTTATTGTTTTTGTTTATTCTATTTATTGTCTGAAGTTTTATATTGTCTCCTTTTTTCCTGATTGAAACCCCCTCCCCCCAGGCATTCCCAGCCCGGGCAAGCTCCCACCGCCCCAGTGTCTGTGTCCATTGGTTAAGCTAATATGCATGCATACAAGTCCTTTGGTTGATCTCTAACCCACTATCCCCTGCCATTTGTCTCTAGATCTATTCTTGTTCATCAAATTATGTTGATCATTATATCCCACATATGAGTGAGATCATGTGATATTTATCTTTCTCTGACTGGCTTATTTTGCTTAGCATAATGCTCTCCAGTTCCATCCATGCTGTTGCAAATGGTAAAGTTCCATCTGCTTTATAGCGGCATAGTATTCCATTGTGTAGATGTACCACAATTTTTAATCCACTCATCTGCTGATGGGCAGTTAGGTTGTTTCCAAATCTTAGCTATTGTAAATTGTGCTGCTATGAACATAAGGGTGCATATATCCTTTCTGATCGGTGTTTCTGGTTTCTTGAGATATAGTCCTAGAAGTGGGATTACTGGGTCAAATGAGAGTTCCATTTTGAATTTTTTGAGGAAACTCCATACTGTCTTCCACAGTGGCTGCACCAGTCTGCATTCCCACTCCACATCTTTGCCTGCACTCGTTTGTTGATTTGTTGATGATAGCCATTCTGACAAGTATGAAATGGTATCCCATTGTTGTTTTGATTTGCATCTCTCGGATGATTAGTGACTTTGAGCATGTTTTTATATGTCTCTCAGCCTTCTGTATGTCCTCTTTTGAAAAGTGTCTATTTAGGTCCTTTGCCCATTTTTTGATTGGGTTGTTTATCTTCCTTTTGTTAAGTTGTACGAGTTCTCTGTAAATTTTGGAGATGAAACCCTTATTTAAAATGTTGGCAAATATGTTCTCCCATGCATTGGGCTTTCTTGTTGTTTTGTTGATGGTTTCTTTTGTTGTGTTTCTTATTTTGATGTAGTCCCATTTGTTTATTTTATCTTTAGTCTTCATAATTTTGACTTTTTATCTATTGGCCTACAGATGTTTCCAAAGAATTTCTGTTAGAATTATGTAAGTACAAAGTATTTTAGTTTCTTCTTACCACACACTTGATTAGTATAATGCTTCTATACATTCCCTTTAAGGTGTTTTTATATGAACACTAGAGGCCTAGTGCACAAATTTGTGCATGGATCAGGTCTGGCTGGCCTGGCCCCAATCAAGGCAGATCAGGGCTGGGCCTGTTGAGAGGAGGAGACAGCGGGGGTTGGCTGGCTGGCCCGCCCTGATTGGGGCCTGATCAGGGCCAGGCTGGCTGGGTGGAGGGGCCGTGGACAATTGGCTGGCAGGCGCCATCCCCGATTGGGGTGGTGGGGGCTGATTGGGGGTGGGGCCGGCCGTGGGGTGGGGCTGTGGGTGGTGAGCCAGCCAGCCCTGCTCCTGATTGGAGTAGGGGGGGGGCGATCAGGGACAGAGCTGGCTGGGGGAGGGGCCGTGGGCTGATTGGGGTGGGAGAGGCCGATTATGGGTGGGGCTGGCTGGGGAGAGGGGACACAGGAGGTTGGCCAGCTGGCCCCACTCCCAGATTGGGCCAGTTCACTGGCTTCAGTGGGTGTCATAGCAACCAGTTGTTCTGGTTGTTACAGCATTCCGGTCGCTGGCTTTTTATATATATAGATATTTGTGTGAATATTAATTTCTAAATAATATAGTAATATTTTTATAGAAAAGTGTATGGTAGATTTGAAGTGCTTTAAGATGATTATTATTTGTCTTAATGTTAATTATTTGGATCATATGCAAATTTGAAATAGAATGTTAAATATCTGATATTTAATTTATGCTGTAGGTTACCCTATGTTGAATATAATTTTCCTCTTGTTTCAAATTAATTTATTTTGCAGGAAGCTTTAAAATTTTGATAAGTTTTGTCTGGTCATCTGAAGTAAAAACAAGGTTCTCAAAGCATACTATGTGTGTTTCTTAAAACTTATTTTTAAAAGAAAAGTGTGGTCAATGATTATAAAAAGTGACATTCATGAACATTTGATGAAAGCTAAGAAACTTTCTAAAATAATAATTTTAAAGTTATTGAAAAAGACAGTATGGCAATAATAAAAATTATAAACTTTTTGAAGCAGCACATTTTTTATTTTAGTGTAATTTTTTTTTTTAGGATATCTCTGGATCATTATGGCATTTTCTGGTGGTTCAAGCTAAATAGAAACCCAGGTAAACAGATTTTGAAAGATGATGGCACTTTACATGTGCTCTGGCCTTATTAATTACCCCTTCATTTTTAATTGATTTATAGAGATGTCATTTCCAACTGTATTTTATTGTTGTTCCAGCCATGATAAAGGAACAAAACCCTTTTAAATGCCCTTAAAGACAGCACTGCAAGAAGTTTGGCAGAGATTCAGAATAACTAGATGTGGATGCTCTTTTGATAAAGAGAGCAGTTTTCAGAAACATTTCTCAGTTCATTGTGCAAAATTGTTGACATTTTTGCCATTGTAATCCTTTTAAAGTTGTAGCCCTTTGAAATTTGTGTAAAGGCTTTTCTTCACATAAAAAAGATGAGAATATAAGGAGCAACCAAAAATAAAATCTCTTAAAGTGTACCTATTACTGTAGGGATTTATGATGGTATCACAACATCTATGGATCAGTGAACACAAATTTGTTACAAAAAAAAGAAAAGAGGCATAGTTAGATAGTTCCAGAGAGACTTCCTAAAGCATGATAAAACACAGCCCACTAGTGGAACATACTAGATTTGAACTAAATACCACATCTGTGGGGTTTTTTAAATTTGCTGTTGGGGTTAT